>NC_042618.1:251162668-251901947 GCF_901001135.1 Rhinatrema bivittatum
TTCCTGTATCCTGCTTGTTCTCGTGTTCGTCTGTCTGTCTACTCAGGTAGAACCCTCGGACTGTCTTTCTGGTACTGACCTCAGCCTGTTCCTGACTTGCCTGCCTGCCTGCCACCAGCCTCAAAGACCACGGCCTGATCCTGACCTTTCTGCCTGCTTGCCGCCTGCCTCAAGACCTCAGACTGCCTTTGACCTCGTTTGCCCTCTGGTTCCTGACCTCTGCTTTGCTGACCACTCCTCGGACTGACCTCTGGACACTTACAAGCCTAGGTAAAATGGCAATCCAACCATTTTCATGTGTATATGTAAACATGACAAGCATGACAGATGAAAATGGAACATTAGATCTAGCAGCAACCAGTGTTGGGAATGCTATTACTAGAACACTACAAAATGAAGCTGTTTTAGATCCAGTCCTTGCAATCTAGGTGATTACCATGATGGACCCACAGCTCACAATACATTTGTAGGAACATGATATCATTAGAGATCTCTACTGAAGACATCATCTGTGTACCTTGCTCTGCGGATCATCATCTACTCTATGGTGGTATCCACTCGGGGTATTCTCCTATCCATGGACCCCGTGTCTCTGGGTTGGTGAGACCTCCTCTCTGACACCCCCCGCTCCGCGGGCTGTGTCACTCTTTCTCTTTAATAAAGACTCTAGACTGATACTGTTTCTGACTTCACTGAGACTTCGCCTCCCGACGGTGAGGCTCACGGGGCTCCTCCCTGTGGGCGGTACCATTCTCACCTCAGCCCAAGGCCCACACACTACTAATCCTAACAGATTGCCAAGTCCATGGATCCAGCACAGGTCTCAGCAATCCAGGACATTCCTGGCCTGGCCCAGCGAATCACAGGGTAGTCCAATCGAATTGGGGTGAGTGCATCTGTAGCCATGGTAGTCCGAGTACCACCAGATGTATAGCTTTGTCCAGGACTAGGAATGAAATGGTCTCAGAGTGTAGAGACCCTGTGTGGAAACGAAGAGGTTGAGTAGTGTAGGAGACCTCACCAGGTAATGGCTCGCCATGTATAGATGACAGTAGCAGTGGAGTGGGTGTCCGAACAGTGGGGATTCGTAGGTGCTCTACGAGTTGTCGAAGTATGACATTCCCACCAGCACCGGAGTCCACTAGGTCTAGTGTGTGGAATTCGAGAGCATCTGAGATAATGGAGACTGGAAGAGTCAGTGGAGGAGATGGAAAAGTTAGACCTAGGAAAAGTCCTCCAGCGGATCCTAGGTCTGCAAGTTTTCTGAACAGATGGGACAGGAGGGCCCAGCATGGCCAGATTGTCGCAGTACATGCAGAGGCCTAGTCTTTTTCGGTAACACCTCTCCTTGGTCATTAAGTGGCTGCGGCCTAGTTGTATGGGTTTTTTCTCTTCGATACTAGGTGCAGGAGTGGTCTGAGTAACCGGCACTGGACGAGAGCATGTAAACCCTAGAGATATCTTTTTAAGACCTTTTACTTCTTGTGACCGCTCACGCAGACAACGGTCAATTCATCCTGCAAGGTTGATCAGAGAGTCCAGAGTATCGGGGAGTTCACGTGCTGCTAATTTGTCTTTAATACGAGAGATAAAACCTTCTAGGAAAATGGCCCGCAGACAACCCAGGTCCCAATGTAGCTCTGAGGACAAGATTTTAAACTCAATAACATAATCAGTCAAAGGTTTGGTACCTTGTTGTAAATGCAGGAGTGCAGATCCAGCGACAGTCTTGCGGGCGGGATCTTCAAATACAGAACGAAAGAGACCAAGGAAGCCTGTCAAGTCTTTGAGAATTGGATCATTACGCTCCCAGAGAGGTGAAGCCCAGGCCAGGGCTTTCCCATCTAAAAGAAACAGTATATACATAGTTTTGGACACTACATCTGGGAAATAAGTAGGTTGCAGTGAAAAGTGCATACAGCACTGATTTAGAAAGGCCCTACATAACAGGGGTTCACCTGTAGGTGCTGGCAAGGGTACGGAGAATCGTACAGGTGTCACCTGTAGAGAGGAGATGTCCTTGTCAGGTGTTGATAGAGAATTCATCCGAGAATTTAGTTGATTGAAGGCATTAGCTAAAGTCTCTAATATCCTTTGTTGCTCAGCAAGACATTGGGCCAGGCCAGGGATGGCCTGCAGAGCTGAGACCTGAGCCGGGTCCATGGAGTTAGCAATCAGTTATGGTTTTATAAGAATGTAAACCATGGGCCGAGATGAGAGATGTCTCTGCCCATAGGGAGGAACCCCGTGAGCCTCACCGTCGGTGGGCGGGGTCTCAGCGACGTAGGACACAGCTGTAGTGGAGACTTTATTGAGAGGAAAAATAAGGCATAGCCCGCGGAGCGGGAAGATAAATAAACACAGTTCTTGAGCAATAGGTATGCCCAGGGTGGCACCACTGGAATGAAGATCCGGTAGTGGCCCGCAGTGCGGGGTACACCAGGAGATTCCTGCAGGCGGGTGGAGATTACCTCAGAAGTGCAGATCCGTTAGTGGCCCGCAGCGTGGGGCACGCCGAGGATGACTGTACTGATGATGAGGCTGTTGGTAAGGTCTGAGGTGCAGGAACCCGGATGTGGATCTTGTAGAAGCGGCAATACCCTGCAGCTCAGGATATGTTGGAATAGTAATTGCTAAAGAGGAACGGTAGTGCCCGAGGCACGGGGTACACCGTAGTAGCTTCAGTAAGGCTGGTATCGTAGAAGGTACTCACAAAAGGAAGTTCCAGGAGAGATTCCAGGCAGGAAGGGCCCCTGAGGAGCGGGTACCCAGAGCATCCGAACACCAAGAGGAGACACCGGAACTGGAGATCCAAGAATGGAGCGGATTTAGCAACAAGAGAAGTCCTTGCTAACTCGTAGTAGCAGAGGGCCAGCCAGCTTAAGTACAGCAGCGGGTTGACGTCATCGGGAGGGGGTTCCCGCTATGACGTGTGCAAAGGAGGCCCTTGCGTGCGCATGCGCCTTAGGTGATTCCGGAAACAAGATGGCGGTCAGCAGCACCTACACCATCCCGGGAACACCGGGGAGGTCGGCGGTGGTTGGTGGAGGCCGCCATTCATCCTAGGATTGATGGTGGGAAAAAAGAGGTGAGCATGAGGTTGCAGCCATCTGCGACCGACTGGCGTAGCAGTTTAAATCCCATCTAAAGACCCACCTTTTTGAAACTGATTTTAAATCTTATGCCTGATTGTCTGCTTTTAGTCTTAACTAACTTTCTTTTCTTTTAGCCAAGTCTCTTGTCCTGTATGTTTGTCTTATTATTTTGTAAGTTCTATTGAGCAAGGCTGTCTTTTTGTATGTTTGGGCAGCATTGCGTATGTTGTGTAGCACTATAGAAATGATAAGTAGTAGTAATAGGTACTGGCTGGGATATAGGGCACAGGCTAGAGCTGGATACAGGACACAGACTAGGATGGATACAGGGCACAGACTGAAGCTGGATACAGGATAAGGACAGTACAGGATATAGACTGGGCACAGACTGGGGCTAGATAGAGGCATAGATTAGACCATGGAAGAGGCCACAGAGCAAAGCAAGGAGGTTCAAGAGGCCACAAGGCAAAGCAGGAGGCCTGGAGGTCACAATGAAGGTAAGGCAGAAGGCTCAGAGGCCACAAGACAAGGTAAGGCAGAAAGCCGGAGACCACAGGGCTAACCAAGGCAGAAAGCTTGGAGGCCACAAGGTAAGAGAAAGCCTGGGTAGGCCGCAAAATAAGCTAAAATAGCAAGATAGAGGTGGCCAGGTCAGAGAGCCAAAGTGACTCAATGAAGAGGCATTGAGGTATTGAGCAGGATGGGTTAAGTAGGGCTGAGGCTTGGGCGTAGTAGAGTCAGTGAGAAGGTAATTGTCAAGATAATGATGAAGGCTCATTGAGGACTCCTGTTGGGGGGAAGACTGCACAGGAGGCTAAACCTTAATAAAGTAGTGAGCAAAGCTCGCTAGAGATCTCTGCTGGTGGGGAGGCATCCTAGCAGGTAAAACCAGGGCACTGTGAGGCTGCATAGCAGGTGAAACCATGACACTAAGTTCCCATCTTCTGGCTACTATTTATTTATTTAGATTTATATTCCACTTTTCACACTTTTTTCAGCGCTTCAAAGTGAATTACATTCAGGTATTGTAGGTATTTCCCTATCCTGAGGCAATTGTTTGATTATCTTTTTCCCTATTTAGATGCAGGTCTGAGGCCCACTTTTCACATTAAGATTGCTACAGACCTCCTCCAGAGATTTCCTCTGGCTTTGTACCAATATTTTTGGTGCCCTTTAACCTTTGTTTGGACCCTTGGGGTCTTCATGCTACTCTTTGTGCTGCTTTGACCCTCTCTCAGTGATTTGGGATGTTTTCTGCCACCTATGTTGCTTCATTCTGCTTTCATCATGTTTATGGCTGTTCGTGACACTCTTGGTGCTTCTTTCGTCCTCTCATATTACATTGGCATGTTCATGCCACTGTTTTTGGTGTCCTTTGCCCCTCTTTTGGAGCCATGGAGTGCTCCTACCAGTCTTGCTGCTACTTTGCTCCAATCATGGTACCTTGGAGAACTCCTGCCACCATGGGTGGTTCTATCATGAGGCAGGGTGAGGCGATGGACTCAGGCGGCAGAATTTTGGAGCGGCAAAAAGTTCTCCTCCAAAACACCCTGTCTCCAAAGTCAAACATTGGATCGGGCAGGGATAAACCAAACCCCTGCGCGATCAACTCAGTGGCAACACACTTTCCTAGCACCAGGCAGCAGGAGTCGCATTTATCCTGATGTCATCTCCTGCTGCTGCGGGAAGATACTGTTTAAAGTTTGTGAAAGTTCATTGAGTTTCACTACTCCACCCTCACGTTATGACCCTATGGCCTAGGGGGCATGCAGCAAAAGTGTAACTGCCTTTTTCCATCAAAAAGAAGTGGACTACCTAGTCAAGTGCTCAGATTGGAACAGCGCTTGGGTTGGAGAGGAGGGATGTGGAAGGCTTCTCCCTTTCTGTAGCGTGCGGCTCGCTCTCTATGGGCCGTGACCATGACTGTTAAGAGTCACACTTGTGATGATGTTCTGAGCCTGTAAGGAAGATGGCGGCAGTTGGGACAGGGTGCGAGCACTTTGTGCGGGGCCGCATACTGAGAGTGAGTGCAGACGAGGATGAGGTTCTTTGTCCTGATTTCTATTGGGCCAAATCCAGTCTTGTGGTTGGATAAAGGGTAGACTGGAACCTAGGGAGGTCATCTTGAATTTTTCATAACAAAGGTATTTGTTGAGATTCCTTAGATCTAGGATAGGCTAGAGGCCCACTAATTTCTTGGGGATGAGGAATTATTTGGAATAATAGCCCTGATCATGGTTGGCACAGGCTAATTCTTGTGTGGTGTTTTTCTTGAGGAGGGATTGAACCTCCTGCTGTAAAAGATCTTGCTGGGATTGATCTTTTAGAAGGGCAGAGAGGTGGAGGGTTCAAGGCTTGCTCTTGAAATTGAGGCAGTAATCCCATTAGACTATTGACAGAACCCACTGGTCCAGTGTTATCTGGGACAAAGATGTTGCATATAGGTGTATTCTGCTCCCAATCGGTGTTGCCTGCTGTGGTGGAGGTAATCTTAAAAACCCTGTTGTGGATTTGAAGCCACTTGAGGTGGCTGCTTTTGCTGACACCTCTCTTTGCCTTCCTTTTTGCTGTGTAGGCTGTTGTTGAGGTCATGACAACTGGTACAGAGGCCGTCAATAGGCTTGATAAAAAGCAGCATTGGAGTACTTTACATTGGTAACCTTGGTGAATGTTCTGAAGGGGTGGCAATAGAAGAGAAAGATTTTCCTTAGGAACCTCAGAAAGGTCAGCCACCAATAAGAACATAAGAACATAAGAAAATGCCATACTGGGTCAGACCAAGGGTCCATCAAGCCCAGCATCCTGTTTCCAACAGTGGCCAATCCAGGCCATAAGAACCTGGCAAGTACCCAAAAACTAAGTCTATTCCATGTTACCATTGCTAATGGCAGTGGCTATTCTCTAAGTGAACTTAATAGCAGGTAATGGACTTCTCCTCCAAGAACCTATCCAATCCTTTTTTAAACACAGCTATACTAACTGCACTAACCACATCCTCTGGCAACAAATTCCAGAGTTTAATTGTGCGTTGAGTAAAAAAGAACTTTCTCCGATTAGTTTTAAATGTGCCCCATGCTAACTTCATGGAGTGCCCCCTAGTCTTTCTACTATCCGAAAGAGTAAATAACCGATTCACATCTACCCGTTCTAGACCTCTCATAATTTTAAACATCTCTATCATATCCCCCCTCAGCCGTCTCTTCTCCAAGCTGAAAAGTCCTAACCTCTTTAGTCTTTCCTCATAGGGGAGCTGTTCCATTCCCCTTATCATTTTGGTAGCCCTTCTCTGTACCTTCTCCATCGCAATTATATCTATTTTTAGATGCGGCGACCAGAATTGTACACAGTATTCAAGGTGCGGTCTCACCGTGAAGCGATACAGAGGCATTATGACATTTTCCGTTTTATTCACCATTCCCTTTCTAATAATTCCCAACATTCTGTTTGCTTTTTTGACTGCCGCAGCACGCTGAACTGACAGTTTCAATGTCAATGTTTCTTTAAGTGTGTGCCTCTCATTACTTTATCCTAAACTATTCTTTCTTTTAAACAACAAAGAACCAAAATAAAGTAGTATGATATTTCATAACCGAGTAAGAGGAAACTGGACATGACTTATAACACTCACCAAATTATATTTTTTATGAAACTATGTTACAGTAAATTAACGGCACCTGTTTAAGAGTTTAGAATTCCAGATGGATTTAACACATAGTTTTTGTGCCCTATTGTGAACTGTTGTGATGGCACCCGCTTAACGACGGTATAGAAAAGACTTTAAATAAATAAATAAACAAATAAACAAACAAATAAATAAATAAATAAATAAATAAATGTGTTATCCACTATGACGCCTAGATCTCTTTCTTGGGTTGTAGCACCTAATATGGAACCCAACATTGTGTAATTATAGCATGGGTTATTTTTCCCTATATGCATCACCTTGCACTTATCCACATTAAATTTCATCTGCCATTTGGATGCCCAATTTTCCAGTCTCACAAGGTCTTCCTGCAATTTATTACAATCTGCTTGTGATTTAACTACTCTGAACAATTTTGTGTCATCTGCAAATTTGATTATCTCACTCGTCGTATTTCTTTCCAGATCATTTATAAATATATTGGGAGCAACCCAATTCTGATGGGGTGGACTCCAGTGGTTGAATTTGATATACTGGAGGGAAAGTAGGAGGCATAGACTGTGGAAGCAATGATGTGAAGAAGTTATGGACAATATCTGTAATTTGTTTTACCGCTTGTTGTGAATGTTGAGCATTAGATTGGAGTGTTGCTTTTCCAGTGCCAGGTGTGGGAGTGAGAAGCAAAAGAGAGCAAATGGGCTGAAGAATAGAACATAAGAACATAAGAAATTGCCATGCTGGGTCAGACCAAGGGTCCATCAAGCCCAGCATCCTGTTTCCAACAGAGGCCAAAACCAGGCCACAAGAACCTGGCAATTACCCAAACACTAAGGAGAACCCATGCTACTGATGCAATTAATAGCAGTGGCTATTCCCTAAGTATAATTGATTAATAGCCATTAATGGACTTCTCCTCCAAGAACTTATCCAAACCTTTTTTGAACCCAGCTACACTAACTGCACTAACCACCTCCTCTGGCAACAAATTCCAGAGCTTTATTGTGCGTTGAGTGAAAAAGAATTTTCTCCGATTAGTCTTAAATGTGTTACTTGCTAATTTCATGGAATGCCCCCTAGTCCTTCTATTATTCGAAAGTGTAAATAACCGAGTCAAGAACTCTCATGATCTTAAAGACCTCTATCATATCCCCCCTCAGCCATCTCTTCTCTAAGCTGAACAGCTCTAACCTCTTCAGCCTTTCCTCATAGGGGAGCCCTTCTCTGTACCTTCTCCATTGCAACTATATCTTTTTTGAGATGCGGTGACCAGAATTGTACACAGTATTCAAGGTGCGGTCTCACATGGAGCGATACAGAGGCATTATGATATTTTCCGTTCTATTAACCATTCTCTTCCTAATAATTCCTAACATTCTATTTGCTTTTTTGACTGCTGCAGCACACTGAGCTGACGATTTTAAAGTATTATCCACTATGATGCCTAGATCTTTTTCCTGGGTGGTAGCTCCTAATATGGAACCTAACATGTAACTACAGCAAGGGTTATTTTTCCCTATATGCATCACCTTGCACTTGTCCACATTAAATTTCATCTGCCATTTGGATGCCCAATCTTCCAGTCTTGCAAGGTCCTCCTGTAATGTATCACAGTCTGCTTGTGATTTAACTACTCTGAATAATTTTGTATCATCGCAAATTTGATAACCTCACTCGTCGTATTCCTTTCCAGATCATTTATAAATATATTGAAAAGCACCGGTCCAAGTACAGATCCCTGAGGCACTTCACTGTTTACCCTTTTCCACTGAGAAAATTGACCATTTAATCCTACTCTCCTGAAACCTTGTTGCCATAAAGTAGAAGGGAGCAAGGCAACGAGAGCTTGGCAGAAGTTGAGGTGATACCATCAGGTGATATATGGATTTTGAAATCTTTGGTGGTAGAATTGCTGCTGCCAGGATATCTAAGGACAATTCCCCAGTTGGGGCAGGCTCTTGCCACTCCTCTTGCATAGCATCTGGAGATGCAGGCATGAAAAGACTGTTGCGCGGGCTGGCCACACAGCCACGTGACCGACTCCACTTACCGGCACAGCCAGTTCCTCAGTGGCTATACCTCAGCGTCACTCCCAAGGCGCCTCCCCCGCTTGGGGCTCCGACACAGGCAGACCCATGCACAGGCAGGCCTCCAGGTGCTCGTTCCACCTCTTAAAGGGACCCGGGACCAAGAAGTGCCCCAGCCCCGGGAAATGATGTCAGGTCCGACGCTCTATTTAGTTTTGGACCTCGGCAGTCTGCTTTGCCTTGCAACAGGTCTCCTCCTAGTGAGTAGCTGTCCGCTGAGCCTTCATCTGGGTTCCTGCCTTGTGCCCCTGCCTTCCTTCCTGCCTCCATGATCCTGTACCAGCCCGTTTGCCTCTGTGTTCCTGCCCTGCTTCCCGTCTCCTGTCCGGCTTGTCTTGATTCTGACCTTGGAACGCCCCTGGGTTCTGCTTGCCTGCCGCCTGCCCCTGACCTCAGAATGCCCCTGGATTCTGCCTGCTTGCTGCCTGCCTCTGACCTCGGTACATTCCTGGACTCTACCCGCTCAGTACCTTGCCAACCTCTTCTTTATCTGACTTCATGGGATCTTCTTCTTCCTCAGGAACTCCACCTTAACCCTGCCTGCCCCGGCACCCAAGGGCACAAACTGTGTGCGGGGAACGAGGGTGGGTACAGGTGAAGGTCCAGCTCAGGTTCCTGCTCCTCCAGTTCCACCTACCAATGGCGGGGACCTGCGGGACTTCCCGGCAGGTAGTGCTAACCTCGCCTCGGCTAAGGGTCCACACCTTGGTTGGCAACAGCCAACAAAGACTTTCAGCAGAGGAGCTTGACGTGAGGGGAGAATGGGAATGATATTGAGCTTCCTCTGTCTCCCTTGCAGTGAAAGAATATCCTTCATCTCCATGGAATCTTCGCCTCTTTAAAGGAGGGGAGTCAGTGGTAGCAGAAGCTTGCTTGCTAGTTTTCTTTAGGTGGGCAAGTGGCAATTCCATGGTATGTGCCATATGAGTGTGGAGCAGTGGTCTTTGAGCCCCGTTTGTCATCTCCTGTGCCTGTTGCATTGTACACAAAGTATGTCATGCCAGTGTTGGCGTGGTGTACATTGTTTTTGGTGCCGCATGCATCATCTTGTGCACCATATGAGCTCTATGTGCTGCCTTCTGTACCATATGCACCACCCTGTGCACTGCAGGCTTTGTATGTCCTTGCCGTGGGCATCATCTTAGGCTTCATATGCACCATGTCCTGCACTTTGGGCACATTCTTGAGTGCTGAGTGCGCCATCTTTGGTGCCGTGTTTGCCGCAGTCAGTGCCAGATACACCATCGCCGATGATGTGCATAGTCTTCAGCACATGTTGAGCTTTTTTCAGCGCTTTTTGTGTGGGGCTTGGGGAATACAGGGGCTGTTGTCCTGGCTGCGCCACATGCTTAAGCTCCTTATAACTGGGGAGTGTCACTATGGATGCCAGCTGGGGTTCATGCACATAAGGGCATCACAGCTGTCCCAGAGATGACTGGGCTGAGTGGAGAAGTTCTCCTACCTCTTCTAGAGATGAGAATGAGGAAGTTGATAATTGAGCCGAGGTGTCTTCACCCCGGAGTCAAGCTATTTTCTCTTCTTGTTGCCTGTGCACCTTGGGTGATATTCTCCTGCAGTCAAGGCAATTGGCCTGGTCGTGATCTGGGTCCAGGCATAAATAACAATAGTTGTGGCCATCCGTGATGGACATTATGTGGCCACAACTACAGTATTTAAAGCTTGAGGTCTTTCTTTGTGCAAGAAAAGGTTTAAAAAAAACTGAGGAGGAATCGAGAGACAGATTGCACGTCCGTGCGAAGCATGAATAAAAAAGAAGTGAGGAGACTTTTGGAAGATTTGTTTGTGTGGGAACCACCACCCGTGCCCAGTAGAGCAAAAAGCTTTATGCTTTGAGAGACAGCTCCGCCTGGTGCTGCCCTGATGACGTCATCCTTGCAGCATAGCTAATTCAGCTTGCTTATCGATGAAAAAATGAATTGACACCCAGGGATGAAAAAAGAAAACACTTTTTGAGGCTGCACACTCCTAGGAAAGAACTGGAGAGAGAAAAGAGACTGGTTAGTTGTGCCTCCAGGAAAAGGTTCGGAAACACTAACATAGACTAGTATGTCAGGGTTTCCGTGTGCGTCACTGTCAGATTCAATCAAGGGCAACTCCTTACCCTTCTTCTTGCTGTATTTAACCGATAAATTGCATAATTGCATCCAGGACTCTTCTGCGGGGAATCAACTAATATTATTACCCAGATTTACATGGCTGCAACTGCAGATGAAGAGTAATGAAGCAATGGCCAGCAAAGAAGCAATTTAGTTCTTTTCCCCTTTCACATTAATTAATCTGCTTTTCTTACTCTCTTGGGAATTAGATTTTTTTTAAATCACAGAGACTTAATTGCTTTCAATTATTCATATTGCACAAGATGAGAAGGTGGCTTCAGGGCTGGTGCAAGGGTATTAGGCGCCCCAGGCAAAACTTCAGTCTTGCTTCCCTTGAGACTTACCTACTGGAAGCAGCTCCAGCACTGTGCTCCATTCTTTGGTGGTTGTAAATTGTAAATCCCCTGAATATGTGCTTCTATCTGCCAGGCTGCCTTCTCAGATACCACAAAAAGATGTTCTTCATAGAATAATGCGCATATATTTTATTGTTAGGAACTTGTCAGTTACAGCAGAGTTGGAATCGCAACAGCACAGCAAGAGAGGGAGAGGAAACCAGAAATCTTTTCTGTATTTATTTTATTTAAAAATATGTATAGACTGTGTTATTCAAAGTTCTAAGTGGCTTATAAAAAAAACATATGTAGGTAACATAAAATAATCAATAAAATTAATCTTAACAAGGATAACACCTGCTATGACAAAAATATTAATTAACAGTTAACCACATTATGAAAGATATATGTGCTGTGCTGAAATGCTGGAAAGAGATAAAAGTAGGTGATTAAATTAAAAGCCTTATGAAGCATGATAGAAAGCTGGTTCCACCATATAGATCCCATAATAGAAAAGTGCATGTCCCTAGAATCTGCAGACTTAACCATCCCATGACTTGGTACATAAAGTAAGCAGTGTTAACAGTATGTCAGTATGTCAGTATGTCAGAGATAAATCACAAATTTACATATTATCCGCTCATTATTCTAAGTTACTATACATTGTTAGAAGCTAGCATATTAGCTACACCTATATCCACTAGGGATGTGCAGAGCAAAATTTTATGTTCATATTTTTTATGTCCGAAAGGGGGTCCCACTTGCGGCCAATATGGACATAAAAAAAATCCAATGAGTTGGGTATATGTACATATGTGCAAAAAAAAATTTAAACCCCCTCACCCTCCTTAATCCCCCCCCCCCAGACTTACCACAACTCCCTGGTGATCGAGCGAGGAGTGAGGACGTCATTTCTGCAATCCTTGGCGAGAAGCATGTGACGTCGGTGGCCCCCCCAAGCTGGCCAAAAGTTCTTTTTGGGCCGAACGAGCCGTCCGGCGCGAACTCGCCGGGAATCACGTGGCGCCGCGTCACTCAGACGCGACGTCACGTGATTCCCGGCAAGTTCGCGCCGGACGGCTCGTTCGGCCCAAAAAGAACTTTTGGCCAGCTTGGGGGGGCCTCCTGACCCCCTCAAGCTGGCCAAAAGTTCTTTTTGGGCCGAACGAGCTGTGCGGCGCGAACGAGCCGGGAATCACGTGACGCCGGCGTCACTCGACGTGCCGCCGACGTCACATGCTTCTCGCCAAGGATTGCAGAAATGGCGTCCTCACTCCTCGCTCCATCACCAGGGAGTTGTGGTAAGTCGGGGGGGGGATTAAGGAGGGTGAGGGGGTTTATATTTTTATTTTGGCTCAACAATCGCGATTTCCCACATATCGAACATATCTATGTTCGATATGTGGGAAATCCAATCGTTTATGTCGAATCAATTTTTTAAGTAAAAAAAAAATATGAGTTGTGTTTTACTAATGCGGTCAATCCGAATGCACACCCCTAATATCCACCTAAATTAATACATTCATTTGATATTGCTTGGAAAATGGTATAATCATCTCGGACTATATCCAGTCTATATCCAACAAATGGAAGCTTGCAGAAGTTAAATGTTATTTCAGTATTTTTCCCTAACCATTCATCTATATCTAATTTATTGCTAATCCATGGAGTTATTCTAATTGTTTCATTTGAGCATCTGAGGGAGAGACTCTTCTGCTTCTACCTAGGCTGATGTCATGGCTCTTAATGAGGGAATCAGTATTAGTAGCTCTGACATCCTTATCACCAACAGTAGACTCTCACTCTTTCTTGGCTCTGTCAGATTTTTTGAAGGACACATAGTAAACTGGGCTTCCCCTCTGGTATGCAAAGGTGGGGGCATGATCCTTTGCTAGCTCTATACAAAGAAAGAAATAGGTGGGGGGTGGGACGGGACAAGATGGCCGCCAACTGGAAAGCACGCTAAGAGCCTCTTCTCTCCGAGTACCTGATTTCGGATTAACTTTTTTCTCCAAATGCCTCATACCAAGCGGAAAGCTAGGCTGAGGGAGAATATTACTAGCTCTCCCTTGCTGGACTCACACCAACCCGGATCAAGGGGTTCTTCGCGGTCACACAGAGTAAGCCCAGCTGTGATGGCCAATGCAAGGGTTGACAGTGAGTGAACGCTGCCCCCACTGTCTGAAGAAACCTCCCTCAGCCCTGTCTCACCAATTACACCATCTCCCCCTTACCGTGGAATGCTGCTTCTGTTGAGTTTTGATCAGTTTCCCACGAGGTGAGTCGGGGAGCCTTGAATTTGGACAGGTGGCTGTGGAAGAGGCTGGGAGCTCTTTTCCTTTTACTGCAGCAAAGAGAGCAGCCCTACTTTAGGGGCTTCTAGAGTGGTTGCTCCTTTGCCTTTGGCCCTGATAACGACCCTTCCAGGTGACTTAGGCAAAGGTGTTTTTTTGAGTGGAGGCGATGCAATGAACGTTCCGGTTGTTAAACTTGGTTTGAGTAAACCCCTTGTGATTACTTTGGAAGTTGTGTGGAATGCCCTAGACAGGTATTTTAACCCCTATGGGAGGGCCATCTACTAACTCGGGGTGGGGATTAGGTATGAGCGTCGGGGGTTGGGGGCCACTTTCGCATTCCACATGAGACCTACGGACAGAACAGTGGTCTCTAGTGCAGATTTGCTGGCCGTCGGAGTGAGGACGCTCACTCCAAGAAGTGGTTTGGGCAACGTTCTCTCCACCTAGCTTGATGGACACTCTACCTGGGCAACAACAAGCTAGGTGGAGAGAATGTTGCCCAAACCATTTCTTGGAGTGAGCGTCCTCACTCCGACGGCCAGCAAATCTGCACTAGAGAGCACTGTTCTGTCCGTAGGTCTCATGTGGAATGCGAAAGTGGCCCCCAACCCCCGACGCTCATACCTAATCCCCACCCCGAGTTAGTAGGTGGCCCTCCCATAGGGGTTAAAATACCTGTCTAGGGCATAGGCACTATAGTAAGGCTCGCTCTCTCTCTCTCTCTCTCTCTCTCTCTCTCTCTCTCTCTCTCTCTCTCTCTCTCTCTCCCCCTGCGATGTTTCCCCACTGCACGAAAGAAGCCTCATTTGCATTGGTAATGCCCCCTAATGTGTTACCAATGCGATATTGGAAAATGAGGCCCTTGGTCTCATCTTACGGAACTAAGTTGGAGGCATTGGATACCTGGGTTACTTTGCTTGAAAAAGTTCAGCAAGTCTTGGGTCAAACAGATCTGATATATTCCAAGAAGCTTGAGAATATAGAAATGTCCCTAAGAAGCCTTAATTTAAGGATATTAAATTTTCCTATAAAATTGATTTCTCCTGTAGATCTGTTAGGAAATTATATTTCTCAAATTTTGAAAATTCCTAATGCTGCAATACCGGTAATAACCAAGGCATATTATTTAACCACAAGCTGAAGAAGACCCAGGTGGGAGTTTGTCCCAGGAATCTTCCTTAGATCTTGCAAACATTCCTGAAACTTCGCATACCACAGAGATCTCGCAAAGAGGAACTTTGTTGGTATCTTTTGCTTTTTCCTCCAATAGAAATAATATTCTTAGATTTTTCTTTCTCAATTGACTTCTTCTGTATTATGGGCAAAAGTTATTGATGTATCCAACTTCGCAGGAAAAAAATTGTTTTCTATGTGTTCTGAGGTGTTGTCTAAGGGGGATCAATTTATCTTACGATATCCCTATAAATGCTATATTAAATATCTAAATGTTAATTATATCTTCTTTGAACCGTTCTTAGATTCTTATGCCTAATACTCATTCTTATAGATCAACCATATAAAGCGATAATTGGTGCTTGACTTCTCATTATTCTTTTTTCTTAATTTCATGGTGTTAATATTTTCTCTCGTTTCCCCTCCATTTTCCTTTTATTATATGAGGATGCTTGAATTTTTGCCTGTTCTTTTTATGATATTGGTCTTATATTTCATTGTATACCTCCTTTTTCTGTAACAAGGAATTCTTGTGTTTATTTGAAATGCATAATAAAAAAAAAAAGAAATAAATAGGCAAAGAACCACAGATTCCAGCCTTTGCTTATCAATAAGAGAAAACCTTAGATTTCATTTCTTTATAATAACATTGGCTATGAATAGCAAACACCCCCACATCTCAATCTCTTCCTTCATCCTCTGCCAGCATCTCTCTTTCTTTGCCCCCTGCTTATAGTGCCCAGCATACCCTCTCTCCCTCTGCCCAGCATCTCTTCCTCTTCTCTCTCTTCCCCGCCTCCACAGTATTTTCTCTCTCCTCCACTTATCTGGCCCTTGCAAATGAGGGCATTAAGCAGTACTCCCTGACTCTAAGACAGAGGCAAAGAATTCATTTTGTTTTTCAGCTATTTTCTTATCCTCCCTGTCTACCTCTTCTGTTCTTCAGTCATCTAGCAACCCAACTGACTTCCTCACAGACTTTTAACTTTGAATGTACTTGAAAAAGTTTTCATTTCTTGTTTTTACATCTATGAAAATCTTCTTTTCAAATTCTCTCTTAGCCTGCTTAATTGCTAACATCTAACATGCTACTGCTTATGCTTTTCCCTACTTTTCTCACTTGGGTCTGCTTTCCATTTTTTTGAAAGATGCTTTTATGACTTTAATTGCCTCTTTCACCTCACTATTTAACCACTCTGGCAATTGTTTGGTTTTCCTTCAGCCTTTTTTAATGCATGGAATCAATGCTCCCTCCACGGAGTGACTAGGTGCATGCAAATTTGTTTTGTATATCAGTATCAATTATTTTAAATCAATAATTTTTTAGCACTAGTATTAGCGTTGCATTTCTGTATACACAGCACAAACAAAAATTTACGGGAGTAACCATGTAAAACTTGTAAACAATGCTCTGAAATGTATGAGCAATCGCTCATGTGCTCAGCTTAGAGGGAACTATGCATGGAAAACATTTTGTCTAGATCTCAAGCATGGTAATTTTAAACAGCGTCCATGCCTCCTGCAATTTTTTAATCATCTGGATTGCTCATTAGATTTAATCTTTACTAATAAAAGTGAAACAACCTCATTAACAACCAAATATACTCCCATTCTCTGGTCAGATCACTTTTTAATTCACTTAACTATTTCATTTAACCAAAATCCGACCCTAATTGCCTCTCAGCCTGTTTCCTTATCATACTGTCCCCCATTCAAGGTTGAAGATCTCCAACTAGAGATTGAACAGAACATTGATAGCACTGATTTATCAAGCAGCGTAAACACCATTCATTCTTGGCATGATACCACAAATTGTATTGCTGATAAATTAAATCCAGAAAGAACAAAAACTTTGAAATCTCCAAGAAAACACAATCCCTGGTACAACAAACAAATTAGTACAGCAAAACAGTGCCTAAGAAAAAGGGAGAAAGCATGGAGAAAGTATCACACTACATCTACCCTGAGTGCATACCGATCTTACCTTGCATCTTACAAAAACCTGATTAACAAAGCAAAGAAGGAATATTTCAGTAATAAGATCCAGAATTTTTGCCATAATCCAAGGGCACTTTTTTTCCATAGTAAAGAACCTTACCAATACCGCCACTGAAGAAAATGCTGCCCTTCCAGAATCCAAATGTAATGACATTGCATACTTCTTTAAGGAGAAAATTGCAAATTTAGGAAATTTACATGAATCCAAAAGAGGTCACCAGATGGTTAAATTTTGACGAAATGACACCTGACGAGATCGAAAACCTTATAAAAAAAAAAAGTAACCCTGCCAATCATCCATTAGACTCTATTCCGATTCCAGCTTTAAAATCAATAGCTCATATAATCTCAATGCCCATTGCATCATTAATTAACCTCACCCTTAATGAAGGTCAATTTCCAGAAATACTCAAATGTGCAATAATGAGACCCATTCTAAAAATACAGACCCTCGACCCAACAGTTTTCAATAATTACAGGTCTATATCCAATCTTTCTTTTCTATCAAAATTACTAGAAAAAGTAGTCCAGAAACAGTTAACTGAACACCTAGAAAACAATAACATTCTATATTCCCCCAGTTCGGCTTCAGAAAACACTTCAACACTGAAACATTACTCCTAGCATTATCTGACACCATTCTCAGGGGATTTGACAGCGGGCAAAGTTATCTATTAATTTTATTAGATCTCTCCACAGCATTCGATACTGTAAACCATACAATTCTTCTTGACAGATTGTAATTATCTGAGATTGGAATGGCAGAAAACATTCTCTGATGGTTCTCCTCATATCTAACTAACTGCTCGTATCAAGTTAAAATTAATAACACTACTTCAAACAAGATGGCCCTTAGTACTGGGGTCCCTCAAGGCTCCTCAGTATTCACCACACTTTTCAACATATACATGCTTCCACTCTGCCATCTACTTGCTGGTTTAGGTCTTAATCATTACATATATGCAGATGACATTCAAATATTAATTCCCATTAAAGACACAATTGAAAGTACATATAAACTGACAGCGATGTACCTTTCAATCATCAAGCAACTACTAACGCACATGAAACTCATACTAAACATTGACAAAACTGAAATCATTCTACTAGAAAGAAGACCTTCATCTTCCAGCCTACCAGCCCTCACACTAGAAGATAGCACAAACGTAAAACCAACAGACAATGCCTGAGATTTAGGAATTATTATTGATGGCGAACTCAACTTCACAAAACACATCTCGAACAAACTAAGAGAAGGGTATAACAAACTCCTAACCTTCAAACAACTAAAACCACTGTTAATACAATTTGATTTTAGAACAGTCCTACAAGCATTAATATTTTCAAGTACAGGTTACTGCAACTCTCTCATGCTCGGTCTTCCAACATCCACAATTCGCCCATTGCAAGTCCTACAAAATGCAGCTGCCAGGATATTAACAGGAACCAAAAAATGTGATCACATAACCCCAACATTAATATCTCTGCACTAGCTTCCAATTAAGTATCCTATCGAATTCAAAACAATATGTATAATACACAAAATCATCTATGGAGAACAAGTAGACTGGTTGAATGCAGCCATCCACCTACACACGCCGCAAAGAAATTTAAGATCTGCAAATAAAGGCCTTCTTACCATACCATCGGTACACTCTGCCCATTTTACCCAAGTAAGAGAGAGAGTCATTTCATTGGTGGGTCCCAAGCTTTGGAATGCTTTACCCAGTACCCACTGACTTAAGGCTACAATCAAACATGAGAACATTTTAAAAAGACTTAAAAACCTTGTTATTTGGCAAAGCCTATCAAGAATGTGACTGACACAAGACCATGCAATTTATTGTCTTTAATGTTTTCTTTTTTTTTCATCATTTTGTTAATATGTAAGATTTTTTTTGTTTTGTTTTTTTTTAATTCTTTATTTATCAATTTTACATTACAAAAATCTGACATTTTTGCAAATTAGAAAAAAGATGGATTAACAATCTATAAATTCAACTAAGAAAAGTACATCGAGCATTATCTTAAAACAAAATATTTTCCATTTAACCATAAATCAATAATCTGGAGACTCCCAGAAATTTATAGAGAGAATTACAGGAATTAAACATAGATATAAGGAGAATGGCTTAAACACGCTACACAACAAAACACAATTCATGTAATTGTGGGAGTAGATGTGGCTGATTTCCTTAAATCTATAAAAATCTTTAATTGTTCTGGGGCTAAAAATATCTAAATTTCTCCCCCTCTCTTTAGGACGCATTTACATGGAAACTTGAGCATAAAAGAAAAACCTAAACCAATAACCTCTTGACGTAGGGCTAAAAAGCCCCTTTGTCTAATTTGTGTAGACGCGGCCAGATCAGGAAAGATTTTAACATTTGCATTCATAAATAAAACAGGGAAATTTCTAAAGTATTTTCTCATTACTAATTGTAAATCTGTTAAGGAAATAAAGGAGACTAGGAGCGTAGCTCTTTCTAATACATCAATGGCTGAATTTTCTATTATTTTGGTGAGATTCCCCTGCCACTTCTGTCTGCCAGTTGTTGCTCTGGACTTTGGAAAAAAGTAACATTTATTTATTGGTGGAAGTTCTTCCTGGGTAAAACCCAGTATTTCCCCCATAAACTTTTTCAAGGTGGTATGTGGAGTCTCTCCAATGACTCTGGGGAAATTCAATATACACAGATTTAATTGCCTAGATTTATTTTCTAATGTTTCTATCCTTTTCGCCAGGATTTCTCTGTCTCTGACCGTAGCTGTTTTGAAGTCTAAAGTCCCAGAATCCTTCTCTTCTAAGACTGCAACTTTTGCAGATAAAGAATTAATTTGAGTTTGCATCTGTACTGAAGTTGTTGTACTTTGTTATATTGAATGCTCCAATCTTGTATTGAAACTGTTAAAGGTAGAAACAATTCCAGCCATCATATCCCACAAGGCGACAAGGGTAACAACTTGAGGGTGTTCAGGTATTACCAAGGGCACAAATTCGGGTATTTCTCCACAAGGGGCTGGCAGAACTCCCCCCCCCCCCCCCCACCCACCGTGGGTTCCAACCCTTCTGCTCCTGGTCCCAGCCCGGTACCTGGCGTTCCACCGTTGTTCGAGGTCCCCGGATTCTCTGCAATAGTTTCGTCTCACTTCCAACGAAGGCGCGGTTATCGCTCTCCCCTCTGCCTTCAATCTGGAAGAAAGTTCCGTGAAAAATGGCCCGGGCTGCAACACCTCCTCCGTCCTCTGTGTCGGCGCTTGTCTCAGGTCAGGGCTCAAGGATAGCTCTGCCGCTAGCTCAAGCAGAGCTCTCTCTCCACTTAGCACATCGGGATCCTCGCTTCTCGGATATTTTGTCGTCGGGATTAGGAAATAGGTGATCTCCTGTTGAGCCGCTGATGGCGTTAAAGAGATCAATGGGAAAACTTGTATCTTTCTCTTTCTTTTTGCTGGCATATTCTCAGAGGAAAATTGAATAATCTTAACGGAGCTACAGGAGCCACTGCTTTCCCAACCTCTCAGCGTGCTGCCATCTTGGGAGTCTCAATCATGTAAAATGTTTTAATTTGATTTTATAGGCTCTTAGTTTATTTAGGGGTAGATTTTCAAAGGGTTGCGCACGTAAGATATGCACGTAACCCCCGAAAACCTACCCCTGCACGTGCCGAGCCTATTTTGCATAGGCTAGGCGGTGCGCAGAAGCCCCAGGACGCGTGCATGTCCCAGGGCTTTTGAAAACGGGCGGATTGGGGATGGATCGTGGGCATGGTGGTGTCACAGGGCGGGACCAGGGGCGTGGCAGCGGTATGGGGGAGGGCCGGGGCAGGGCCGGGGCATGGAGGCGGGCTGGGGTGGGGCCAGGGCGTTCTCAAGTCCTCCGGCACATCGGCCGTGCCGGAGGTTCGCGCAGGCGTGCGCAAGTTACTCCTGCCAGAGGCAGACGTAACTCCATCGAAGAAGGTAGGGGGGGGGGATTTAGGTAGGGCTGGGGGGTGGGTTAGATAGGGGAAGGGAGGGAAAGGTGGGGGGGTCCAAAAAAAGTTCCCTCCAAGGCCGCTCCAATTTCGGAGCGGCCTTGGAGGGAACGGGGAAAGCCATCGGGGCTCCCCTTGGGCTCGGCGCGTGCAAGGTGCACAAGTGTGCACCCCCTTGCGTGCGCCGACCCCGGATTTTATAACATGCGCGCGGTAGCACGCACTTGTTATAAAATCAGGTGTACATTTGTGCACGCCGAGTAGCGTGCACAAATGTACCCCCCGTGCGTAAAATTTAAAATCGGCTCCTTATTGTTTTATCTATCAGACTGAATTCTCTCTTAGATTTTTATAGTTTTATTGCTACTTCATTGTATTTCCATTTTAATTGTGTGAACCATTGTGATGGTATGTCTGAATGATGGTACACAAAATTCTTTAAATAAATAAATAACTTTCTTCATTTTATCCTAATATCCCTTTTTATAGTCAAATGCTACTGCAGTTGTTTTGCTTAGTATTCACCCTCCAGTGATTGTCAAACTGTATTAGATTATGATGGCTGTTGACATCCACCACCTTTATCTCTTGCACTAAGTCTTGCATGCCACTGAGAACTAGATCTAATATACTTCCCCTCTCAATTCCATGACCAACTGCTGCATGAAGCAGTCAATGATGGCATCTAGGAACTTTACTTCCCTTGCATGTCCTAATGTGACATTTACCAATCAATTCTTGAATAATTGAAGTCTCCTATTATTATTGTATTGACCATTTTACTAGCCAGTCTAATCTCTGCTAGCATTCTGCAGACTGTTTCTTCAATCTGGCCAGACAAGTGGTATTATATCCCCACTACTATATTCTTCCCTTTTATTCTTTGAATTTCTATCCATAAGGATTCCATAGTGCAGTTTGTTTCCTGCAAACATTTTATTCTGTTTGACTCTACACCATTCTTAGCACAGAGTGCCACCACTCCACCAATCTTATCTGCCCCAACATGTCAATATAATTTGTACCTTGGTATCTCAGTGTCCTGTTGGTTTTCCTCCTTCCACCAGATCTCCCAAGATGCCTATTATATCTATATCTTTCTTTAGTGTCATTCTTTCTAACTCTCCAGTCTTATTTTTCATTAGGGATGTGAATCATTTTTTGACTATTTAAAATATCGTCCGATATTTTTTAAATCGTTAAAGAGAGCGATACAATAGAAATTCCACTGATTTATCGTGAAAAAATTGTTAATTGGGTTAGTGCACACTAACGGGAGTTAGGACACAACCTAAAAACCCACCCCGACCCTTTAAAACCACTCCCTTAGCCTCCACCACCCTCCCAACCCCCCCCCCCCCAAAATATTTTAAAATTACCTGGTGGTCCAGCGGGGGTCCCGGGAGCGTTCTCTCACACTCGGGCTGTCGGCCGATAAACAAAAAACCCACCCCGACCCCTTAAAACCACTCCCTTAGCCTCCACCACCCTCCTGACCCCCCAAAAACGTTTTAAAATTACCTGGCAGTCCAGTGGCCCCCGGAGCAATCTCCCGCTCTCGGGCCGTCGGCTGCCACTAATAAAAATGGTGCCAGTGGCCCTTTGCCCTTACCATGTGACAGGTTAACCGTGCCATTGGCCGGCCCCTGTCACATGGTAGGAGCACTGGACGGCCGGTGCCATTTTTAAAGATGGCGCCGGCCATCCACTGGATGGCCCGTGTCATTTTTAAAGTCCACTGGATGGCCCGCGCCATTTTTAAAGATGGCGCCGGCCGTCCACTGGATGGCCCGCACCATTTTTAAAGATGGTGCTGGCCATCCAGGGCTCCTACCATGTGACAGGGGCCGGCCAATGGCATAGTTACCCTGTCACATGGTAAGGGCAAAGGGCCATCGGCGCCATTTTTATAAGTGGCAGCCGACGGCCCAAGAGTGGGAGATCGCTCCTGGGGCCCACTGGACCACCAGGTAATTTTAAAACGTTTTTGGGGGGGTCTGGAGGGTGGTGGAGGCTAAGGGAGCGGTTTTAAAGGGTCGGGTGGGTTTTTTGTTTATCAGCCAACAGCCCAAGCGCGGGAGAATGCTCCCGGGACCCCCGCTGAACCACCAGGTCATTTTAAAACATTTTTGGAGGGTTGGGAGGGTGGTGGAGGCTAAGGGAGCAGTTTTAAAGGGTCGGGGTGGGTTTTTTGTTTATCGGATTGGGCGCAGCCGAAAAAAAAAAACCGATTGGGCCGGACGAAAAAAAATGCACGAATTGAATCGGAACCGGAACCGAACCGATTCCGCTTCCGATTCACATCTCTATTTTTCATACTTCTGGCATCTATATACAGACATTTTAAAGTAGTTTTATTTGTATTTCTATTTTATATGTACCCATAACCTGCTTATTATCAGATGATACAGGCTGTTCGGAGTAATTATTATCTGTGTGCTCCGTAATTAAATACATCTGTTTTTTTTTCAGCTTTTACAACCACCTCTCTGTTGGGACATTCTAACTTATTTGGTTTGCCAGTATACTTACTACTACTAGTACTACTACTATGCCTTAACATTTCTATAGCACTACACAACAAACACAACACTGTACAAACAAAGAAAAAAGACAGTCCCTGCTCAATAGAGTTTACAGTCTAATAAGACAAAAGTACAGGAAAAGAAATTTGGGGCAGTTCATAAAGTAAGACAATGGTTAAAAAAAAAAAGAAAAAGAAAGTTAGTTAATTAGGATAAATGCACACAATAAGGCCTAAGATTGAAAAGCAGCCTAAAAAAGGTGGGTCTTTAGTTGGGATTTAAACAAGGCAAGAGAGGGAACATGATGCAGCAGTTCAGGAAGACTATACCAAGCACAAGGCAGAGCCAGGTGAAAAGCACAGAGTTGGGAATTGGCAGTAAAAAAGAAAGGCACAGATAGGAGTGACTTGACTGATAAGTGGAGTGCACGAGGAGGGGTGTAGAGAAAGAGGTGGGGAAGTGCTGCAGAGTGAAGGTATTTGTAGGTGAGAAAGAGGTCCTTGAGTTGTATGTGGGAATGGATAGGGAGCCATTGCAGTGACTTCAGAAGAGAAGTAATGTGACTGTAGCAACTTTGGCGAAACATAAGACATACAGTTGAATTTAGGATAGATTGTAGAGGAGAAAGATGGCTTGCCAGGAGTCCTGTGAGGAGCAGGTTGCAATAGTCTAAGCGGGAGGAGATGAGAGAGAGTGGATAAGGGTTCTGTTAGTGGGTTCAGAAAGGAAGGGACAGATTTTGGTAGTTACAGAGAAAGAAACGCCATGAAGTAACAGAATTTTGGATATGCATAGAGAAGAAGAGAGAGGAGTTGAAGATGACTCCTAGGTTATGGGGCTGAGAAGCCTGGGAGGATGACTGTGTTGTCCACAAAAATAGAGAAAGGAGGAAGACAGAAGTTGGGCTTGGTGGAAATATAAGGAGTTCGTTCTTGGCCATGTTGAGTTTAAGGTGGCGGTGGGATAATATCCAGGCAACAATATCAGACAAGCAGGCTGAGATCCGGGACTGGATTAATGGTAAAATTTCTGGAGTAAAGAGGTAAATCTGGGAATCATCAGCATAAAAATGGTATTGAAATCCATGAGAGGAATCAGAGTACCTAGGGAATTAGTAAATAGGGAGAAAAGAAGAGAACCCAGGACAGAACCCTGAGGCACATCAATTGATAGTAGAGGAGGAACCTCCAGAGGAAACACTAAAAGTGTGATGGAAGACCAGGGGCAGCTCTATAATGAGGCGGGGTGAGGCAACGCTTCAGGCAGCAGAATTTTGTGGCGGCAAAAAATGCCCCTCTCAGAACACCACTGTGGCATCCGCCTCACCCTGCCTGCCCCTGCTGTGGCTGATGACCCAGGCTGGCAGCAGCCGAAAAGAAGATAGTCTCTGCCGCGGGCCACCACCAGAGGCCAGGCTGGTGGCATGGAGGAAGGAGGAGGGCCGCTGCCACTGGAGGCCAGGCCAGTGGCATGGAGGAGGGAGGAGGGCCACCTCTGTCATCACCGGAGGCCAAGCTGGTGGCAGCTGAAGGGAGGAAGGACGGGTGGGGTGAGCAGGGGGCAGAGCGAGAGGGGGCAGGGAAATCGGGGGTGGGGCGAGGGGGTACCATCTCGTCCCTCGCCTCAGGCGGCAGATTGCTTTGAGCCGCCCCTGTGAAAGTGTTAAGAAGAGAATCAAGACAGAACAGAGTCTCGAAATTCAAGTGAGAGCAGAGTATCAAGGAGTAGGTGGTGATCAACAGTGTCAAAAACAGCAGCTATGTCAAGATAGATAAGGACAGAGCACAGACCTTTCGAGCTTTTTAATGAATTTATAGATGATCTGGAAAGGGATATGCATGAGTCACTGCTTATTACTGGCATTAGTAGCATGGGATTTACTTACTGTTTGGGTAATTGCCAGGTACTTGTATCCTGGATTGGTCACTTTTGGAAACAGGATGCTAGGCTTCATGGACCCTTGGGCTGACCCAGAATGGTAACTTCCTATGTTCTTATGTTCTCTGTTACTATGCAAGTGAAGGGTAGGGGCTAATTTTTAAGGGACCCCAGAGTGGAACCAGGCTGCTGTAATTAACATTTAAAAAGGAGATGGAGCAGCTTTCAAACTAGAACATGGGGGAAAGCTGACAGTCGCTCAGCAGAATATGGTTTGGAGAGAGGTTCTTTCAGCCAGGGATATCAATCCCAAACCTAGCCCTTCAAGGCAACTTTCACCCCATTGTCCCATATCATATGGTAATTCCTCCAGTCTTATTCTCCTTCATCCTTCCTCTTCTCTCCCTTTCTTGTGCTCCCTGTAGAATGCGAACACTATCTCCAAGAAGCTTGCCTTTATTCATGACCTTTTTATCTCTCGTTTTCTTCATCTCCTTGCCTTAACTGAGACCTGGCTTTCCCCTAAGGACTTTGCTTCAGTTGCTGATATCTGTCATGGTGGTTATCTTTTCTCCCACACACATTGCCCAGTAGACTGTGGAGGTGATGTTGAACTGCTGCTCTCCCTCTACTGTAGATTTCAACCCCTTCTCCCACCTCAGCCCCACTCTTTTTCTTCCTTTGAAGCCCATTCCATCTGCCTGTTAACTCCACTACCTCTCCGGGTAGCTATCATCTATCGCCCCCCTGATAAATCTCACTCCTCCTTTCTCACTGACTGATTCAATTGAATTTCCTTGTTTGCTGGTCAGATTTGAGCCCTTGAGCTCAGAGATTAACCTAGATCTCTTTTGGAAAACTGAACCATTATGTTATTTGTAAAGCAATACAAATAATATTCAGTGACTTGAGTCATTTTATCTATAGGTAGTCTCTAGCTCTGTGAAGATGTCCTTAGCCAACAAATTATGTTTTGTGTTAGCATAACGCTATACTCTGAAGTGGAGAACAAAGGTGCAATAGTCTTATAGTAAGAATGATAAATGTTATCCTTATCTGTTAAAAGTCAGTTTGATTGTCAAAATAACCAAAATGTGGGCCTCAACCACAATTGTGAGTCATTGTATGTTACTATATCATGCAAATATTCTGTTATCCTGTTTGTAGAGCTCAAGACTGGAGTTTCCAATTTGTCTTCAAAACTTTGGATTTGGTACTGTCGCAAGCAAAAAGGAAACTGGCTCTCTTGCCAGTGAAAATTTGGGCTGAATTTTCGGTGTGCATGGGAGTGGAGACTGGTGGTGGGTAGTGGAAGGGCCCAGGGTCCTATTTGAACTTTGAGAGAGAAGAGTTTTGGATGGTTTGGAGGCCTGATGTCATTTTTTAGTAGGTTACTGAAACTGGAGGCCCACTGTCACTTTTGTATGTGGGGGGCCCGGGAGAGGGGCAATGGGGACATTGAAGAGATCCAATGCCTACTGTCACTTTCAGTGGGTGGGGAGAAGAAAGAACTTGCATTGGTGGCACTTCTGGGGTCACCTGGAATATACGGCCATCAGCCCTATTTCTCAGGACCAGTTATAGAGAACTGCAGGGGATAAGGCAGAATGTGATGACATTATAATGGCTGCGTTCAATTTAACATGGCCATTGTAATGCTACTATATTCTGTATCGTAGTATACTGGATGTTAAAGCCTGATATGCTTCCCAAGTTAGGACTGGCAGATAATGCTGGTTTTAACGTGGGTTAGTAGGGAGACCCCTAGGTTTGTGTATATTCGGTGATGATAGGATGCATAACAAAGCAGTGACAAAACTGTTCAAAATAACTTATTCTTTTCTTGCTCATGGGCCTGGTTATTCCTTATCTGGGATACTTATTGTACATTCAGAATTTCTGATATGATCTCTGCAGAGCCAGAAAGATATTGAGCAGATTGAAAGACTTAATAAGCAGTGATATGTTCATTTAAAGAAAGAATGCTATTACACTTTAAACTATATGTGACAAATGTTTAGTCGTGCTGAAGAGTCTGAAAAGGAATATTATAATAATTTTAGAGGTCCCTATTTAAAGGGACTTATCTGGTTAAGTTAGCACTTACTTTTATTTTTTTATATATTCCACAGATTCCAGTAATATGATCCTTGTGGATTACATAAAAACATTCATAATAGCCAGACAAACCCCTGAGTTTTGAAATTCCCACCTGGTTGACCACCCCCAAGCTATCTGAATGAGTTGTTAGCCGGCTAACAACTTAGCTGCATAAGTCGAGGGTGCTCCGAAGCTGAGAAAAATGTTGCCAGATGACTTAGCTGGGTAAAGCCGATAAATCATGAGGCTAAATTTAGGATTTCTTCAGAGCAGTCCTAAAGTTATCTGGGTACAAATACCCAGATTTCTTAAATCTTATCCAACAATTCAAAATATACTTTCCAGGGCAGCTGGCTAGATTCTCCATCCCCAGCCCCTGCCCCCTCAAAATGAGTACAATTGCTGTCGAGCATAGCACCTCTCCTCAACAACCAAGAAGAATTAAAATAAGTTGCGGGTCATAGCACCCTAAAGAATCTCCCTGCCCTGATCTCCCTCCCCCCTCCCTTCCCAATTCTGAAAATAACATACGTGCTCTGGGCCCCCTCCAAACTCCTACCCGCAATCACTACCACAACCCTCCCACCCCATCCTGAACCCCCCCGGGTGTATTTGTACTGCTTCCAGCAGGGGTCAGCACTGCTTTGACAGCAACACCGATAACATCCACTACCAGCATTACTGGTAGTATATGCTACAAGCGTAGTTGTCAAAGCAATGCTTGATGCCGCTGGAAGCAGTGGGAGAGTGACGCATTTCAGGAGTCTTTTGGGGGTTTTGGGAGTGCCACCTCATTTTTATTCATTCATTTATTTATTTATTTATTTTAAAGTTTTTATATACCGCACAAATGGATAAAGTATATCCGTCTAGGTGGTTTACAAATGTTCAAAACACATGCATAATTTTAAAAACAAAGATACAGACATTCATAAACAAAACAAAAGTTAAGTATGGTGCATATAAAGTGGATTGTAAAAATATTATTGTAATTGAAAGGCTTGAATGAATAGATGAGTTTTCAGTGATTTTTCAAATTCTCTGCGATTGGAAATCAAGTGGATACAGTCTGGTAAAGAATTCCATAATGTTGGACCTGCAACTGAGAAAACGCGTTTACGGGTTAATGATAGACTAACAGATTTTACAGAAGGGACTTCCAACATGCATTTGTCAAAAGAACGTAATTGTCTGGATGGTTTATAAATTCTTAACAAAGAACATAACCAGATTGAATCAGTGTTGTATATTAGGTTGTGTATAGTAGATACAATTTTATATATTATACGGTATGATACTGGGAGCCAATGTAGTTGTTGTAAAATAGGAGTGATATGTTCATTTCGGGGGATATTGTATAGCATGCGGGCGGTTGCGTTTTGAACTAATTGTAGTGGGTGAATTGTTGATTGAGGTAAGCCAAGATATAAAGCATTACAGTAATCTAATGATGATAGAATTAGTGTTTGAGTAATCAATCGAAAATCATTAGGGATTTGGGCTGCCATGCATGTGGATAGGTGATGATGGCAGCAACAAGAGCAGGACAGGGGGTAGCATCATGGCTGTTGGAGGCTGCATCTCCATGCAGGTAGGTACAACTCTTCCTGCATGCAGAGAAGATCTCTCCTGTTCTACATTGGTGGTTATTCCAAGGGGTAGCTGGCCCTTTGTAGCTATAAGACCTCAAGCAATTACCCTGCCCGCCCCTGTTCAGGGTCAGAACTGGATATGTGCAATAGTGATCCAGAACTCTTCAGTGGCAGCATGCATGGATACTTTACTTGGGGAAACTAGGATAGAAAACCAAACATTATATATGCATTTATATAGTTCTGTGCATAGGGATTGTGTTCTTGTGACCAGCCTAATGAGCATAATACCATCTCTTTCTATACAGGGTAGGGTTGCCAACTGGCTTCAGATTTTCAGGACAGGTTGATCCGGTCCTGGTTTTACCCCATTGTATGCAGGGACTTGTTCTCATTTCCCTAGTGCATTCCCTACGAAAAAGCAAGGCTACAAGTCTCTGCATGCAGGGAAGTAAAACCAGGACCAGATCAACCTGTCCTGAAAATTTGGGTCCAGTTGGAAACCCTAATGCATAGATAGCTGAGACACCTGGGGAATGTTAACCCCTTGCTATTTGATCTGAAGGATGACCTTTTGCCATCAGTCCTCCAACAAATTGTGTAAGTGAAAAAATACTTTATCTGATTTGTTTTAAATTTGCTACTTGTTATTTCATGGCGCGTCCCCTAGTTTTACTATGATTTGAAAGGGTAAATAATCATTCCCTATTTATCTCTTCCACTCTATTCATGATTTTATAAACCTCTCTCATGTCACTTCTTAGTATTCTTCCTGAGGAAGAGTCCCCAACACGTTTGGCCTCTCCTCATAGGGGAGCTGTTCAATCCTCTTCATCATTTTGGTCACCCTTCTCTATACCTTTTCTAATTCCACAATATATTTTTTGAGACCAGACAACCAGAACTGAACACAGTACTCAAGATGCAGTGGTACTATAGATCAATACAGAGGCATTATGATATTATGTTTTATTCTTCATTCCTTTCCAAATAATTTCTAACATTCTATTTGCTTTTATTGACCGTCACTGCACACTGAGCTGAGGATTTCAACATATTATCCACAATGGTTCTAAGATCCTTTTCTTGGGTGGTGACCTCTAATACAGAACCCAGCATTGTGCACCTATAGTTAGGATTACATTTTCCTCTATGCATTACTTGGTATTTGTCCATATTAAGCTTCATCTGCTACTTAGACACCCAGTTCCCTAGACTGCCAAGGTCTTTCTGCAGTTCACAGTCCGCTCATATTTTAACAACTTTAAATAATTTTGTTTCATCTGCAATTTTGACCTCCTCACTTGTAGCACCATTTTCTGGATCATTTATGCTAAACAGCACTAGTCCCACTACAGATCACTGGGGCGCTCCACTATTCACTTCTCTCCACTGGAAAAAATGATCATTTAGTCCAGCTCTCCCGGGAGAGTTGGGTATAACAAGCTACATCTGTCAAGACGATTATAACCTCTGTTAAATCTAAGCAACTTCTGTACAGTTTTACAAACCTTGATTTTCTTAAACCTGGATTATTGTAATGCATTATTATTAGGATTGCCGGCTAGCACACTAAGATCGCTTCAAATGCTACAAAATACGACTGTGAGAATACTAAGTAGAAGTAAAATATGTGATCATATTACTCCCATACTTATGACATTACACTGGTTACCAGTAAAATTTTGTATTCAATGTAAAGTTTTAAGTGTCATACATAAAATCGTTAACAACGAAGAGTCTGACTGTCTGGGAGTTACATTACACTTCGATATCCCGCAAAGAAATCTCAGATCAGCAAATAAAGGCTTATTAAGTTAGGGACAGGGCTTTTTCAATTGCTGGGCCCAAATTGTGGAACATGATGCTTGAAAGGTTACCGGTGCAGAAAGATTATAAGATCTTTAAGAAGGACTTGAAAACCTGGCTTTTCAAAGTGGCATTTGAGAATAATTAATTAAACTCTCTAAATATAATACAGAGAGGGAATTTATTATATAAGAACAACCATAATTCGTTGGCTAAGTTTATTACCATTTGAAGCTGAGATGCTGATGGAGATGAATCATAGTTTTTTATGTGTCATTTTAAAACCCCACATGTTCATGTATGTTGTTTCTTTTATTTTATGTATATTGACTTTGTAAACTGCCATGTTTGTATATAAATGAATTAATAAGTAAATAAAGAATCTGTTACCAACCTACAGAGGACAAACCTCCTATCCCATGTTTTTTTAATTTCCTGAGGAGTCTCTTATGATGAACTTTGTCAAATGCCTTCTGAAATTCTAGACACACAATGATTATATCAGCCAGCTCACCCTTATCTACATGTTTATTTAAACCTTTAAAAAATATGAATGGATGGGTAAAGCAAGGCTTTCTTTTGCTGAATTCATGTTGGATCTTCCCCATTAAGCCATGTCTATCCATTTGACCAGTTGCTCTATTTTTAAGCATAGCTTTTCCTGTTGTGGCTGACATTGACTTCAGGCTCTCTGTTCATTCCGTTGGTTTCTCCATTGATGCTAGGTTACAAATGGACAGATACGACCTGCTCAAAAGGCATTCTTCAATTTTTCTTTCAGTAAGGAATGCCTACAAATCTTCCAAGCACTTTTCAGTTTTTCAAACTGTATTAATGCATGTGGTGACTGCATGGTATTCTGATATTAAAAAGTAGTATATCGACATACAAATGTATTTAAATTTACAAAATGCAGTGACTAAGTAGGAGGAGTTAGTTAAAGACCGAGGGCCACCATTTTCTATTGAAAATCATATGTTATGTTTTGACCAGGGCCGGTGCAAGGATATTAGGCACCCTAGGCAAATCTTCTGCCTTGCAACCGCCCCCCCCCCCCCCGTCATTGGGGGGGGGGACGGACGGTAACAACCCACTGCACCTCGGCTGGTTGTTACCGTCCCCTCCCCCAACCTTCCTGTCCCCTGTGGTCTTCAATGCCACCGCCACCACGCACAATGCACCCCCAGTAAAGTGTGGGCGGCTACTGGTGTGCTGTTTCCGAAAGTGCGGCCGGAGCTGGTGGGGAAGCAGCTCCTGTGCACTGTCGGCGAAGAGAAGCTGGTTCTCGGGGAGATTGGGCACCAGGGTCGGTGAGCCAGGGTGATCCGAGCCATGACTCACCGAGACAACAACCCCGAGCTGGCGGTAACACATGTCGGTCCCCCGTTCCCCTTCTTCCTTCTCTTCCTGTCCTCTCCGTACTATTGTCATCATTGCCCCATGCTTTGCTCCTCTTTGCCACAAATGGGATAGGCTCCGCTCGCGGCCCCACATGGCTGCTCTTCAGCATCCCCTAATGGTCGGTGCCCAAGGTTTGCCTAATGGGATGTGCCGGCCCTGGTTTTGACAGACTGGAAATTTACAGAAAAATTCATTTTTTTCCAGTTTCTTTTCACTGATGTAGCTTTCTGGTTGTCTCTCTTGTTGGGTGAAACTCCTTCAGGAACCTGAAGCCCTTAGTGCTGTCATGCACAACCCAAAGGGAGGAGGGAGCATGTAAACTATTTGTCTGAATCATTAAAAAGCAGACATCTTGGTACATTTCAATAGATCCGACTTCTGTCTTAACAAGCTGCTATAAGAAATCTGACAAAAGTAGACTAAATGTTTTTAATGAAATATTGAATCCTGCAGAGAGATGTTAAATGAACTATGACTCTTTTGATTTTATTAGTCCTTCCCACTGTTTATAAATTCTTGCCTCCTTGAACTTCTCCTTGAACAGGTGCAGTAGCACAGGTGTAGTCAACTCTGGTCCTCAAGAGTCATAGACAAGTCTGATTTTCAGGATGTGGAAAATGAATATGCATGAGAGAGATTTGCATGCACTGGCTCCATTGTATGCAAATATATCTGATGCATATTCATTATGGATCTGCTGAAAATCAGGCTCTTGAGTCTGTCATTAGCCCACTCTTGTAATAGTGCTTCCCCCTTCCGCACTGTTCTATTTTTTTTTCTGCCCTGTTGTTTTTCACAGAGCATAATAGCCTAAACCTTCTCAATTTTCTATTTAACCTTAAGGTAGAAAACTTGCTACATCCTGAACACATTATCTTATTAAACAAAATTGTAGGAAAGAAAGTTGGAAATAAAACAAGAAATTTGCAGGAAACCTGAAATTGCTGAATGAGCACTTTTTGGCAGTGTAGTTTCCCAGTGTCCCTGATGATATCCCCGAATTTACATTTTCAGACTGGCACTGCACGTTCTCTGTATATCTCAGATGAAATCTTTTTTTAGCCTTCTGGAAATTATTGCTGAGTGATCAGTTATTGATGTGATCCTTGCTATTAAACCTCTTCCACCTGTGATGCCACATGCTCTTCTGACATTTAGAGGTGTACGTTACTTTAATTAATCAAGGATTTAGAGTCCATTCTAGTAACATAAAATAATGCACCCATAATTGGCCCAAGATTTTATACCTGAGGGCTAGTTTCTCTTTGTGGTTCCTTGCCAAATCTAGTGACTTGAAAGGATTGTAATGAGGTCAATATTCAGAAGTGCAGCGAGCAAGCAGTTTATCCTATTAAAGTTAGCTGGAGAAATTATCATAGATATTGAACACAACACTTTCAATTAGGTACTATGCTGAATATCACCGGATAAAGTCCTAGGTAGCTGGCTTAATGTATCCAGCTAACTTTAGGACTGCTGTTCAGCATAATCATATTTAGCCAGATAAGTTAATCAGCAAACTCTGAATATTTGGCTAACTTAGACCTGGATTCATCATTCATCGCAGAATGATGGATCCAGCGAAAACGGGGGAGCGAGGGGGGGTGGGCCTGCGAAAGCCCGCAGCCTTTGCACCACCACTGTGTCTTCGCTGCCGGCTTTCACACCGAATAGCGCCACCATGAAAGGTGGTGCCATTCGGCACGCTACTGCCAACGATAACGTTGGTAACGTTATCGCCGGCAGCGAGGACACCACCGTCTCCTCCCTCCTCCCTCCCCCCACCCCGACTCCACCCCAACTCAAATTTGCATGCTATCACACATGAAAAGGGCCTTTTCGCATGTGATAGAGGCTTTTCGCACGCAATGTGGCCATATCCCGTGCGATAAGCCTTTAGAAAATAACCCCGTTAATTCTGCCCTTGGAATGCCTCTGATTTATCTGGCTAACTTTTATCTCGCTAAACAGCCAGATAAATCAGAGCAGTCAGAGTGGCAGGAAATTGAAAACTCACAGTTTCTATGGCTATATCTTAAACTTAGCCAGGTAAACCATCTACATATTGACTCCTATTATTTATTTCGATCAACTCAAGGAGTTCATATTTTCATATATTATATTGACTATCCAGGAGACTTTGGCAGATTCTGGTCCCGCCCCCCCTGTCTGTTTCTATAATCCTGAAGAAGTTAATTTTTTGACATATCATATTCTTTAGCATTATTATTATTTTCCTCTTTTAAAAATGTGTTTTCTTTCCACTTTTCATAATTAATTTTCATCTTTACATATTCAGGTCTTAATTTCCAGACCTGATAATTTTTCTATGATGAGAAGTTGGACAAAAGGTGAATGTGTATATAGCATTAAAACTGAACTACAGTCTACCTCACAAATAAGTGCATTTTATAGTTGTGATTGCTTTAATCCCAACAGAAGATTTTATATGCAATTGAAAAATTAATGAAACAAAATGTTTTGTCTTTATGGAGATCATGACGTATGATTAACCTCTAAGGCACTTCTTTTTCCCAGGGATGTAATATCAAAGACATTGTAAAATCTTGGTTATCACCTGTTAATACAGAAGAAGAGAATACAGCCCCGAGGCATTGGGCATACAGAGCATGTTCAGTTTGCAGTCAACTGGCTCCTCTCCCCACGCACCTGGCTGATCTACTTGCCCACTTCCTAAACAGTTTTCATTGCTTAGTCTCTAACTTGTAGTCTCTGTTTGCCATAAATCCAACATGCTTTGTCAGCTGTACTTTTTCCGCTTCACATCTGGTTAGTTTTCTAACCCAATCTTTGTTTTTCCTGTATATGAACACGATCAGAACTTACCCCATTTTTGGAGGACAATGCCAGTTCTAGCTCACTGGGCAAGCCTGGAATTGCCACATTTTCCACATGCCTGGAACTGCCTTTCTGAGATGGTGCATTATCCCCTCTGTATAAATTCAAGTCCTGCCTAAAAATCCATTTTTTTAGGGTTGCTTTAATATCTGAAAAACTGGTGGGCGGAGACTAGATTATATTTGTACAGCACTGCATATGTCTAGTTGTGATATAGAAAAATAAGCAGTAAAAGTAGAACTGAATGATGTTTTACACCCCCTCCCATACTCCAACCCTCTACAAAAACACAATTACAAATTATGTATCTATAATAGCAGATTTTGCATTAAAATAACATTCAGAGTACAGTCTTCTGAGGTGAAAATATCCTTATAGCATCCTGTATATTATATTTACATGCACTGCTGTGATGCCAACCAGAAAATCCTGCTAAAATACCCTTATGTTATTAGGCCTATTGTAATGCATGTTGAATGTGGGCTTGTCCTTCAAAAAGCCATGAGTGAACAATTACAATATAGCAAACCTCCCATGCCAAAACAGTACCTAACTGCTAGCATTCAAGCAAGCAATAACAATCTTGCTTATGAAAAAGTAACACTGCAAATATAACACCAGCTCCTAAAATACCAATACAGCTTCTGTTAGGAAAATGGAACAATTCAGTCTGCTATACAACCTTACACAGAAGCTGCACACTAGGGGGTAGATTTTATAAATGTACGCGCGGGCGTACTTTTGTTCGTGCACCAGGCGCGAACAAAAGTACGCTGGATTTTATAAGATACGCGCCTAGCCGCGTGTATCTTATAAAATCCGGGGTCGGCGCGTGCAAGGGGGTGCACATTTGTGCAACCTGCGCGCGCCGAGCCCAGCGCGCGCTGCCTGTTCCCTCCAAGCCCAGCGCACGCTGCCTGTTCCCTCCGAGGCCGCTCCGAAATCGGAGCGGCCTCGGAGGGAACTTTCCTTCCGCCTCCCCTCACCTTCCCCTACCTAACCCACCCCCCCGGCCCTATTTAAACCCCCCCCTATCTTTGTTGGCAGATTTATGCCTGCGGAAAGCAGGCGTAAATCTACGCGCGTTAGCGGACAGCTGGTGCGCCATCACCCGACCCGGGGGCTGGTCCGGAGGCCTCGACCACGCCCGGGCCCACCCCCAAAACGTCACGTCACTCGCGGCCCGCCCCCGAAACGCCGCATCACTCGCGGCAAGCCCCCTGACACACCCCCGACACGCCCCTCCATGCAAGCCCCGGGACTTACGAGCGTCCTGGGGCTTGCGCGCACCGCCGAGCCTATGCAAAATAGGCTCGGCGCTCGCAGGGGGGGTTTGGGGTAGGTTTTCGGGGGGTACGCGCGAATCGTACGCGCATACCCCTATGAAAATCTACCCCTGGCAGAATACTTCACCTTTGTCACACAAGCAAAACGCTGACAGACCCTCACCAAATACAAAATAAAAAGACCATAAAGTAGAAATAGAAATGTGCAGACAAAAACTGAACTGGACATCGCAAAAAGCCAGACTCTGTTTACAGTGCATTAATGCAAAAACAGAAACTACTATTCCTCATAAAATATCAAATAATAAAATCAAGAAAAATAAAATATCAATCATAATAGTAAAACCATATTAATAACGAAAAGAAATATTTTAAGACAACTGAAGAATAAACATCCAATAACTCATTTAAATTGGGGTTTTTTTAATTTCCCAAGCACCAGTAAACTATTTCAAAACAGCAAACATATCGAACACCCAATAATTAAAACTAATAAGGATTTAAAAAAATTCTCACTCTCCATACCTGGGGATTAGTGGTAGAGGGAGGGCACACAAACTTTCTCCTTTCTCTCTCTCATATATGCACACACAAGTTCTTTCTCTCATACATAATCATGCTCACAGACTCATGCTTCCTCTCTCAGATGCACATATTCCCTCTCTCCCACATGCACGCGAATGCGCGCGCACACACACACACACACACACACACACATGCTATTTCACATGCACACATATGCAGTGTCACACACACGGGCTTCACCTTTTCTTTTCTTCTAATTGCTCCCCTGGGCCTGTCTCTTCACTTTGGCCTCTGTTGGGTCGGGATCACATGGTGGCCTCCGCTCCACTTGAGCTGCTGGTGGGATGTGGTCTGCTGGCAGCCCAAAGCCTCCTCTCTACTTAGGCCATTGGCAGACAGAAGGGGGTCTACTAGGCAGACCGTGGCTTCGCTACCTCAGCTCTTTCCTTTACTTCTCAAACCCTTACCTCACCACCTCAGCTTTTCCTCCTCTTTCCCTCTTTACCTTTCCTCTTTTCCCCCACTTTTCATCCCCTTCTCTCCCTCCAGAGGTTCTTCCCTCCCTTCCCTTCTCACACTACCTCAGTTCTTCCCCCAACTCTGTCCCTCTAGAGATTCTTCTCCTTCTCATCCATTACTATCTCAGATGATTCCCCTTTCTCACCTTATTTCCTCATTAGCTTTTCCCCCCTCTCCCTCCCTCCATCCCTTGCTCTTTCCTCCCCTTCCTATGCTTTTATCACTTTCTTCCTCCCCCTTCCCTATGCTCTTCCCCCACCTTCTCACCCAGTCACTCCCAGGCTCTTCCTCTTAACATTCCAAGTGCTGGGACTCCCTAGCACAGTTTATTAGTGTTGGGCTTCTCCCTCATCCCGTCTGAGCCGGCAGCAGAAGCAGCATACGAGTGACACCATCTCCTACTGCTGCAGAGCCAATCTTGCAGTAGGAGCTGTGAAATCTCACTGCTCCTTTTGCAAGACTGACCCACAGCAGCAGATGACATCACTCAAATGCCCTCCCCTTATTCCAAGTAGATACTCAATGTAAATTGTAAATTGTTAATTTATTATCCTCTTGTTATGACTTACTTGTTTTCTTTCCTTCCTACTGCTTCTTGGTTACCCCCTCGCCCAGTTACTCTCCCTGTTGAAATGTACTTTCCAAGCTTTCAGTTATTATGTGAACCGGTATGATGTCCCCACAATTACCGGTATATAAAAGTTTCTAAATAAATAAATAAATGCTGCTACTGCTCCTGCTGCCGGCTCGCTCAGAGGATGTGTTTTTTTTCCCCCTGCATTGGATCAGGCAGGGGTTTGGCAGGCCTCCTATGCATCCCGCAGCTTTTTCTTTACTTCAGCTGCCTGCGGGGCAGAGTCCTCCAGGTGGCCCCGCAGCCTCTGCTCCATTTTGGCCACTGATGGCCCCAGGCCGCCGCCTCCTTGGAACCGCTGCCCTGTGCAAGTGCACAGCTTGGACAGTGTGTTGCGCCGGCCCTAGGTAGTTTGTTTTCTGATTGGATTGATTTGAGTCCTGGGATGGAATTTTATAAGATCTGTGACCTATTGTTTATCCGGTCACAAGTCCAGGCAAGCTTCCACAGAATGAGGGTTTTCTTTAGAGGGAAGGGAGGGAAGATGTTTCCCCTTGCATTCATAGCAGTCTGTATTGCCTCAACCCTTCCCAAATAGTCTTGCCCGGGCAGTGAGGAACCTCTTGCTGGCCCCAGAGCCAGAGTGGCACTTCTGAGGCGTTGCTGACTGGCTAATAGCTGCTGCTAAAGTGGGTAGCCCCTATCTTCCCTCTTCTCCCTCCCCAGTCCTCATAGCAGTGCTTTCCTGGCATATCCAGCTTGAACCAGTCATGTCAGACAGGGTATTCTGTGGCCTGAGCCAGGAGGCTGGCTCAATAAATTGAGTTTTATAACACATCTCAAACTAACAAAGATACAGAAATCTCTATGATTTTGTGGGGGTAGTGAAGTAGCTCTAATGTATGGTTTTAACTTAGAATTTAAATATTTCTGCTAATTAGAAATATAGAAACACAGATTATGTTAGCCCATGTGGGCTTCCTACTATACCAGTGATGGTGAGCTCCAGTCCTCGAGTGCCACAAACAGGCCAGGTTTTCAGGATTTCGCAGTGAATATGCATGAGAACATACGAACATAAGAAGAACATAAGAACATGCCATACTGGGTCAGACCAAGGGTCCATCAAGCCCAGCATCCTGTCTCCAACAGTGGCCAATCCAGGCCATAAGAACCTGGCAAGTACCCAAAAATTAAGTCTATCCATGTTGCTAGTAATAGCAGTGACTATTTTCTAAGTCAGCTTAATTAATAGCAGGTAATGGACTTCTCCTTCATGAACTTTTCCAATCCTTTTTTAAATCCAGCTACACCAACTGCACTAACCACATCCCTTGGCAACAAATTCCAGAGCTTAATTGTGCGTTGAATGAAAAAGAACTTTCTCTGATTAGTTTTAATTCTTTATTTATAGTTTTTTTACATACTTAGACAACTTTACAAATATCAATGAACCAGTCATTATTCTTCATAATTGTTCCTTTCAGGTATTTGTATACATCCAATTCAAACACAAACAGGCAATTTTAAAGCATTTCTAAAGGCAATAAGTCAATATTACTTTTTTCACAGAAAAAAACTTCATTTTCAAACTTCATACATATTAACCGTATGACATGTCAAAAGAAATTCTGGTGCTCTTAAACTGTTATTTACAGCACTTCACTTAAGAAACTAATTCAGGTATTATTACCAACCAAATTCCTACTTCTCCAGTATCTATGTTGGGTTTCCTACACCTATGGGAACTTTTGCATTAATGAAAGATCTCAGCTGAATAGGTTAAAAAAAATATTATTGTTTAACCTAATTACACATTTACTTGGATATCTCACTATGAAGTCTGCTCCAAGATCCCTGACTTCCTGTTGCATTGATAAAAAAGTTTTCCTACGTAATTGGGTTTCCCTTGCAATATCAGGGTAAACCCAAATTTTTCCCCCAAGGAAACAGTTTGATCTATTTCGAAAGAAATGTTTAAAACTGAATCTCTATCAGTTTGAAATATAAATGAAACCAATAATGTTCCCCTGAAGTCTACTTGTTCCACCATAGATTGTTCCAAGGACTCTGTTAAATTACCTCCATCACTTTGTAATTGTTTACTATTTTCTTGTATCTTATTATCCCTCTTACCTTCATTTAGAAAATATATTTTTGCAATTGGTGGAATTGCCTCTTTAGGAAATAAAAGGGTTTCTATAAGATACCTCTTGAAAATATCCAAAGGAAAACTCAATCTTACACAAGGAAAATTCACAATTCTGAAATTCTTGCATCTAATCTCGTTTTCAAGAGTTTCAATCTTTCTAGAGTTTTGTGTTTCTCCTTGAATTATTTTCCCCTGTGTTTTTTGCATTTGAGATACTTGTTTTTCTATTACATTCACTTTGTTGGTGTTATCATTAACAATAGGTTCTAATTGGCATATATGATTTTTTGTTTCTGACATTATTTTTGCTAACATTACAATAGATGAATCTAATGAAGTCAGAGCCTTCCATACCAATTCCAATGTGATTTCTTGTTTAGATACTAACTGCAATCTGAGAGGTCGTAGACCCAATTTAGACTCTTGAACATGCTGTCTCATAAGAACATAAGAAAATGCCATACTGGGTCAGACCAAGGGTCCATCAAGCCCAGCATCCTGTTTCCAACAGTGGCCAATCCAGGCCATAAGAACCTGGCAAGTACCCAAAAACTAAGTCTATTCCATGTAACCATTGCTAATGGCAGTGGCTATTCTCTAAGTGAACTTAATAGCAGGTAATGGACTTCTCCTCCAAGAACTTATCCAATCCTTTTTTAAACACAGCTATACTAACTGCACGAACCACATTCTCTGGCAACAAATTCCAGAGTTTAATTGTGCGTTGAGTAAAAAAGAACTTTCTCCAATTAGTTTTAAATGTGCCCCATGCTAACTTCATGGAGTGCCCCCTAGTCTTTCTACTATCCGAAAGAGTAAATAACCGATTCACATCTACCCGTTCTAGACCTCTCATGATTTTAAACACCTCTATCATATCCCCCCTCAGTCGTCTCTTCTCCAAGCTGAAAAGTCCTAACCTCTTTAGTCTTTCCTCATAGGGGAGTTGTTCCATTCCCTTTATCATTTTGGTAGCCCTTCTCTGTACCTTCTCCATCGCAATTATATCTTTTTTGAGATGCGGCGACCAGAATTGTACAAAGTATTCAAGGTGCGGTCTCACCATGGAGCGATACAGAGGCATTATGACATTTTCCGTTTTATTCATCATTCCTTTTCTAATAATTCCCAACATTCTGTTTGCTTTTTTGACTGCCGCAGCACACTGTACCAACGATTTCAATGTGTTATCCACTATGACACCTAGATCTCTTTCTTGGGTTGTAGCACCTAATATGGAACCCAACATTGTGTAATTATAGCATGGGTTATTTTTCCCTATATGCATCACCTTGCACTTATCCACATTAAATTTCATCTGCCATTTGGATGCCCAATTTTCCAGTCTCACAAGGTCTTCCTGCAATTTATCACAATCTGCTTGTGATTTAACTACTCTGAACAATTTTGTGTCATCTGCAATTTTGATTATCTCACTCGTCGTATTTCTTTCCAGATCATTTATAAATATATTGAACAGTAAGGGTCCCAATACAGATCCCTGAGGCACTCCACTGTCCACTCCCTTCCACTGAGAAAATTGCCCATTTAATCCTACTCTCTGTTTCCTGTCTTTTAGCCAGTTTGCAATCCACGAAAGGACATCGCCACCTATCCCATGACTTTTTACTTTTCCTAGAAGCCTCTCATGAGGAACTTTGTCAAAAGCCTTCTGAAAATCCAAGTATACTATATCTACCGGTTCACCTTTATCCACATGTTTATTAACTCCTTCAAAAAAGTGAAGCAGATTTGTGACAGTCATGTTTAAGCCCTCTCTATTAACCGGTGATGATGTCCTTGGCATATAATCTGGATTATCCCCTCCAACTGCTCCAGAGACTTGCTGTTGCAGTTGGGCTTCCTTTCCAGATTCTCCAATGAACATATTAGCAGTCACTACTTCATCTTTATCCACCCCGATGGGGATGCTTTCAGTCACCATCTTGGGAAGACCGGCTATCTCAGTCATCTGATGTTGGTGGCTACTTGGGTGAGAGGGTATCTATGGAGCTCCAGGGCTTAATAATGTATGAGTGTCCAACATAGAAGACGTGTGCTTTGCGTCTATCAATGTAGAGGACTGCCTACTCGGAGTTGTTAGATTCGCAGGAGAGAAAAAAACCAGTTATGGCAGATTGCAAGGGTATTGTCACTGGGGTAGTCGGGGTCTCTACCCTAATTTTACCTTTGCGCTTTGTATGAGGCATTTATTTTTAGAAATATTTAAACCTTCACAATTTTTCCCCTTCTAATTTACTCATGGTTAGAGCATCAGTGGAGGTTGAATAGGTTAGACATCCAAAAATTATTTGCCAACTGGGAAAAAAGAAATTCTTTACAGACTCTCCGAACCAGACGAAGCCGAACAGACAAAGCCGCGCACGCGCCTTTGTCGCATGCGGCTTCATCAGCGCACCGGCATCGACTGCGTGCCACAGGAAGGCACTTAATATACCTTCCTAAGTCTGGGTATTTGACGTCAATGTGTCGCACACAAAGTGGTCCCAAGTGGAACAGTTCTCCGGTGTAAATGTTGAGCCATTGGGGCCAGCCACCGCTCAACCCTCGGTAAAGCAGTCTTCCCAGTTCACCTCAAAGAAAGGAATTACGGAAGGCACTTAATAACCTTCCTGAGTCTGGGTACCTGACGTCAGCGTGTCGCATACAAAGTGGTCCCAAGTGAAACAGTTCGGTGTAAAAGTTGAGCCGTTGGGGCCAGCCACCGCTCGACTCCCGGTAAGGCAAAGTCTTCCCAGTTCACCTCCTTCTCCAATTAGTTTTAAATGTGCCACATGCTAACTTCATGGAGTGCCCCCTAGTCCTATTATCTGAAAGAGTAAATAACCGATTCACATTTACCCATTCTAGACCTCTCATGATTTTAAAAACCTCTATCATATCCCCCCTCAGCCGTCTCTTCTCCAAGCTGAATAGTCCTAACCTCTTCAGCCTTTCCTCATAGGGGAGCTGTTCCATCCCCTTTATCATTTTGGTCACCTTTCTCTGTACCTTCACCATTGCAACTATATCTTTTTTGAGATGCGGTGACCAGAATTGTACACAGTATTCAAGGTGTGGTCTCACCATGGAGCGATACAGAGGCATTATGACATTTTCTGTTTTATTTACCATTCCCTTTCTAATAATTCCCAACATTCTGTTTGCTTTTTTGACTGCCGCAGCACACCGAACTGACGATTTCAATGTGCTATCCACTATGACGCCTAGATCTCTTTCTTGGGTGGTAGCTCTTAATATGGAACCTAACAATACATGCAAATCTTTCTCATGCATATTTCATAGGACCTCTTTCCCAATAGGACTGAGTGGAGGAAAAGTGATCCAGGGCGGAAGTTGCCGGAAGAGTTGATGGGTCAACGTTCTGGGAGGTGCCAGGAGAAAGGGTTTCTTGCCTAGAAAATTTCACCAGAATCAGAGCAAGTTTCACTCTCCTGTGAGACATGGACAGATTTTAGCTGAGAGGAAATAAAAAAGAACATTGGAGAAACAGATTACATCTGCCAAACAGGTACTGGGAGGACCCAGTTTACAGGAAAGTACCTGCCTAAGAGCTGATCTGTTTGAAGGAGGGATGGAAGGAGACTGATTTTTGGGTTTTTTTGAGCTGTGAAATTGTGTTACCTTATCGATGCACCATCCTATATGTGCTGTTTTTGAACTTCTGTTTTTCCATCAGTTTCTCTGACTTTATTTTAAATAATAGCTTGGAGTGTGAAGAGCATTTTGTAATTGAACTGGTAAACAGAAGAGCCCTCAAGAAAAGCAAAACTCTAAAGCCTTGAAAATTGTTTTTTCCCTCCCCCCCCCCCCCGGTCAGAAACCCTGGGACAGCCATAGGGCTTTGCATGGTCTTGGCCCTGCCCGTGTGCCCCCATGCCCAGGACCAGAAAGGGACGAGAACTACCTACTCTGTATTTCATCAAAACAGGATCACAGTAGTGGTTTATAGTTATGTGTGCTTCAGAAGTACTCATGCCACTATCTCTTGGTTAGATTTCTTTCCAGTATATTCCTGTCACCTGAAATGTATCTACGCTTTCCAATGGAATAAAAACAATTGTATTATTATCATTTAAGTGCACTTAATTAGAGGCTCAGGGAGATGAAGGGACTTCTCCAATAGACTCAGTGGCAGAGGTGATTTTTGAATTTATCGTCCCAGACTGTCTTCTAACACAGGTCCTCCAGAGCCACAAACAGGCCAGCTTTTCTGGATATCCACAATGAATATGTCCAGCATTCAAATCTCTTTCATGCATTTTCATTGTGGATATCCTAAAAATAAGGTCTGTTTGTGGTTCTTGAGGATAGGAGGTGGCCACCCCTGCCCTAGATTGCTCTTCCTTCCGATTTCTATTCAATGTGAAACCTTTTGATTAAATGCATGACTCTTCTCAGTCGTCCAGATCATATTTTCTTAATTCATTAACTCAAACCACACTGGAACTTGGTCGTTTTTTTCTCTTCATGTTGTTATTCTTAATTTATATGCTTTCCAAAGACAGCTTCGCATATAGGGCTCAGAGAGGTATTTATTCTTTCACTAGGCTGCCTCTTTACTTCCTGCTTTAGATGATCTCCTCCCAGAAAATTTGCACATGGAAAACGTATTTCCCTTCATGGCATTATAGAACCTTGGAGGGTGTGGGTTTACCTGGGAGGGTGTGGGTTTACTGTCATCAAACAACTTTTCCCTCTCCTACCATCATTCCCTCCCCACGTGACAAGTTCATTGTGATTCAGGATTCTTCATTGGCCAAGTGCAAGAGAGGGAAGCCTCCTCTGTCACCAAACTCCTCAGCTGGCCCCTCTTGTGCCAGCAGTAGTCATTTCCTCCCAAGTGTGGGCCAAAGCCCATCAGATTCCTTTATCTCCCTCCCACCTTCCTATCCTCTCAACAGACGGGGGGCTTAAGCCTAAGTTCTCTGCGGCAGTGCTGCCAAGCCTGGGGGCTTGCCCACAGACACATGTTTATTTAAGATAAGGGCAAGAAAGTATCTAGTAAAGGAATTCGTTCTATGAGATCAAATAATGGACTGCCTATATATCTCCTTTTTGCTGTGCAATAACTGAGAGCACAGAAATGGTTTTCACATATGAACATGCAAGGAAGAAGTGGGAGTCATGGGACAGACAAAGAGCTGCCTGGAACCTTAAAGTCTTTTTATAAACTTCTTTTAACAGATGATGCCTTAAGTCAGACTGTTCTGTTTGCACATTGGATGACTTACCATCGCACATATCTATAAACTGAATAGGTACATTGTTTCTTATAGGTGGGTTTTACAAGAAGAAAATTCAGTCTTGATCAGTGTATGTACAGAATATTTCGCTACTTGTACAGAACACTGTGATATCTTGTTCTGTCATAGCAGCAGATATGCCTTTCTTTACCCTACAGTTTTGTAAATGAGTTTTAAAATGGCATGATTTAGTTAATCTTGGAAATATGATTTTAAATATACTGCTTTCTTTATTCTTAATTTTACTTTGCTGGGATTCTTGCACATGCTTTGGCATCTTGCATTTCATCAAATGTCACTGTTTCCCGGTGCCCAATTCAAGACTTTAATTAAGATTCCCAGCATGAAAAAACACATCACTAGCTTTTGTTCGCTTATGAAAGAGCAATGCTGAGGAGATGGTGAAGTACAAACTCTTTGACCAATATGCATCACAGCTTAGCAATAAATGGAGCTCCATGGCATTCTAGTGATTTCAAAGCTCCTCACACAGGAACGCTGGCTCTAGATAGTGCTGATTCCACATGACATGATTCTAAAAGGAAGGGCTTAGAATTTCTCGTTGGCTATCAAAAAAGCCTTTGGGGACCAAGCAGTTTCTAACTATGTGTTATGTGTCTGGGGGAGTAGGATCAGTCTCCAAACATGTAAGTGTTTCTTCTAAGTCTACAATCCCCAGTTGCCTTTTCTGTCACATTACCAAATTAGCACTTACAAGTTCTGTGCAATTAAGATGATGTCTTGCTTGAGATGTAATTTGTCACTGTAACAGAGTAAGGGACTACTGTAACCTTTCACTAGCAGAGGTAATCCAGTTCATGCCCAGCAAGTTGTTTGTGGGTTTTTGGAGGGGGTTTTTTGTTAGGCAAGTAACTGCCACTCCGTGCAGGTTACCCCTCTGCCTTCTGGTAGTAACTGCCGTTCTATAATATGTAATGTGGTGACAAACAGCAAATCTTTTCAGACGCTGGCAATGAATAGCTTTGTTCAGCAGAGGTTACTTAGGAGGAATAAAGATGGAATCATTTCCTTACTTGTGAATGTCTGTCTCCTAAAGCTTGAATGCACAATAGTAGGATTCATTTGCCTGCTCAGTAGACTCGGGAATTTGTGATAGGAACAACCCCAGAGCCTTGAAAGCTGCTGTGTCAGACTCCCATGTTTCTGAGGGTCTCCTTCATTCCTTCACCCACCCTAATACATCTTCAACAGGAATATTAGCGGTGATGGTTAGGGGCAATTCTAAATAGCTCACGCTGTTGTAATGTGCTTTGCACCTCCAATTTGTGTTCCAGGTCGGGGGGGGGGGGGGGGGGGGGGCGTGTCGCAAAATAGTGCATGTACATTTGAAAATCAAATGTAAATAAACTGTTTTTACTCCCCTGACCTAAACATATCCATGGGCATGCCTATTTTTAACCCAGCTAAAAGAATGCACTCCCGGCCTGGTGCAAGGGTAATAAGCACCCTAGGCCAACCTTAGAGTCTTGTGCCCCACCTCCCCTCCTCCCCAGACTGGACCTCTTCGCAAACAATTAAAAATCATGCATTTATAGTAAGATTTTATGTCAAAAAGGACATTCTGAGGTAAAATATCATTGCAACAACATGTATATTATATTTACATGCACTTCTATGGTGCTAACTAGAAAACCAGTCTTCTCATCCACACAACTATTAATTTAGCTTTACAATTCCCATTAATCCCTCAGAGATCCCCTGTATTTATCCCATGCTTTCTTGAATTCAGATATACCACCTGCACAAGGAGGTTGTTCCATGCATCTACTACCCTCTCTGTAATGAAATATTTCCTAAGAATACTCCTGAGTCTACCCCCTTTCACCTTCAATCCTTGACCTCTTGTTCTAGAGCTTCCTTTTTGTTGAAAGAGGCTCACCTTCAGTGCATGGAAACCTTTGAGATATTTAAATGTCTCTATCATATCTCCCCTATCTGCCTTTCTCAGAGTCTAGGGTATACATGTTTAGATCTCCTTATGTTGTAGAACAAAGATCACTGATCATTTTAGGAGACATCCTCTGGACAGGCTCCAACTAGTTTATATCCTTTTGAAGGTGCAGTCTCATAAGAACATAAGAACATGCCATACTGGATCAGACCAAGGGTCCATCAAGCCCAGCATCCTGTTTCCAACAGTGGCCAATCCAGGCCAAAAGAACCTGGCAAGTACCCAAAATATAAGTCTATTCCATGTTACCTTTGCTAGTAATAGCAGTGGCTATTTTCTAAGTCAGGTAATGGACTTCTCCTCCAAGAACTTATCCAATCCTTTTTTAAACACAGCTATACTAACTGCACTAACCACATCCTCTGGCAACAAATTCCAGAGAATAATTGTGCGGTGAGTAAAAAAGAACTTTCTTCAATTAGTTTTAAATGTGCCACATGCTAACTTCATGGAGTGCCCCCTAGTCTTTCATTATCCGAAAGAATAAATAACCGATTCACATCTACCCGTTCTAGACCTCTAATGATTTTAAACACCTCTATCATATCCCCCCTCAGCGTCTCTTCTCCATGCTGAAAAGTCCTAACCTCTTTAGTCTTTCCTCATAGGGGAGCTGTTCCATTCCCCTTATCATTTTGGTAGCCCTTCTCTGTACCTTCTCATTCGCAATTATATCTCTTTTTGAGATGTGGCGACCAGAATTGTACACAGTATTCAAGGTGTGGTCTCACCATGGAGCGATACAAAGGCATTATGACATTTTCTGTTTTATTAACCATTCCCTTCCTAATAATTCCTAACATTCTGTTTGCTTTTTTGACTGCTGCTAGACACTGAACCAACGATTTCAATGTGTTATCCACTATGACGCCTAGAACTTTTTCCTGGGTGGTAGCTCCTAATATGGAACCTAACATCGTGTAACTACAGTATGGGTTATTTTTCCCTATATGCAACACCTTGCAATTGCCCACATTAAATTTCATCTGCCATTTGAATGCCCAATCTTCCAGTCTCTCAAGGTTCTCCTATAATGTATCACAATCCGCTAGTGATTTAACTGCTCTAAATAATTTTGTATTATCCACAAATTTGATAACCTCACTCATTCTATTCCTTTCCAGATCATTTATAAATATATTGAAAAGCACCGGTCCAAGTACAGATCCCTGCGGCACTCCACTGTTTACTCTTTTCCACTGAGAAAATTAACCATTTAATCCTACTCTCTGTTTTCTGTCTTTTAACCAGTTTGTAATTCATGAAAGGATATCGCCTCCTATCCCATGACTTTTTAGTTTTCTTAGAAGCCTCTCATGAGGGAATTTGTCAAACGCCTTCTGAAAATCCAAATACACTACATCTACCAGTTCACCTTTATCTACATGTTTATTAACCCCTTCAAAGAAATGAAGCAGATTTGTTAGACAAGACTTTCCTTGGGTAAATCCATGTTGACTGTGTCTTTCTATATGCTCTATAATTTTGATCTGTAGAAGTTTCTACTATTTTTCCTGGCACTGAAGTCAAGCTCACTGGTCTATAGATTCCCGGGCCATCCCTGGAGCCCTTTTTAAATATTGGGGTTACATTGGCCACCCTCCAGTCTTTAGGTACAATGGATGATTTAATGATAGATTACAAATTTTAACTAATAGATCAGAAATTTCATTTTTTAGTTCCTTCAGTACCCTATGATGCATACCATCCAGTCCAGGTGATTTGCTACTCTTTAGTTTGTCAATCTGGCCTACTACATCTTCCAGGTTCACAGTGATTTCGTTCAGTTCATCTGACTCATCACCGCTGAAAACCATCTCTGGAACTGGTATCTCCCCAACATCCTCATTAGTAAACATGGAAGCAAAGAATTCATTTAGTCTTTCTGCAATGGCCTTATCTTCCCTAAGAGCCCCTTTAACCCCTCGGTCATCTAACGGTCCAACCGATTCCCTCATGGGTTTCTTGCTTTGGATATATTTTAAAAATTTTGTATTATGAGTTTTTGACTCTACAGCCAACTTCATTTCAAATTCTTTCTTCACCTGGCTTATCAATGTTTTACACTTAACTTGACAATGCTTATGCTTTTTCCTATTTTCTTCAGATGAGAGGAGAGTGGCATGTGTGTGTGAGAACATGTGAGCATGTTAGAGGGCATGTGGGTGTGTGTGAGTGTGTGTATATAAGAAAGAAAAAAGTTTATGTGTGCATACTGCATAGTCACCCCCTGCCATTCCAAGATAATCTCAGGATGATTGGAAATAAAAGTTCCCAGGTATGGACAGGAAGCAGACTCTGCCCTCCTGGACTTGGATATTGATAGCATTTGTGTTTGGAACCTGGAGAAAGTAAAATTTATCTTGTATCTAAAGTGTTGAGTTCCACTTCAGAGTGCATACCAAGACTGGGACTTTCACACTTTCTTAAAGGTTTAGCAGGTGTGAACAGCTGCAAGCACAAGCCCATTTGTATATCATTCTGGTCTCTTCAGGAGGATAATATTTGCTGAGTGAATATTTTGCTTTCTACCATATTCTGTTTCAGAAATGTTTTGAAAGTTTAGATGCCGTAATTTTATTTATGGCTGCTATGGTTTTCTAAAGAAGTAGCTGAGAAGGTAAGGAAACAAGGGTTAGCGTTCATAGCCTACTAAAGACTGCAGGAAGAGGAAGACAGGAAAAACTAAGGGAAGCTGGGAAAGAAGGAAACATATATATCACACTATCATCTAAAAAAAGCAATACATTTCAAAGACATATTCAAGCAAACCAAACTTCCAAGCAGAAAATACAGTCAGTTCTCACAAATAATCAGAAATACCTTTCAAACTTAATACACAAGTCCCACAAGCAACTAGATTTAAAAAAATTCAAATAGTCAGCAGCCACTAAGCAGATAGTCTACAACCCTACAGTTTAATCATAGTCTTCCCAAAAGGAAGCCCTCTAATATGGGCAAAATCTTCCCTCACTTCACAGTGCAGTGGTAACATGGAATAGACTTAGTTTTTGGGTACTTGCCAGGTTCTTATGGCCTGGATTGGCCACTGTTGGAAACAGGATGCTGGGCTTGATGGACCCTTGGTCTGACCCAGTATGGCATTTTCTTATGTTCTTATGTCCTGTACTTACCAGCTCAGCTCCCTCTAGAACAGTGGTTCTCAACCCTGTCCTGGGGACCCCCCCAGCCAGTCGGGTTTTCAGGATATCCACAATGAATATGCATGAGAGAAAATTTGCATGTTATGGAGGCAGTGTATGCAAATTTTCTCTCATGCATATTCATTGTGGATATCCTGAAAACCCGACTGGCTGGGGGGGTCCCCAGGACAGGGTTGAGAACCACTGCTCTAGAAAATAGCTTACTCTCACTCCTGTTGTATCTTATGCTCTGTGGTAACATTTGTTAGTTACAACTTCTAACTCAAGACTCTATCTCACTTCTTCAAAGAGTTCTACTAACAGACAGAAAAAGGTGAACTGGACCAACCAGTCTGTCGGGTTATTCTGGTCCACATTACCAAAAATATATCGCAGCCGCTAGCCATAGAAGCTTGACTGCTTGAGACATATTGCTTCTTATCAAAATCAATTTTTGTCTTCTTCTTTGATCTCTACCATTGCATACAGTTAAATACACAAGTTTCCACAACACCCATCAGCCTCCCCCACCCTCAGCCATCTCACCCCCTAAGCACAATAGTCATAGTAGCCACCAAAACCAGTGAGGTCACTGCCCAAATATGTGGTCAAGTAGATGTCCTTAGCCTTGCCAGATGGTTTTCAACCACTACCAACCTACCAGCATCAATTTGGTTGGTTTCTGGGGAACTGTGGCTTGCTGGTACCAACCCAGCTCCCCTATGTTCCTCAGTTTCTCAACTCTGTTCCTGCCATTGCCTTCCATGTCTGACCCAAGTACACAGTTTTCATTAGAACTGCTGGCCTCCTCCACCTCTACTGGTAGGCTATTCCAGGCTTGTCATCTTCCTCTTTGTTTCTTCTAGTCCCGTTCTTATTTAGGCTCCCTTCCATTTCTTACCTCCAAGTTGTGTAATATCCATATAGCCACCAAAAACTAGCGAGGCTGTTGTCTACCTGCTCATTGGCATTTTGGTTTTAACCATGGTCTCTCCTTGTAGATCACCCCAATCTTCTTGGAAGCCTGATGCAGTTGTACCACTATTATTAGGGATTTTACTGCCATGCCGAGTAGGTTACTCCAGTCTCCTTGGAAGCCTGAAGCAGTTGTGTCACTGCTATTAGGGTTATAACTGTGGTTCCTACACACACACACACACTTATTTTTAGATTGATTCATGGATATAGCAATATTTAATCATGAGCAGTAACAACTTTTCAAAGTTAAGTGTCATAATCAAATTATTGTACCACAGAAAATGTAATTATGAAACCTCTTTTGTTCACTAGTTGAGAGTTAATTGTATTACAGTACATCATCGCCTTTTACCGAAGCTCTGAATAATAGATCATTTTAAGATGACAAAAAGGGGGAGCTGATTCAGGTTTTTCTGCATGTCCTTTCCCTTTATTTATAGGGCAGGCTTCAGAGCATTGGACTATGGTTCAAAAGTCCTGAGATTTGCATTCAAAACTTATATCTGCTATTGACCTTGTATGTCTTTGGATATGTCATTTTAATTTTGATTTTATTAAAATATTTGTAGGCTGCACTCTCCCTTCTTCTAGGCAGCTAATATCAAAAACATTCATCATAGACTAGGGCTGTGCAAATATTTTGCCAGTGTGACCCCATTTTAGCACTCGAAAATTCACATGGCCCCAGAAAATGACCAGAACAAAATTAGCAGGGGTGCGGACCACCTCAAACAATCCCACCACTCTCACCCTCCCCTCATTGCAGCTGTTAGAGTGTGTTGGCTCACAGGCACCATGCTAACTTCCATGATGTAGCCTGAAAAATGCTGATGTTTGAGGCACTTGTGACCCCAGCCGAAGATTATGTGACCCCCCCCATTTGGGGTCCTGAACCACAGTTTGGGAAACACTGTAATAGACATTGAACCAAAAACAGTCAGAACAGACGGGCCTGCAGAACATTCAGGTATTAAAATTCCTCCTTCGTCTGCCATAACACCCAGTTTAAAGACTGACAAGAGGAAATGATTAGCGGTATATTTACTCTTAGCACAAGAGTAAATATACCGCTAATCTAGGAGGCTGCAGAAATTAGCCCCTGTGCCTCATCACTCCCCTTTACCCCTTTCATTGCCACTTCACCCGGATCAGTGCAGCAGAACTGATCTAGACCAGGTTTTGTCCCATTGCATGAGTGCATCTCCATGCATACAAAAGGTCAAAACCTAGATAAAATTAGCCTTTCCGCGATGACCTGGATGAGATGCAGCCCCGGCTCCCTGTGCCTCTGGGATTGAAAACACAGCATTTGTCTTCATCTGTCTTTTCCATCCCGCACATTAAATACATTTTATTGTATTTATTTTGTCATAGTCACGTGTGTGAGAATGACAAATAACAACAACCAGGACCTAAAAGGAAAGTTGAGGCAGCATTGTTTTCCCACACAAATTATTTTGTTTCTTACATTCTGCTGGGAAAATGTTTTATTCCTTCCAAGTAAAGCGTTTTGTTTTTGCTTTGTTTTTTTTTTTCTTCAGAATAATGAAATCCTGGAGCTGCAGAGGATACGGATGAAGGATGAAATCCGAGAATATAAATTTCGGGAGGCCAGACTCCTCCAGGACTACTCTGAGCTTGAAGAAGAAAACATCACCCTGCAGAAATTGGTTTCTACACTAAAACAGAATCAGGTAATCATTGACAATACATATTAGTGGCCAGGAAAGCAAAGGTGTATTTAATGGGGGACAGGAAACGTTCTAGCGCTCTCATGGTCCATATTCAGCTGCTGAGCAGCTAGATAAGATAGCTGGATAGACCTATCCGGCTAACTTAACCGGGATATTCAGTGACACAGCTAACTCCACTCCTCCTCAGAACGCCTGCCGCCCATCCCAGGAACGGCCCAGATATATCTGGCTAAATTCTAGCTGGATAAAAGAGTTATCCAGTTAGAATTTAGCCAGATAAGTCACTGAATATCACGGCTAAGCTTGTTGCTTGTGTGCAGACCACATACACGCACATGTGGGCATTTTTGTGCAAGCAATGCTTTTAAAATCAACCTCTATGTGTGCACTTTGTAAGCAAATTTCAAAGGGAAACTATTAGCTTAGATTCTCTCAGAAAACTGCTAGTATAAAGGGTGCACATACTTTGGACCTGCTATTGATGATACAGGTGGCTGGGGGGTGCATATACTTTTGGAAATCCCTTGTATGCTTATTGTTTTACTCCCTCCTTCTCAATACAACCCCTCGAATTGCCTGTTTAACCTGGTCACTACGGAAGGCCATGTACACTTTGAGCCAGGCAGAGGAGAGCAGTTTTAAGCCAGGCCAGTTTACCTGGGGAAATTTCTATTTTTCCAGGTAAATACCTTTTGAAAATTATCCTCAAACAGGGTGCAAGTTCCAAACCGCTTTAAGCAGATTAAGCAGCTAGTTACCCAAGTAAAAATTGCCCTCCTCCTCCCCTCCTACCTTCCATGTTCACAGCATGGGTACTTTACCCCTGTTGAAAAAGGATGGGGGGTGAGGTCAGGGAAGGGAAGGGATTGCATTTTGAAAGTCCCACACATATTTTCTGAATGTGTGTGTGCATCTTCTTCAAAGCATGAGCAAATGTAAGCATGTATTAAGTACCCACTGGGCACCATTTGCTCGATTTTGAAAGGGAAACCCCACAGGAATTGCCTTTTGAAAATTAGCTTGCAGGCCAACAGGTGCAATATACCCATGGGCCTGCTCCTCCTAAGGACAGTGTCAAAACTGAATGGTGATGGTGACATTTGAACCTGGTTCTGCAGGTTCCAGAGCTCCCTGCTTTCACCAATAGGGGTGTACTGTACTGTACTGTTGTTGTTTCAATCACTACTTTATTTTAAGAATACCACTGTTTAAAATGTGTAGCTTTTATTTGTTAATCAGAATAATCACTGGGTCAGTGACTGGAGTGGTGATAGTGCACTGACCTATACTCTTTCTTGGCTGACATATTCTTTTCCTGAAAAACGTATTTTTCGTTCTTAAGAAAGCCCTATCGCCAGATTTAAATTACAGGAAGATATCAGGTAAAAAGCAAAATTGTAAAATCCCCAAAAGTTAGTTTGCTATAATGGTTTTGAAACAGATCATCTTTTGTTCCTGGGATTTTTCCTTCAATCTGTGGCAAAGGAAAGATTCAGCAGAAAAAGTTCTGCAAGCAAAATCTGCAAAATCTGTAATAAAGCTCTTTCCCTTAATCCTTCAGTTTATCACTTTTGGGAAAAATTCCCATTATATTATTTGCTTGCACACATTTTTCTGGGGATATATTCCTCTTTTCATTAGTTACAGGGAATTAAAGCCTGGCTAAAAAAAAAAACCAAGCAAAAGCCCCACTACCTCGGAAATCTGAGGAAAATACACAGAGGGGTAGATTTTATAAATTTGCGCGAGTGCGTACTTTTGTTTGCGCACCAGGCGCGAACAAAAGTACGCTGGATTTTATAAGATACGCGCATAGCCGCGCGTATCTTATAAAATCCGGGGTCGGCGTGCGCAAGGGGGTGCACATTTGTGCAACTTGCGCGCGCCAAGCCCGGCGCGCGCTGCCTGTTCCCTCCGAGGCCTCTCCGAAATCGGAGCGGCCTCGGAGGGAACTTTCTTTCCACCCCCCCACACCTTCCCCTCCCTTCCCCTACCTAACCCACCCCCCCGGCCCTATCTAAACCCCCCTACCTTTGTTGCCAGATTTACGCCTGCCGAAAGCAGGTGTAAATCTGTGCGCGCCAGCGGGCTGCTGGCGCGCCATCACCCGACCCAGGGACTGGTCCGGAGGCCTCGACCACGCCCCCGGGCCGGCACCACGCTCCCGGTCCCGCCCCGAACCGCCCCCTGACCCCGGACACGCCCCGGACATGCCCCCTCCCCGCCCCTTTTACGAAGCCCTGGGACTTACTCGCATCCCGGGGCTCTGCGCGTGCCGGCGGCCTATGCAAAATAGGCGCGCCGGCGCGCAAGTGCCCTGTGCGCGTAAATCCGGCCGGATTTACGCGCGCAGGGCTTTTAAAATCCGGCCCAGAGTGTCCAAAAAAACCACAATCTTCCCCAGTATAATTTTTAATGCTTTCAATTAAATTCACTATTAGATTTGTTGGACCTTCATGAATACAACTTGAAAAGATCAACAAGCTGTGTGTCCCTTTGGTCCACTTTTACTTTTATTTTATTTTATTCTCCTTTAACGTTCATTTTTTCATTGATGACAACATTACGCTGCTATATGTTTAAAAGGAAGGTAGTCAGATGCCATTTTTAAAGGTCTAATGAAGAGGTTGGACAAGAAAAAGAAGGTGCATGGTTTGGGAAGCAAATTCAATTTTGTATTTCAAGAGTGTGTTTAAAGTTGAAGGAGGACCCCCTGAAGCAGAGTTGCTATCAAAACATGGCCATGTCGGGATTGTGATCAAGGTGGACACTTAAGTTATAAAAGTTTTTTTTGCTCTCTCGATGACTTTTTGAAGTAAAGATTTATGCGGATAACCCGGCACAGGACCTTCATGTTGATGGGATTTAATTTTAAAGAAATGAAAATATGAAAAAATGAATGTTAAAGGAGAATAAAATAAAATAAAAGTAAAAGTGGAACAAAGGGACACACAGCTTGTTGATCTTTTCAAGTTGTATTCATGAAGGTCCAACAAATCTAATAGTGAATTTAATTGAAAGCATTAAAAATTATACTGGGGAATATTGTGGTTTTTTGGACACTTGCAATTTGAAAATTGTTCAAACTGACCTGTAGATTTGTTTTGCTTTTTATTTTTGGCCTGAAATCTGGTTCTGAATGTCTAGTATAGTGGTTCTCAAACTTGTCCTAGGGGACACCCAGCAAGATAGATTGGTATGCACTGCCTCCACTGCAAACAAATTTATCTCCTGCATATTCATTGCTGATATCCTGAAAATCCATCTTATTGGGAGTCCCCTAGGGCAGATTTGGGAACCCCTGGTCTAGTGTTGGTAAATGTAGTCCTGCCTCCTGATTGTCTCCACTCTCCACTCTCTTTTCCACTTTCCCTCTCTCCCCTCCCCTCTTTCCCCTCTCCTTTCTTTCTCCCCGCTCCTCCCTCTTTCTCCTCTCTCCTCTCTCCTCCTCCCCTTCCTCTCTTCCTAGCCTGCCTAAATTTCACACCTCATAGTTGTTTTTTTTACATTGTACATATGTATATAATTGCAAACTTTGTTTATAATTTAATGCAATCTCTCCCATGATAACTCCCCTCCCACTTTTAAATGCCTTTGTTAACATGTTTTATTTGTTCAATGTAAAGCGCCATGTCTGGCGCCTGTTTGCGTTACAATGTGAACCGATATGATATCCTGGATGAATGTCGGTATATAAAAATTTTAAATAAATAAATAAATAAATATCAGGGTTTTTCAAGTTGTTTCTCGAGTACCTCCTAGCCAGTTATGGTTTTCAGAATATCCACAATGAATATGCAGAAGATAGGTTTGCAAGCAACAGAGGCAGTGCATGCAAATCTGTCTCATACATATTCATTGTGGATATGCTGAAAACCTGACTGGATTAGGGGGCATTAGAAGATTGCCCTAAATCTTTTTTGGAAGCCTTGGTTAACTCCTACCAATGTAATATGAGACTAAGTGCTCTGGGCCTCTGGGGCATCTAACTGGGGTTTTGTGCACGGTGGTGAGAGTAGGAATCATACTGGTAGCTCATGATGGACACCAGTGCACAGTTTCCTGGTACTACTGGAGACAATCAGTTATGCATGCAAAACTTTCAAGTTCTTTTGATCACAGATATGGAGCAGATGTACTAAGTATTTTTCCCAAGTAAGGAATGGAAAAAAGCCTTAGTAAATTGGGGCCAAAATGGAAAAATCCCTCTGGCCCTATATTTTTGTGTGGACATTTTAGCATTAGATGCAGTAGTAAATATATGTATATGAATATAAATATATAATTACATATCCATCAAGTCAAACATGCAGATGTTTGTACCATCAAAATGCGTGCAAATAAATAAATACATATTTACAATTTAAGAAAAGTGAATACAGGATATTGCACCAGGCATAGACAGCACCAGTTCTCAAATGCCTGAAACAAGTCTGGCTTTTAGGGCATCCACAATGAATCTGCATGAGATATAATTTACAGACAATGGAAGTAGTGCATCCTCATGCAGATTCATTGTGGACTGTTTGTGGCGATCCAGGACTGGAGATACTTACCCCTGTATTGTACCATTCTACAGCAGAACTAAAGCCCAGCCATATCTAAACCAGTGTTTCCCAATCCATACCTATCCAGTTGGATTTTCAGGATTGGCATAATGAATATGCATGGCATAGATTTGCATACCCTGGGTTTCCAATGTATGCAAATCTATCTCAGGTATATTGATTATGGATATCCATCCTGTATGGCTAGGTGTGCCACAAGGAGAGGGTTGGCAAACACTGAATTAAACTATTACTATTGTCCCCCATGGTGCTATTTATCTTGCATTGTTATAGTACTGATGAAGATGTGAATTAAGAACCATACTGGGTTTCACTGAAAGATTGCCAAGATTTCTAGTGTAAATTTAACAAATACATCTTACTTGTCTTGGAATTTACACTACAATTTATTTCTGTTTGATATATTGCCTTTCCCTATTTATAAAAATTATTAATACTGTACCTATTTTGTTGTAACAATAATTGAAATGCTGGAAATATTTCTAAGGTTCTCATCCTAGTTCTCAGGTCACACCCAGTCAATCTGATTTTCAGGACAGCCACAATGAATGTGCATAGAGAGATTTTCATGCACTGCCTTTACTGTTTACAAATCTCTCTCATGCATATTCATTGTGGATATCTTGAAAACCAGACTGGCTGGGTATGCCCTGAGGACTTGAGAACCATTGCTGTAAACACCTGGCACATTAGGTCACACAAAAATACATTCTGTACTTTAGGTAATTTCTCATGGAAGACACTGTTAGGTCCTCTAGTGAATGTCAGATACTCTGCCCCTGGTCAGTTTGGCAGATTAATCATCACATAGGGTACCGAAAGTATGGTTGCCAAATACAGAACATAGGAAATGATGGAAGATAAAGACCAAAAAAGGACCATCCAGTCTGCCCAACAAACAAAATCTCTGTTCTGAAAGATTAACAAAGAAAATATTTACTATCCTTTTTCAGTTTCTTCAGAAAGGTAGGTCACATGGTGACAAAACTGGTCACATGGTGACAAAACTCCAGTAGATTAACACCAATGACCGAAAACACTCTTCTCTTCCCACTTATGTTGCTATAAACAATCAGTCACAACTGTTGCTGTAACAAGTCTCTCAGCTAAGTGAGGAAAAATAGTTTGGGGTCTGAGCAGATAGAACCTCAATGGAATTCACCCAAATCAAAAAATTTCAGATACATGCTGCAATCTCAGAAAAAATTTGAATTCACTATGGCTGTTAATTCCTCTTCCACTCTGGAACACCTTATTGGTTGATTTCTTGGGTCAAAGCATAAAGGGGCTGATATTCAGCTGCTGAGGAGCTAGTTAAGATAGCTAGATACACCTATCTGACTAACATAAGCAGGATATTCATCAGTCCGGCTAACTTTAGACCTGCCTACAACGAAGCTAACTCTCATTCTCTCCAGAATGCCTACTGCCCACCACAAGAATGCATCTGACTTATCTGGCTAAATTCTAGCCAGATAGAGTTATCTGGCTAGAATTTAGCCACATAAATCACCAAATATTGTGGGTTTTCAGTTCTCACAGGACAAGCAGGATGGTAGTCTTCACATATGGGTGACATCACAGGATGGAGCCCAATCACGGAACACTTTTGTCAAAGTTTCTAGAACTTTGACTGGCACCTACTGGGCATGCCCAGCATGGCACTAAACCTGCAGTCAGCAGGGGTCCCCCTTCAGTGTTCTTTTTTCCACGCAGCAGTAGCCACGCAGGTTAAGGAGCTCCACAGAGATTCCTGACAGGAATTTTCTTCACGGAATTATTAAAAACTTTCATACCCCATAGGGGTCTCTCCTTTGAATTTTTGACTCTGCAGTACTCCGGTAAGTTTTTACCCATTTTCGGTCCATTCCTGTCGAGTTTGGCCCTCGCAGCCTACTGGCTGTCGACCATACCGCAGCTAAATATTTCAAAGGCCATGGCGTCGGGGTTCCGTCGGTGCCCGGACTGTACTCGCACTATGTCCATAACAGACCTGCATAAAGTCTGTGTAATGTGTTTCGAGTGCGAGCATGATGTCCTGACTTGCACCAAATGTGCCTTAATGATACCAAAAGGTCACAAGGCCAGAATGGAGAAAATGGAACTTCTCTTCTGTTCTCAAACTCCAACGCCGTCGATTGCATTGACATTGTCTGAACCAGCACCGTCCACTTTGCGCCAGTATCAGCCACCGGCTGGTGACCATCCGGCATCGATGACTTCTCGGCCTTCAACTACCTCTACTCCCCCTCAGGACCGAGGGGATCGTAGAGAGAAACATCGGCATCGATACCGGAAGTCTTGGACCATCGATGAAGGAAAATCATCAACCTCGCCATTGTCCAAGCCGCCATCGAAGAAACCCCGTCCAGAAAAGGCACCGACTCTTTCTGCGACCGGGTCACCGAGGCAACCCTCACCCGGACGGGTATCGGGAGCTGCGACTCCGCCTTTAACGGTGGTCCCTCCGGCTATGCCTCTGCCTCCTTCTTCCCTTCCGGACCTGGGGCTGCTTGCTCCAGGTCTCCGTGAAGAACTGGACCGGATGGTTCAGGAGGCCATCGATAAGGCGATGCACAGACTCCAAGGAACCCTGGCGCTGAAATCGGTGCTGGTCGCGGAACCGACCATTGATCCCATTCCGGCAGCATTGGCACCGCTGCTCTCGAAGATGGAAGCGCTCATAGCCGCTTTTCCACCAATGGATCCTGGGTCACCAATGGCTCTGGTGCCTTCCCCACTTACCCTGTCATCGGGAGGGGAAACACCGTTCCATATTCCTCCATCGGGAGTCCTTCCGATGCCTCAACCATCGATGCCAGTGTGCCCATCGGTGCCACCGATCCATCCATCAATGCCCTCGATGCCTTCATCGGTGCCTCCAGTACTTCCCTCGATGCCTTCAGATCTTAGACAAGGACCTTCAGGAATACCATCGTCCCATCCTTCTCAGGTTCCTACATGGACAGGGGCTGATCCCCATGGCACCTGGACTGACGATTCATCTCAAGACACTGATGATTTACCCTTGCCACCTTCTCCTACTGAAAGTAGGAAGCGTTCTCCTCCAGAGGACTTGTCTTTCATAAATTTTGTGAAGGAAATATCTGAATTGGTTCCCTTCCAATTACAGACTGAGCAAGATGATAGACCCCAAATGATGGAGCTGTTACAATTCCTGGATGCTCCCAAGGAAATAACTTCCATCCCTATTCTCCAGGTTCTTTTGGATCACCTCAAAAAGAACTGGGAACACCCTGGTTCTGTTGCTCCAGTCAACAGAAAAGCTGATACCACTTATTTGGTCCATTCAGCCCCAGGATTCCAGAAACCTTAGCTGGATCACCAATCTGTGGTTGTAGAATCTGCCCAAAAGAGGGCAAAAAGATCAAAACCCCACTCTTCCTTTCCCCCAGGTAAGGAACAGAAATTCCTGGATGCCATTGGCCGGTGTGTCTTCCAGGGATCAATGCTTATCTCTCGGATCGCCTCCTACCAGCTGTATATGACCCAGTACAACAGGGTCTTATTCAAGCAGATACAGGACTTTGCAGAGTCCCTGTCTCAGCAATTCCAGGAACAGCTTCAAACCCTGGTACACAAGGGTTTCGAGGCAGGGAAGCATGAAATAAGATCCTCTTATGATATCTTCGACACTGCTTCCAGGGTATCTGCAACTGCTATTTCAGCAAGATGTTGGGCCTGGCTTAAGTCTTCGGACTTGCGCCCTGAAACACAAGACAGATTATCTGATCTGCCCTGCATAACAGATTCAGCGGACGGTGGCTGAACTCAAGGACCATCATGAGACCCTTCGCCAGCTCTTTCTAATGCCCTCTGAGAATTCCTCCAAACAGCCTTTCAGGAAGGATACTAAAAAGTCATTCTTCCGTCCAAAGAAGACCTATCCACCACCGTCTAGAACTCATTCCACGAGACCTTTCCAAAAGGCCCAGTCTCGTCAATCACGGAAACAAAAGCTGCAGGCAGCTCCTCAGCCGGGCCCGGCTTTTGACTCCTGCATAGAGAGCAGCAGCCAGTTTCCACTGCCTCAGATACCAGTGGGAGGTCGATTGTGCCATTTCAACAACAGGTGGCACACAATCACCTCAGACCAGTGGGTCCTTGCCATAATCTCGCAAGGTTATCACCTGAACTTTCTATCTATCCCACCAGACTCCCCACGTCTACCAACGTGGAGAACATCCGACCACTCACTTCTCCTGGAGCAGGAGGTCTCCCTCCTCCTCCAGTCCAGAGCAATAGAGCCAGTGCCCTACTCCCAACAAGGCCTAAGATTCTATTCCCGGTACTTTCTAATCCCCAAAAAAATCAGGCGGCGTTCGTCCAATTCTGGATCTACGCACCCTCAATAAGTACCTCCACCAAGAAAAGTTCAAGATGGCGACCTTGGGTTCCCTCCTTCCTCTTCTGCAAAAAAGAGACTGGCTCTGTTCTCTCGATCTCCAAGACGCATACACACACATTGCGATAACTCCATCTCATCACAGGATCCTGAGATTTCTGGTAGGCCCCAAGCACTATGAGTACTGAGTGCTACCATTCAGCCTGGCATCTGCACCACGAGTCTTCACCAGCCTTCCTCAGGACTCAAGGTATTCACGTCTACCCATATCTAGACGATTGGTTGATCAGGGCTCCCACTCAGCAAGCTGCTCTGTCGTCCCTACGTCTTACTTTACACACTCTGATTTCGCTAGGATTTCTCGTCAATTACACGAAATCCTGCTTAGTCCCATCTCAAACTTTATCATTCATAGGGGCAGACTTGGACACTTTGCAGGCAAAGGCATTTCTGCCTCGACAGCGAGCTCTCACTCTCATCTCTCTCGCACACCAGCTACAGTCTACGCACCGCACGACTGCACGCCACTTCCTTATCCTGCTGGGACACATGGCGTCCTCAGTACAGGTTACCCCAATGGCCCACTTGGCCATGAGAGTCATACAGTGGACTCTAAGGTCACAATGGACTCAGTCCGTCCGATCTCTATCGACCACTGTCCACATCACCGACTCACTTCGTCAGTGTCTAGCCTGATGGCAAAATCAGATCAATCTCCTCCAAGGCCTGCCCTTCCAGGCTCCAGACCCTCAAATAATTCTCACCACTGATGCTTCCAACTTCGGCTGGGGAGCGCATGTCGCCGATTTGCAGACACAAGGAACTTGGTCTCCAGAGGAATCCAAACACCAAATCAATTTCCTGGAGCTACGAACAATCAGATATGCTCTCATGGTATTTCAGGATCACCTTTCCAACCAGGTGATCCTCATTCAGACGGACAACCAGGTGGCCATATGGTACATCAACAAACAGGGAAGGACGGGCTCCTACCTACTGTGTTAGGAGGCTGCACAGATATGAGAGGAGGCCCTCTCCCATTCGATGTACCTCAGGGCCTCCTACTTGTCAGGAGTGGAAAATGTGTTGGCGGACAAGCTGAGTCGCGCCTTTCAACCACACGAGTGTTCCCTCAACCCCACTGTAGCGGACTCAATATTCCAACGTTGGGGTTACCCCCCACATAGACCTCTTTGCGTCACCTCAGATCCACAAAATAGAGAACTTTTGCTCTCTCACTCGCAGCCAACACTCTCAGCCAAGAGATGCCTTCTCCCTCTCATGGACAACAGGTCTCCTATATGTATTCCCTCCACTTCCACTCCTCTCGAAGACTCTCATGAAGTTACGTCAGGACAAGGGACACATGATCCTGATAGCACCTCACTAGCCTCGCCAAGTGTGGTTTCCAATACTTCAGGCACATTCCTTTGGGAAAGGACCCGCTTCTAATCACTCAGAACGACGGGTACCTATGCCACTCCAATCTTCAGGCCTTGTCTCTGATGGCCTGGATGTTGAAAGGTTAATTCTTCAGCTACTTAACCTTTCGGAGCTAGTTTCCTATGTCCTGGTTGCTTCACGGAAGCCTTCCACAAGAAAATACAAATGGAACCGGTTTAAATCATGGTGTTCTTCTCAATCCCTTGATCCCTTTACCTGTTCCACCACAAAGTTTCTAGACTATCTCTGGCCCTTGTCAGAATCAGGTCTAAAATCCTCGATCAGAATGCATGTCAGTGCGGTAGCCGCCTTCCATAGAGGTGTCAGGGATGTTCCTATAGCAGTATAACCCCTCGTAACACGTTTTCTGAAAGGCTTGCTTCACTTCAAGCCTCCTCTGCGCCCTTCGGCCCCTTCTTGGGACCTCAGTCTGGTTTTGGGTCAGCTCATGAAACCACCATTCGAGCCTCTCCAATCCTGTGATCTTCGCTATCTCACATGGAAAGTGATCTTTCTTTTGCAATAACATCTGCTCGCAGAGTTAGTGAGTTACAGGCCTAGTTACCTATCCGCCTTACACTAAACATCTGCAGGACCGGGCAGCACTCCGCACTCACCCTAAGTTCTTACCTAAGGTAGTATCGGACTTTCACATTAATCAATCCATTATACTACCTACCTTCTTTCCCAGGCCCCACTCCAATCCAGGAGAACAAGCTCTGCATACCCTTGACTGTAAACGGGCTCTAGTGTTTTATCTAGACCGTACAGCTGCCCACAGGAAAAGCACTCAATTGTTAGTCTCTTTCCATTCCATCAAATTGGGGCAGCCTGTGGGCAAGCAGACTCTCTCCTCCTGGTTAGCGGACTGCATATCTTTTTGCTATCAGCAAGCAGGCATTCTACTTCAAGACTGTGATAAAGCACACTGGGGTAGATTTTCAAAGGGGTACACACGTACGATAAGCGCATACCCCCCGAAAACCTACCCCAAACCCCCCCTGCGCACACCGAGCCTATTTTGCATAGGCTCGGCGGCGTGCGCAAGCCCCAGGACGAGCGTAAGTCCCGGGGCTTGCATGGAGGGGCATGTCGGGGGCGTACTGCGAGTGACGCGGCGTTTCGGGGGCGTGCCATGAGTGATGCGGCGTTTCGGGGGCGGACCGGGGGCGTGGTCGAGGCCTCCAGACCAGCCCCCGGGTCAGGTGATGGCATGCCAGCAGCCCGCTGGTGTGCGCAGATTTACGCCTGCTTTCCGCAGGCGTAAATCTGCCAACAAAGGTAGGGGGGGGTTTAGATAGGGCCGGGAGGGGTGGGTTAGGTAGGGGAAGGGAGGGGAAGATGAGGGGAGGCAGAAGGAAAGTTCCCTCCGAGGCCGCTCCGATTTCGGAGCGGCCTCGGAGGGAACAGGCAGCGTGTGCTAGGCTCGGCGCGCGCAGGTTGCACAAATGTGCACCCCCTTGCGCACGCCGACCCCGGATTTTATAAGATACGCGCGGCTACGCACGTATCTTATAAAATCCAGCGTACTTTTGTTCGCGCCTGGTGCACGAACAAAAGTACGCCCGTGCATACATTTATAAAATCTACCCCACTCTGTGAGGGCCTTGGCGACTTCAGTAGCACACCTACGCTCGGTGCCGCTTCCTGACATTTGCAGGGCTGCTAACTGGAGTTCTCTCCATACCTTTACAGCCCATTATTGCTTAGACAAAGCCGGAAGACAAGATTCCATCTTCGGCTAATCTGTCTTGCCCAACCTTTTCACAACTTGACGTACCAATACCCTTTCACCTGCCCGTTAGGGCTCAGGATGCCCTCTACCAAATTTCACCCCAGTCCTAGTGCCTATTCCACATCTGGGTACATCTGGTGCATTTCTCGGACATCCTCAGCTCGGTACTCACCCATATGTGAGGACTACCATCCTGCTTGTCCTGTGAGAAAGCAAATATTGCTTACCTGTAACAGGTGTTCTCACAGGACAGCAGGATGTTAGTCCTCACGAAACCTGCCCGCCGCCCTGCGGTGTTGGGTTAGTAACGTTTTCTTATTTTATTTTTGGCACTACCTGTAGGTTAACAAGACTGAAGGGGGACCCCTGCTGGCTGCAGGGTTAGTGCCATGCTGGGCATGCCCAGTAGGGGCCAGTCAAAGTTCTAGAAACTTTGACAAAAGTGTTCCATGATTGGGCTCCATCCTGTGATGTCACCCATATGTGAGGACTAACATCCTGCTGTCCTGTGAGAAGACCTTTTACAGGTAAGCAACATTTGCTTTATCCATCTAAATGGCTTTTGAATATCTACCCCAACGAGTTCTTTATTCACATAGGGGCAGATTTTCAAAGGGTTACGCGCATATATTACGCACGTAACCCCGAAAACCCGCTCCTGCGCACGCCGAGCCTATTTTGCATAGGCTCGGTGACACGCGCAAACCCTGGGACACGCCTATGTCCCAGGGCTTGAAAAAAGGGGCAGGGAGTGGGCGGGGTGGGGCGGGGTCGGGACCGAGGCCTCCGGCACAGCTGCTGTGCCAGGGGATCGCACGCCGACACTTGGCCCGCGCGCGCAACCTACGCTTGCCCGGAGGCAGGTGTAAATAAAAAAATTAAGGTAGAGGGGATTTAAGTAGGGCTGGGGGGCGGGTTAGATAGGGGAAGGGAAGGGAAGGTGGGGGCAGAAGGAAAGTTCCCTCTGAGGCCGCTCCGATTTTGGAGCGGCCTCAGAGGGAACGGGGAAAGCCATTGGGGCTCCCCTAGGGCTCAGCATGCGCAAGGTGCACAAGTGTGCACCCCCTTGCGTGCGCCAACCCCGGATTTTATAACATGCACGCATGTTATAAAATCTACGCCCGTGTGTAATTCTTAAAATCCAGCCCATAGTCCTCCTCAGGCTCATGTTCTCAGAAATGTCTCCTTCACTGGATGGAAAAACTTTAGCTGGAAGGTCCTGCTGCTGCAGCAGGAGTGAAAACGTTTTACAGCTTCACAAATGTCCTTCTGATTCTTCTGACATAGTGGGAAGGCTACAGGGATGCATTTTACCCCAGCACTCCACCACTCTACTGAGAGAACTGGCAAGCTCAGAGTTCATAAACCTCCTTACCAAGTCTATGTCCTTCCACATACCTTGAACATTCTCTGAGCTAGAGAATTCCTTTTACCTTTGAACAAGGTGTATTACTCCACAGAAGGAAAAAAGGGTCCTGTGATGCCCTAGGCTGGTCAAGTCTTGGGAATAATCAGCAAAACAAAAGGAGGCCAAGCCTGGCGGATCCTTATATTCAGTTTATGCACCAAAATGAAGCCACACAAAACAAAGTAGAGCAGCAGACCTTTCTTCAGGTATAACAGTAATGCAGCTCACCTTAACCTCAGGTTTTATGAGCATCCTTCAGTTACAAGCATTCGATGCAACCCTGACTCCTCTCTGGTCCCTGGGGCCTCCTCAAGCTCTCTGGGCCTGAGTTCTTATGATAGGGTGAAGGCCTTAAGGAGGACTGGGTTAGAAGCCTGAACCAGGCCCCTTAAGGTAGAGTGAGGGAGTTATTGGTACACTCCCTGACAGGGCTATACAATTCAAATAACTAAAACAGGTTTAAAATTAATGGTGTATGTCAGTGCATAAAAACTTATATATAGCGGCAGAACCATTGTCTGTTGCCATCAGAAAATGATATATAAGCAAAATTAAGAAAAATAGTTTTATGGGTTTTAAAAAAATATTTTAAATTTATAAGTTAATATTTATGTGAACAAGTAACCAGTCTGTAGCAAGACCCCTGATTTGCAAGATCTGTGGTCCACTCTTTTCTTGTGAGAAGTATTCAGCAAGGGTGTACCTGCCAGGAGTTTATTCTCCACCAATATAGCTCTTGGGATCATCAGATTACAGAAGCCTCCTTGCCAACAGCAAAACAGTACTCCCAAGAGGAGGTAAAAAACATTTGTAAACCACCCATCAGATAATACCCACCATATCTTGTGCCTGATTGGCTACTGGAAGCATTCTATTTTCTAAATCTGTGTCTCTTCTTGATTTATTTTTAAATGGCAAAGTGTTCAAAATATTACTACAGGCTTATGCCATTCCCCCCCCCCCCCCCCCATTTTAGTTTCTTGTTTATGTCTCTTCTCCCTTTGTACAAGAGTGGTGGACAGCAGGAATGAGGTTTTCTCCCTTAATTGGGAGTTTTGTTATGGGCAAGAAATTGTCCAGTATCCAATTAAGGTTCATTTTGCATGATCCCTGCAGGATGCAAGGACCATAGAATTTTCTGGTGGCATAGAATTTTCTGGTGGCAAAGAAAATCTTTGCCACATTGACCCAGCTTTAAATAGTCTGTTGTTTCATTTTAAACATCTCTCCTGAGTAGCAGGAGAGATCCAACTCCCACATTAGATTACACCCAGTCAGTGAATCTATAACTGTGGTCACCTCTACCTTGTTACAGAGCCAATAACAGCATTGTGACACTTCCAAATAGGTAACACAATTATCTACACCCTCGCTGAAATTTCACTTGTTTACTTTGTTACTATTGTACACGGAAGGAGTGTAAAATAAATTGTGTTCTAAACATCATGTTGTGCCATAACACCAGGTCCTTAAATAAGTGCCCAGCACACTGTAGAAGACAATTGCATAAAAATGATATGAAGCTTGCTTGTTATCAGCAGACAGAGCAGATTACTCATAGCACAATTCAGTCGTCAGTGCTTTACCTCTGCACTTTTGTTTTGTTATTATGGGTTTATTAATTTTTTTGTAAGGTGCAATAAGACTAATGACAGTTTTTAAGACCAAAGTTTTAGTCTTATGAATGTTCTTTGTCTTATCTAATTCAGGTTGAATACGAAGGATTAAAGCATGAGATTAAACGTTTTGAGGAGGACACAGTTCTACTCAATAGCCAGCTGGAAGATGCTATCCGGTTGAAAGAGATTGCCGAGCACCAGCTAGAGGAGGCCCTGGAAACCTTAAAGAACGAGCGAGAGCAAAAAAACTATTTGAGAAAGGAACTCTCCCAGTATATCAACTTAAACGATAGCGTGTACAATAACCACATTAATATTTCGGTAGATGGGCTGACATTTGCAGATGATGGGAGTGAACCCAAGAATGAAGACAAAATGAACGGGCACATCCATGGGCCGCTTGTGAAAATGAACGGAGATTATCGGACTCCTGCAGTAAGGAAAGGAGAATCCCTTCATCCTGTCTCTGACCTCTTCAGTGAGCTCAATATTTCAGAAATACAGAAACTGAAGCAGCAGCTGATACAGGTAAACATATTTGCTCATGAACATACAGAGACAACCTCACTTTATCAACAGAAGTTAATATTATTTATTTATTTCTTACATTTCTTATTTGCCCCATTCCAGGGACTCAAGATGATAAAGAACATGAATTAATAGAGCAATATTAAAATCAAAATCATAATAAATACATAATTAGACTAAAATTTCAAACGGAACTAAAATCAAATAAAGCATCCAGAAGAAACAAAATTAAAACTAATGTCTCAGCTTCAGATTTATGTGCAACATATAATGTATTCATTTTTGCTATTATATTGAATATGTTGAACTTTCTTTATGAGGCTCTTTGCATAATAGATGATTTCTAACATAGGCCTTCTATATCTTGGTTCCCAAAAGTCACAGAGTAACATGTTAATTCCTGTCACCGCAATGTTTATGCTTCATGGATCCCTAGAATAGTATTAGAGAATATACAGTATATTTTTATGCTGTTGAATATTATGATTAGGGCATCAAGCAATAAGACAGATTCTCAACCCAGTCCTCAGGGACCACTTGGCCATTCTGGGTTTTAGGCCGTCCCAGTGAATATGCCGTAGAAGTAGTTGCAGACAGTGGAGGCAGTGCCTGCAAATATATCTCAGGCATCTTTATGGTGGATTTCCTGAAAATCAGACAGGCTGGCTGGTCCTTGAGGACCAGGTGAAGAGCCACTGCAATAAAGCACTTTTAAGACATTGTGAAAGAAATCTTTCTTGTTTGAGAAATGACATCACGCAAAGAGATCAGGAAGTAGGAGTTTAGTGGTGACCAGTTGTAATGGAATATTTGTATGCCACAAGAGAGCAGCTCAGTCAGGGGGTGGGATCATTTTAAGCAGCCAGCAGGGCAAGACTAACAAAGGAACAGTGTGTGCTAAATAATTTGAAAAGAGAAAAGCCTGGAAGCAGGCAAAGGTGGTCCCACGATAGAGCCCTGGGAGAAGGAAAGACCAGGCTTCACTCCCAACCAGAGAGAGCCTTAAAGAGAGAGGTCACAGGAGGGAAAAAGGGGTGACCATCCTAGGAGGAGCAGGAAGGCGGAGAGTCAAGGAATGGAAGGAGATGGTGATAGGAGGGAACATTTAGGATGCCAGATCCCCAACTTGATCTAAGGAGCAAATCTCGTCAGCAAGGGGGAAACCCAAGTTCAAGTAAATACCTTCTGGGGTGGCAGGTAGAAGGAGATTTGGGATGGGGATACAGCCTACCAAGCTCGTTTTGCAAATTTAGGGCTCTCAGCCAAGAGTACAGCTAGAACTCTGAAAGAGTTAGGCTTTTGCTTTCTGTCTGTATTGCTTCATGATAAATTAAAGACAAAAGCTCACTGGAACCATTGCCTAGAACTCTACTATCTGGGACGTGAGAGAAGAGGAGAGGGAGAGAGAGAATGCACAGAGAACTATGACTCACCTGTGACCCAATAGCACCAGTATAATTTCTTTCAGTGCTGCTCCAAGTCATTCACTGCACTTAGGGTAGGGAGTCTCATTCATTTCTCAACTGTGACACCTAGTATCTGGACTTAAAAGTCCATATTAGCTTGGTTCCAGAGGAATCTATGGTTTGTGGCCCCCAGCCAAGGATTATCTCTGCAACAGCTGAGCTAAGTTTGGAGAGGGGCATAAAAATAGGTGAAGAAACTTTGAATAGTTGCATATGAAGACTCATTGCATCCTAGTTCTGTTGAAACTCTAAGGACCAGAAGACTGTGTGACAAAAGAAAAAATTGTATAGAATCAAGTGGAATCTTTGTTCTCAGCACAAGGACAGAAAATGCTGAATGCAGCAACTGAACCTTTGTGTCAAAAAAACGGCCATCACAGCGCTTAATTCTGAGACAGAGAGAAAAAAAATACATTTGTGCAACTCAAGTAAGGGTCTTTTAGTGCTTTGTGTCCTTCAGAAGCCGGCATGCAATGTCAAAATAATTGAAAAAGGGCATCGCTAGCAGCCCTGATATCCCAGTGACCTGTTTAATCTAGAAAAGTCAAAGCCGCAGAATAATTGCCAAGGCCTTGAAACAATCCATCTTACTCAGCACAATATAAAAAACATCTTGTTAGCTGGGCATTCCAGATACATGTCATATGCCTCTTCCCACCATATCCTATATCATCAGATGTTCCTCTGCTTGTTAGTTTCTCTTCATTTGACCTTTTCTGCACAAGTATTGACTGTCAACATGTCACATGTCTTTACAGTTGACTTGCTTCACAAAACAATCGCTTATTATCAATATTCAGCGCATTTATTTTTTATTTATGTAACCACTAAGATAGTTGAACTCAGATAGTAGTTCCAGGGACCATATCTCAGATCACAGTTCGGATGTTAAACTTCTCTACATGTTAAAATGTATTCCTTCAGGGTTTTCTGAATGGGGAGAAAGACAATTTTCAAGGCCCTTGCATTTTAGACATGTAAGTCCCAGTTTCAAGTTCCTGTATATAGAAGTGATGATAACAGCACCGACAAATGTTAAAATCACTATGCAGTACAAATACATTGGAAGCTTGGATGGTTTCCAACATTACTTTTACTGATATGTTCTAAAACAATGAAAAGAGTCTTTACAGCTGTTTATCTCACAGCTGTGACTTTTCATAGTCTTGTTTAAAGGTTAAGATGGTAAAGCCAATTGATTCAGTCTTTAATTTGATGTTTCTCCCATCCCATGTTTCTCCCATCCCATTGGCATAGGACAAGCTAATTGTTTCCCTTCCAATGTTGGTGAATTATTAAAGGGGAAATCCATTTTTACACAGTCATTTATCTCCTACCTCATCCATGATGTTTTCTCACACTTCTTTGGTCTCCTCACAGTACTAGTTTTCTCTTCACTGTACTAGTTTTCTCCTCTCTTTTGGTCTCCTCACAGTACTAGTTTTCTCCTCTTCACCATTTTAGTAGCAAAACGATACTTCAGTTACTCCTCTACCTCCATATCTCACTCAGACCACTACAAATCTTACAAAACACTGCTGCAAGAATTTTGACCGGTAAAAGTAAAAGAGACCACATCAGCGAAACCCTAGCAGAGTTACACTGGTTACCTATGGAGCAGAGAATACAATACAAAACACTTTGCATCTTACACAAATTAATACATAATGAAAAAGCGGAATGGCTTAACACAGCCCTCCGTGTACACGTACCAAACAGAAACCTAAGGTCAACGAATAAAGCACTCCTTACTATCCCATCAATTAAGACAGCAAGACTAACTCAAGTAAGAGAGAGAGCACTATCCTTGGCAGGACCCACACTGTGGAACACCATGCCACTAGAGTTAAGGTTGCAAAAAGACAACAAAATCTTCAGAAAAGGATTAAAAACTTGGCTATTCAAGCTAGCCTACCAAATAGAGAAGGAGAAACAGTGAGGCAGGCAAAGTATGAGATATGAACAAATAGTGCGTAGCTGTATTTCGATTTGTTTTTTACTCTACCTTCTCGTTCTTTACAAGATGAGAAGTTGACACATAAAATAGATTTGCTTTTAAACTGATAGTTCTTGGACAGTATTGTATCACTCCCCAATTATATCATTGAGAAAACTATGTACCGAATCATCATGGCACACGTGTAAATTAATGTATCTCAGCATCCTTATTTTATGTGCCTTACTGTAAACCGTTGTGACAGATCCTTCCTAACGATGGTATAGAAAAAAATTTAAATAAATAAATAAATATCTCCAATAGTTATTCATGGTCCATTAGGGGGTCCATTTCAATTCCTTTTCTCCCCTCTCTTCTCCTTCTTCTTTGGATGGCTGAAAGTCATCCCTCTCCTAAGATCCAAATGATCTCAGATTCCTCTTTATTGAAAGGAATCTCTTCCATTAGATGTTGAAGCAGCAAAGAAATTAATGTAAGAACATAAGAAGTTGCCATACTGGGTCAGATCAAGGGACCATCAAGTCCAGCATCCTGTTTCCAACAGTGGCCAATCTAGGTTACAAGTACCTGACAAGTACCCAAACATTAAATAGATACCATACTACTAATGCCAATAATAGCAGTGGCTATTCCCTAAGTCAACTTGATTAATAGCCGTTTATGGACTTCTCCTCCAGGAACTTGTCCAAACCTTTTTTAAACCTAGCTACAATAACTGCCCTCACCACATTGTCCGGCAATGAATTCCAGAGCTTAATTGTGCATTGGGTGAAAAAGAATTTTCTCCGATTTGTTTTAAATGTGCTATTTTCAAACTTCATGGAGTGCCCCCTAGTCCTTTTATCATCTGAAAGAGTAAATAACCAATTATATTTACCTGTTCTAGTCCTCTCATGATTTTATAGACCATTATCATATCCCCTCTCAGCCCTAACCTCTTTAGCTTTTCTTGATAGGGAGCCCTTCCATCTCCTTTATCATTTTAGTCGCCCTTCTCTGTACCTTCTCCAGTGAAACTATATCTTGTTTGAGATGTGGTGACCAGAATCGCATATAGTACTCAAGGTGCAGTCTCACCATGGAGTGATACAGAGGCATTATGACATTCTTCATGTTATTCACCATTCCCTTCCTAATAATTGCTAACATTCTGTTTGCTTTTCTGACAACTGCAGCACACTGAGCCAATGATTTCAATGTATTTTCCACTATGACGCCTAGATCTTTTTCCTTGTGGTTACATGATATTAGGTTCCCACCTAATAAGGAACCTAATATCGTGTAACTGCAGCATGGGTTATTTTTCCCTGTATGCATCACCATGCACTTGTCCACATTAAATTTCATATACCATTTGGACGCCTAATCTTCCATTCTCACAAGTTCCTCCTGCAATTCATCACAATCTGCATGTGATTTAACTACTCTGAATAATTTTGTGTCATTTACAAATTTGATCACCTCACTTGTCATATCCCTTTCCAGATCATTTATAAATATATTGAAAAGCACCGGTCCAAGAACAGATCCCTGAGGCACTCCACTGTTTACTTTTTTCCCACTGAGAAAACTGATCATTTAATCCTACTCTGTTTCCTGTCTTTCAACCAATTTGCAATCCACAAAAGAACATCACCTCCTATCCCATGACTTTTTAGTTTTCTTAGTAGCCTCTCATGAGGGACTTTGTCAAATGCCTTCTGAAAATCCAAATACACTATATCTACTGGTTCACCTTTATCCACATGTTTATTAACTCCTTCAAAAACATGTAGCAGATGTAAATCCTTGGGAAAATCCATGCTGGTTGTGATCCATTAAACCTTTTTTTCTATATGTGCTGTGATTTTGTTCTTTAGAATAGTTTCTACTATTTTTCCTGGCACTGAATTCAAGCTCACTTGTCTATAATTTCCCAGTTCATCCCTGAAGCCCTTTTTAAATATCAGGGTTACATTCGCATCCTCCAGTGTTCAGTTACAATGGATGATTTTAATGATAGTTTACAGATTTTTACTAATAGAAGTGAAATTTCATTTTTTAGTTCTTTCAGATGATTTGCTGCTCTTTAGTTTGTCAATCTGACCTACTATATCTTCCAGTTATACCATGATTTGGTTTAGTTCATCCAAATCATCACCCTTGAAAACCATCTCCGGAACAAGTATCTCCCCAACATCTTCATTAGTAAACATGGAAGCAAAGAATTAATTTAGTCTGTCCAAGATGGCCATATCTTCTCTAAGAGTCCCTTTATCCCCTTGATCATCTAACTGTCCAAATGACTCCCTCATAGGTTTCCTGCTTCAGATATATGTTTAAAAGTTTTTATTATGAGTTTCTGCCTCTATGGCCAACATCATTTCAAATTCTCTTTTAGCCTGTCTTATCAATGTTTTACATTTAACCTGAAAATGCTTTTTTCCTATTTTCTTTAGATGGATCCATCTTCCAGTTTTTGAATGAAGTTTTTTTTTTTACTAAAATAGCCTTTTTCACTTCACCTTCTACCCATGCTGGTAATCGTTTGGCCTTCCTTCCACCTTTCTTAATGCGTGGAATACATATGGACTGAGCTTCTAAGATAGTATTTTTAAACAATGTCCATGCTGTTGTACACTCTTAACCTTTCCAACTGTACCTTTCAGTTTTTTCCTATTTTCATAAGTCTCTCTCTACTCAGTGTATAGAACACATTCATTACATTGCACAAGCAGGTTTCCATGTGGTCCAACAAATGAGAACACACAGGGGGGGACCTCCCTGATAGGTCTCCATCAGGTCTGATTGTGAAGTGAAATTAATTATAGCAGTATCGCGGTTACAATACAGGAAGAAAAAAAGAAAAAAAGAAGAAGAGGAGTTTTTATTATACAAACAGAGTAGTGCAGCACAGACAAATAAAAATATAAAGAAAAGGCACCGGAATAAATGACCTGTCAATAAAGTTGTATTAGTTGACGGTACGCATCAACGTGAAAAATAAGCACTCTAGGGTGCTCTTAGTCTCGTTCTGGAACGACTGACGGGGATTGGCCCGAGGTAGAGTTAAAAACGCTGAGTAGAGAGAGACGCCAGAATACAGGATGAAGGCGCTGCTCACATGAATGATGTTGTACATGACGAATAGCAAGTATAAATAAAAGTATTTAGTGGCGGGAATTAACTTTTAATGTATATTTTCTTGAGTAAATTTTCTTGAGTAAATGTTTTAAATATTCATCAGTGATTATCGATGTCTTTTAAAGAAAATTGAAGTGCTTTAGTATTGGTGAACCCGAATCTCGGACACATCACAATTTGCCCCCGCGGCCCCTGATGCAGGCAGTACGCTGCCGAAACATGGCCAATGTTGGGCGGGCGGATCCAGACCCACATGAGTGGCATTAAGTGATTAATAGCCTTCCAGCCTCTAGATAAATACCAAATAAGAAGTGAAAAATATTGGGTGGGTCGGACAAAATGCCAGGGGGAGGGAGAGAGAGAGCAAGAGGAAGAAGCACTGAAAACTTAAATAAAAAATAATATAAATTGAAAAAAAACAGCAGTTTTGAATAAAATCATTAAAGAATAAATCACGGTGGCTGACATACAGGACAACCACATAAAGGGTTGCCCTAGGTAAAGGCCACCGCACATTGACCACGTATTAAGGTTTTCCCTTGACGTTGGGCTGTAGATGATATCTGTAGATCTGTTAGCAAACTGTTGTAGATACTCCTGTAAGGAAGGAAGTAGCAAGCTGTTACCAATCTGCTAAGGAGTAGCAATCTGTTATGGATCAACTCTCCAAGGGAGAGGAGTTGGCAATAGGTATATAGTAATTTGCTACTGAGATAGCAATCTATCATGCCCCCCGCTACGGAGTAGCAATTTGTATATATATATAAGCTGCTGGCAAGTCTCAGAGAAAGAGGAGTAGCTGTCTATATAATACTTCCGTGAGCGGAGTTAGTGGTCTGTAGTGGTTGGCTCCCACAAGGTGACAATAGTGAAAGGAATGACCACTTAGAGAAAATGGTGAATCCCTGGGTTAATGGCAGATGACAGCGCCCCCAGGAGGAGATCCTGAGAGGGACCACCGACTAGGCTAGAATATGAGATAAACACAATACTTCTTTATTAGACTGGAAGCTGGACCACCAGGGGTGGCAGTTGTGAGTTGTTGTGTCCGGCAAGGATGAAGTCCTTCTGATACTGGAATATAATCTCTGGGTCGCTGAGCTGTAGAGAGAGACTAGAAGTAGTGAGTAGACAGGGTATACTGGATACAAGATGGTACACTCACAATAGTCGATGTCTGCAATGGTCTCTATGCCACAGAGAGTCTTCAGTGCATTCAGGAACAAGAGCCGTAGGCGAGCACTGGTTCCCACAAACAGTCTGTAATAAGAACTCACAATTGTTGTATAAGATTCTAGGAACAAGGGCCCTCGTGGAGCGAGTACCGATTCTTATCTGTAATCTTGCCAATGTAACTCTTGATCTCTGTACCTGCGATTAATGTCTTGGACAGAAGGGAGTCTTCAGAGTAAATAGGAATGTAGGCCCTCGTGGAGCAAGTACCGATTCCTATGTAATAGAACTCACTGTGTTCACATCCGCGATCGCCTCCAGGAAATGAGGAGTCTTTCGAGTGTTTTGGCAATCTGAAATCAAGAAGCGAGAGCGGAGCCCCCGTGGAGTGGGTACTCCTGGTAAGTCTGAAAAGGCCGAGCAGTGGGGACAGGTTCCCCGGCTGACTCGGATCGTTGGTGCAAGTAGCGTGGACTGCTGAAGCCAAGCCCCGTTGGAGTTCCTTGCTAACTCGTTAGAGGTTAGCAAACAAAGACCTTTTAAAGTACAAGTAGATGACGTCACTACAGGGGTATGCTCCCGAGGTTCGCGCCCTTGCTGGTACAAAGTCTGGAGCGCACGCACGTGCGCGTTCTTACATCACCAGGAACATGGCAGATCCATAGCGTCAGGCCAGCCCGGGGGACCGGGACCAAGAGCGGAGTGAAGCCGCGGCTGCACTGTCCGTCAGAGCCGAAGGGAGATGCATCCCAGGCAGAGCGGGTGGAGCGAGGGGCGAGAAGAGGCACGAACGCAACATTTGTAGGGCTAAAGAGACAACTCCCTGGGAGGAGCTACAGGAGGAGTCCAAGGGACCGCACCTTCACTGTCCCTTTAAGAAGGGGAGAGAGGAGCGGCCTCGCCCCTTAGGAGGAGCTAGACAGCGGCATAGTTTTGCCAGGATGTCATAGAGTTGCTACAGAATTTCAGAGAAATAAGGGTCAACAAATAAGGTTTAGGTGATACTTGCTGTAGCAGAGGAGCAAGGAAAGCCAGAGGAGGGCCGCAGAACAGGCCCCGACATCATCGGCGGTGTCCTGCCCTGAAGAGGAGGTCCGGGAGCGGCTCAGCCGTAGCAGAGGTCCCGGCTTCAGCGGCCTCCAGGCCGCAAAGTGAACGGCATCACCAGCGGCCTCCTGTTGTGTTGGAGAGGCACGGTAGGAGCCATGCCGGCAAGATGGTGGCCGGGCCGCAGGGATCCACAGCATCGACAGCTCCAGCTGCGAAGGTGAGGAGTCACTGGGATGGTCCGGAGGTGGCTCCTGTCATGGGAAAGGCCCCGGTTTCTGCAGCCTCCGGGCCGTGAAGGTTAGAGGTGGCTCGTGGCTCCAGCCATGGGCCACATCGCAACAAGTTTGGGGCTTGCAGATGCTCCTGTCCCCAGTTCAAGGTACTTAGAGAGTGTTAACTCTTCCTCATCCTGGTTTAGCTGGACCAGTGCTCCCCAGGGCTGGGAAGATGACCCCTGGCAAATGAGGGGTTACAAGAGTATCACAGTTAAATTTTATCTTGGAACACCCTACTCAAGTCTTCCATTTTGATATTTGGACCTGGTATAGAGAACTCCCAAAAAGACTGAGTATATCCAGTGAAGAGTTTCCTCCCTTCTGCTTTGGGCAATGGAGGTTTATCTCCTCACCCTCCATCAGATAATCTACACCCCAAGAACTTAGCCCCAAGATTAAGTGTGACCCCTGCCTTTTTAGCCACAACTGGAAGATGGGCTACAAATAAATAATATATGTTTGCATGCACTAATTCAAGGGTATGGAGATACATCTCATTCATATTCATTGTGGATATACAAAAACCTGAGGGATCCCTGAGGAGCCACTGAAAGCTTTTTGAATTGTTTTCTTCTTTCTCTTTTCACTGATCACAAGGGGATTATTCCTTCTGCTCTGTTTCTCATTTCCGATATTTAGGCCTGAATTTCTGCACAGCACACAAGGCCTGTTTCTAGGACAGCAAAAATCTGGGGGCAGCTTGTGGGGCTGAAGATTTGCCATTGGGGGCACAGGGGCATGTATGTGAGAGAGAGGGGGGGGTGGTTCCTGTGTGACTGGGAGACATCATCAGTTCAGTGTGTTATGTATATATGTTACAGTGAAAGAGGGCATGCGGGATTGTGGTGGGTGAGAAAAGAGGTGAGACAGGGGCTATAGATATGAGGGGGAGCAGGACCAGAACAGAGGTAGGAATACCTCCCTCCCCCTTATTCAGATTCTCCTTCCCTTGATCCTGTAGTCTATCCTGGAACCTCTATCCCTTATACCCCACTGCAGATCCTCCTCTCTGTTCCCCCTTCTTCAATCCCAGGACCTCCATCCATCGTCCTCCTGTTCTCTCATCCCAGATCCTTCCCTCTGTTCCCCCATCCTCCATTCTTCTCCTTTCCCCATCCCTAGTTTTCTTTACCTCTTCCAATTCTGTTTTCTCTCCTCTTCCCCTCCCTATTTCTTTCATCCTTAATTTCCCTCCACCCCATTCTTGAGATTCCCTTCCTGTGCTGATACTTGCAATCCCTTTTGCCCACCCACCCAAAAGTAGATACCTAAACAAATTATGCAAACAAACAAGGTTGGAAAAATTATTTTTAGAATGTGAGTTAAATGTACTTTATTTAATATGCAAAGAGATGCACAGTTTTGCCAGGATGTCCTAGAGTTGCTACAGAATTTCAGAGAAATAAGGGTCAACAAATAAGGTTTAGGTGATCTTTTTTTACAGGAGCAATGCTGAGGTCAGTGAAGAAGCACATAATTCTCTAGACATGAGGTTGTCTACATATGCCAAGAAATTACAGGTTACATCACAATTACAAATCAGTAAAGGAATGGGGTGCAGTTTGACAGAGGGGACAGACAGTAGCACATTACAGTTCTGACCTTACTTAAACCCAGTATAATTTTACTTTGTTGACCTGATGAAGGGAGCTTAGCTCTTAAAAACACATCACAGATGTATTGGGTTAATCCAATAAAAAGTTATCAGCTGTAGCTTGTGTGCTTACCCTCCATTTCTACATATTCAAGTGGATTAACAAGGCAACCACAATACTTTTCTCACAGAATTTCAGAAACCGTGTGGCACAATATTCTAACTCTGAATGCAGAATTTATCCTTGAGCTGCTGCAGAAAACTGGGGGTTGTTCCTCTGACCTGCTGCTCTCTGTGGATCCACCTTCCTAAGAGACAGAGAGAGATGTGTGGAGGCCAAGGCAGGAAAACCCTAGATCTGTCATTGCAGATATCAGGGATGACGTTAGTTTTCAGATCTGTTTGTAGGAGGTTTATTTACAGGATGAAAAGAGAGTCAGAAAAAGTAGAAAATATCTCTGTGTGCCTTCCAGGCTGCTTGAGGGAAGCTTGGGGGCACTGGAATACTATGTAATTGTAATTGAGTTTAACTTACTTCTAAATTAAATTGAACAAAATAGATACAAAATGCTAACTCCTTCCCATCTGTTCTGTGGAATTGATGAGGTACATAAATGACTGAATATCTTCTTCCTTTTTTCCAGTGCTGTAAAAAAAACAAAAAAAACAATAATCAGACCAACTTGAAGTGTGATAGGGATATTTGGTTCTCTCCCACTGAAGTTTATATCTTCTGCATATATTTTTTATTCAGCATTATATTGCACAGAATAAAGTCTTTTATGTTTATGCATTTATGTGCATGTGTCCAAGATCCTATTTTTATTTTATCACCCAATATATCTGATGCAATAAGCATGTGTGAAATATTTAATTTATTTCCATCAGTAGCTGAAATTCTAACTGAATGTAAGGAAAATTGCACAGTTACAGCTAAGGATCTTGTCCATGTTTAGAAATTAAAATATACACGCCAAAAAATGAGAACAATGTAGTTTCCGTAGATATTTACCTGGTTTCTACCAGGAGAGAACTGTTCAAATCTTGTTTAAAACTACATCAGCCTACCTGAAGGAGGATTGGTAATAGGAGATAAGGGGATCAATTACATGCTCATATAAGTGAAAAGTAATAGCTCAGCACTGGAAAGACTATTTTCGTTTTACCCTTGCTTTTTTCTATAGAGAGGGGGTGCACAGACAAAAAATCTAGACAAATCTTCATGTCCTGAGATTACATTTACAAGATAATCACAAGACATTATTACAAGGGACTGAGTATGCTTATTGTATTATTTTTTATATTATAAACATAGTTCAGAGCTGAAGTAACTATATTGGTCCTGTAAAGCAAAACAGGATTGCTTTGCAGGTTGGTAGACCTGTTATTGGAGCAACATGAAAATTCTATATAGAATTTGTTATATATGGACTTTTGAAAATTTCTTCAGAAACTGGAAAGTCATAAACATAATAGTATAATCCCCCATCTATGCAAACATTTGCAGGCATTCAGTCAGCTATTCTCATTTAGAAAAGAACAAAAACTTTGTTTTCTCTTTTATTAAGACCTGAGGCACCTTCAGCTGAGGCTTGCAGTAATGTGCTGGTTTCCAAATGTTGCCTTTTTTGGGGGGTTAGGCAATGCTCAGTTGTACCTCTAAACAGGGGAGGGGAGGAGGATCTGGGGTGGGGGAGAATGGAGGAAGGTTCCAGAATCTGAAATGTTCTTTCTCAAATGTGTCCAGTTGCACATCATTGCTGAAACTGCCTCCTTGCCCTTCAGATGCCACATCATCTCTATAAAATACTTGTTTGTTTATCACAGAATTGCCTCCTTCATTTCTCTTGTTTGAGTGAGATGTACAGTGATCGCCTATCAAGCTGGCTAAATATTTCAGATGTTTTCACTACCCTGTTTCTCAGAATTTGTAGGAAAAGACAATTCTTCAGGATCTACTTTAAATTTGCATGCCTTTCATATTTCTCAGACATTTCCAGTTTCTAGCCATACGTCTCCTTCTGCATTATGACATTCATGAGGTGATTAAATGGCTAAATATCTGCGGATATTTCACCCACAGCTCTTCTTCCATTTTTCCAGTACCATGCCTTCTGCATTATGGGGTAAAGTTTCAAAGGATGCTGTGTAATAAAGCTTGGTATGTACATTAAGACCATTTTTAGCATTCACTAAAAATAACAGACCAGTATGCACACTAATTCAGAGTGAGACATTAGCTTTAGCATGCTAAAATTATCATGTATGCCCCTGCAAATGAAGGGATGCCACATGGAGTGGTCGGAGGACTGCTCAGAGACCAATCTTGCGTGGTTGGCCTCACCGAGGCTGTGCAGATCAGTGGGGGCCCGGGCTCCCGGTCTCAGCCCAGACAGGACTTCGTCTCACCTGCCTCGGCACTTCCTTGGAGCTCCTCTCCTGGTTCGCCGAGGTCCAAGGGCACACTTCCCCTCGGAAATGGGACCACTCTCCTAGCGCTCCTCAACACTTATTGTCTCTAGGCATCTAATAACAGAACTTAGACTTCAATAGTGCCACTTACAGTTTAGGTCAAGCTTAACTCCAGTACATTTCCCATTCCAGGTCAGTAATCCTTCTCTTTATCAAACACAAACTTAAACCACAGGACGTACCACAGAACCATGTTAATATTCAAACAGGATTCCATATGAACATAGGTAGCAGAACTCAAGGGTCTATCTCTGGGATCCTACACTCTCTTGGCTTCTGGGCCTCTCACATGCCAGGAACTCCTTCCTAACATCCCAGCCTATCTTGAGGGGTGGGGTATGAATAGTTGGAGCCTGTGATTCTCTGAGCCAAGCTTTCCCCTGGTTCAAGGCTGGCAGAGTCATGTTTTGTACTGACCCTAGGCGATCCTGCAGCTTTAATATAATTTGAAAAAAAGTAGATAAATTGAAAAAAAATGATCAGTTGAGCCTTCTAGATAATGAGCATCTGAGCAATAAGAACTGAAGACCTATCTCTTGCTCGACAGTGCAGAACACAACCCACTGGGCTTTTACACAAGTAGAAAAGTAGCAGTCATATCACAAGCGAGGTGTAGAAAAACATCAATACCAAAAGTGTATTAAATTATCTAAAAATGCTATTAGGGAAGCCTAAAGTTCCTATTGGTCTTTTGAAAACTAAAATCCTCAAAAAATTGCCATTAACATCTATTTAAACTAGTGAAGGAGTTAACAAACATTTCTCAGTTGCAGTGGTGGATGATTGCATATTCAAGACTGCAAAAATGTTGCAATCTGTCTAGACAATAAAGTACAAATGATTTGAGCTTCATTTTTACCAGTAAGGGTAGCACCTCCTTTAGTGGATTTGCAAATATGTCAGGAGACCTATGAATCCTTCATTGAGACAAATGATCCTGAGCGTTATAAAATCTTTAAAATCAAATAACTCATTTGGATGCTTGAACTACAGCATAAGGTCTGATGGGTTCAAGAGTATTCCTTGAATCAAGAAAATCTACCTATGAGTTCAAAAAAGGTAGTAGTACGTATCATCCAGACCCCCAAATGTTCATCAGATCTGAAAGATTTTAACAAACTAAAACCAAACTCAAATTTACCTTTACTATCTAAGATTATAGAACAGATAGTAATAACACAAATCTTTGACTTTTTTTTTAAGATAAAGGGCTGCTAGACAGCCACCGGGTTTCTGTAAAGACCACAGTATGTCAAAGGATGGAAATCCAACTTTAAATAAAAATTGTTGCTCAGCTCATAGACAGGACTAGACACAGTATACCATCATTTCCCTAGCAAGTGAGAAATAAAAGTGAGACATCCATCACACACAAAGCTGAACTCAAACTCCCACCATTCCCTTTTCCCCCAGGCAAGTCATTAGTCAGACCATTGTTTGCAACCTATAATTCAAAAGCAGTTTACAAGGTATGATAAAGTGGCCAACTGTAAAAACATCAGCCTGCAAGTGATTCCCAAGTCTGGCTGTCTCAGACTCTTCTGTCACTCCTTGATCAATCATAAGAACATAAGAACATGCCATACTGGGTCAGACAAAGGGTCCATCAAGCCCAGCATCCTGTTTACAACAGCAGCCAATCCAGGCCATAAGAACCTGGCAAGTACCCAAAAACTAAGTCTATTCCATACTACTGTTGCAGTAATAGCAGTGGCTATTTTCTAAGTCAACTTAATTAATAGCAGGTAATGGACTTCTCCTTCATGAACTTATCCAATCCTTTTTTAAACACAGCTACACTAACTGCACTAACCAACCACATCCTCTGGCAACAAATTCCAGAGTTTAATTGTGCGTTGAGTGAAAAAGAACTTTCTCCGATTAGTTTTAAATGTGCCACATGCTAACTTCATGGAGTGCCCCCCTAGTCTTTCTATTATCCGAAAGAGTAAATAACCGATTCACATCTACCCATTCTAGACCGCTCATGATTTTAAACACCTCTATCGTATCCCCCCTCAGTCGTCTCTTCTCCAAGATGAAAAGTCCTAACCTCTTTAGTCTTTCCTTATAGGGGAGCTGTTCCATTCCCCTTATCATTTTGGTCGCCCTTCTCTGTACCTTCTCCAGTGCAATTATATCTTTTTTGAGATGCGGTGACCAGAATTATACACAGTATTCAAGGTGCGGTCTCACCATGGAGCGATAGAGGCATTATGACATTTTCTGTTTTATTCACCATTCCCTTTCTAATAATTCCCAACATTCTGTTTGCTTTATTGACTGCCGCAGCCCACTGTACCAACGATTTCAATGTGTTATCCACTATGACGCCTAGATCTCTTTCTTGGGTGGTAGCACCTAATATGGAACCTAACATTGTGTAACTATAACATGGGTTATTTTTCCCTATATGCATCACCTTGCACTTATCCACATTAAATTTCATCTGCCATTTGGATGCCCAATTTTCCAGTCTCACAAGGTCTTCCTGCAATTTATTACAATCTGCTTGTGATTTAACTACTCCGAACAATTTTGTATCAACTGCAAATCTGATTACCTCACGTGTCATATTTCTTTCCAGATCATTTATAAATATATTGAAATGTAAGGGTCCCAATACAGATCCCTAAGGCACTCCACTGCCTTCCACTGAGAAAATTGTCCATTTAATCCTACTCTCTGTTTCCTGTCTTTTAGCCAGTTTGTAATCCACGAAAGGACATTGCCACCTATCCCATGACTTTTTACTTTTCCTAGAAACCTCTCATGAGGAACTTTGTCAAATGCCTTCTGAAAATCCAAGTACACTACTTCTACCGGTTCACCTTTATCCACATGTTTATTAACTCCTTCAAAAATGTGAGGCAGATTTGTGAGGCAAGACTTGCCTTGGGTAAAGCCATGCTGACTTTGTTCCATTAAACCATGTCTTTCTATATGTTCTGTGATTTTGATCTTTAGAATACTTTCCACTATTTTTCCTGGCACTGAAGTCAGGCTAACTGGTCTATAGTTTCCCTGATCGCCCCTGGAGCCCTTTTTAAATCAGGGAACTCTGAAGTTGGACCACTATTTCTACATTCAATTTCAGAGATGAAAACTGAAATTAAAATCGTCATGGTACAAGATATGAGTCACATATGACTTGGGAGTTTGAAAGCTAGAATTAATTTGTGATTTTCACAAATTTTTGAACTGATGTTTTTCAGTGAACTCATTGCCTAAAAACTGAAAACTCCAAGTTTCATATTGGTTCCCTTATTTAGCCAGAGGTTTAGTAGTAGTTATAATCATTTCTAAAAGTTTCTTATTTCTAAGTGACTACTATGCAGAATGTTAGATTAGCAGTAGCTACTATTCAGAAATTAAAAGTGATATTTCCCCCGATAACTGGACATTTGCAAGCCTAATCGGACTGTCTTCTAAGTTAATAGTAAATGTTGGCAACATCCCTTGTCAGATAAGATATACTTATCATGAGACTATGAAGTAAGCAGAAAGTGAGATATAAATAAAGGGGCCGATATTCAGCCATGGAGCAGCTAGTTAAGTTAGCCAGGTATAGCTATCTGGCTAGCTTAATAGGGATATTTAGTGGCGTGGCCACACTGCTGAATATACCCAACTGTCTTAATGTTAGCTAGATAAGTATATCCAGCTAACTGTAGGACAACCCTACGGCATGACCAGAGTTAGCTGCATTGGTTAAGCAGCTAACTCCAAATATTGGGGTTAGCCATATAACTTACGTGGCTAACACTGGCCCACCTCGAAAGACCACCCGCCTACCCCAGGGCCACCCCTGACTTATGTGGCTAAAGTCATTATGTGGCTACAATTTACCCTCAATTTACCCTCATATGGTTTTAAATATAGCTGGCTAGCCATTTAGATGGATGTTTTCAGTTATCTAAATAGCTTTTGAATATCAACCTTAATATGTATATTTAGGGCTCAACATATTGAGCATTTTTCCCATAGACACAAATGAGAGAAAACCCTTACAATATCTGAGAATACAGTGACCTACACAAAGTGCCCAGCATCTCCCAAACGTATGACACCTGGCTCATATATGTCTACTTATACTTAATCTCTACTTATATTGAACAATGAATATAAGATATACCATAATGAGTCAGTCAAAGGTCTATCAAGCCCAGCAGCCTGTCTCTGACAGTGGTCAATCCAGATCACAAGTACCCAGCAGAGCCCAAAGAGTTGTTAACTACTAAGGATGAGTGGTGGCTTTAATAACTCTATTTGGCTAATAACAGTTTATAAATTTTTCCTCCAGGAACTTGTCCAAACCCCTTTCAAACCCAGTTTTGCCAGATACCTTGACCACATTCTCCAGCAACAAATTCTACAGCTTGATGGTCATTGAATGAAAAAAAATACTTTCCCTTATTTTTTTTTTAGATCTGCTACCTTTTTCATGGAGTATACCCTAGTCTTAGTACATTTGAAAGGATACCTACAATTTTAAAGGGTAAATGTTGGAGATACTTATTTGACTTCTGGAATTTGTTAGCAGAGGATGTGGTTAGTGCAGTTAGTGTAGCTGGGTTTAAAAAAGGTTTGGATAAGTTCTTGGAGGAGAAGTCCATTAACTGCTATTAATTAAGTTGTCTTAGAGAATAGCCACTGCTATCACTGGCATCAGTAGCTTGGGATAAACATAGTTTTTGGGTACTCGCCAGGTACTTGTAGCCTGGATTGGCCACTGTTGGAAACAGGACACTGGGCTTGATGGACCCTTGGTCTGAGCCAGTATGGCAATTTCTTATGTTCTTATATTCTATTTGCTCAGCACTGCATTAGAGTTAGAATGGAGGTTTGTGCCTAAGTCTTGATAATGTCACCAGTGAAAATATGAGACTTGCAGTGTGTGTTTTTCTTTCTGTCTTTGCTCTTTCTTTGGACTTTTAGCTGTTTGCTGTTGCCTTGATCACTGATGCATAAACTAGTAAATTCCCATTTTTTTCTATGAGAGGAGTAAGCCAGTTACTCTACCCTAGGTCTAAGATCTTCTTTCTAAAAGAGCCCCCGGGAGGATCATGGGAACTCAAATGATAAGAATTCCTATAGCTCTGATCTTCTTTTATCTCAACTACTAAAATAAATAAGTGAATTAACTGCTATTTCTCAATTAACTGGTAGGGGATTTTTGTTTTCCAGAGGTGAAATATATTCCCTAGATTGAGGAATATATTGTGCTGCTATAATACTCTGCAACTGTCTGAACTCTTACTATGGAAGCCTGTGGCTATTGAAATTTGTGAAGATACCATAAGTTTGTGCTGAATAAAATTGGCATAATTGGAACCCCCATTCCTCGTTTTTGGACTGAACTCATTTTCCAGGATTTGGGTTCCAATGAGGTAGAGGTTGTCATCAGATTTTTATTTATCTGAAGAAGCCATTGATTTAGGGGAAAATCTGTTCAGCTACTGAAAGTAAAGATAATCACCTTGGGTCCGGCCCACTATAACTGCTTGACCTTATTCTGAAGAACCCCAGTAATGAAGGAAGGGATTATAAACCACTATTGAGCTAAAGCAGTGTTTCCCAAACACCTAACCAGATGGGTTTTCAGAATATCCATAATGAATATGCATAAGATAGATATGCATGAGACCCAAGATATGCAAATCGATCTCATGTATATTCATTGTGGTAATCCTGAAAATACGATTGGATAGATGTGAGTCCAGGAAAGATTTGGGAAACACTGAGCTAGAGTTACACACATCTGTAAGGTCACTGTGGTCTCTTACTAAAGTAAATATATACTTAAATCCATGTTCTAAGTCAGATTGATATTGCTTAGTGACATCTTCCCTTGCTTATGTGTACATTTTTTGGTATATGCTAGCCAGGAGATATGGGGACCTCTAGGAACAGAGAGAAGGAGGTTTCCAGGGAACAAATGAGACAGTGAAGAGCTGTATAAGTTTGTCTCAAGAGAGTGAATGTTACTAATAATCTAAACTCTCCCATTGCTTCAAAATTCAAGGTGTAGTACCTCACCTCTGTGTTGGCAGAGTAAGCACCTCTTCTTTGTGATAGATCACCAGTGTAAGTGAATCTTTGGGATGTTTCTCATTTGAATCCAAAAATTCTGATAATCCAGCATTTATACTCATCTAGGATTAGGGTTCTGACCCACAAGTTTTGCTTGTATATCCAAGTAACTCATCCATTGAATTGACATTTTGGATTGGAAAGAAGTGGCAAGTTCTCAGTGAAAGCAGAAAACTCCTATACTTTTATTTTGAGTTTACATAGGGCCAGGAACAATACTGGGAACAATTGGGAGGTCCATATTCAAAAGGAATTTAGATGGATAACTCAAAAGTTATCCATCTAAATGGCAAAATAGGCATATTTTATTTATTTATTTATTTATTTATTTAGGCTTTTTGTATACCGTTGTTCCAGAATAAGATCTCAACAGTTTACAAAATCATCGTTCATATTCTTGTTTAACAATCACATTCTGTGCCAGCATTCATAATCTAGATGAAAACCACAGCAGATATAAGTTCTTATTCATGTTCATACATATTCTTGGTCAACATGATAGTGAATTTATAGACTTCATATTCGTACATTTTCAATTTGGTATTACAGCAAATACAGATTCTAATTCAACTACCTATACATTTTACATCAGTCATTACTTATTGCTCATATGGTACTTATTCAGCTAAATTACAGCCAGATAAGTAGTTAGCCAGATTAAAAAGGAGCATTCCAGGGATATTCCATGGAGGAGTTGCTATCCAAATAACTTTGTCGAATATCACATATATCTGGCTAATTTAACAAGATAACTTTAGACCTGCTTCTGAGCAGAGGGAGTCAGTCCTGAATTTGGATTTTCAAATTCAAAGCAATCTAGGAATTTCCTTATATAATTAGAAAGCTGCAAAGTAGGATTAAAAAACTGTTCTTCCTGACATGAATCAAAGTATTCATTATCAGTTTCTGTCTTCCTTTGAATAAGTCTTCAAAATATTGGATCCCTGGGGATTTGCATGCTTTTTATCTCAGACTTATGTAACCTCCCCATTCTGGGGTGCACTGGAATAAGGGGGTCACACAGTTCCCAGGGCAGCTCCTTAATATCCCAGACTTCTCTTCCTTACATGTATAGTTCAAACCAGCCACTGGGAATGCAGGAATTCATCTGGCATGTTGTGCTGGTGGTGCACCCTTGGCCCGAGGTGGGGTTGACGCTACCCGTAGGGCAAGCCCCATGGGTCCCCACCGTCGGGAGGTGGAGCTGACTAGGAGATGGAGGCCAACTGGAGTTTCGCCAATATCAGCCCTCATTCTCCGCAGGTTGAGCCCTTGGGTGCCGGGGCCGGCTGGTCTTAGGCGGGCCTCTGTGAGACGACTCCCAGTAGATGAAGTGCAAGGGTTGCCGGGAACCAGCAGAGGTATCAAGGGATCGATGTAGGTCCGGATGAGGCAGGGATCCAGAGACCTGGGTGCCAGAAGGAACAGGGCAGAGATAAGAGGCACCCAGGTAAAAGAGGCCGAAGCCTAAAGGCCAAGTCCAGGTAGAAGCCAAAGGCATAGTCAAGGAAAGCTGGGGTCAGAGCAGACAGCTGATCTAGACAAGGTACTGAGTCAGAGCAGGGGAAGGGTCAAAGCCAAAGAGTCAGTCCTAAGCATGGTCCAACATAGCAAGAGTCAAAGCCAGAGAATCAGTCCTGAGCGTGGTCCAACGTAGCAAGGTCCAAAGCCAGAGAATCAGTCCTGAGCGTGGTCCAACGTACCAAGGGTCAAAGCCAGAGAATTAATCCAACGAGACAAGGAAGGGACCAAGGTACAGGTCAGAAGCAGGAACCAGGAGCAGAGTCAGGATCAGGAACCAGGAACAAAGTCAGGATCTGGAACCAGGAACGATGGGCAACCAGCACACGAACAAATGTGGAGACCTGTTGCCAAGGCAAGGAACTAGGGGCGGAGCCCTGCCTTATATACCAGGCCCGATGATGTCATCATCTGGGGCCGCAGGCTAGTCTCCTGCCGCGGCCCCTTTAAAGGTACGAGGGGCGCATGCATGCGCACTTTAGCCAAGGCCCGTAGGAGGCTGGACGATGGCGTCTCCCTGCGGCCCACGCGAGGAGACCCGCCAGGAGCTGAGGAGGTACACGGAGGAGTCAGGAACAGCCAAGGAGGTAGTAGGCGCTCGGGGGCATAGATGGCTGCCCACAGTTGCGAGCGAGGATGGTCCGGGTCTGGGAGCAGAGTTGCAAGGATGAGTAGGCCCGGTCATGGGCCTACCGTGGAAGGGACACGCAACATGGCAGGTAGAGGGGTTTGACCTCCTAGTGCAATAGTAGGTAACTCAATCTCTTTAATTAATGTTCACCCCAACTGTCTCTCTCTCTCTCTCTGGTCAATATTTATTGATAGTAGATTAATTTTCTTGAATAGGAATGTACTCTTAAATGCACCACAGTTATGGTGTTCAACTGAAAAACACTTTAACTTAAAAATCAAGATATAGGCTAGGATTGAAAAAGTAATGAACAAAAAAAATAAAAACCATAACAACAAAACATAGATGTAAACAAAGAAGCCATGTTATCTGCATGCTAGTTTCCTAACATCAATTCTGTTTGATGGTGTAACATGAATATAAATTAAAAATAAATAAATAAATAATAATAAATTGTCTCAGAAAACCATGACTCAGGTTTGAGCCTACTTTTGCCATTATGCCTTTTTGCACTTGTCATGCTTGACTATGGAAAGCAATATCAATATCAATCAAAGAATGTGATAGGTCATAATGGACTCATAACAGCTAGGACATTCAATATAAATTAAGATTGCTTATAAGAGTAAAGAATACAAATCCCAATGTAACCCCTCCAAGATAGGGAAAATGTAGCATCATCTGTTAAAATTAAGTTAGTGAGAAATAGGATTTAAAAATAGGTTGTGATGTCATGGATGCTAGGGACAATACTGTCAAAATGAGCAGATCTACAAAAATAAAATGAGACGTTTAAAAAATTTGATTGCATTTGTTTTAAGGATCTACCTTGGGTACTTTGCATAGGTCAGGTTTCCGGAGTCTTCTGAATGGAAATATTTAAACCACCTATGTGTTATGTAATTTGAGATGATGTCACAGAAAACTATTTAATATATAAAACATTGGGTGTTATATTAAAGACTTCAGTACCAAGTGTAAAAATCAAATGTGATTTAAAAAAAGACACTGGAAAACTGAGTGTATTGATCTAGGACTTTAACAATTTTTAGCAACATTTTTCAAAGAGACATTATGTACAGACGTTTTTGGTAATTTGACATGTAAACAGTGGCTTTTATTTACTGCTTTGGCTTTGCTTTTTTACTACATATTTTCGCTCTTGCATTGCAGGTGGAGAGGGAGAAAGCCATTCTCCTAACTAGCCTTCAGGCATCTGAGGTCCAGCTAGAGCACACAAAAGGAGCCCTGACTGAGCAACATGAAAGGGTTCACCGGCTCACAGAGCATGTTAATGCCATGAGGAAACAGCAAAATAATAAGGAGATGAACGTGGAGCTGGACTCCGAGAAAGGACGTGAATCTGGGGAAGAAGCCCATGACTATGAAGTAGACATAAACGGATTGGAGATTCTTGAGTGTAAATACAAAGTAGCAGTTACTGAGGTGATAGACCTTAAAGCTGAACTCAAAGCCTTAAAAGAGAAATATAACAAGTATGTAGAAACCTACATAGAGGAAAAGACAAAGTTTGAGACTAGAATTCAGATGTATGATGAGCAGGTGAGTAGTTTAGAAAAGGAGAGGAAGGAAAACAGTGAAAGAATCATTAATATGGAAAGAGATTTGCAAATGATGACAAGCCTAGCAAATGAAAACCATAATACTCTCAATACAGCCCAGGATGAACTGGTGACATTCAGTGAGGAGCTGGCTCAGCTCTACCATCATGTATGTTTGTGTAATAATGAAACACCAAATAGGGTTATGTTGGACTATTACAGGCAAAGCAAAGTCACACGCAGTGGAAGCTTAAAGGGGCCTGATGATCCCAAGGGGCTTCTGTCACCGCGGCTCACCAGAAGAGGTCTGGCATCCCCAGTAGAGGCACGGAACCTATCTGATCAGGTTTTAAAAGAGAGCCCAGATGCCAACAAAGATGAAAGTTCAACTAAGGCCCCTACAGTTTCTCCTGTCATCACAGCCCCTCCTTCATCGCCAGTCTCTGACACTAGTGACATTCGCAAAGAGCCCATGAACATCTACAATCTAAACGCCATCATCAGAGATCAAATTAAGCACCTGCAGAAAGCTGTGGATCGGTCCTTACAGCTGTCACGTCAGCGGGCAGCGGCACGGGAGCTGGTGCCCATGATAGATAAAGATAAGGAGGCCTTAATGGAGGAGATTTTGAAACTAAAGTCCCTGCTGAGTACAAAGCGGGAGCAGATAGCAACCCTGAGAGCAGTGTTGAAAGCCAACAAACAGGTAAACTACTATAAGCCAGAAGGAGAAGAAATAAGCAGTTTTATACCTGTAACTCAACTAATTTCTTCTGACCTTCTCTTCTCAATTTCTTTTTCCTTTTTCAGTTCATGGTAGTAGGGGTTATTGAGTGGGAGTAGGGTGGGAAGTCTTCATTTTTCTTACTTTTGGAAGTTTTTTTTTGTAGTATCCAGAATTTGACAAAGTGATGACAAATGCAATTTCATGATGGCTTAGTCAAAAAAAAAAAACTACAAGAGTGATTTGGGCATTGGGATAAACAAAGTCAGGCTATCACATTCTCAGTACTTGACCTACATTACATCAAAATCCAAGGACCAGATTTAAGAAATAGAAAAGAGTAGGCCAAAAAGCATTCAGAATCCCCCACAAGTCACTTTCTGTGCACAGTTTTGAAATGCCTCTTTTTTTTTTTTTTTCCTAAGGTCTTAATTTCTTGCAACTTCAGGAAAGAAAATATCCAAAGTAAAAATTGTGCAAGTCAGAATCTTGTGCTAAAGCATTGCCAGACGTTTGCCTTATCCTTAAATTTAGCACTGAATTTTTGCATTTGAAATATAACTTGGTATAAAAAAAACTTAGCAATAATCATGTTAAGATAACAAGCAGATATAGTGATCTGTGCATTAATGATTTCCTCCTTTTTTATACTTCTGAAAAAAAACATTGTTATGGTTCAATTCAAATAGTCATTTCCAGCATGCTGCTCCTGAAATAGAAGGGGATGAGGGAGAGACAAGTACACATTGGAAATAGTCAAATCCATCAGTCTGGTTGACTGGTTTGATTTTTTTTTCTAGTACTCCTGTGTGCATGAGAAATGAAAAGGCCCTAAGAGCATGAATCAGTCCCTCAGTAAATAAGACTAATGTATTCTCCACTTAAAAGTTCATACCAGAGATCACATAGAAAAATACATAGCATATATTTTAAAATCTGTACCTGCCCCCCAAAAGGTTTAAGAATTTTAAAAAAGAAATTCTCGAAAATAAGTGTGAGTGTGTAGAATAATGCTTCAGATAATTCCAAAAGAAGCTAGCTCAGTCTCATAATGTCAATGACAAGACAAACATTTAGGTTACACTCAAACCCTTACTCCACACCCGTGATTTCTGCACTGTCATACAGGCGACCCTCTCAACTAAAATGGACTACTGCAACTCCCTTTTTCTAGGCCTCCCCTACTCTACCATAAAACCACTACAAATGCTGCAGAACGCTGTTGCTAGAATCCTTACTAATACCTGCAAATCTGACCACATAACCCCCATCCTTAAAGATCTCCATTGGCTCCCGATACCCTCATGCATCCTCTACAAAACCCTTACCATTATTCACAAATCCATCCACAATCACAAATCCAACTGGCTTGACGAGCCTCTCCGTTTCATCCCCTCCAACCGCCCCACCAGAGCAACCCTGAAAGGTACTCTCCACATCCCATCCCTTAAAAATGCACACCTCACCTCCACCAGGGATCGAGCTCTTTCCATTGCAGGCCCCACCCGTTGGAACTCACTTCCTATGGATCTCCGCCTCGAGCCTTGCTCCATCAAATTCAAGAAAAAGCTAAAGACCTGGCTCTTCAAACAGGCATACCCAGATTAGGTCCCCTGCGCACTAATCCCATCGCTTCATTACTGCCTCTAAGTCATTAATTGTTACATTCTTTAAGTTAACATGTTTCTCTCCAGTTAAACTCTCCAGTTCCTCTCTCCCTTTCTTTCCCTTGACTTCTGGTTTAATTGCAGTCCCCTTCCCCTTCCCTGTTTTATGTACTTTCTAGGGGTGTGCATTCGTTTTCGCCGTATTGGCGATCCGCAACGTATATTGCACTATTCGTAGTATTCGTGGGGAAGCGAAACGTATCGCGATTCCCCACGAATACACGAGTCTTCGTCGAATTATACGGCCACCTAAATAAAAATGTAAACAAACCCCCCACCCTCCTGAACCCCCCCCCAAGACTTACCAAAATTCCCTGGTGGTCCAGCGGGGGGTCCGAGAACCATCCCCTGCACTCACACCCTCGGTGCTGGTTTCATCATGGCGCCGATAGCCTTTGTCACAGGGGCTACCAGTGCCATTGGTCAGCCCCTGTCACATGGCCATCGGCGCCATCTTGTGCTCCTACCATGTGACAGGGGCTGACCAATGGCACCGGTAGGCCCTGTGACATAGTATGGGCAAAGGCTATCGGCGCCATTTTGAGTACTGGCATCGGACGGCCGGAGTGCAGGAGGTAGCTCCGGGACCCCTGTTGGACCCCTAGGGACTTTTGGCCAGCTTGGGGGGGCCTCCTGACCCCCACAAGACTTGCCAAAAGTCCAGCGGGGGTCCAGGAGTGACCTCCTGCATGCCGGCTGTCCGATGCCAGTACTCAAAATGGCGCCGATCGCCTTTGCCCTCACTATATCACAGGTACCGATGGTCGTCCCCTGTGACATAGTGAGGGCAAAGGCGATCGGCGCCATTTTGGATACTGGCAGCAGATCGCCTTTGCCCTCACTATGTCACAGAGGCCGACCGTCGGTACCTGTGACATAGTGAGGGCAAAGGCGATCGGCGCCATTTTGAGTACTGGCATCGGACGGCCGGCGTGCAAGAGGTTGCTCCCGGACCCCCTCTGGACTTTTGGAAAGTCTTGTGGGGGTCAGGAGGCCCCTCCAAGCTGGCCAAAAGTCCCTGGGGGTCCAAAGGGGGTCCCGGAGCGACCTCCTGCACTCCAGACGTCCGATGCCAGAACTCAAAATGGTGCCGATAGCCTTTGCCCATACTGTGTCACAGGGGCTACCGGTGCCATCGGTCAGCCCCTGTCACATGGTAGGAGCACAAGATGGTGCCGATGGCCATGTGACAGGGGCTGACCAATGGCACCGGTAGCCCCTGTGACAAAGGCTATTGGCGCCATAATGAAACCGGCACCGAGGGTGTGAGTGCAGGGAATGGCTCCCAGACCCCCCGCTGGACCACCAGGGAGTTTTGGTAAGTCTTGGGGGGTCAGGAGGGTGGGGGGTTATAGTTAATTTGAATTTTAGCTGGGACACGAATAGAAATCGCCGTATTAATGCATCGGGGCGCCATACGGCCGAATGCAACGTATCTGCTCCCCGACGAATCCGAATCTCGAATGCAATGTATGGCATCCTTCTGCACATCCCTAGTACTTTCTACCTGCAGTTCGATGTAAACCGATATTATGTAACCACTAATATCGGTATAAAAAAGTTTCTAAATAAATAAATAAAATAAATACACTTTTATTTTTAACTGTATATAACCAAAGAAGTCAATGTACAAAAGCCATTTAGATGGATAACTCAAAAGTTATCCATCTAACTAGGACAATAGGCATATTCAGCCACTTATCTGGCAATTGTGCATGCATAAGGGGTAGGCATTCCCAGGACAGAGCTGAATTTCAGAAGAAGGCGCACAAGTTTACTATGAGAAGCAGGTATAACTCTGTGCAAGTAATTTTGTGCATGCTCCAGGCCACTTGCTCTTGAATGTTCAAAGCCAACTTATGTAGGTAAAGTATGCATGTAAAAGGAACATGTAGAGTTTTCCACAACACATACAGTTATAAAATTACCCTCTTTCACGGTTGGCAGCTGGAATAAATCTTTAATAGTGTGGAGCAAAATAACTGGGCAGACTGGATGGATCAATTAGTCTTGCTCTGCTATCATCTACTATATTACTATGTTTACACAAGTATTTTTTATATGTTATAAAGAATGCCCTGGCATCTTTTGAAATAGCCTGTATAGGATGCAGGTTAGAACTGAGAAGAAGAGCTGAAGTAGCAAGAGACTGAGGTTCGTGAGAAGTAACAACATCTTCAAGGCTCCAACTCTTGTTAATATTCCGTTCACTCTCATCTCAGAGGTGCTCCTTATACCTTTGAGTGATGAATAGAGGAAGATTAATAGGAAGTGAAGCCTTCATAATGGTATACAGATCATAAGTTTCAAACTTTGACTAATTCAGCCAGCTTTCCATATAACAAGGACCACAAAAAATATACGGTATTGGCATCAAGTCAAATTCAATGCATAACCTATGGCTGATATAAAAAGATATGTTCATGCTTTTTTATTCTGTCATATTATATTTTGATAATATTACGATACGATATGATATGAATATTATTTTTAATGATATAAATGAAAAATAGTAATAATCTCTTTTTACAACCTTTTCAACACTGGACATTTAAGATCAAATCTGACAGTCCCAACTAGGGATGGGCAAACCATTCACGATCTGAATTGAATGCCTGGATGAAGCAGGACAACCTGGGTCAAGCCAGCTCTATCCCAGCCTGCATCAAACCTTACTTTAGCACAGATTATTGATGTCAGCTAGCTCAGATTTTTAATGTTATTTGGCTTGGTTTTCCAATGTTAAACATCTCAGATTTCCAACCAATTAGGAGTACAAAACAAAACACATGTCACTAATAAAATACATAAAAGTAGGTCACACAAACTTTGCAATCTTGATAAATCACATTACATTTATAAATATCTGAGTCAGCATCATATAAAACCTCTAAGGATGTTTAAAACCATTTTCTGAAGTTCTTCAATATAATCATATGCTGAATTTCCCAATATATTTAACTTGAACTGTCCTTGAACAAAATATAGTACTGTAAGAAGCTACATGACAAAAATCTAATCTCTAAGATCAAAAACAGGTACTTATCTTTCCCAACCAAAAGAGAATAAACACAGATTTGTTAAACTGGAGATTTTTCTCCTTACCTACACACTCCCTTTAGATGTTTCCCAACATCAATGTTTTGGCTTACTGCCTGCTTCTGGGGGGGGTCTTCATATTTCCAAACAACCTTCTAGTCAGCTCTGAAATTCAAGGTACAAACTTCTATATAACAGCTAGGAAACCTGCATATGATGGAAATCATCCAATCACAAGAACTAGTGGGATATTAAAAAAATAAAAAGGCAAACACTGCCAATCCCTAATTAGATACGTAACCCCTGAGCTGGTTGTACCCAGACAGTGGTACCAGAGTCCTTATCTCTGATTTCTATTTTAATTGGAATTTTGTTGTTATGCCAAAAAATGTTCTTTCCAGGGTTTCCTGCATGGGGGGAGAGTTTCCTTTCAAGGCCCTTCATACTGCTCTTAGATTTTCTTTATTAAAGTCCTGGAACACAGTACTGATGATAACAGCATAAGTGAGCTGTGAAGTCACCACTCAATAAGACTCATGAGATGTATTTGGTGGTTTCCAACATTTCTCTTTCACTGATAAGGTGCAAAATGATGATTTTGAGTTTTTACAGTTATGTACTTCACTTCCACGATGGTACAAGTGTTTTAGTAAGTTTGTGACTTTTTACAGTCTTTCTCAAATTCAGATGTTAAATCCAATTGATTCTGTTCTTTTAATTACCAATTTCTTTCCTCTCATTGGATACAGGGCAAGTTGGGTACTACCCTATCAGTGAATAAGTACCAAAGATGTAATTTGTTATACAGTCTTCCTACCTCCTCCTTATATCAGTGTCCTCTCCTCTTGTAGTATCAGACTGATACCGCTTATCCCCTTCTCCAAATCTCCAATAGATGTGTGTAGGCCCTGGATTGGGTCCATCTCATTTTCCCTTTTCTTCTTCTTCCTCTCAGGATGGCTGGAAGTCATCCTCTCCTTGGATCTTGATGATCACAGATTCCTCTTGCATGAAGGGAGCCTCGCATATTATATTTAAGAGCAAAATTAAATGCGTTTAACTGAGTTCTAAGTAGTTGGGCGCTCCAAACTTAAAAAAAATGTATTAAAGATTAAAGGGTAGCTTGGGAAGGTGGAAAGAAACTCCCATCCAAGTCATGCTGTCTCAGAAACAAACAAAAAGAAACCCACGAAGCAAAATGGTGATCTGACTTTATGAAACAGAGGGACATATCGATTGCAAGCTTCCATGTGGGGGAGATGCAAACCCACTAAAATGCCACCATGTTTGTCCCTACACCAATGGTATATTCCTGACCAACTTTAGTAGGGCGCTGGCAGGATCCCTACAGATATAACAATCAAAAACTGAATATCTTAAATTAATAAATGAATATCCTGCCTCTATACAGTGATTTACTATGGGAGCTTCACTTCGGGCTCTGGGCAAACAACTTTTGTGTTCAGTTAATTGAGTTTTGAAATTCAAAATTATTTTACCTATGTATGGTAGCCCATATGGACAAATTACAATGTACACAACATAGTAGAAGAACAATTACTTGTAAGCTTTGCCTTTTTTGAATTAAAAAAATTATTGGAAGGGACTGCTTACATGGGAGCCTGAGGAGGAGTTTATTGGCACCACTGTGTTGAGCCCAGGTGAAGAAGTCCTGGCCCTTTCCTCTCTGATGTCATTGAGGGGGAACTGGCTGTGATAAAAAAAAAGGTCCTCCCATGATATGCAGCCACTGGCATGCTGCCAAAGTTGTATGCCAAAGGGGCGCAACCCTTGGGAGAAGTATTTACTTCTGTGGATCGGAAGAAGTACATGATTCTCCCAGAAACCACAAACTGTATTAACTTCCAGCTCTTTTTCCTCTGGACTCTATGAGTAAAAAAAAGGAAAGGCCATATTTGGACTTTTCTGTTGTCTACACAGTTGATTCTGAATGGGTTTATCACCTCTTGATGTCTTGAATGTTTGGGATTAGATGGCTTTGGTGCTTAGGTATCTGACCTTGTTATGACTGCCATCTCACTCAGTTCCAATATCTGGGACCCTCCAGTAAGAAATTGTAGCAGAGGTTACAGTAGAAGAGATGGGGGCTAGCCCTCATCTGATCGACGGAGAACCTTCTTCTCCCTTAAATGAAGGGAGTATTCCATTGTCCTTTGCAGAGTTTAGAGGATCACATGCTTCCATCTAAATCAACAGTAGTAACATTGACTCTCTGTGGTCTACTGTTATTGGATAGGAGCAAGCTCTGACTAAAAGAATAGATGCTACTTTGTTAGTGTTTACCGATATTCATTCTCAGGTTAAAAAAGAGAGGCAAGTTGTGGTAAATTAGAGCAAAGAGTAGACCAGTTTGAGACTAAATAGAGAGATTAAAAAATGTGAATTGACCTGGTGCATTGGAAGTTAGAGTTTTTAGTAAATCAGTTTAGGAGTTGTAAAATGTGATACATTTTTCTGCCTCACCCCTTGATGTGCTTAAAAAAATGTATTAAGATTATTTATAAGCTCCAGTAGAAGCTATCCCTCCTGTTATTATTTGCTTAGCATAGTGGGGTTTTCAGGCTGAGGTCTCTCCAAGAGCTGAATTATCAACAGATAGTCTCAATTTGCTTTCTTACAAAATTCTCAAATGGAATACCTACTAGGGATGTGCATTCATTTAAAATGAATGGCCAATCTGCGATGAATATGCCCCATTTGTTTAATTTGGTGGCCCCCAAAAATGAACGTGTCCCACAAATGAAACATATCTCATTGGTTTCATTCATTTTCCCATACAAAAGCATTGGCTGCAATGTAAAGAATAAAGCCTGCTTGTCTGAGGCTCAGGCTAGTCATGTGGGAGTCTCCATAGCAACCTGCCCTAATGCCTATGACTCATGTATGAGGTCAGAGAATAACTGGGATTTGTTGTCAAGGTAACCAGACTGACAAAGTAAAGGAACATATTAAAGTGAAGCTTTTTTCTAAATCAGCGAATCACTACTCTTATAGTATATGAGACTGTTTCAACTTGCATTTGAATCTGTCTTCCAATGGAGACACTAAGGAGTGGGGGTGGCAGGAGGTGGCCTGTGATTTTGGCATGACACCCCCAAGCAAAACAGGAAGAGGGAAGGGAAGGTAACAAAATCAATCAGTTCAAAAAAAGCAGAAAAGGTGAATACAAAGAGCAGCTGGAAAGCTATGACTACAAAGCTCATAGTCTGGGCAACAAAATTCCAGACCTGCAGGCCCTCATGGTGGAGGCAGACTTGAACATTGTTGCTGTTATGGAAACCTGGTTCACTGATTTCCATAAGTGGGATACAGTCATCCCGAGCTATAACTTGCTAAGAAAGGACAGAGAGGCCAAAAATGGGGAAGGAGTAGCTCTTTATGTCAAAAATAATATCCAAGCAACTGAACTGCAAGGGACATGGAGTAGAGAAGAAGCATTGTGGACCATCATAATAAAAGAAGATGGTGCTTCCATTTTTCCTAGTGTGATTTATAGGCCACCAACTCAAATGGAAGAACTGGACAGAGAACTAATTGAAAACATCCAAAAGGCGGGAAAGAAGGGCGAAGTGTTGCTGTTGAAGATTTTAATCTGCCGTATCCCTTCTGTGAAATCTATGAGAAGTAGAGAGATAGTGGATGCTCAAACAAATGGTAATGGAACTAACGAGGGAGGGTGTGATATTCGATCTGGTGCTCACTAATGGTGATAATGTCTCTAATGTTCAGGTAGGAGCTCACCTGAGCACCATTGATCATCAGACGATGTGGTCTGATTTTGCAAATTGGATACACATGAAGACCCAAGTTATGAATTTAAAATATATGGACTTTGTCAAAATGGGGTCATAGCTGGAGAAAGAACTAGAAGACTGGGAGAAAATGGGTGAGGTGGAAGAACAGTGGGCCAAGTTAAAAGGAACAATTACAAAAGCAAAAAAATCTATATTTTAGAAAAGTAAACAACAGTAAGAGGAAAAAGAAACCTACTTGGTTCTCTAAGGAGGTGGCTGAAAAAATAAAGGCAAAAAGAATAGTGTAAAGGATCCTATGAAAGTAGATCCCAAGAAGAGTAAAGTAGATCCCAAGAAGAGTAAAGGATCCCATGACAAGGAACACAGGGAAGAAAATCTGTTAAACTAAGGGAGATGAAGAAAGAAATAAGGAAAGTGTCAGAAAGCTCTATTGTCAAAGCTGGTATTAGCAATCTGTAGTTATTTAGAATAGTTGTAGTGGATCCTTCGACCAGTGGCAGGTGACCATGCCCTCGGGGGAAATCCCGAGAGGGACCACTGGTCATGCTTAGTATAGGAGACAGACACACACTAGTTCTTTTATTAGACAATATGGTAAACCACCAGAGGTGGCAGTAGTGAACTGGAAGCGCCCGGCTGGGTTGTAGTCCCTCAGGTATTGGGACAGTGATCCCAGGGTGGCTGAGCTGTAGAGAAACTAAAACAGTGAGTAGGCAGTATATGCAGAGTTCTGGAACAAGTCCTTGATGGTAACACTCACACCATAGTCTCTTAAGGCAGCCCAGGAGTTGGTATGCATTAGGCCCTCGAGCGAGTACCTGGTTCCAGGGAACGCTCTGAGAGATAGATACAACTCACTGATGTTAAGCAACAAAGACTTCTTAGAAGCAATATATCAAACCACCAAAGGTGGCAGTAGTGAGCTGGAAGCGCCCGGCTGGGCTGTAGTCTCTCAGGTATTGGAACAGCGATCCCAGGGTGGCTGAGCTGTAGAGAAACTAAGACAGTGAGTAGGCAGTATAAGCAGAGTACTGGAACAAGTCCTTGATGGTAACACACAATAGTCTCTTAAGGCAGCCCAGGAGATCGTATACATTAGGCCCTCAAGGAGCGAGTACCTGTGCCCAGGGAAAGCTCCAAGAGATAGATGGAAACTTACAATGTTGTAAGCAGCGATGACTTCTTAGCAGAAGTAGTATTCAGAAGCAAGGCCGGGACGTGGGCCCTTGAGGAGCGAGAACCAATTCCGGACTGCGACCTGCAAAGAAAAAGAGAAAGCGAGGCCCCCGAGGAGCGGGTACCTCTAGTGAAGTCCGAGGAAGCAGAGTAGCTAGGGTTGCAGAGAGTGAATCCCATCCGCAGAGACCAGGAGGAAGCTAGGTAACCAATCCCATGTTAACTCATCTTGTTAGCGAAAACTGAGACCTTAAATATCTGGAGCTGGTGACGTCATCTCAGGGGGACGTCCCTGAGGTTAGTGCCAAGGCTGGCACATCAGTCGAGCCGCGCGCGCGCCCCTAGGCATCTGGTCAACATGGCGGTTTGCAGCGTCAAGCCGGTCTGGGAACACTAGAGGAGGACGGCCTGGAGACGCCGCAGCAGCTAGCCTTCCATCAACCCCGAAGGGAGTCGCCAACGAGGTAAGGTGGGCGGAGCAGAGACGTCAGACAGTGACGGACACAACAGAAAGTCAAAGGTCAAGCGGAAGAAAGGATGGCCAAAGGGGTAAAGTGAGGAGACAAAACATTTTTCAGATATATCAGTGAAAGATTGGAGTTCAGAAATGGTATAGTAAAACTGAAAGGTGAGAAGGAGCAATGTGTAGACAGTAAAAAAGTAATTGCAGAAATATTAAACAAATGCTTCATTTTGGTATTTACTAAAGCAAACCCTGGAGAAGGACCATGGATGGGGACAGAGTAGATGAAACTCCGTTTACAGAAGAGAATGTATGGGAGGAGCTAGGAAAACTGAAAGCGGACAAGGCCATGGGGCTGGATGAGATACACCCCAGGATACTGAGAGAGCTCAGAGATGTGCTGGTGAGTCTGCCAAAGGACCTGTTCAGTAGATCCGTGGAAATGGGAATGGTGCCGTGGGATTGGAGAAAATCAATGGTGGTCCTGCTTCACAAGAGTGGTAGCAGAAAGGAGGCTAGAAACTACAGGCCAGTTAGTCTCACTGGTGGTTGGAAAATTAATGGAGATGATGCTGAAGGAAAGAATAGTGAACTTTCTACAATCCAGTGAGTTGCTGCACCCAAGACAGCATGGATTCACCAGAGGAAGGTCCTGTCAGACAAATATGATTGATTATTTTGATTGGGTGGCTAGAGAATTGGCTCAGGGAAGAGCGCTCAATGTGATCTACTTGGATGTAAGCAAAACCTTTGATACTGTCCCACATAGGAGGCTTATGAATAAAATGAGAAGCTTGGGAGTGAGTGCCAAGGTACTGGTATGGATTACAAACTGGTTAACTGAAAGGAGACAGAGTATAATGATAAATGGAACCTACCCCGAAGAGAAAACCGTGTTAAGTGGTGTGCTACAGAATTCAGTATTGGGACCAGTTCTGTTCAATATCTTTGTGAGCAACATTGTGTTACGTCGGCCGGCCGCAGACCCCGTGATTGGTCTGCCTCACCCTCTTCTCCGTCGCAGCTGGACTTTAAGGGCGCATCTGGCACGGTCCCCTTCTATGCAGCCTGGTCTGCAGCTGGGAGGTCTCCACAATCTGCGGGAACACTGCTACCATTGGCTTCCCTCTTCCTGCCTCCTAGATGCGCGCACCTCTCTGCCCTTCTTGAAGGGCCCACGGCGCCCTACGCCTCCTGGACCTCCCTCATGACGTCACTGTTGCAGAAGTATATTAGGACTCGCCTTGGCAACTGATCTCCTCCCAGAGGTGTTTGTTGCTTCTTGTTTCCTTTGCCGTCTGGACTGACTTCTGCTCCGCCTGAGCACGCCACAGCCAGCCGCCTGCCTTTGACTTCCGCTATGCTTGACCACACCACAGTCAGCCGCCTGCCTTTGACTTCTGCTATGCCTGACCATGCCACAACCAGCTGCCTGCCTTTGACTTCTGCTACGCCTGACCATGCCACAGCTTGCTGCCTGCCACTGTCCCTCCAAAGACTTTGGACTGAGGCCACCAAGTCCAGCCGGCCTCTGCCTGTCACTTGGCTCCGCCTGCCGACAGTGGGCACCAGTGGGGCCCAACCGTCTGGTGGTATCAACCCTTCGGTCCAAGGGTCCACATTCCTAGAATCCTGGCCGATTCACAACAGATTGCCAAGGCCATGGACCCAGTGGACTTGACCGGTCTCCAAGCCATTCCAGGCCTGGCCCAGAAGATCCAGGAGCAACAACGTTTCCTGGAGGTGTTGGCTACCTCCATAGAGCACTTAAATGCCTGACTAGATTCCCAACCTGTGGACTTGGCCGCGTTGAAGTCTGTTCCTGGCCTTGTTTTGAAGCTCCAGAATCTACAGTCAACCTTTGAATGAGTAGTAACGGATGTAAACCACCTTGCTGCTCATCAAGACTCTCAGTCTAATGCTCCCGCACCATCTCCAATGGCCCCCACACTGCCTTCTGATTCCAGTCGGATGACCATTCATTTGCCGGCACCACCTCAATATTCGGGGGATCCTAAGTTGTATAGCGGATTCCTGAACCTATGCCACACGCACTTTACCCTCCAGTCTGTACTCTTCCTGAACGATTTGGTCAAGACAACCTTCATTCTTTCCTTGTTGGATGGCAATGCATTGGCATGGGCCTCCCCCTTGCTCTCGAATCTCTCCCAGTTCGTCTCTGCTTTTAAACAGATCTTTGAAGAACAAAGGAGACTCCCTGCCCTGGGTACCAATCTCCTGCACCTGCGACAAAGTTCACGTTCTTTAAACAACTACGCTATCGAATCCCGTACCCTGGCTACGGAATTAAACTGGCAGGGGAACAGCCTACAGGCCATATTTCTAGATGGACTGGCGCCTCGAATTAAGGATGAACTCACAGCTCAAGAACTCCCTAATTCCCTTGAAGGACTTATTGATCTCACGGGAAAGATCGATCGACAACTCCTGGGAAAATCGTTCCACTTAACAGACTTGCTGCAAGGAACCACTCCTCCTTGACGAAGACCCTGGGTTGCCTCCCGAGGATCAATGCAACTTGGCCGTAGCCACCTTACAGTCGCTGAGAAGTCTCGCTGCCGTCAACTTGGGCTCTGCCTATATTGCAGGAATTCCATGCCCTTGCTGTCCCACTGTCCAGAAAGGAGGGATCGAACCCCACACTGGGAGATGTCAGAGACAATTACCCTTGGCCTCACTACCGTGTCACCTCTGTTCCTATTACCTGCTTCCTTGGAATTCACTTCCACTTGCCTTTCCACTCAGGCGCTGGTGGACTGCGGTGCAGGAGGGAACTTTATCCAACAGGATCTCGTAGATCAATATCGAATTCCTATGTGTTCTGTGACTCCTCCAGTGACCCTTTCATCGGTTCATGGAAACTTCCTCCCTGGGATAGTGACACAAGCCACATCACCTCTTACCTTGAAGGTTGGCCCGGATCATTATGAACTTATTTTGTTCTACATCCTCCCCACTGCCATGAGTCCGGTAAGTTTGGGCCTACCTTGGCTACAGAAACAACAGCTACAGTTCGACTGGGCCACCACCGACTTGATCCAATGTGGTCCGCGGTGTTCGGTTTCTTGCCTGGAATCAATGGAACCTCTCCGCGCCCTAACCATGGCCACCACCCTTCCTAATCCCGTTCTTCCATGCACAAAGTCCCAGGAAACTCAGACCAGGCCTTGCTTCCTTAGGAGGAACGTCTTAGGGGCGGTCTTCTCCAAGCTAAAACAACAGCTGTCTCAAAAAACAGCTGAGACTGAAGCCCTCACAAGCAAGCACACTCAGGCCATAAAAGGTTTTATGTCCCTTCTAACTTATAAGGAGGACGAAATACGGACTCAGCACGCCCTTTTTCAGCTTAAGAAGAAAAAAGGGCATCCTTCAGCGGATCCCTTGACGTCGTCTAGGTCCTCACTTGTTCCCCCAGACAACTCTGGGATGGTCCTTCCCTGGAGCTCCCAGGATCTTCAATTCACGTGTCCACAACAGCCAGCGGCTAACCGGCCCCCTGCCTCCTCCAATCCTCAGAGGAGGGGTCTTGAGGAGGGGGTACTGTTACGTCAGCCAGCCGCAGACCACGTGACTGGCCTGCCTCACCCTCTTCTCTGTCGCAGTGGGACTGGAAGGGTGCGTCTGGCACGGTCCCCTTCCGTGCGGCCTGATCTGCTGCTGGGAGGTCTCCTCACTCGGCGGGGACGTCACCGTCGGCTTCCTTCTTCTTGCCTCCTAGACGCACGCACACACGCGTGCACCTCTCTGCCCTTCTTAAAGGGCCCGTGGTGCACTACGCCTCCCAGACCTCCCTCATGACATCACTGTTGCAGGAGTATATTAGGTGAGCCCTGACCATCAGGACTCGCCTTGGCAACTGATCTCCTCCCAGAGGTGTTTGTTGCTTCCTGGCTTCTTGTTTCCTTTGCCGTCTGCCTTTGACTTCTGCTGCGCCTGACCACACCACAGCCAGCCGCCTGCCTTCATCTTCCGCTACGCCTGATCGTGCCACAACCAGCCACCTGGCTTTGACTTCGGCTACGCCTGACCACGCCACAGCCAGCCGCCTGCCTTCGATCTCTGCTACACCTAACCACGCCACAGCTTGCTGCCTGCCACCGTCCCTCCAAAGACTTTTGACTGAGGCCACCGAGTCCAGCCGGCCTCTGCCTGTCACTTGGCTCTGCCTGCCCCAGTGGGCACCAGTGGGGCCCAATCCTCTGGAGGTAGCAACCCCACTTCAGTCCAAGGGTCCACATCCTTGAATCCTGGCAGATTCACAACACATTGCGGAAGGGATAGAAGATAAAATTTGTCTATTTGTGGATGATACTAAGATCTGCAATATGCTTGAAGGAGTAGAGAGAATGAAAAGTGATTTAAGACACCTTGAAGAGTGGTCAAAGACTTGGCAGCTGGAATTCAACGTCAAGAAGTGTAGAGTCATGCATCTAGGGTGCAGTAATCCAAAAGAGCTGTCTGTAATGGGGGATGAAAGACTGATGTGCACAGACAAAGAGAGGGATTTGGAGGTAATAATGTCTGGAGATCTGAAGATGGTGAAGCAATATGACAAGGCGAGATGTGCATCGTTTTTTGTGTTCGTGTCGTTCTTCGTTTTTCGGCCGCCATGGAAAATGTTGTTTTTTTTCAGTTCGGGTCTTTTTTTTCGCGAAAAATCGATTTTTAGTTTGTGCGCGCTAACTCCCAGTTAGTGCGCGCTAACTCCCCGTTAGTGCGCGCTAACTCCCCGTTAGCGCGCGCTAACTCCTGTTAGCGCGCACTAACAAAAACCGTTAGATTTTGTTCGTTTTTGTTACTTTTTGTTAGTTTTTGTTAGTGCGCACTAACAGGACTTAGTGCGCACTAACGGGGAGTTAGTGCGCACTGACTCCCGTTAGTGCGCACTAATCGGAAAGACGAATTTTTGCGAAAAAACAGGAAAATCCTGATTTTTTTCGGGCTCCCTGAAACATGCCGAATTGGACAATTTCGTTGCAATTTTCCAATTCGGCAAAAACAAATGCACATCTCTAATAGCTAAAGCCAGAAGAATGCTGGGCTGCATAGAGAGAGGAATGACCAGTAAGAAAAAGGAGGTGATAATGCCCATGTACAGGTCCTTGGTGAGTCCTCTCTTGGAGTATTGTGTTCAGTTTTTGAGTCTGTATCCAAAAGGGACAAAGACAGGATAGAGATTGTCCAAGAAGAGTGACCAAAATCATGTGGGGTCTATATGAGAAGGCCTATGAGGAGAGGCTGAAGGATCTGAATATGTATACACTTGAAGAGAGGAGATGCAAGGGAGATATGATACCGAATGATACCTGAATGGTTTTAATGATGCACAATCGACAAACTTTTTCTGATAGAAAGTAATCAGTAGAAAAGGGATCATGAAATGAAACTCCAGGGAGGATGGCTCAGAACTAACGTCAGGAAATATTTCTTAACAGAAAGGGTAGTGGATGGCTGGAATGCCCTTCCGGAGGAGGTGGTAAAGACGAAAACAGTGAAAGAATTCAAAGGGGCACTGTGAATCCCTAAAGACTACAGGATTCAGCCAGGGAACCCCAGCTGCACTAAATCTAGCCAGTCCAGTTTTGACCAGTTAGATTCAGCTGAATATTCCAATGAAGATAAGAGGCTATAAGCAGTTATCTTTCATGCTTAAAGGAAAATTTTATGACCCATAACTTGCTGGTGTGGCAGTAACTACCCTTAACCAATAAGTCTTCATACTGTTGATGCAACTCAACATTACTCTCTGCTTCAATGGCTAGGAGTAAAGGGGAATTGGATTCAAACTACAACCGAGGGCCTGACTTTTATGGTCTGGGATTCTGTTAAGCATGGGGGTAACCTGCATAGTCCAACAGATACTACCATAAGCTTGCTGGGCAGACTGGATGGACCATTTGGTCCTTTTCTGCCGTCATTTCTATGTTTCTATGTTTCCATGTTGATTTGAACTCTGTGTGTTACACTCAGTGTTCTGAATAAACAGTGTGCTTTTATTCAAGATTAGAAACATTCCATTCTTTCTAATCCTTTTGGCTGCTGTCACGCTGTGTTCATTTGCACAGGTTTTAAATTTGTATTTAACATCTCACTGTCACTACCACTGATCTGACCAAGAGGAAGGTTTGTGTTGTCCAGCCCCCTCTCCCCTGCTAGGTAAAGGCAGTCTGCTGACTGCAGTGATTTCATTTAATTTTAAACTTGTTGCTGTGCACCAGTTCAATAGTGCCAGTGCTAGTAGCTAGCTGTGCCACAGTACCCAAAATACTGTTTTAACTCTCTGTGTCTAGGTCTGTCTGTACCAGAGTTAACACATCCTCAAACAAAGCATTCTGTGTCAGTCACCACCACAGGTACAGGCAGCCACTTTGTGGAATAATTTTGTTACTGCATTTACTAGTGTATGGCTGTGGTATGTACTCATGCACATATTAGTGTATAATACCATTCTTTTTTTGTGTATATATGTGTGTGTGTGTGTGTGTGTGTATGTGTGTGCATGCAGTACACTAGTCAGCAGAGTAAAATACTAAAATAGTACTGTAGTGCATTCTCTCTGTGTGTTGTTCAGCACACAAAGAGGTCCATATTCAAAAGCCATTTAGGTGGATAATGTAATAGTTATCCATCTAAATGGCTTACCAAGCTATATTTAGCCTTTATTCAGCTAAATTCTAGCCTGGTAAATCAATTCATACATTGTATCCTAAACCTCCCCCCCCCCACCACCCCTAGACCTTTTTAAATCATAGAGATTTGCCCCACTTTGGAAGCCAGTTCCCCATCCTGATGTTACCTTTAAAAGGAGAAACAAATAGAGGTAGGTGAACCACACCAATAAATATGAAAACAAACAAGAGTGGTACACAAGAAAACAAATAGATAATAAATAAAATAATAAATATTTTAAAATGTGTGATAAATATTACAAATTTAATATCAATAAAAGAATATTTACAATAAAATCAAACATAAAATTAGCACAATGATGGATCCAATGCAACCAATATGGCCATGTTTTGTCAAGATGTTTGCTTCAGGGGTGATTATATATTTGTTCTTCCTTATTCCCTCCTAGCAAAGAGGAGCAGACCATTGGACCATAAACAAGCTTAATATTCACAAACCAACTGTAAAAATTCCAAGATACCCTAAGAGGCACCAGAAATAGTAAATTGAATATTTTTACTTACTTATTTGCAAACAGCATGAAGAGCATGCTGACAGAGGAGGTCTGTCAACCAGAGTGTCAAAGGTCGAGGAAGAGGAGGAATGTAGCACAGGAGGAAATATCATTATTACTCAGGTCAGGCAGTAGTGCAAGTCAGAGCAGCACCCTGTCATTGCCACCTAGCACTCCCTCCTCCACTGTAAAATGGAAACAATCCTCACTTCTGGCCCAGGCGATCATGAAAGCAGCTGGGAAGAAAGTCATACATCCAATACCAGCAAATGATATGGCAGCTCAAATCTCAGTGACATGCTGTCTCACAGATACCATCAAAGACATGGACAAAGCTGTGCTGTCATATTGGTCTTATAAGTCCAGCAGCTGGCCAGACCTAGCGAGAGAGGCTCTGCAATATCTCTCTTGCCCACCAATAAGCATCCCCAGTGAAAGAGTGTTCTCGATGATAAGGTACATCATAAGTCCTCATCGCTCCAGGCTGTTACCACACTTGATAGAGAAGCTAGTGTTCCTAAAAATGAATCTGCCTTTGCTTGGGTTTCCAGATTTGCTATGTGAGTGGTAAGACTAATGAAAGAAATGTATTTATTTTATTTATTTATTTTTAATTTTTATATACTGAGGTTCTTGTATCAAATACAAATCACTCCGGTTTACATAAAACACTGAGATGCCCAAAAAAGGGAGGGGCTTTACATATAACAATAGAACAAAGTACAAATTGAACATAGAATAGTATAGTTACAAGAAAAGTTTGAACTCAGTATCATAGTATAGTAACAAATAGAACAATAAGTATCAAAGTATAGTAACAAAACAATAAAGCACAGTATATACAATAAAGTTTATATTATATACAATAAAGTATATATAAACACAGTATATACAATAAAGCACAGTATCTTTTTTTTTTTTTTTTAATTCTTTATTTTCATAATTTTTACAGACAATATAGTCAAACCACATTGACATAACGGAAATTTAGAACTAAATGAGGAAATAACAACATAATATACATCTTGATAATTAAAGTACACATTTGTTCAATATGAGACCACAAATGGGGACTGTATTATAGGTATTTAGGAATTAGGAAATGACCAGCTTAATAATTAATATCCGCTAATTTCTTATTCCAATGAGACACTTGTGATAAATTTATGAAGAAATATTTATAGGGGTTGTTCTATTCTGTAAAAAACCTTCCAATTGGTCAGGATTAAAGAAAGTATATTTTATGGAAGCTAATTTTATCGAGCATTTGCAAGGATATTGCAACATAAAGGTAGCACCAAGGGCTAATACCCGTTGTTTTTTCATTAAAAAAGCTTTCCGTCTCAATTGAGTTGGCTTAGCAAGATCAGGAAAAATAGTTATCTGTTGACCAAGAAACTTTTTCTCTACAATACGAAAAAACAATTTCATGGTCCATATTTTATCAGGTTCTAGCGCAAACACTACTAATAATGTAGCACGACTCTCAACAGTAATTTGAGAGTCTTGTAGAAAATCTGTTAAATTTTCTAATACATTTGATGTTTGAGGTAAGTTATTTTGATTCTCAATATTTCTTACTGGTATATAGAACGCTTTTGTTATTGGGGGAATTGTTTCTTGAGGCACTTTAAGTATTTCCACATAAAATTTCCTTAACATGTCTATAGGAGACATTGTTGATGATTTAGGGAAATTTAATATTCTCAAATTTAACCTTCTAGAATAATTCTCTAGACTTTCCAATCTACGAGAATTAAATGCTTGACCTTTTATCAGAGCCACATCTGTTTTACCCAAAGTATCGCATTGCTTCTCAATCTCAATTAAACGCTCAACATTTTTCTTAATAGCAGTATCATGGGTCTGTACCTGAGAATGAATCATGTCAACAGATTTATTTACTTTCTCAATTTTAACCCCTAATGAGGATTCTAGTCCTTTTATCGCAGTCCACAGTGTTTCCAGGGTGATTATCGATGGTTTCTCAGGCAAACCAACGTTTGCCTGGACATCTAGTTTCGCAGTGTTCTCCTCTCTTGGAGGGGCTGATGCCGCTCCCATTAGGTGCAATAGACCCTCCTGCGACTCTGCCAAACGCAAAAAGTCCTGATTTGGTAGCGAGCGGAATTCAGGAGTCAGGGAGATGGAATTCCCAGAGGATACAGGCTTAGATGAATCTAGGCCAATTCCCAACATACCTGACGGAGTGCTGGTACTAATTGGTTGCATGAAACCCTCAATAGTTGGTTGGGAACTTAGGGGGGGTACTGCAGAGTTGGGAGGAAAAACTCTTACAGTTCCTTTCCTCTTTTTCCCCATACGTTCTTGAGGGTTACTCTATGAAATAAAGGGGAGACGAGAGAGTTGCACTTACTTGGGCACTTAGATGTTATGTTCCAAGAAGGGTTGATGTTTTAAAACCAGGAATCCGCGTTTTAAGGAGAGACAGTCCAGAAGATAAAACTAAGCCGCGCGCCCCTTTGGCGCACGCGGCTTCGGCATGTGCCGGCGGCGGCCACGCGCCACGGTGGGGGAGTTTTTAAACCCCTCGATGGTCTCCGGATGATGACGTCACTCGTCGGGACGTCCTCCAATCAGCCCCGTCGGGGACCAGAAAACAACTCGGGTCTCCCAGTAAGGCCTCAGCGGTTCCTCAAACCCCTCTCTCTCCTTTCAGTCCCGCTTGTACACCGCGGTGGGGGAGTTTTTAAACCCCTCGATGGTCTCCGGATGATGACATCACTCGTCGGGACGTCCTCCAATCAGCCCCGTCGGGGACCAGAAAACAACTCGGGTCTCCCCGTAAGGCCTCAGCGGTTCCTCAAACCCCTCTCTCTCCTTTCAGTCCCGCTTGTACACCGCGGTGGGGGAGTTTTTAAACCACTCGATGGTCTCCGGATGATGACGTCACTCGTCGGGACGTCCTCCAATCAGCCCCGTCAGGGACCAGAAAACAACTCGGGTCTCCCGGTAAGGCCTCAGCGGTTCCTCAAACCCCTCTCTCTCCTTTCAGTCCCGCTTGTACACCGCGGTGGGGGAGTTTTTAAACCCCTCGATGGTCTCCGGATGATGACGTCACTCGTCGGGACGTCCTCCAATCAGCCCCGTCGGGGACCAGAAAACAACTCGGGTCTCCCGGTAAGGCCTCAGCGGTTCCTCAAACCCCTCTCTCTCCTTTCAGTCCCGCTTGTACACCGCGGTGGGGGAGTTTTTAAACCCCTCGATGGTCTCCGGATGATGACGTCACTCGTCGGGACGTCCTCCAATCAGCCCCGTCGGGGACCAGAAAACAACTCGGGTCTCCCGGTAAGGCCTCAGCGGTTCCTCAAACCCCTCTCTCTCCTTTCAGTCCCGCTTGTACACCGCGGTGGGGGAGTTTTTAAACCCCTCGATGGTCTCCGGATGATGACGTCACTCATCGGGACGTCCTCCAATCAGCCCCGTCGGGGACCAGAAAACAACTCGGGTCTCCCGGTAAGGCCTCAGCGGTTCCTCAAACCCCTCTCTCTCCTTTCAGTCCCCTAAAGCACAGTATCTTAATAGGGAACAAGTGGACAGGTTGACGTGAATGACTACTGAATATATAGTACACGAGTATGCGAGCATCTAGGCAGCGTTAAGTGTCTGGAAAGGCTTGGCGGAAGAGCCAGGTTTTCAGTTTTTTTTTTTAACTCCTGATGACTCTATTCAAGTCTTAGATCTGGGGGAGCGCGTTCCATTGGTGGGGGCCTGCTGAAGATAGTACTCATTTCCTTAGTAATGTTTTTGCAGGCAGGGCATACAGTGTGCCTTTGTAAGCGCTTCTAATGGGTTTGGAAGATGTATGAGGTTGAAGTTGTGTGCGTAACATGATGGGTGCGAGCTTGTGAGTTGCTTTGTGAACGATTGTAAGAACTTTGAAGAGGATCCTATGTTTGATAGGAAGCCAGTGAAGGTTACGGAGGATAGGAGTGATATGTTCTCTTTTGTTGGAGTTTGTGAGGATTCTGGCGGCAGCGTTCTGTACCATCTGTAAGGGTTTGATAGTATTTGTGGAGAGTCCGAGTAGAAGGGAGTTACAGTAATCTAGCTTAGATAGTATGATGGATTGGAGTACTAACCAGAAGTCATTGAAGTGTAGGAGGGGTTTTAGCTTTCTGAGGACTTGCAATTTGTAAAAGCAGTCCTTTGTGGTAGTGTTTATAAACATTTTTAGGTTTAGATTGTTGTCTAGCCAAGCTTCTAGATCCCTGACGTCAGGAGAGAAATTGGTATTTGAGTTTGTTGATTGAGAGGAGCTTGATGAGATGGTGGAGGGGTCATGGGAGATAATGAGCATTTCCGTTTTATTGGCATTCAAAACTAAGTTGAGACTAGAGAGTAGGTCTTTAATTGGCTGAAGGCAGTCATACCAATAGGTAATAGTTTTTTGAAGGGATTCCGTGATCGGGATAAGGATTTGTATGTCATCCGCATAGAGGTAATGGGTAAGCTTAAGGTTTGCGAGTAGGTGGCAGAGAGGGAGGAGGTAGATATTGAAGAGTGTGGGTGAAAGTGAAGATCCTTGAGGGACTCCTTGGTCTGTAAGGATGGAATGAGATTCCTTGTTGTTTATCCTGACTTTATAGAACCTATTGTTCAGGAAGACCGAAACCAACTGAGAGCTGAGCCTTTGATGCCTATGTTGGCTAGTTGGTCTATAAGTATTGTGTGTTTTACCATGTCAAAAGCTGCAGACAAATCTAATAGAACAAGCAGGTAGGATTGTTTTTACTCCAGGCTTACGAGGATGGAGTCCATGAGTGATAGTAGGAGAGATTCGGTGTTTAGGGATTTGCGAAAGCCTTACTGAGCCGAAGATAGAATGTTATGATCTTCCAGATATTCTGACAGTTGCTTGTTGACAATTTTTTCCATCAATTTGGCAATGAGAGGTAAGTTTGCGATTGGATGGAAGTTAGCTGGATCCGATGGAGAGGCGTTTGGTTTTTTTAGCAGAGGTTTGAGGATTGCCAATTTTAACTGGTTAGGTACTAAACCTTGAGATAGCGATGTGTTAATAATTTCAGAAATTGGTTTAGAGATGGTGTTCGGGATGGCGATGAGAGGGTTTGTCGGTAATGGGTCTAATGGGTGGGAGGATGGCTTGAGTTTCTTGAGGGTATTTTCTATCTCAAAAGAAGAGGTGGGCTCAAATGACTCGAGGGTAGCGTTTTGTTGAGGCAGGGTTATGAGGTGGTGTATTGGAGGGAGGCTGTTGGTTGTGAAAGAATAGGTAAGGTTGGAGATTTTAGTCTTAAAATAGTTGGTGAGTTTGTTGGCTTTGTTGAGTGCTTGGTGGTCTGGGATAGTGGGAGGAGATGGTTTGGTGAGTGAGGAGACATAGGAGAAAAGTGCCTTTGAGTCGAAAATGAAGTTGTGGATTTTTTTTGCATAGAAATCTTTCTTGGTTCTAAGGATGGCGTTCCTGTATGTGTTGAGAAGAGATTTGTAGATAGTGTGTGACGAAGAGGTAGGGTTTTTTCTCCAGCTTTGTTCTTTATTTCTTAGTGTTTGCTTGAGGGATTTAAGTTCAGGGGTAAACCAAGGTTTTCTGTTGTCCAATGCGGGTTGTATGGTTTTGGTTGATGTTGGGCAGATTTGATCTGCAATTTTACTGGTGAGATTGATCCATGAAGAGGTTGCTGTGGTTGCGTCTGTGAGGTCTAGTTGGTTTAGTGCTTTGGATATCTTTTCTCTGAGTAGGTCTAGTGAACATGGTTTCCTGAAGTGGATGGTGGATTTGGTGGGGACTTGAGGTGGTTGAGTTTTGATCTTAAGGGTCGTGTAGATGACCCGGTGGTCTGACCAGGGAACTGGAGAGCAGGTGGGATTGGAGTAGATGGTAAAGCTATCGTTAATGAAGATGAGGTCCAATGTATGGCCTGCCTTGTGGGTGGGGCTGTTGACAATTTGAGTGAAACCCAAGTGACTGAGTGAGGCGAGAACTGTTGTGCAGTTGATGGATTGTGGCGAGTACAATGTCTGTATTTTTTAACCAGGTGTCTGTGATTGCACAGATGTCAGGGTTGACTTCTATAAGATAATCATTGAGGATGTGCGTTTTTTTGGAGAGCGATTGAGCGTTGAATAGAGTTAGAGTAAACAGAGAGAGACCTAAGAGTTGAGTGATTGGCGATATCATTATTGTTATTAGCCTTTGTTGTCGTGCAACGTGATGATATGCAGGTTGTGAGTGCAATCTGCGTTTGTTCCAGATTGTAGGTATGGTACAGAGGTGCATCTTTGTGGCGAAGTTGATGGGAAATATGTTGCGAGGGGGTAGAGATACTGTTGTGAATGCTGGAGTTGCTAGACGAGAGCTGGAGTGGCTGGAATGGATGCTGGAGTTGCTGGATTAATGCTGGAGTGTCTGGAGTGGATGCTGGAGTTGCTGGATGAATGCTGGAGTGGCTGGATGAGAGCTGGAGTGGCTGGATGAGAGCCAGTCCTGAAGGTCCTGTAGCTGCTTTGTCTGTCTACCTGCCGCGCCTCAAATATTTATTTATTTATCTAGGCGTTTTATATACCGTTGTTCCAAGAAAAGATCACAATGGTTTACAAAATCCACATACATATTCATGGTCAACGGTCATATACTGTGTGTCAGCATTCACCTTCTAGTTTGATACTGCATATTGTATACATATTCTAGTTCATAATCATAAATATTCTAGGATATTACCCTAGCTACTACATAATATAGTTCATATTCATACGTTTTCTTGGTTGACCTAACAGTAAATACAGGTTCTAATCCTACTAACAATGTACTTCACATCATTCATTACTCGTTGCTCACTCCATTCACATTATCTCTGGTACTGATGTAGTTGTTTTCAGTGTTTTGGTCTTTTACGTTAATTGTATGCTTTTCTAAAGAGCCATGTTTTTGGTTCACGCTTGAAAATCTTTCTATCTGTTATCAGATGTACTGACTCTGGAAGTGAGTTCCACAACATGGGGCTTCCTATAGAAAACATTCATTCTCTTAATTGAGTTAGGTGTGTGTTCCATGTGGAAGGTACCATTAGCAATCCTTTGTTTTGTGATCTTAGATCTCTCTGTGCTGTGTAATGTTGAATTGTTACTCCTAATAAACTTGGATTAATATTGTTGATGATATTGAATATTAGAGATAAAACTTTATAATGAAATCTGGATTATACAGGAAGCCAGTGCAGTGCAACAATGGGGCCTACATTCAGCATCCAGCAACATCTAGTGACTCACTGACTGCATCTGCCTCCTGGGTCTCCAACACTACCAGTTGGGCCACACTTCAACAAACACACTGTTGCTGCCTCCCAGGCCAGAGAAGCCCTTCTGAGGGCCTCAACACACCAATGCTGAGTCTTGCTGTGTCTCCAATAGCACTAGTTGGACCACACTTCAACAAACATGCTGCTGCTGCCTCCTAGGCTCAAGAAGCCATTCTTAGGGCCACAACACACCAATGCTGAGTACTGTTGTATGCCCAACACAGCTAGTTGGGCCACATACATCCTGCTTCTTACTGTCATGTCTCCAAAAACATCACTGGGGTCAACATGTATTGACACCTTCTGCCTGCCTTACCCTGTTTACCATTAATGGGGCCAACATGCACTGACATCTTCTGCCTGCCTTTCCCTGGTTATTATTACTGGGGCCAACATGCCCTGACACCTTCTGCCTGCCTTGCCCTGTTTATCATTACTGGGGCCAACATGCCCTGACACCTTCTGCCTGCCTTGCCCTGTTTCACATCACTGGGGCCAACAGGCCCTGTTTCCCATCACTGAGGCCAATATGCACTGATACCTTCTGTCTACCTTTCCCTGCTTACCATCACTGGGGCCAAAATGCACTGACACCTTCTACCTGCCTTGGCCTATATACCTCCACTGGGATTTGATTAATCCTGCTAGCTCCTGAAACGTCCCCATCAGCAACACTGGGATGTCAGTACTTATTCTTCCTCCTAACATGTCCCCAACAACAACACTTGGGTGTGACTCAGCTTACTTCTTCCTGAAATGTCCCCCATCAAGAAAACTGGGGCCTGTCACATTCTGCTGCCTCCTAACTTGGCCCTATCAACTACACTAGGCTCTGACTCAGTTTACTTCCTCTTGTCATGTCCCCATCAAGAAAACGGGCCTGTCACATCCTTCTGTCTCCTAACGTCTCCATCAAGAAAGCTGGGGCCTGCATTACCCTTTTACCTCCTAATTTGTCCTCAACGACAAAACTAGGGCCTGTCTTACTCTGCTGCCTCCTAACTTGTCCCCATAAACTATACTGGGTTCTGACTCAGCTTACTTCTTCTTGTCATGTTCCCCATCAAGAAAATTGGAACCTGACTTGTCGCCATCAACAAAACTGGGGCCTATTACATCCTGAGCCTGACTTGTTGCCATTAACAAAACTGGGGCCTATCATACCCTACTTGTCCCTATCAAGAATAAGGGGGCCTGTCACATCCTGCTGGCTTTTGATATGTCTCCATCAAGAAAACTGGGGCAGGTCACACCCTGCTACCTCCTAATGTCTCTATCAACAAAATTGGGGCCTGTCACACCCTGCTGTCTCCTGACTTGTCCCCATCAAGAAAACTGGAGCCAGTTACACCTTGTTGCCTCCTGACTTGTCCCATCAAAAATATTAGGGCCTGTCACACTCTGCTGCCTCCTAACTTGCCCCCATAAACTACACTGGGTTCTGACTCAGCTTACTTCCTCTTGACATGTTCCCATCAAGAAACTGGAGCCTATCACACCCTGCTGCCTGACTTGTCACCATCAACAAAACTGGGGCTTGTCATACCCTGCTTCCTCCTGACTTGTCCCTATCAAGAATAAAGGGGCCTGTCACATCCTGCTGTCCCTTGACATGTCCCCATCAAGAAAATTGGGGCCTGTCACACCCTGCTGCCTCCTAACATCCCCATCAGCAAAACTGGGGCCTGTCACACCCTGTTGCCTCCTGACTTGTCCCCATTAACAAAAATGGGGTCTATCATGCTCTGCTACCTCATAGCATGTCCCTGTCAATAAAACTGGGGCCTGTCATACTCTGCTGCCCCTAACACCAAACTGGAACCTGACTAAGCTTGCTGCTTCCTGTCACATCCCCAATGACAACAATGGTGTCTAATCAATCCTTCTGCCTCAATGTCATGTCCCCAATGACAACACTCGGGTTGACCAATCCTGCTACCTCCTGTCACGTCCCCAGTGATAACACTGGGGTCTGACCAATCCTGCTGCCTCCTGTCATGTCCCCAATGACAATACTGTGATCTTATCAATCCTGCTGCCTCCTGTCACATCCCCAATGACAACACTAGGTTGACCATTCCTGCTGCCTCCTATCATGTCCCCAATGAAAACAGTGGGGTCTGGCCAATCCTGCTGCCTCCTGTCATGTCCCCAATGACAACATTTGGGTCTGTCAAATCCTGCTGCCTCTTATCACGTCCCCTGCAACAGCACCGGGGCCTGACTCAGTCTGCTGCCTCCTGTCATGACTCCAACAACAACACTGGGTTCTGACCAATCCTGCTGCCTCCTGTAATGTCCCCAGTGACAACACTGGGACCTGACTCACCGTGCTGCCTCCTGTCATATCTGCAATGACAAAATGCAGTCTGGACAATCCTGCTTCCTCTTTACATGTCCCCAACAACAACAGTGGGACTCCACTCCTACTTCCTCCTTACACATCCCCAACAACAACACTGGGATCTGACATTACAGGATTTGGCAGCACATCCAACAGCAACCTTCCACTGCCATACCCCAACACCACCACCACCACGGGGGGAGGGGGGGGGTTCACATCCTGATTCTGCTTGCCATATTCCAAGTTCCACCACTGGGACATAACTACTGATTTTTTCTATCTGCTTCCCCCGAGCATCACAGCTGGGTCATGACCTCTGCCTGCTGAGCTCCAAGCACCACAGCCAGGTCATGACTCCACAGAGTTCCTCTGCCTCCTGTTCCCCTAACACCACAACTGAGATATGATTCCTCTTACTTCCCCTGCCTGCTTTGCCTGAACAACTGTTTGGGATGAAGCAGGCAGAGGAGTCAACTATTTGGGATGAAGCAGACAAAGGAAGTCAGTAGAGTCATACCTCAGTGGTGGTGCCTTTGCCAAACAACACCACTGAGGTTTATGATGTCACTGACTTCCTCTGCCTACTTTTCCCAAAATGCCACCACTGAGGCATGACTCCACAGAGTTCCTCTGCCTCCTGTTCCCCATGTTCCATCATATCCACTCAGGCCTGACATATTCTGCTTAAGCCTGTTTTACTCTAACCACGACCACTGTGGCCTGACACTTCCAGCTGCAGCTTCCCATGTTCCACCATATCCACTCAGACCTGACTCATCCTGCATAAGCCTACATTTCTCCAACCATGGCCATAGTGGCCTGACACTTTCAAATGCAGCCTGCCTTGCTCCATCCATAACCACTGTAGCCTGACACTTCCAGCTGCGGCATCCCATGCTCCACCATATCCACTTAGGCCTAATATCCTGCATGTCTGTTTTGCTCCAACCACAACCCCTGGGACCTGACACTTCCAGCTTCAGCATGCTACACTCTAACCATATCAAAATGTCTTAGCAAGGCTCAGGGTCCTTAATAATTTTCAATAAACTTTGCAGTCCCTAAAAATGCTACATTTTCTACCTGCAAAGGTATTTTTCAAATGCTGCATGAACCTGACACTGAAAAACATCACAGCTTTGGGGGTGCTACACTTCTCGCTGCATTGCTCTGCTCCTATCATTCCAATTTTTAAAAATTAACTGACACTACTTCTGCTGTTGCTGCTCTAAGCCGTTCTTGCCACATTACACTGCCTACTCTCTCCGCTGCTCTGTGCATGTGCAAGAACTGCCAGTGCCTTTGTGCTGCTCTGCTCCTACCACTCCAGTTCTTAAGATATATCAACCCCACTGCTGTTGCTGTCATTACAAGCCAGTCAAGGTATCAGAGGGTGCTTCCTCCTATTCTAGCTATGTTCAAGGGTCTTGCCAGTTCCCCTTCCCCTTACAGTACCTGCCCACTTTTCATCATGCCATACCATTCTTCATGTAAGAGATCCCTTACTAGTAAGTTTTTTTTCCTATTTTTTACCAACACATTTTTTACCAAGGCTGGGATTGGTCAGCTTGGCCCTATATATTGTAGTGGTGCATGTGCAGAAAGGAGAGGCTATTAGAGTTGAGCAGGCGTTAGAAGTGCTTTTGGCTGTGAACCCTTGCTAGGCCCTCCCTGGCCTGGAGAAGAAAAGGGAAAGGAAGTTTTGTGGAGAATCATTTTTTGGAAAAGAGATTTTTCTTGATTCTGTTGTTAGATTTTATCCTGGTTTCAGGAGGGAACCCCCCTGCCTGAAGGAAAGAGAATCTGGATGCATTGCTGGCTTCTGCACCTGCTTGGAGAAAATAAGTTTTTTGAGAGAAGCAGTTTGTTGCAGTTTTGGAAGTTTTGGGAATTTGCAATCCAAGGTTTGAGGAGTTCTGATTACCATTACAGAGACTAAGACCTGGCCTTTTTTTTTCCAGAAGCCCACTTTCAGTCACCCAGGAGTGTGACTGATAAGTTTGTCTCTATCCCATAGGGATTACTAAGAGTATAACAAAGTGAGAACAGGCACTGTGAACTTCTGCATTTTTGTGAAGATTCCTGTACTTTATCTTTTGACTGGGTTATGCAGTTATTTTTGTTACAGTAAATTGTATTTGAACAACACCTATAGTGTCCTGACTGTTCTTTTTCCTGAAGGAAGGTACCAACCTTGTGAGCCATCAGACAGTGAGTACTAATTGGGATAGTAAAAAGACTGAACGTGGGTCCTCCGTTCCTCTGCATGCCTTGGGCCCAGGAGGTTAAGCCTCCCCCCCCCCCCCCCCCCATCAAGAGAATGTATGCCCTGGGGTTGAAAGGACTAGTGCTAGAGAAACTGGGACTCAGTCCCGGGACCGAGTGTGTCCCCTGCACCAATTCAGCCCTAACACCGATGTAGGGGGTTATATTCATCTATGGTACCCACCTTCTTACTCTCTCTTGCTCTTCCCATGGCAATTCATTCTTTTGCACACTTGCGGCACCACTTCATGAACCGTACCTGACTTCATGTCCCACTCACAGTTCCGATTGTACAGGGCACTTGGGTTCCAGGGCCAGTGGAAGCACTAGGCGAGCTAGGCCTGGGCCTAGGGCGCTGACCATTAGGGGGCACCGCCGCTGCCATTCACGAGCCAATGAGGCAGGGGGAGGCGGCCGCTTCAGACGGCAGAATTTTGAAGGGGCAAAAAGTTCTCCTTCAAAATTCTGCCCTGCCCCCACCTCACCCTGCCTTCCCCCTCGTCGCGCCACCCTCCTGATACTCCCAAGCCTCATGAAAAGCCCTGGTGGTCCAGCAGGGGGCCTGGGAGCGATCTGCCGCTCCCGGGTCGTCTGCTGCCACTAACCAAAATGGCACCGGTGGTCTTTAACCCCTACCATGTGACAGAGGCTACTGGTGCCATTGGCCGGCCCATGTCACATGGTAGGGGCAATGGATGCCCGACACCATTTTGGTTAGTGGCAGCCGATGGCCCGGGACCGATAGATTGCTCTCAGGCCCTCCTGGACCACAAGGGCTTTTCGTGAGTCTTAGGTGGGTCGGTTGGGCGATGAGGTTATTTTATTTAAATTTGGGTGGGCAGCGCAGGGGGTGGGGGAGCGACGGCATGTGGTCCCTGCCCTGGAGTCGAGGCTGTGACTGGGGGCAGGGCAGGAGGTGATGGCCCAACTGGGGGGGGGGGGGGGGGGTGGTGCAAGGCAGAAGGCCATCCATTGCTCCTACCATGTGACAGGGGCCGACCAATGGCACTGGTAACCCCTGTCACATGGTAAGGGCAAAGGGCCACCGGTGCCATTTTGATTACTGGCAGCCAAGAAGGGGAGATCACTCCCGGGACCCCCGCTGGACCACCAGGGACTTTTGGCAAGTCTTGAAGGGGGTAGGGCAAGTCTTGGGGGGGTCGGGTGGGGGTTTGTAATTAATTAAATTTTAAGGGTTGGGGTGGGTTTGGGCTTTTTTTTTTTTTTTTTTAAATGTGCCCTTTCTCCTCCCCCAAAAAAGATAGTAAAACCACATGAAATTTCATGGGTTTTCCTTTCGTTTTTCAGCCCCCCCGAAATGCAACGAAATAGGAAATATCGTCTTTATTTCCTATTTCATTGCAAACGAATGCACATCCCTATTATCTAATGGAACAAATAAACAATTTTTTATTGTTTGGAAACTAATGAAATGAATTTCAGTACCAATGAAATGAATTAACAAACCGAAACATTTTTTTCTTCTGCACATCCCTTATTTACTAGAGCCACTTTGATGGTAGTGTTTCCTCTTGAACAAGATAAGGATTAGGAATGGACTATGAAGATGTTTTTCAAACTAAAGAGAAGTGTAATGGTCCATTATACTGAGACGCTGATAATCTGAACGCGTTCCCACACTAAATTTATGAAACTAGAACAGTGTTGGGTGGCATTGGCGGCACAGCCATTGAAAACCTTTAACTCGTGCACAAGCTAAGTGTGTTTTATATGCATTATAAAAAAACTTTAAAAAATATTTATACTGTTGCAGACTGATGATTATACCAACAGACGAAGCCTACATAAGGCTTTTTGGCACCCGTTTATAAGTGTGATTTAGTATCTCATAATATATGATGGCCTTCATTATTTGATTTATGATTACTATTGATTGAAGTCCATACTCAGTCTAAGATGAATCTCTGTATATTAATTATTATCTTTTCCCCTACACATATTTGGTAATGTGTAACCGGCTAACTTTAGGACAGCCCTATATCCGACCAGAGTTAGCCTCAGAAGGTAACTGGCTAACTCCAAATATCGGAGTTAGCTGGTTAACTTATGCGGCTAACTCCGATCCTTCCCAGAACACTTCCTGCCCACCCCTGCCCACCTCCTGCCCACCCCCAGCTAAATTATGGTTGGTTAAATTCTAGCCGGGTAACTAGTTATCTGGCTAGAATTTAGTCAGATAAGGGCTGAATATAGCCAGGTAAGCCATTTATATGGGTAACTCTTACATTATCTGTCTAAAAGGCTTTTGAATATGGACCTCATTATGTATTAGGTTTTCTTTTATTCTTTGGCATTTGCAGTTTTTTCCTGCAGAGGTCTAAGAATAAATAAATATATATATATATATATATATATATATATATATATATATATATATGGGAAAGGATTTTTGTTTTCTTCTCGTTTTTTCCTAACTTTATTTCTGTTATATATAGAAGTTTACTGTAAACAAATTAATTTTTTTTGTAATTATAAATAAAACAAATGATTGGTGCATATGAGACCCACTTTTTACTGAATAGATCAATGTGCAGCAAAATTGATGAAAAGTCTTTCTAATGATATTCTAATTTTTATCAGAAATAGTAATCCTTAATAGAATGGATAGTTCCAAATAGCTTTAAAAATCTCTGTGGTTAATCCTATTGTGAAAAAAGTTGCATTGGATCCGCTGGATTGTGTTAATTACAGACCAGTTGCTAATATCCCTTTGATGGCTAAGACTCTGGAAAAGGTTGTTACATAACAGTTAATTTTTTCTTGAATAGTTGGGATGGCTAGAACCTTAACAGGCAGGCTTCCATACGGGGCATAGTACAGAGACTGTTTTGGTCTCTCTTTGTGATGATGTTTAGTATTAGGTTGATAGGGGATAAGAGGTTCTTTTGATTTTGTTGTACCTGTCCTCTGCCTTTGACTTCATTGATTATGCTATAATTGTAGATAGATATAGAAATGCTGGTTTGGGAGGTATGGTATTAAAATGGATTGAAGCCTCCCTTTCTAGGAAAAAGGCAAAGATTTTGGCAAAGGGGAATTATCAAGCGTCATTGAGTTTAACTGTGGAGCCTCAACTTTGTTGTCTAATATTTTCTTACAACTATTCGGAAAGCTCTTCCGACAGCTTGGTCTGAGAGCATATTCAAATTGTTGCATCATTGAGTGATAATAAGTTAGAATCTGTCTTCCAATTGAATTTGGTTTCTGAAGGGAAAACTAATCCTGATTACTAAAAAGACAAAGCTGTTAGGGATTAGTGGCCCAAGGACTAATTTTTTTCCTATGTCAATAAAGGTTGGATGTTAAGGACTTGGGAGTTTCTTTGGATTCTAAACTATCTTTGGATTGCCATATTTCCTGCATGATATGGAGTGCATTCTGGAATCTTAGTTTAGTGAAGCAACTATGTCCTTTTTTGAATACTCAGGCATTCAAAACAGTGATTCAAGTATTAATAACATCATATCTAGATTATTGTAAAGGTTAGCAGGAGGCCTCCCTGAGAGACTCACACACAGGCTTCAAGTTGTCCAGAATGTAGCAGCTTGATTGATAGTAGTTTGACCATGTAGAACACAAATTGTTCCAGTTTTATGAGATCTACATTTGCTCCCAATTAGGGCTCGCGCCCAATTTAAGATGCCAGTACTGACTTTTCTTGCTCTATATGACATGGGTCCAGATTATTTATCTAGTAAACTAATATAGTATACATGGCAATGGCAATTAAGGTCAAGTCAAAGTATTTTATTAACTGTTCCTTCCATTAAAGAAATGAAGCAGAAGTGATTACAGGCCAGAGAATTTTCCGTGGTTTCACCAACCCTATAGAATTGACTCCCTAATGATGTCAAGATGGAGAAAAATTATTTTTCCTTCCAGAAAAAGGTTGAAACTTGGCTTTTTAACCAGTAGCCTCAAGGAGCAGGGGAGCAGAATTGTGTGTACTGTCTTTATGAACCCTTACATATGTAATTCCTAGCATTGATATTATGTTTTTATATAAGCTATGGTTGTTTATGTATATGTATACACTTTTTTATTATGTGTGTTTTATTGTACATTGATTTGGATAGTTCTAGTTGGAGCAGGGGAAGTAGTTCATAAGTATTGCTACTTGGCCACATAAATCAGAACTTATCCAGATAAGTGCCGCTGTTTTTCTGGATAAGTCCGAACTTGCGTGGCTCCCACTTATTACATATGTGAGCATGTATGCATGCACATGTATTTGCATTTATAACCTGTGCATATCATACACATAAAATACAGTAGTAAATTTGTGTGTACCCATATGCATGCATATATGGGTACATGTGAGTAGTTTTGAAAGTTTCCTCATTTTTACCAGTTTTCTTATTCAGGCTGTTTGAAAAGTACCTTCTCTATGGCTTAGAGGAGAGATCTCTTTTAAATGAGAAATTAAAATGTTTTATAGAATTAACAGAAACATTCTTCACAGTAGGCTCAGTATAGATCTGCTCTCAGATATAAAGCAATACATTGAAATGACATGTTTTCCCTGCTGAAAAGCATGGAAAACTGCATGTTTAAGATTGTTCTAAGTATATATACTTTTTATATTGCATATGTTTTATAATTTGATGTGTTCTGCTTTGAGCTCTTTAGAAAAACAGTTTATAAGTGCAAAACAAATAAGAAAATCAGTGACTATAAGGAGTGCAACAGCAGAATTCACCCAAACCTAGGCCTTAGGAAAACTTCTAGTAGAACAATATTCAGCAAATAAAAGTATTCACATTCTGTTAGAAAAATGAGGTTCAGACGACATGTTTGTTATTTATTATGAAAACTGAAAACTCCCTTTACACAGATTTTTAAGCCAGTCTCCACTCTTACTTAAGTAATATATTTTCAGCCTTTTCATAGGGATAGCAACTTTCAAACATGCAGGTACATATCTTATCCATGATTGTGTTGGCATGTGCCCAGAGACATGTCAATTTTATAACAAGCACACACAGGTTATAAAATAGCCTATGCTCATGTTTATGTGCTTCTTATTTTAAGCTTGTGTGCACCCAGGAGCATGTCGGCTTACGGACACAAAACTGAGGGTATTTTATGATAAATGTGCATCTAGCCAATGACCTGTTTCATTAGTTCATATACCAGTTTGCCCAGTGTTCAGCTAGGTCCTCCTAATCCCCCTGTTTCTTTAGCCTTCACTCCTCCCAGTTACTCTAGATCCCTCAAACACCTCACAGATGCCTGTAAATTATTTTTTGAGACTTACACCTTCTTCATAGCAGAAGAAAAGTTATGTGGCTTTGAACCTGGGTGTGCACCCAGGCGAGTAGGTACTTGGGCACACATCTCTTGGCCATGTCCCGAAACACCCATGCCCTGCCCACATCCCACCTATACCTCAACCCTTTTTTGGCCAATTTGAGATATTTGTGCATCAGCACTTGTGCGAGCATATGGCTTCTTCATAAAATCAGGTGGACACCCGCAAAGGCTAGATTCGTGCCCATCTCCCTATTTTGGCACATGTCCAGCTTTTAAAATTCACCTTAATATACATAACCCTCATTATCTCTTTCCTAATCAGCACAGAAATAAAGGTTAATAAATAACCCAAAAATATTTGAAGTGCTACCTTTTTATTGGACTAACTTAATATATTTCTTGACTAGCGTTCGGGAATTAATATTCTCTTCCTCAGTATCACGGTTTTGCCTGTTATGCAGTCTCCCAGGACAAAGATTCTGCCTATGGTGCAGCCTTCCTTCCTTATCGAGCCTTGCTAACAACTCTGCCAGTTACCTCCTCACTGATCCTACTACTTAGCCATTAAATAAATCTAAAGCAGAGGAAGATATGGGTTTGCAGATCAAAAGGGGATGGCAGCTGCCAAATCTTCCTCTGCTTTAGATTTATTTAACCCCTAAGTTTGGCAAGAAACCTTCTCCCATTTTCTGACCGGTGCTTCTGCACCATTGTAAGCTGGCTATAATATTCCTGCCCGATTGCATTTATACCTCTCTACAAGAACCAAACCTTTCGCTTTAGCCTACCTTAGAACTCCTGTTTTTTTGGAGATTTCATGCTCAGACTACTATTTTCCTTGTCTCTCTTCCCGATGCAGTTTTTTTGAAACACGGCCCGTGTTGGGGGACTGTGGAATTATTGATATGAATATTTTTTGGCTGGATGCTGACAACTTAAAGGTTCTGCTTGCTTAAGATATAAATAAAACTTTGAACTGTTTGGACATTCATTGAACTTTTTATGTCCTTCCTCTTCTAATTGGTCTCTCACCCCTGATGGTTGGACCTTCGTCTATTACTATTATCTACTTCTGTTTAAGCCAATTGAAACAGCAGACTTTTTTAGCTATTCAAAATTCTGAGGTCTACAAAAAATATGCTCAGGAGTCAGTCTGAGACATAATGCATAAGCGAAGCCACCCCAATTATTTGTTAATATAATTGAAAGCATCAATAACAATACTTTAACTGAAAAAAAGGTTGTCGTTTCAATTTCACATGTTCTGCTCTGACTTGATATTTCTTACCACAGACAGCGGAAGTTGCACTGGCAAATCTGAAGAACAAGTACGAGAATGAAAAAACGATGGTGACTGAAACTATGACAAAGCTGAGGAACGAGTTAAAGGCATTGAAAGAAGATGCAGCCACCTTCTCATCCTTGAGAGCAATGTTTGCAACCAGGTACTGTAACAAGACAAAAGAGAATCTGCAGTGTTTTGTAAAAGTCTTCATACTCTTGCAAATTTATTACATACTGCGGTCTAAAAAAATATAAATGAAAATGCATTAAAGTAGGAGTTTGTTTTACTATTCTGTACAACATATACAACACTTTCATTGTGAAAGAACAATTATAGAAATACTCCAAATATAATTAAGAATAAAAAAATGGGGAGGCCGATATTTAGCGAAAATTAGTAGAATAGGTAGCAACTTATCTGGCTAAGTGATAGCCTCTGAATATCTGGTTATATTCAGTGGCCACCACTGAGAGGAGAGGATCACCTTGCTCGTGACTGAAAGGAATCAGTAAATTCTGCTTGGGACATTTGTTAAAACTACTGGGGAGAAGTAAACTATTGGGGTATATTATTTAGTGTGTTTGTGTGTTTGTGCTTTAAATAGGCAGTAAGGCAGATAATAAACAGAAGTTAGTGTGTTTGTATTTCCCAACCCTCCCACCCCTCTCCCACCACCTCTAGCTCATCCTTTAATTTATATGAAGGTGCCACTTTCATACTAAAAAAGAAAAAAAAATCAGCCTTTTAAATTCACTTTACGAATTCCCCACACGTTATTGAGAATTTGATCATTCCTTTATAGGCCACTACCAGATAGTGAATACACTAATACATTTAAAGGACCCTAATTAGACACATTCCTATTCCCATAGCAACCTAAAACTTAACTAGGAACTGAACAAATTTGAGATGAAGGCAGCAGTCCAGCAGCAAGAGGGGTCCTCCCAGTCTTTTGCACTGAGTGCCACATGTATGATTTTTTACCCACTGGGGTACAAATTATATCACAATGACAGACAGGAGAATCTGGGAGGTGGGGTGGTGCTTTATATCCAGGATGGCATAGAGTCCAACAGGATAAAGATCCTGCATGAGACTAAATGCACAATTGAATCTTTATGGGTAGAAATCCCTTGTGTGTTGGGGAAAGGATTATTAATAGGAGTATACTACTATCCACCTGGCCAAGATGGTGAGATGGACAGTGAAATGCTAAGAGAAATTAGGGAAGCTAACCAAAACTGGTAGTGCAGTAATAATGGGAGATTTCAATTACCCCAATATTGACTGGGTAAATGTAACATCAGGACATGCTAGAGAGATAAAGTTTCTGGATGGAATAAATGACAGTTTTATGGAGCAATTGGTTCAGGAACCAACAAGAGAGGGAACAATTTTAGATATAATTCTCAGTGGAGTACAGGATTTGTTGAGAGAGCCAATGGTGGTGGGGCTGCTTGGCAGTAGCGATCATAATATGATCAAATTTGAATTAATGACTGGAAGGGGGACAGTAAGCAAATCCATGGCTGTAGTGCCAAACTTTCAAAATGGACCCAAAAAACAACAGGGTAGGCGATCCAGTAGAGCCGTGAGGAAATAACGAAGTGCTGGATGCCACAAGAAGTCTTTTTCAAATATTTATTGATGGAGACGTTAAAATCATATGCAAGTGCCCGACTCTGGCCGAGTTTCGCCACCAAAGGTGGCTGCCTCAGGGGCTTTTGTATCAGAGAATCATTGGGATGATGGTCAAAATGGATTCCGACGTGCATATATATCTTTGGAAGCAAAACAGCCTTGCACAGCTCCTCTCTCCTCCTTCCACCATCTGCTTTTCCAAGCAGATGGTGGAAGGAGGAGAGAGGGTCCAGCGGGGGTCCGGAACGACCTCCTGCAGTCAAATCGTTTTTCCGTACGATTCGCGGTAGGAGATCGTTCCGGACCCCCGCTGGACTTTTGGCAAGTCTTGTGGGGGTCAGGAGGCCCCCCCAAGCTGGCCAAAAGTCCCTGGGGGTCCAGCGGGGGTCCGGGAGCGATCTCCTACGCTCCTGACGTCGGGGGACAAAAAAACAAAATGGCGCCAGCGCTACCTTTAACCTGTCATATGACAGGTCAAACGTAGCGCCGGCGCCATTTCTACAACGCACGGAGGACCGAGAGTAAAAGATCACACCGGGACCCTTCCTCTGGACCCCAGGTAATTTAAGGCATTTTGGGGGGTTCGGGAGGGTTGGGGATTTATTTTAAAGGGTTGGGGTGGGTTTTAGGGTTGTTTTAGTGTGCCGGTTTTCCCGCCCTCCCCCTTCCCCTCCCCCTTCCCCCGATTTACGATTTTTTAACGATAAATCGGGGGAATTGTTATTGTATCACGGCTCTAACGATTTTTGATGATTTAAAATATATCGGACGATATTTTAAATCATCAAAAAACAATTCACATCCCTAATAGACAATGCACAAAAGGCAAACATTGTTTGGTAGAAAGGTAGCTGTAGAACTAGGGGGTCATGAAATGAGGATCAAAGGCGTAGACTTAGGAGTAACAAATTTCACAGTTTAATCATGTATTGACTGAAAAATGATTTCTAAATCTCCTACCAGTTAGTTTCAGGGAGTGTCTCATAGTCTTAGTACTATTTGAAAGGATAAATAACTGTTCCCTGTTAATTTGTTCTATATCATGCATGATTTTGTAAACCTCTATCAAACATGTACAGTACTCAATGGTGTTTTATTTCTAAAGGGTGTAAAGTCAGTGATATACTGCACCATAATTGGTATAACATACAACTATTAAATGTTAATCAGTCATTACCATCACTTTTTAGGTGGTGGGGGAAGAGAAGGCTGTATACCTTTTCACATTTGCTAAGGAAACTGCAAAGTCATAGAGTTTATCATGATTAAACCTTATTCTGCTTGGTGCTCACTTTTCTTTGCTTTTCAGTGTTAGCATTTATTTATTTAAAAAAATATGCTCTTTGCCTCTGGAGCATTAACCCTCCTCTGCTTGGGGATGTGTCACGTTATTGACATTGCATTCCATGACCTATTCTGATCTGCCAGCTGCTACATCCCACATGCTTTTGTGCCACCCAGCAGATTTACTTCCTAAGCAGTGCAGCAGCCTCCACAAGCACTGATGCTCAGCCAGCCCCCCTAGGTTGACAAATTACACTTGGATGCTTCTATTGAAATGTACTGCTGAAATTTCTGAAAAGACAAGACGTGTATTTATATCCATGCACATGGTTTTATTTCGGAGATTCACAACCTTCTGATAATGCCCGAGACTCCTGAAAATCCTGTTTTCAATAAGAATCCCTTATCCAATACATAACTTTAAATGATGTCTTCAAACATGCCTTGCCCTTGCAATCCAGTTTTTTTATGTAACGGTAAAAAGGTCAATGCCAGCAAAGGCTGTATTTCAGCAATTTTCCATTGTCCCAGACAGCACTGGGATTAGCCATTAGCTGCTGTTATTCAAATATCATAAAAGATGTATGAAGTTTGGGATAGACAAACCACAAAGGTTAGTATTTTTAATGACTCTAAGAGTGAATAAGAAAGGGCCAGTTTGGTGACTCAGTGGCAGGGCTGTGCATTGCCCTGTGGAAGATGCAGGTTTAGTTGCCATGCTGAGCTCATGCTGTCTGGACTGGTCAGAGCTAGAGATGCTGTTGAGGCAGTGTTCACATCACCAGAAGGCAGAGGGGGAGGGGGGGAGTCTCAGGTGACATCTGCTGGCTAGGTCCACATTAGCTGCAAGGCCGGTGGAAGCACTAAGCGAACTAGGCGATCGCCTAGGGTGCCAAGCATTAGAGGGCGCCGAGCCACTGATGGCGCGGGCCATCCAGTGCTCCTACCATGTGACAGGGGCCGGCCAATGGCACGGATACCCTGTCACATGGTAAGGGCAAAGGGCCATCGGCACCATTTTTATTAGTGGCAGCTGACGGCCCGAGAGCGGGAGATCACTCCCGGGACCCCCACTGGACCACCAGATAATTTTCAAACATTTTGGGGGGGGGGGGGGTCGGGAGGGTGGGGGAAGCTAAGGAAGATGTTTTAAAGGGTTGGGTGGGTTTTTTGTTTATCAGCTCGGGCGCAGCCGATAAAAAAAAAACCCGATCGGGCCGCACGAAAAAAAATTCACGATGTGAATCGGAACCGGAATTGGAACCGATTCCAGTTCCGATTCACATCTCTAGCAATCAGCACCTCTCCAATAGCCACGCGGCAGCAGTGACAGTAGCAGCATAGAAACATAGAAGCATAGAAATGATGGCAGAAGAAGACCAAACGGCCCATCCAGTCTGCCCAGCAAGCTTTGCACTTTTTTTTCTCATACTTATCTGTTACTCTTGGCTCTTAGTAACCTTTTGTTCTATTTCTCTTCCACCCCCTCCATTAATGCAGAGAGCAGTGTTGGAACTGCATCTATGAGAAATATTTAGCTTAATTAGTTAGGGGTAGTAACCGCTGCAATAAGCAAGCTACACCCATGCTTTTCCCAGACTATGTAATTCAGTCCTTTTTGGTTGTTGTCTGAATATAGATCCTCTTTTCTTCATTCCCCCTGCCGTTGAAGCAGAGAGTTATGCTGGACATGCATTGAAAGTGAAACATCAGACTTTCTCCCCTGCCGTTGAAGCAGAGAGCCATGCTGGATATGCGTGAAGCATCATTCTTTCTCCCCTGCCGTTAAAGCAGAGAGCTATGCTGGATATGCGTGAAGCATCAGTCTTTCTCCCCTGCCATTAAAGCAGAGAGCTATGCTGGATATGCATAAAGTATCAGTCTATCTCCTCTGCCGTTAAAGCAGAGAGCTATGCTGGATATGCGTGAAGCATCAGTCTTTCTCCCCTGCCGTTAAAGCAGAGAGCTATACTGGATATGCGTAAAGTAACAGTCTTTCTCCCCTGCCGTTAAAGCAGAGAGCTATGCTGGATATGCGTAAAGTATCAGTCTTTCTCCCCTGCCGTTAAAGCAGAGAGCTATGCTGGATGTGTGTGAAGTATCAGTCTTTCTCCCTTGCCGTTGAAGCAGAGAGCTATGCTGGATATGCATTGAAAGTGAAGTATCAGGCTTATTTGGTTTGGGATAGTAACCGCCGTAACAAGCAAGCTACTCCCTGCTTTTTTGTGAATGCAAATCCTTTTTTCAACATTCATTCATGTCCTCTAGAATTTATGGATCCACAGTGTTTATCCCACGCCCCCTTTGAAGTCCTTCATAGTTCTGGTCTTCACCACTTCCTCCGGAAGGGCATTCCAAGAATCCACCACCCTCTCCGTGAAGAAATACTTCCTGACATTGGTTCTGAGTCTCAGAGGAATGAGAGAGGCTCTGAGGTTGCTGGCAAAAGATAGAGAGGGGGTCTGCCTTTAGTGTGTGCATGTGTATGAATGGGACTCTGCCTGGGGGTGTATGTGTGTGAATGCATGGGTGCCTGCCTCAGGGTGTGTCTGTGTATGAGAATGAATGGGTGTCTTCCTGGGGATTATATGTGTGAGAATAGGTGCCTGCCTGTGTGTGGTGTATGTGTGTGTAAGAATGAATTGGTGCCTGCCTGGGGGATGGGGAGGGAGTGGTGTGAAAATGAATGGGAGCCTGCCTGGGGGTCAGTGTGAGAATGACTGGGAGCTTGCCTGTGTGTGTGTGTGTGTGTGTTTGTGTGAGAATGACTGGGAGCTTGCCTGGGTGTGTGTGTGTTTGTGTGTATGTGAGGGAGCCAGTGAGAGTGAGAGCATGAGTGTGTATGAGAAAATCCAGGGGTGTAAGAGTGTGGGGTGTGTGTGGAGGGGGAGAGAGTGATTTACAGACTGAGAGTGTGTCAGTGTCTGTGAGAGCGAGAGGTTATGGTGGATATAAGAGCATGAATGTGTATGTATGTGACAGTGTATGTGTGAGAGAAAATGGACATGTGAGTATGTATGAGAGAGAGAGGATAACCTCCTAATCCTCGCCAATATCAGGGTGACTGGAAATCAAGAGCTCCCATGTATGGACAGCAGGGGCTTTTTAAAATCCTTATTAGTTTTAATTATTGGGTGTTATTTGATATATGTGCTGTTTGTGAAATATTTTATTGGTGTTTGGGAAATTGTAAAAAATGTATATGATTTTAATTAATAGAAATTCTATTTACCAGGAGTTTTAAAATATTCTTTTATTAGTATGGTTTTACTATTATAACTGATGCATTATGTTTCTTGATTTTATTTGTTTTATGAGGAATGGTGGTTCTGTTTTTCCATTGTTAATACACAGAGTCTGGCTTCTTGAGGTTTCCATGTCAGTTTTTGTCAAATTTGTGCTCCTTTATTCTGTATTTGGTGAGGGTCTGTCTCTGCTCTGTGTGTGTGACCATGATGAGAGATTCTGCTAGCATGTAGTGTCTGTATAGGGATCTATAGCAATCGGGTTTGTTTTGTTCCCTCAGAAGGTAGTGTATTGGTATTCTAGGACCCAGTGTAATATTTAGCCTTGCTTATTCACAGGTAGGGTTATTGTTGTTTGAGTCCTTGGTGTTATTACTGTTATGTTATGATGGGATTGCAGTATAGATGTTGAGTGTCTTTTTTGCGGGGTTTTGTGTTAGTTCACAATGTGTCTGGCAGTGGAAGGTGTTTGTGCTGCTGTTACTGTGAGGTGACACCAGAATTTGAAAATATCTTTTAGTATGATGAGCTGTAAGGGAAACATCCAAGCTCCATTGTTTGGGGGAATTTCAGTGGATGCACAGAGTTACAGAACTGGAGGTGCAGGATTTGTATTGACATTCTGTCCCTTCCTATATATTCCAGACTTCACTCTCATAGCCATATAGAATTATTTGAATGAGGCTATCAAATAATTTTATAGTAGTATTACTAGAAGTGTGAAACTGGCCAGCTTTTTAAAATTACGCAGAAGACCCCTTGGACGTTTTTTTTAACACTTTTTTTATAACCAATTTTAAAGCAGGATCCGTGCTATAGAGGTGGTTGTGATGAAGAAATGTCATTTTGGCTTCTCCCCCAAAATTCTTCTGTCTAGAGATGCCACTGATTTTCTGTGACCTTAAGCATTAGTACAAGAAGGATTATGGGGGGGCGGATGCTGGAGAGGCACACAAATGCATTGGCCCCCCAGCGCCGGACACCCTTGGTGTGCCACTGGGTGCGAGCCATATGGGGCCGCAAGCGGTGGCAAAGAGGAGTGGAGATTTGGCGGGCCCCAAGCAGTGCCCAACCTGCTCGCGACCCAGAAAACCACACAGTCAGCGGGCGTGATTGAGAATGAGGTAGGAGTCGGGGCCGAGATCGGGGGTGGCGGCGCAATGGGGGGGGCGCAAGGGAGAAGACTCGCCTAGGGTGCCTAATCCCCTTGCACCAGCCCTGCCTACAAGGGCCTGACCTCTAACGCTGTGCCTGTCCATCCAGGCCTTATATCCCTACAAGGGCTTGACCTCAAATACTGTGCCTGTCTGTCCAGGCCTTACATCCCTACAAGGGCTTGACCTCTAATGTTGTGCCTGTCCGTCCACTGTCCAGGCCTTATGTCCCTACATCACCGTGGTGCAATTGCTGCCAGCTTTCGCAAACCAATAGCGCCACCATGAAAGGTGGTGCTATTGGGCGCGTTACTGGCGGTGATAAGGGGCCTTACCTTTTCACCATCAGCGATGTCTTCACGGCATCTGCCCCGGTGCCGCCCCAACTCCTCCCCTTCCGTTGCCAACTCCGCCCCGATTCCGCCCCGATTTAACTATCGCATGCGAAAGCTATAGAAAATGACTCCCTATGTTTTCGAATTTGCCACTTTGTAGAAGATGTGTAGGCTTCAAAGGTTGGTGAAATTCTTGCTGGAAAACAACTCCTTTGCCTCATGCAGAGACTACTAGACACTGTTTTCTCATCCCTTCTTTGTGGTGCTGGTGGTGCTCATTCCTCTCATTCCTCTGAGATTCAGCAATAACGTATTTTACTACCTAATGTTTCATTGCATGCATTGCAAAATAAATGACTAATTTCTATTTCAGGAAATGTGCAAAGGCTTTGGTTGCATGATGTTGATCATGACATTACAATATTTAGGGGACAAAATGCTTGGGTGCAAAATATTTTTGTGTTCTAAAACTACATATCTACCAGTATTTTTTATAATTCTTAATTGTTTTTCAAAATATAAATCAAGACAAGCTTGGTATACACAACAGTGGACATATACAGTAAAGTAAAATAAATCATATTCATGAGAAAAACATTTCCACAATTTGCCATTATTAAGGCCACATTTGGGGAGAGAGATATCAGAAAAAAAGAGAAAATGAAATACATACTGGGGCAGATTTTAAAAGCCCTGCCTGCGTAGATCCAACCGGATTTACATACACAGGAGACTTGCACGCTGGCGCACCTATGTTGCATAGGCCGCCGGCGCACGCAAAGCACTGGGATGCACATAAGTCCCGGGGCTTTGCTCGGGGGGCATGTCGGGGCGGCGCGGCATTTGGGGGCATTCCGGAGGTGGGGCTGTGGGCATGGGCTGGCCCGTGGGTGTTCCCGGGGCGTAGCCGAAGCCTCCGAACCAGCCCCCGGGCCGGGGAATGGTGCACCGGCAGCCCGTTGGCACGCGCAAGTTATGCCCGCCTCAGGCAGGCGTAACTTTCTTAACAAAGGTAGGAAGGATTTAGTTAGGGCTGGGGGGTGGGTAAGGGGGGCCAGAAAAAAAGTTCCCTCTGAGGCCACTCTGATTTCGGAGCGGCCTCAGAGGGAACGGAGGCAGGCTGCTTGGCTCGGCACAAGTAGGTTGCACAATTGTGCACCCCCCTGCGCATGCCGACCCTGGATTTTATAACATGCACGCGGCAGCGCACACATATTATAAAATCGGGCGTAGATTTGTTTGCACCGAGCTGCGCGAACAAATCTACGCCCGCGCATAACTTTAAAAATCTACCCCACTCTATTCTGTTTCACAATCTACTTAGTAGAACATATACGGAGGAGTTCTGTTTTGAAGAAACTTTTCTAATTGGGTGGAATCAAAAAACACATATCAATTTCCATTCAATTTCACAAGCCATTTATACGGAAATTTCAGAAGAAATGAGCCCCCAAGATCCAAAACTTTCTGCCTTTTAGCAAGAAACATATTTCTTTTAAGTTGTGACTCCCTGGTTACATCTGGGAAGACAGCTACTGTACTACCCAAAGGAAAGCTCCCTAGATCGAAAAATATCTTAGTATTATCTGTTTATCGGACTCATAGAAAAAAGTTGCCAATAAAGTAGTTATTTCCACTATTTCAGGCTGAGATTGCTCTAGAAAATAAGTCTCCTGCACACCACCTCCAGCTTCACTTACATCATTAGATGGAATTGTTCTAATTCTTTCGGGTAAATAGTAAGCATTAATAACCTTTGGAACAGTTTCTTTAGATAGTTTCAAATGCTCCAGGAAGAATTTCTGAAGCATTTCTAAGGAATAGATAACCACACATTTGGGAAAATTTAAAACTCTACGATTCAACCTCTTAATAAAATTCCGAAAACATTCTAATTTATACTGTAGAGGCTGATTAACTTTCATAAGGCTAAAGTTAGTTTCATACATTGATTTGAAACTCTTTTTGAGATCCCCAGTCTCTTTATCATGATTATTAATCATCCCAGAATGTGGGGGCACTCTCGAGCAGCGGCAGAGATGGCTGACTAAACCAACAGCTCCTCAAGATCCACACAAGTTTCTGATAATTTCTTGCCCATGAACAGACTTTATTTTTTAATTCTTTCGTCATTACATACTTTGAGATGTCCACGGTGAAAGTTCTCCTGAATGTAAGTAGACATAGCCTTTGTTTCGGATAAAGAAAGTGGGTACACCCTTCCTTTAGGAGGTTCGGAACCTGATACTAAATTGATGGCACAGTCAAAGGATTGATGAGGTGGCAAGGTATCTGCCATTTGTTTAGAAAACATATACTGAAAAGACTGGTACTGTGGAGGTAAACCTGGACGGGAGGTGGTGGTAGCCAAACAAGGCATAGGAGTTAGTCTCTAGGCATCTTCCATGGCAGGCCTCTCCCCATTGAGATAGTTCAAGGGTACTCCAATTGAATTGGGGTGAATGAATCTGAAGCCATGGTATCCTGAGTACCACTGGATGTATAGCCTTATCTAGGACTAAAAAGGTAATGGTCTCAGAGTGCAGAGACCCTGTGCAGAGACGAAGCGGCTGAGTGGTGTAAGAGACCTCACCAGGCAAAGGTTCGCCATATATCGATGACAGTAGTAGAGGTGTGGGTGTCCAAACAATAGGGATTCGTAGGTGCTCTATGAGTTGGCGATGAAATTCCCATTGGCCCTGGAGTCTACGAGAGCTAGAGTGTGGAATTCGAGGGCATCTGAAACAATAGAGACTGGAAGTGTCAGTCGAAGAGATGGAGAGGTTAGCCCTAGGAAGAGTCCTCCGGCGGATCCTAGGTCTGCAAGTTTCTTGGACAGATAGGACAGGAGGGTATCACGTGGCGAGGTTGTCCGCAGTACATGCAAAGGCCCAGTCTCTTTCGATAACATCTCTCCTTTGATGTAAGATGGCTCTATCCTAGTTGCATGGGTTCTTCTTCCTCGACATTGGGTGTAGGAGTGGTCAGAGTAACTGGCATAGGACGAGAGCGTGAAATCCCCGATGACGTCTTCTTAGGACTTTTTATCTCCTGAGAGTGTTCTCGCAGTCGACGATCAATTCGTCCAGCAAGATCAATGAGAGAGTTCAAAGCCTTGGGAGATCACGTGCCGCCAACTCGTCTTTGATGTGAGAGTTAAGACCCTCCAAGAAGACAGCCCATAGGCAACCCAGGTCCCAATGTAATTCAGAGGACAAGGTTTTAAACTCAATAACATAATCAGTCAAAGGTTTGGTACCTTGTTGTAAGTGCAAGAGGGCTAATCCCGCGACAGTCTTATGGGCGGGATCCTCGAATACTGAACGAAAGAGTGAGAGAAATCCTGTCAAGTCCTGGAGTATAGGGTCACCGTTCCCAGAGGAGTGAAGCCCAGGCCAGGGCTTTTCCATCTAGAAGCAAGAGTATGTACATAGTTTTGGAGACTACGTCTGGAAAATAAGTAGGTTGGAGCAAAAAGTGCATACAGCACATTGAGAAAGCCCCTATTTAACAGGGTATCACCTGTAAAGCATGTAGGTGCTGGCAAGGGTACTGAGAGACATACAGGCATCACTGGTGAAGAAGAAATGGCCTTGTCAGGTATTCCTGTGGAGTTCAGCCGGGAATTTAGTTGATTAAAGGCATTAGCCAGAGTCTCTAGTGTCCTTTATTGTTCAGCAAGACGTTGGGCCAGGCCAGGAATGGTCTGAAGGGCTGAGAGCTGAGCCGGATCCATGGAGTTAGCAATCAGTTAAGACTTTGTTGGAAATTGTGAACCCTGGGCTGAGATGAGAGATGTCTCCGCCCACAGGGAGGAGCCCTGTGGGCCTCACCATCAGTAGGCGTGGTCTCAGCAAGGTAGGACACAGCTGTAGAGAGCTTTTATTAGGGAGAAAAAGGAAAAGCATAACCCAAGGAGCGGGGAATGCAATAAGACAGTTCTTGAGCAAGGTATACTCAGAGTAGCACTGTAGATGAGAAGGGCCCGCAGCGTGGGGTAACCCAGGAGATTCCAGTAGGCTGATGGAGGTACCTCTGCGTACAGATCCAGAAGTGGCCCACAGCGTGGGGTATGCCGAGGATAGCTGTCCCGCAGATGAAGTAGCAGAGGTCTGGAGATACAGGAACCTGATCGATGAACTTGAGTAGTGGTAATAATACCCTGTAGCTCAGGATAGATAGAGGGGATATTTATTTATTTATTTATTTATTTAACAGCTTTTAATATACCGGTGTTCGTGCGAGCACATCACGCCGGTTTACAATAAACTTGAGAAAGGAGGAAATTACAAAAAACAGGGAGTGGGAGATGGAGCAGGCTCGAGAAAAGGGGGGGGGGGGGGGGGGGGGGGAAAGTAAAGGAGGAAGAAGATAGCAGCTGAGAAATTAAAAGGAACGTAACATTATTTACATGAGAGGCAATAAACGAGGGATAAACATTGTCGCAAAGTTACAGCGGATAATGAAGGATATATGGATTGTATGGAGGATATATATGGAGGCTTATTTACAGTAGTTATGGCAAGTTATGAGAGGTAACTATGCAGATGAACAGTAGTGGCCCGAGGAACGGGGTACACCGTGGAAATCCAGTAATGAAAACAGCGTAAGAAGCTGAAGAAGGTACTCACACAAGGAAGTTCCAGGAGCAGAACCTGAGGGTCAGGTTAGGAGAAGTCCAAGGCAGAGAAGGCCCTCTAATGAGCGGATAGCCGAGACGTGGAAGGGCCCCCGTGGAGCGGGTACCCAGAGCATCCCAATGCCACGAGTAGATACTGGAACAGAAGATCCGAATGTGGAGCGGATTTAACAACGAGAGAACTCCTTGCTAACTCGTCTTAACAGTGGGCCAGTCAGCTTAAGTATACCAGCGGGTTGACGTCATCGGGAGGGGATGCCCCCGAGGTTCCCGCCATGACATAAACAAAAGGAGGCTCTAATCGCTCGTGCGCACCTAGGTGATTCCAAAAGTAAGATGGCGGTCGGTAGCTCCCACGCCATCCTGGGAACGCCAGGGAGGTCGGCGTTGGTTAGCAGAGGCTGCCATTCTTCCAATGATTGACATGCAGGGAAAAAAGAGTGAGCATGAGAGGTCGCAGCCGTCTGCGACCGACGGGCGCAACAGGGCTTAAGCCCGTAAATGGCACCTTTTAAATTTGTATGAGTTTTGTGTACATAAAGGTATGCATATAAGCTGATTTTGTGCATACATTTATGTGCATTTAAAAATAGGCATTCCAGAGGGTGAAGCTGAGGCAGCTTTGAGTTTTACATGTATGCTTTTGTTTTAAAAAGTATGATCATTTTCATGCAAACATATCAACATAAGTTTGTTTTGAAAATTGGCAGAACTTATGTGTTTTGGCAAAGCATAAGTTATATGGGTTGTCTTAAAATTACCCTCTCTATTAGACCCCCATCTCAAGCTCTCTTTCACCTCTCCAGGAGAAAAATGAGCTGTAGCGGGCAAAGCAGCTCTTCTATGCTTTCCACTTGTGGCACAGACACTTCAGCTGAATACAAGCCGGATGAGAAGGAAAAGAGGCAGGACAAAGTGGGAGATCAAGTTGGTGTAGCCCTTGGGTACATAAAATGATGGGAGGGATTTCCCTGATTTGAGTAAGGGTCATCCACCCAAATGTATTTAGCGACAAGCAGTGGATTTTCCTAAGTCTACCTTAATAATGGTTTATGGACTTTTCTTCAAGGAACTTGTCCAAACATTTTTTAACCCAGCTACACTAACAGCTTTTACCATCTTATCTGGCAATGAATTCTAGAGTGTAATTATGTGTTGAATAAAAAAGTATGTTCTCCTATTTGTCTTAAATGTATTACCTAATAACTTTATTGCCTGTCCCCTAGTCTTTGTACTCTTTGAAAGTATAAACAACTGATTTGTGTTTACTCATTCTAATCCAGTCACTATTTTATAGACCTCTAGCAAATCGTATTTTATTCTGTAAACCACTGTGATTATTTTTTGGAATGACTGTATAGAAATTAATTAATTAATTAATTAATTAATACATCTCTCCTCGGTCATCTCTTCTCCAAACTGAAGAGCCCTAACCATCCAGTAGTCATTTACTATTACTAGAAGAATTCAAATCAGTTCCCAACATGGTAGATACCAGGTCTCCCACACCCAGAATATCTCATGAGATGAGAAACCAAAAAGAGGGTCCAATTTGGGATAGGGTCTCCTCATATTGGTGGGATGTTTTGTGATTAAAAGTTGTTTATTGTATGTTATTATTTATGTACTGACTTTATCTTGTATAAAATCGGCATTTTTATTGTAATTATAGTACTTGGATGTTAACCCCTTTGAGTCATTGCAAGAAAAGTGGATTATAAATTGTGAAATAGTGTGGAAAATCAGCAGAGTCATTGCGGTCCTGCTACCTGCCTGCTATGTGTTCATTTTACAAGAGTACCAAATGCAGCATATCGTCAAAGAAAATAGGGGCAGGGGCTTTCTGTGCCAGTGCCTAGAGATGATCCTGTGCCACATACTGACAGAATCTCTCATACTAGAGCCCAAAACACTTTAAAATAAAATGGAGAACATTTTGACAGCGTGAAATAAACTAAGCTGGTGGGGAAGAATATTTAAATTGGAGACAAGATTTATCAAAATTTTGCCCCCATTTTACTACCTTTGTTTTTCCTCACTGAAAATCATGGGACAGTCTCATTGATAAATCTGCAACAGTTCTTGCATTGGAGCAAAACCTTGATAACTCTGCCCTGGGTCTTCTCATGCAGTTGTATGTTGCTAAGTTAAGTCATGGCACTGTTTCTTTCCAAAGAGCAGTTATACATTCATTCTTCATGTAGTCAGAACTTCTTAACTTCAAGATGCACTTTTCAAAGCATTGATGGTAAGATGTCAATATTCAGCAACATGGTGAGCAACACATTTATTTGGGGAAAGTTATGCATGTAACTTTTCCCAGATATTTAATGGGACTTCACACATACAAGTTTCCCGCTGAATATACTCCGATGAAGCTATGCACAAAACTTTATCCTGACTAGCGTGTAACTTTAGCCGGAGAGCACTAAATATTGTGCTCAGCAGCTAAAGTTTATCTCCACCCCCTGCAACATCTCCATTGCCTAGAGCAGAGGAGAGAGGGGGGATACGATACAGCCATTTACATACCTGAAAGGTATTAATGGTGACCAAGGGGCAAACCTTTTTCAAAAGAAGGGAAGTTTTAGAATTAAGGGTCACGATATGAAGCTCCGATGGGGAAGACTCCAGAACAACATTAGGAAATATTTTTTCACAGAAAGGGTGGTGGATGCTTGGAAAGCCCTTCCGGAGTAGGTGGTGAAAACAAAAACAGTAGCGGAATTTAAAAATGCACAGCGAGTCCATAATGGCAAGATGTTAGAAATGAAGCACATTGGGATAACTCGCACAGAGTGGCAATTACAACCTAAAACAGCAGTGGCACAGTTGCATCAAATCTCCAAAAAATCATGGGGGTAACCTGCCTGGAGTGGCAACTACATTAAAAAAAAAGCAGTGGTATGACTTCATCAGAGCTAAAAAACAAAACAAAACACGGTGTGAAGGATGGCGTGGTTGTGAGCCCTTTGTGCTGTGGCATAGTTGATGCAGCTTCATAGGTGCACCTAGGAGGCTTACACCAGCAGCTGGCGATGCGACCTGTAGCAGGACAGACTGGAGCTTCACCTATACCAGCCGCACACAACCCCCCCCCATAAATTGATCCCTTGGAATCAGGCTGCTGGTAGGTCTTAGGTGGGTCCCTAGGGCAATGGCTAGAGCAAGAATCTGGAGTCAGGGCAGGTAGCAGACTAATGAAGTCAGAGATAGGCCAAGGTCGGAGCAGGTGGTAGATTAAGGGTGGTTAGGTACGTGCAAGAGAACAGGTCCAGGAGCAGGCAATCATGGTCAGATCCACCCGAGAGGTCAGATCTAGACGTCAGGCCAAAGGTGGATGAGGTCACATGGAAGACTCTGGATGAGAGAGGCAATACAAGGCAAGGCTGGACAAGGAAGGTTGGACAAGGCAAGGCTGGAGAGGCAAGGCTGGATGAAGAATCAGGACCAGTGGACACAGGAACCAGGAGCTCAAAGCCAATATGCACTGCTAAGGCAGAATACTTGCTGCTGAGACAAGTTAGTACTGCGAGGCCCTTGCTTAAGTAGGCAGTCAGCCTAACATCATCGGAGGGCACTGCTCAGCGTTTCCTGCCACAGAGCCTATAAAATGTGCACATATGCATGCGCGCACACCTAAGGGACGGCAGTGTGAGCAGTGGCTGGTGGCATCTCAGGCTGCACTGGGCGACGTTCAGAGCAGGAGGCTGTGTGCTGACTGTGGGACGGGTCCAGCCACGTCGGGGTGAGTGAGGCAGCTCGCGGGGCCCTCACGTGAGCCACCAAAAGTAACACATGGGGAGGCCAACAATGTGATGACTGGGATGGACATGGCTATACTTGGTTCAGATATAATAGAACTGAGAAATTGAGTGGAAGACTCAAGAAGGGGATTGGTGTTGGATTGATTTTGGGAATTTTAGAATTTTATATAAATATCTACCAAAAGAGTATGAATCTCAACCGCTCAGTCTGAATGGGCCATTTTGGTCTTTATTTGCCATTGTTTTCTATGTTACTGTGATGCCCCTTTTTGTCTGGATAGATTTGTGTGCACAAAAATTGGAGTCAGCAGGGAGGAATATTCAAAACTTAACTTTTGTGCTGAAGTTACCCACACAAAGGTTTTTGAATATCAACCTCAGCTTTTTAAATCATGGATCCAAATAAACCTGATTTTCAAGATAATCAAAATATGCTAATTCACCTATACTTAGATCAAATATATGCTTATCCATATCCATAATATATCGGGCTTGGTAGTGTGTCCATCAGTGCTCGCGCATGTTCCCCAGCCCGCCGATAGATGGTGCAGGCGGCTCCCTGGCCACCTTGGAGGCTCAAACACGCTGTACAGCGTCCATGCCACAGCACCAGCTACAAAAGGTACTCCTGGGGGAATTCTGCGCTACTGCGGAATGCAGAATTTGCGCAGAATTTCTCCTTCCCGTAGATTTCCTCCCACACCTAGCCGATTTCCTCCCTTGCCAGAAGACTATTCAAAACCAGAAGGACAGCGGCCATCGCGGGACAGGCAGAAAATAGCAGCGGAGACCCCGGCATGCCGCGAACGGAGCTCGTCCCGTGGCACACGCTCCGTTCGCGGCGAAGATGAAGGCCCGGCGCGCCGTTCACAGCTAAAAGGGAAGGTCCCTGTGTGTCGCGATCGGCACACCCGGGTCTTCATCTTCGCCGTGAACGGAGCGTGTGCCACGGGACGAGCTCCGTTCGCGGCATGCCGGGGTCTCCGCTGCTATTTTCTGCTCAAGGTGAAAATAGAAGGCCCCCGAGAGCCTGGCTAGGCCTAGAAATATAGGGAAACCCAAACAAAGTATTAGTATCATGTGGCATTTCTTACGAAGAAAAGAAATATTAAGGAGAGAAAAAAGACAAGGAACAAACTGTAATTTTTTTACTAAGAGGAGGGAAGAGTTGAAAAGGTACTCTTAATTTCTTCTAGGCCAAGCAGGATGGTAGTCCTCACATGTGGGTGACATCAGCAGATAGAGCCTGACACGGAAAACTTTTGTCAAAGTTTCTAGAAACTTTGGCATACTGCGCATGCCCAGCCTACCGCTATCCATGTACCCACACGGAATCCATCTTCAGTCTCTTTTTTTCTGCGAAGCATTTGCCTTGCGGTTTGTGGAGCTCTGCTCTTTTCAAAGTGATTTTTGCTTTCTGGTCAGTTTTTTGATTGTTCTTCACCGGGTCCCTCTTCCTCTGGTCGGTATCCCAGTCAGCAGTACAGTAGGTTAAATTTTTCCCTTGATTGTGGTTGATTTCCCGTGTGTTGCTCCTCGGTGGCCACCGGCCATCGACTGCTTGCCGGCTGTTTTTCATGGTGCCGTCCAGTTTCTGTCAATGCCCCCCAGTACCCGCGGACCATGTGTATTACTGATCCACATGAGGTCTACATCCTCTGCCTGGGGGCGTCTGATCCATCGACTCCAGCATCAGGGGCGTCGACACTTGGAGGCCACGGGGAAGCATTTGGCACGCCTCCAACGGAACCCGAGAGAGAGAGAGGGGGGCCAGGGATAGGCCGTCACCGGTGTCATCGCACTCAAAGACATTGGGCTATTCTCCATCCTCGATGCCAGAGAAAGACCAGGCCAAGCACCAAGGGGAGTCTTGTAAGCATCAATACCGGTCGCCGGCGGTACACGGCACCAGGCTCGGATCGGCACTGGCGGTCGCCATGCTGCAACTAAAGTGACCCCGTGAGGAGGAGGCATCACCCTCCATTAGACCTGGGAGTCCCAGGCATTCCCCACCGGTGTCAGTGCTGGGCACTGAGCCTCCTCAGAGTGCCAAGGCGGCTCTGGTGAACCTTCTCTGCCTCCTCCTCAAACCATCTTGACCTCAACGGATTTTCAGGAGGAGCTGGATCACAGGATGCAGAAGGCGATGCTCCGAGCCCTGCGGGGTATCGAGCCGCCCCTGGCACTGGTCCCCATGCCAGTGCCAGAGCCAGTGCCTTCTCTGTTGAGAAACTCACAGACCTGCCCTGCACTGGTGAAAATATCTTTGGAGATAAGGTCAGGGATGCGGTGGCCCAACTGAAGAATCACCACGAAACTCTGCAGCACCTTTCGGTCAGTACTTTTGACTCGCCATCCTTGGTCAGGAAATCCTCATGCCAGGGCTCTAGGAAGTCCTTCTATCACCAGAGAAAATATTATCCTCCTGCCTCACGGGCAAGCACGCCACGCACCAGTTTCCAGGGCCGCTCTCAGCAGCAACTGACCTCCAGGCTTTAGCCAGCCCCTCAACTGAGCCCTGCTAAGGGATTTTGATTGGCGGTGGGGGAACATAAACCAAACCGCCATACTCTTGACATCTTCAGTAGGGGGCAGGCTGCATCTCTTTGCGGACCGGTGGCCCCCATCACCTCGGACCAGTGAGTCCTCTCCATCATTCGCCAAGGGTACCGGCTGAACTTCAGGGACATCCTGCAGACTCTCCCCCATGTCCATCTTGGGGCCTCTCCCCTCATCAGGAGATACTCTTGACAGAGCTCTCTGCCCTTCGAATGCCTGGAGAGGTCGAACCCAGTCCACTGCACCAGAGGGGCCAAGGATTCTACTTTCGGTATTTCCTGATACCAAAGAGAGCAGGGAGGCTCTGCCCTATTCTAGACCTGAGAGCTTTGATCAAATTTCTTCAAAAAGAAAAGTTCAAAATAGTCTTTTGGGCACCCTGATCCTACTCCTGCAAAGGGGAGATTTGTTCCCTTGATCTGAAAGATGCCTAAGCCCACATTGAGATCTTTCCTGGTCACTGGAAGTGTCTTCAATTTACCATGGGCGAAAGTCACTTCCAGTACAGGGTATTACCGTTCGGCCTTGCTTCGGACCCACTGGTCTTCACCAAGTGCTTGGATGTAGTGGGAGCACACCTCCACCCTCAGGGAGTGCACGTGATCCCTTACTTGGACAACTGGATGGTCAAGAGCGCCACCCAGGAGGAGCGCTTCACTCTCTGAAGTTGACCATTCAGGTGCTACAGTTTCTCAGGTTTGTTATCAATTACCCGGTCCCACATCAGCCCGTCACCACAGCGTGCCTTCATGGCCCGTCTAAACACGGCTCAGGCCAGGGCATTCCTACCTCATGATCAGGTGCTTGCCCTGTCATCTCTTGCAAGTTTGATCCACCGAACCTGGGTGGCCTCTGCCTGCCTTTTGCTTTGTCTTCTCAGCCACATGACTGTGTCAGTCCATGTTACCCCCCCTGACATGCTTGTGCATGCGCAGGGCACAAAGGACACTGCGGTCACAGTGGCAGCAGGCCAGCAAGGACCTCAGTGCACGTATCTGCATTATGCAGCCTCGTCAGATCTCTTTGTCTTGGTGGGAAGATCTTTCCAATCTGGAGCAGGGGGTTCCTTTCCATGCTTTCCCATCTCAGGTTGTATTTACCACAGATGCATTGACTCTGGGTTGGAGTGCGCATGTGAATAACCTCCGTACACAAGGTGATGGACGGTTCAGGAATCTCGGTTCCAGATCAACTTCCTGGAGCTACAATTGATCCGCTAAGCTCTTTGGGCATTCCAGGGTCACTAATCCAACTGTTCGGTCCTCATCTAAATGGACAATCAGGTGGCAATGTGGTACATCAACAAACAGGGAGGTACTGAGTCGTTCCTCCTCTGTCAGAAGGCGGTTCAGATTTGGTCCTGGGCTCTGTCATGAGGCATGTTCCTATGAGCGATGTACCTAGCTGGGACTGAAAATGTGGTGGTGGACTTCCTGATTCGGGCATTTCAGCCACATGAGTGGTCCCTGAATCCAGCAGTGGCAGATCGCATCTTCTGCTTGTGGGGGACCCTGGACATGAACCTCTTTGCCTCCCCTTGCAACAGCAAAGTGAGCCACTTCTACACCCTGTTCAGGTCAGATGGAACACCAACTTCGGACGCATTTGCCCACCATTGGGGCAAGGGCCTTCTGAACGCATAGCCTCCACTTCCGCTGGTGATGAAGACTCTCTTGAAGCTCCAACAGGACAAGGGGACCATGATTCTTGAGGACTTTTGTTGGCCGAGGCAGATCTGCTTCCCGCTCCTGGAGGACCTGTCTGTCTGAGGACCTCCCCCGACCTGATCGCACAGGATCAGAGCAGGCTGCGCCATCTGAACCACAATGTATTAGCCTTGATGGCCTGGATGTTGAGAGGCTAGTTCTGTGGCCCATGGGCCTCTCTGACAACATGTCTCAGGTACTGGTAGCTTCCAAGAAGCCTTCCACCAGAAAGTCTTAAAGACTGAAGTGCAAGAGGTTTACATCTGGTGTGCATGTCATGGCTTGGATTTGTTTGCCTGCTCCACTCTGAAGTTGCTCGACTGTTTGTGGCACATTTCAGAAGCTGGCTTGAAGACCAACTCAGTCAGGGAACACCTAAGTGCCATCAGTGCTTACCACCAGGGAGTTAGCGGTACACCCATCTCAGTGCAGTTCGTAGTGGGGCAGATTATGCAGGGTTTGCTTCAGCTGAAGCTTCCCCTGCGGATTCCCGTTGTGTCATGGGACTTCAATGTTGACTTGACTTGGCTCATGCGTGATCCTTTCAAGCTCTGCGCTCCTGCGATCTGAGGTACCTGACCTGGAAAGTTCTTTTCCTGCCGGTCACTTCGGGTGCAGGGTTAGTGAGCTTCAGGCGTGGTGATGTATCCACCCCACACAAAATTCTTTCATGATAGGGTGGTCCTGCGTACTCACCCCAAGTACCCCAAGATTTTCAACTCAATTCGTCAATCATTCTGTCCACCTTCTTTCCGAGGCCTCATTCACACCAGGGCAAACGGGCTCTGCACAGTTTGGATTGCAAGAGGGTCTTAGCTTTCTATCTCTTTCAATAATAATAGATTGGGAGTTGCAGTGACCAAGCAAACTCTGTCAAATTGGCTGGCAGATTGTATTTTCTTCTGCTATGTGCAGGCGGGCCTTCAGCTTGGTTCCGGATCCCCGCTGAACGACCTCCTGCAGTCGATCTCCTGCCAGCGCCATTTTCCGTATGGAAAACGATTCGCGGCAGGAGATCGCTCCCGGACCCCCGCTGGACCCCCAGGAACTTTTGGCCAGCTTGGGGGGGCCTCCTGACCCCCACAAGACTTGCCAAAAGTCCAGCGGGGGTCCGGAACGACCTCCTGCGTCGAATCGTTTTGGCCTATGGCCGCCGCCATTTTGCGGCGGCCATTTTGCAAAATGGCGCCGGCTGAAGACTACACGATTTAGTGTGCCGGTTTCCTGCTCTCCCCCTTCCCCCGATTTAGCTACGGACTGCCGCTACGGAGGTAATTTAAGGCTATGGAGGTAATTTAAGCTACGGACCGCCGCTACGGACCCCCAGGTAATTTAAGGCATTTGGGGGGGGGGGTTCGGGAGGGTGGGGGATTTAATTTAAAGGGTCGGGGTGGGTTTTAGGGGGTTTTAGTGTGCCGGTTTTCCTGCCCTCCCCCTTCCCCCGATTTACGATTTTTTGACGATAAATCAGGGGAATTGGTATTGTATCGTTGCCCTAACGATTTTTGACGATTTAAAATATATCGGACGATATTTTAAATCGTCAAAAAACGATTCACATCCCTACTGAAGAGTCCTGTGCTGTAGCCTAGCAAACTATAGGGCTATAGTGTCAACCTCTGATGTTTGTTACAGGAGCTAAGGGATGTTCCTGCCAGTACTGACTGGGAACTAGCTAGGAGGATAAAGATCCCAAGGTCTAAGGGGACACCGACCTGCCTGGGGAAGCTCACAGTCAGAGAAACGTGAAGAGAAATGTGAAACTGAGTAGTGAATAGAAGACCCTGATGAGGAGCTGAAAAGAAAACTTTATCAAAAAAATTTGAACTTAGTTCTGTGAAGTATCGTGAATATAGTGAGAGACCATCAAAGGATTGTCTTTGTGTTCCTGGACTATTCTGTCATTTTCTCGTTAATTGCCTGGACTGTTTTGGGTTTGTTTGTTTTTTAAGAAATCCTTTTGGTTTGGGCTACTGATTTCGCTTCTCCCCTTGGGCTTTATAGCTTTGCTGACCTCCACAAGGCTGAATCCTGGTTCCGGGACTGCAGAAAGGACTTTTCCCACCCATACAGCTACTGATGGTGACCCCCAACAAAGAGGGGGTTACATGTATTTTCCCGCCTCTGACCTAACCCCATCCACTTTTTTTTTATGTAGGTGAGAGTATGAATGCCTTACTTTTACCTACATATGGGGGAGAGGGCAATATTTAAATCACATTTTTATGTGGTTTTCCATGTAAAAACATTTGAATATTGCCCCCATATACATTTTTGAAGTGTTCTGTTCTGTTTGGTTTACACTCTGGTCTATTTTGTTCAATTTCTGCTGGATAAGCTGCTCCATAATTAGGTGATGCAAAACAAGATACTGCACCATAAATTTATGAACTCTTTGCTGATTGACTGATTTATCTCTTTTGTAGGTGTATAATTTTTGTCTAGGAATTTGAATCTGAGTCGTTGCTTGGAGATTTCAATATACAATTGCATGACTTTCAGATGAACTCATCCTACCTCTGTTAAAGTGAATGAATATACAGCTGTATTTGATGTAGATAAACAGCTCTTAGAAAATGTTCATTTAATTAGTATTTGTCTTCTTTTTCTTTTTTTTTTTTTTTTTGCAGATGTGAAGAGTATGTCACCCAGTTGGATGAGATGCAAAGGCAGTTAGTGGCTGCAGAAGATGAGAAGAAGACCCTGAACTCTCTGCTGCGGATGGCAATCCAGCAAAAGCTTGCGCTCACCCAGAGATTGGAGGACCTGGAGTTTGACCATGAGCTGTCCCGTCGCAGCAAAGGCAAACTCAGCAAGAGCAAGACCGGCAGCCCTAAAGTAAGTGAGGAAGCATCTGTCATAGTGCCAGTCATAGACACTTCTCTCTTGCACAGCCAGGACCCAGAGCAGCCAAACTTACTGATCAGCAGTGGCACTCGGAGGAAAAAGTATGCCCGCACTGGTCTTTACAGTACAGACCAGTGGACAGCGTTCTATAATAGTTCATCTAATTGAACTGGGGATTACACATGCGTGCGCAGTGCCAGCTCGCTACAACTACATCATGCAGCAAATATGTGCCATTGACTTCAGTGGTGAAATTCTTAATTTCCTTAAACTGCTACAAATATTTGCAGGCTACAATAAATTGTCGATGGTTTTAAATAGTAGACACTGTATATTTTGATTGTAGATATTCAGAGACACACTTACACCTGATTCAAAATCAAAGACTTTATTCCTACTCGTCCCCCAGAATCTCAGTTCCCTTTATTCAATGGTATTGATATTTTTATTTATCTTAAAAGATTTCTAACCCTCTTTCCTGGCCTACCAGGTTGCCCAAGGAGGTGAAAAATAAAAGATGATAATTGCACAAAAGATAATAACTGCACAATATATTCTGTCAAGTATCTCAGTACATTATGGGCCTGATTCACTAAGGCTTCTCTCCAATTCTGTGTCTATGGGAGAAAAGCTAAATGAATCAGGTCCTATGTATGCTTTTATTGGCAGAAGGTTTTTTTTATTTGGCTTCTTATTTACCAAGAAGAAAATGAAGCTCCTTCACTTACTGGTGAATTTTCAAAAGAGTTACATGCATACATGTAACATACTGTCATAGCAGTTTTCAAAAGCGCTTAAAGTGCACTTACTTGGGTATATCCTATGGACAATACGATGGCATATATTGTAGCAATTTTCAAAGGCCCACTTACACAGGTAAAGTGCATTTATATGTGTAAAACCTAGATTTAAACATGTAAATGCTTTTGAAAATCAGAACCATAATAAGTAGGAGGCATCTCTCATTGGGCCTCATTTTCCAACGCTAGCGCACGCTTGCGCTAGCAGCGCAGTCTTGCGTTATCAGCGCAAGCGTGCGCTAGCGATATGGGGGCGGAGTCGGCCCCGGAAGAGGAGGAGTAGGGGCATCACCGGGGCCGAATCTACAAAGAAGGCGCGGACGGCGAAAAGGTAAGGAGCCTTTTCGCAGCCTATTTCGCGCCCACTAGCACCACCTTTCACGCAGGCGCTATTGGGTGCGAAACCGTGGTGGTGCGATCACTGCCGGCTAGCGCAGGACCGCCCCCCCCCCCCCCCCGTTTCGACCCCCCATTAGTGCAATTTTCTAAAGTATCGCAGGCCTGCGATACTTTAGAAAATGAGGCCCATTGTCAGAGAAGGCTCTCATTAGGATTATGGAACGCATAAAATAGTGAAGTTAAATCTGAGCTGTTCCATCTTTCAGGATCCTAAGGATTAAGGATTTGTACTTTTGCTCAAGAGACGTGAAACAAGTGAGTGTTTTGTCAGTTTTGCTCCAGCCCATTTTTCACAGACTTTCCATTTCACTGAGAAAATCCAAATAGAAATATAGCAATATCTAATGGTCCCTGCAATGCATTTTCTTTGAAATCCTACTGAATTATGCAGGGTTTCATGGAATTTCACAGCTGTTTGCAAGTTTGCACTCATTTTTCCCTATTATTGTCCATGATAAAAATTCCAGAACTTGAGAATTTTGCCCCGAAATTTCTCGCAAACTTCAATGTGCAGATTGACACATCTCTATTGAGCAAGCACTGCTTTGACAAGAAGAGAGATGACACATAAGGACTGTACACACTTACTATTAAATAAATAAAAATTGTGGCTAAATAAAAATCAAAAACACAAAGTGCATTTAAAAATGTATAGGTATTTTAGATTTTTACTTAAAGGTAGAACAGTTTGAGCCATAATTGTATGTATGATGGGGCAATTTTCAAATTATTTGCACTGGCAAAAAGCCCACATGTACTTTTTTTTTTTTACCCCATTTTTTTACTCACAAGAATTTTCAAAGCAAAGTTATATACGTACTTTGGCTCTGAAGCTTGCTGTGGTGCAAAGTACATGTGGCCACCTGCATCTGCTGGCTGTGCAGGGAGATTTTTGCTGGAAAAGTAGATTTGAGAATCCCATTGACGCGCACACTTTTCCTTTCTCTGATCTAAATATGCCCCTGGAAATGCTGTCTCTCGACGTAGCCAAACGTAGGGAGTCTTGTGAGCACCATGCAGACTTACATCCATAGGGGCAGATTTTAAAAGCTACACTTGCGGTGTACACGCAGCCGCGCGCAAGTTATAAAATCAGGGGTCGGCGTGCGCAATGGGGTGCACACTAGTGCACTTTGCGCGCACCGAGCACTCAGGGAGACCAGCTGGCTTTCCCTGTTCCCTTCCCTCCCCTCCCCACCTTTCCCTCCCTTCCCCTACCTGTCCCGCCCCCCAGCCTGAAACCCCCCCATACCTTTGTCTCTGAAGTTACGCCTGCCAGGGGCAGACATAACTTGTGCATACCAGCCCACTGCTGGCGCGCAATCGGCCAGCCCAGCGGCCTTGCAGAGGCCTCTGACTAAGCCCCCAGACCTCCCCTCCCCGCCCATATTTTCAAGCCCCGAGACTTACACACGTCCCGGGGCAATACGCGCACCACCGGGCCTTTTGAAAATAGGCCCGACGAGCGTAACCCCCCTACGCGCGTAAATCCTCCTGGATTTATATGCGTAGGGCTTTTAAAATCTGCCCCATAGTGAGGAAAGATGGGTTCTAGACAGCCGACTAACATGGATAAAATGCTTTGTACCCACTTAAATCGCTTTTTGAAATTTTTTTAAAATATATCACATCAAAATAAAGATCCACAAACAAGATGCAGGTGAAAAATGTTTACTACATTTCATACATTTGTGGCTAGCTTTCAATAGTTATACTAAATTAGGCACAAGTGTATTAAATTGGTCCTATAAAAAGGTATTGCCTATGGGGAATTTTTTAAAAGGGTTACGCGCATAAGTTATGGGGCGGATTTTAAGAGCCCTGCTCGCCTAAATCCGCCCAAATCCGGGCGGATTTAGGCGAGCAGGGCCCTGCGCGCCGGTGAGCTTATTTTACATAGGCCTACCAGCGCGCGCAGAGCCCCGGGACTCGCGTAAGTCCCGGGGTTTTCTGAGGGGGGCGTGTCGGGGGGCGGGCCCAAACCGCGCGGCATTTTCGGGGCGTGTCGGGAGCGTTCCGGAGGCGGGCCCGGGGGCGTGGTTATGGCCCGGGGCGGTCCAGGGGCATGGCCGCGCCCTCCGGACCCGCCCCCAGGTCGCGTCTCGTCGCGTCCCGGCGCGCTAGCGGCCCGCTGGCGTGCGGGGATTTACGCCTCCCAGAGGGAGGCGTAAATCCCCCGACAAAGGTAAGGAGGGGGTTTAGACAGGGTCGGGCGGGTGGGTTAGGTAGAGGAAGGGAGGGGAAGGTGAGGGGAGGGCGTTAGAGGATTCCCTCCGAGGCCGCTCCGATTTCGGAGCGGCCTCGGAGGGAACGGGGGTAGGCTGCGCGGCTCGGCGCGCGCCATCTATACAGAATCCATAGCCTTGCGTGCGCCGATCCAGGATTTTAGCGGATACGCGTGGCTACGCGCGTATCTACTAAAATCCCGCGTACTTTTGCTTGCGCCTGATGCGCCAGCAAAAGTACGCCTATTCGCGCGGTCTGAAAATCTACCCCTATGCGCGTAACCCTTTCAAAACCCCCCTGCGCATGCCGAGCCTATTTTGCATAGGCTCGGCGGTGCGTGCAAGCCCCAGGAGGCGCGTACTTCCCGTGGCTTTGCAAGGGGGGGCATGTCGGGGTGCGTGTCGGGGGGGCGGCGCGAAGTTCAGGGCATTCCGGGGAGCACGTTGGGGGCGTGGTGCCGGTCCGGGGGCATTTCTGGGGCATGGCCGAGGCCTCCGAAATTGCTCCCAGGCTGGGGAATCGCGCGGCGGTGGCCGATCGGCGCGCGCGAGTTAAGCCTGCCTGGAGCAGGCATAACTTTTACGATAAAGGTAGGGGGGGTGTAGATAGGGCTGGGGGGGGGGGGGTTAGGTAGGGGAAGGGAGGGGAAGGTGGGGGGAGGGAACGGGCAGCATGTGCAGGGCTCGGTGCGCGCAAGGTGCACAAATGTGCACCCCCTTGCGCGCGCCAACCCCGGATTTTATAAAATACGCGCGGCTACGCACGTATCTTATAAAATCCGGCGTACTTTTGTTTGCGCCTGGTGCGTGAACAAAAGTACCCCTATGTGTTTTTTATTTTTTGCAACTTTTTCTCTAGGTGTCTAAGTGGTCTAACAGAGCAACCGTGCTAATATTTTTTTTTTTTTTACTCAGAAACATCTGTAAGTTCAGTGATGTACTATCACAATACACAGCTGCATGAATCCCCCCTCTTTCCATGAAAGAGAGGTTGCAGAATCAAGGAGCATGGAGAAAGCTGGTTGGCTGAAACTTTTACTATTACTGTGTCTCAAACAATAGCTGTAATTTTTTTTACCTTTTTTAAAGAGCGAATACAACAGAGATAAGAATATGATTCTGGAATATAAACTGTCCTGTTCTACCAAATTTTTCATTCTTAATTAAAAGGGAATTTCATAAGTGTTATTAATATCCTAAATCAAAAGTGGTACACAAAAGCTCATGTGCCTGACAGATGTCTGTCCTGAACACAGAGTTTTGCTGTAGAGTTACCAGAATGGATTCTTTGGCATGGCATCAAAGTCCGACATTCTTCTCTGGTTAGATAATTTTTGAGATGTGCTCACTAAAGTAGTGTACTAATAAGAAATAACGTATAAAGCTCTTCTCATCTGCCCCATCAATATTTCCTTTCTGTTTTAGAAACTACCAATGACAGTGACTAAATTATGTTTCTATTTATGACAAAAGCAATTATGTGAATTTCTTAAAACTGAAGGAAAAATGTTGGTATGTGTTCAGGCCAGTTTCCTGTAGAATGTCTCTGATGCATCTTTTGTTTGGAGTTGTAATCCTTCAACTTTCCTCCACCCAACTTGGGGGGGTGAGGGGGTCTCAGTCTCCAACTGATTATTCAGTTCCTGGGAAGACAGGCAATGCTCAATATACACACATTATAAAACCAGCAAAAAAATACAGCAATATAGTAAACAAGCAGATTTTCAAACAAATGAAAAAATGCAAGAAATGTTTAAATATTGGATATTGTGCCCCGTCTTTTCCAATAACCCTTATTAATGATTCCTATCTGCAATCAAAGATAATAACCGTATTTGTATGTGATTGCTACAAAATTGTCTCTAGAATATTTTCACCTTTTCCTGGTTATCAGGACCAGTTGGAATTTCAGGAACTTATAAATATCAACTACAGAATTTAAGAAAATTCTACTTCCTTTCTAGAGACACTTTCACGAGCAATATCATCAATAACACCTTCCAAGCAAAGAGAAAAGTTGAGTGAAATGTGATGGGGTATTTATGATATAAATCATTAATTCCTGTTGTAAAGTTTTCCCATAGACACACATCCTTATTCATTCATGTTTCCATTTTGTCCATGCTATTTCATATCCCTTCTCTTAGATGTTTACGTGCCAAGAGCTGACACACATGCTGCACACATATTGTTAATGTAGCTGACTACTGTACATTGTCATAATCACACAAATTTGAACATAGTGCCATGACGTGATTACCACATTTTGTATGTCAAGTCATACCTTACAAATGCAGTGATTGAGTGCCACAAAATACAAAGCAAACAGGAAAAGAAAGCAGCAATAGAGCTATCTGTATGTTCAGGGCCATCTTAGAACTGTAGATTTTTGTAATATGTGTTCATTCTGTGGAGCTAGCAGCTGTGTAGCACTGGGCAATCTCAAGACCTGTCACCATGAGGCAAATTTTGTACAAATTCAGTAGTCATATAATGAAAATCAATAGATTACCAACAGGAGTCAATGAGGTAAAAAGAGTCGTCAAGGCAGTAGATCCCTGGTATGTTGGTGTTTCCATTTAAGAGTTGGTTTGTGATATCCAAGCTACAAATCTTGTTTTCAGTTTTGAAATCAAGAAATAATAAAGTTCTTTGATGGAGCAGTGCTTTGGACCCATTACTATGCAAGCTACTGGCTACCACTAGATTTTGTTGACTCTTTACACTGAAATGCAAAAAAGTACAAACAGAAAATGAAAGTTGAAAACCAGGCAGGAATTCCATAAACTGAACTACCAGAACTTTGCACCATTAGAAAACCAGTAATATCCCTCCCTGAATGAATGCAGCACAATAGCAGGGCAGAAGAAGGATGAATCCATGATCTTTTAGTCGTATGACAAATTCAAGAACCTCAGCCATTATGAACAAACCAGACTGCCACATCACAAAGCTGGACTTTACTACTACTGTTGCTACCTCATCAGCTTCTAAAATAAATGGCATCTAAGAAAGACAACTGGATTAATCAGGAGTCATTGAAGATGATTAAATATTACTGAAATGCGCTGCCTACACTGGACCTAGTCATGGTGTAGAAGCTGGATTTATCAGAACTGGAAATTTCAGTAAGAGATAGCATGAGGAATGGAAATGTTGTATTGCTGAAGGGAAAGAAGGGGGCACACATCTACAGGAAGTACACCATAGCTTTCCATCCTGTTTATCTATAAACCCTTCATTTTTCCCCTTTCAGTTTACTTTGCCCTCCCTGTTAAGTCAGAGTGTTCATTCCTGTTCTTTCCCCTTTATTTAACCCTGCCCTCCTTCTAAATGAAGTGTGCATATTAAACAAACCTCTGTATAAACCCCACACTATGTGATTGCTATCATGCTAGCAGCAGAGTTTTGCTGGGCATTCATGCTGCCTTTCAAAAATGATGGAATTGATTACATCAGGTGCAGCTTAGCTTCATTCTCCATAATCATATTATTCTTGCATATAGCCTGTAGTCTTTCCCATCCGTTTTATACATCAGCATTTCATTGTAATTCACAATTCCCCAAATCTTGTCTTCTAATCTAACTTCTGTATTTCTTAGTCTTTATGGCAGTGTGAAACCTAGCAAGTGTCACAAATATTCATAGCCTACCCCTAGAAAAATCAAACGTGGCATATTCTGTAGCAATATGCTCAGTATTTCATAGGACCTTCTTTTGAAAAGCTTGACCTTCTAATATAAGTTCCATTTGCTAAATTAGGTAGCATAACTGAACTGTTCAAATCAGTTATGCAATCTAAAGTTTCACATCAAATTTTAAGGAAAGAAATAAGACAATTCAGAAAGTTAATTATGTGAAAGGCTACAAAGAAGGGTCAATGAATACATTGTAGGCAGGGCTGATGCAAGAATATTTGGCAATCTAGGCAAAACCTCTGTTTTGTGCTCCCCTTCCATCCCCCAATTAACTTTCAGAACCATAGACCACCTCCTCCTCTGAGATTTGATAAATAAACTCATTTATAATGTAACCACTACCACCCCTCCCAGAACAATCTTATAAAAAAAACACATAATTAGACATAAGAAAGGCAATTTTCAAAATCCATTTGCATGGGTAAACACCATTTTACCCACGTAAAAGGTCTTTTTGAAAATTGCCCACTCTAAAAGTGCCTCATAGGAAAAGAGTAAAAGGGGGTAAACTCAGGAATAATCTTAGTAAATATTTATTTACAGAGATGGTAGTGGATGCATGGAATAGCATCCCCGTAGAGATGGTAGAGACAAGGACAGTATCTGAATTCAAGATACTATCCCTATTGCTCCCTCAGGGATCTCTGAGGGAGCGATAGGGATTGTAAAAGTGAATAGTCAAGACTAGATAGACAGTAAAGTATGGTCTTTTTCTGCCATCATATTTCTATGTTTCTAAAAGTACAGTTCAAAGGAGGAGTATTCTCATATTTTTCCTTTGAGAATTTGTTTAAAGCATTCAGGTAAAAGTATGTGTGATTTTGAATCAAAGCATACAGTTTTGAAAATTTCCTTTATCATTTTAAATGTTAAACTTTGTTATATGAGTTTCAGATATCATGTCACAGTGTCCAATAAATGCATCATCTGTGATTTTGGGGGGTAGACTGCAAAACTAGAAATTAAGAAAGATATAATTATTAAATTAAAAGACATCCAAACCACATTGGCTGAAGCTAGTTGCTGATATGTTTGGCTGATTGGGTTGAACTGGGGTGTTTCTTCTTATTTACATCCAAACCAAGCTATCACAGCATTACTATTCTTCCCAGCAGGAAAAAAGTAATATACTAATAGAACAATGGGCTGAAAATCAAGACCAGCACTTGCCCCACTGTTACTCCTGGTGATCTTGAATAAGTCACTTTATATCCCTTTACCGCTTAAATTGTAAGCTCTTTAGGGAAGATATTTATAATACCTGAATTCTAAAAATGCTGTAAGCCATCTTGAGTGTACCTTGGAAAGGCAAGCTAAAAATCAAAATGTAATATTACAATACACCTCCTGATGGGAAAACAGAATAAGCTGGAGAACACATTACAATTATAGTAATAAGTAAAGGGATGGGGGTGGGGATTTGACAAAAGCGGCAAAGACAGTAATACTTTACAATGCTAGGGGCCTTATATCAGATAATGGGTTAGAAAGCCAATGTTCTTAGGCATGCCTTTTGTGTTTGTTCTGCAGTGTGGATCATCTTAATTTAAAATGTTTTGTAATCTTGGGTACTTTTTAAATTCCTTTTATGACATATAGGACCTATGCAGTGCCGGCCTTTAGGTAGGGTGCACTAGAGGTGTCCTTGGCAGTACCAGCATCGCCCATTATATTGAAAAGCCAATTTTCGCCCAAGGTGCCAACTTTTGCTTTTTGCCCTAGAGCCAGCCCTGGTCCTATCCACTAAAGGTTACCGTATACTAAAAATAGCAGAGTTGCTTACCTGTAGCAGGGGTCCCTCTTTAGTCTCGTAATATAGAATTATGAAAAAAATAAAATAAACATAGGAGAAAACCCAACTCCGCAGGGTGGTGGCCTCCAATCAGAGGGTCCACCATCGAGGGTACAGGTCGCTGGCTTTGGCTCCTTCGCAGCCAGTCAAAATCCTGTAGCAGGATTCTGCTGAGGTGCTGGCTGAATCCTAGAGATATGTGGCTGTCTGGGGCGGGCCTTTGGTCCAGCCCGCTGAGACCGTATCCTACCCGCCGGAGGGTAATACTTCCTCGGGCTGTAGAAAGGGTGTCTGGGCCCCTGACGCGAGGATCTCTTACCTGAGGACTGTGATCCAAGGTACTGGCTGGAAGATGCTGAAGGGTTTCATGGTGATCTTTCAACTGTGCCACTGTCTCCTTAATTTTGTCTCCAAAGAGATTTTCCCCAGTTTAAGGCAAATCCGCTATACGGTCTTCCACCTCTGGTCAGAGGTCAGAGGCATGTAGCCAAGCCATTTGGCACACACTGATGCCAGCGGTGGCTACTGTCACCGCCGTCTCAAAGACCTTATAAGCAGACCGAACCTTGTGCTTGTCACATTTGAAACCCTGCTGAACAACCTTCAGGAAGTTGTTGAGGGAGAAGGTCCACTAAGTCCTGAACCTGCTTCCAGAGGTTACTGGAATACTGACTCATATATAGTTGGTAGCAGGCAATACAAGCTGCTAACATGGATCCTTGGAAGACTTTCCTCCCTAGAGCATCCAGGGCCCTTTGCTCACGGCCTGGGGGTGTGGAGGCATGAGTGCAGGACCGCTTTGCCTTTTTGAGGGCTGATTCCACTACCTCGGACTGGTGCGGAAGCTGGTACCACTCAAACCTCATGGTTGGCTGCACCAGGTACATTGACCGGCAGGACCGAGATAGGGTGGTCCCAGAGCTGGACAAACAGTTCTTTAAATATGTCATGGACAGGAACTGCAACCACTTCCTTCGGTGCATCCACAAATTGGAGGACCTCCAGCATTTTGTATCTGGAGTCTACTTTAGTGAGGAGCTGGAAGGGAACCAACTCCACCATGGCTTGGACAGGAGGGGATCGATGTCTCTCTTCTGGAGGAGAAGGCTTGGAGGGTAGGTTCTTGGAATCATCTGAGGAGGATACAGAAACCTCGTCCCCCCACGGCTCATAAGGGGCATCATCATTGCTCACATCATTCAGAGACACTGGTGGGGGAGCTCTGACAGTGCTCTTGGGCCATAGCACCGGGGGCACCAAGAGCCCTGAGGGCACCGAGGGCACCAGAGGCACCGCAGACATCAGCAGCACCGAGGGTGTTGATGGACCCAGCAGTTCGGCCAATACCGGCCATGAGGTTGGCCTTGGAAAAGGAAACACTGGCCCAGAGGGCCCTCTGATTGAGGTTGCCCTGGTGTCTCCCATGGCAGCAAGAGCTCCCGGGACACCAGTACAGGCTGCACTTTCACGGAACCGAGGAGCAAGACCAACTGCTCCAGCAATAGTGCCAGCATCAATGGTGCCAGCTCCAGTGGTGGTAAATGCCCTGAAGGGGCTGGTGGCTCGATACCTTGTAGGGCTTGGCTGACCGCTAACCACACTCTGAGCTCCATCTCCTCCTCAAATGCTGCCAATGACAGGACAACCTGAGGAGGAGGAGGCATGACCTGGTCCCCATACGAGCCCTGCGGGACACTGGTACCCGGCACCGGAATTGGTGGGGATCACCTTGGGCCCTCTGCCTCAATGCAGGGCGACACCTCCTTGGCACAGAGCCACTTCAGTAGCACATGGGTCAGTGCCGGTGCCGGTGCCTTCCTAAGCCTGGAGGTAAGTCTGTTACTACGGCCAGACTTACCTCTGTCAGGGACAGGGCTCTTTCTTTGGCAGGCCCAGTTCTTGGGAATACGTTACCGACTGATCTGAGACTCCAGAGTGATATGAAGGAATTTAAGAAAGCTTTAAAAACCTGGTTATATGCAGACGCTTTCTCAGCAGATACCAGTTAAAACTTGCTCTTGTTATCTTATGCTTGTTAATTTCTTTTAAACTGTAATAGGTTATTGTATTAGTTATACGTAAAACCTAGTTTTATTTAATTCTGTACATGCTATTGTAGTTAGTTTTTAGTTTTTTATAAGTGTTTTATGCTATTATGCCTTATTGTATTTTATGTCTGATTTTATTATGATGCAGTGTACACCGGTGTGAAGGTTTACACCAACATCGGTTTAGGAAAAATAAATAAATAAATAAATAAATGACGGTGACCGATACCGCTGCTTCCTCAGCTTTCCACGATGCTTGGCCCAGTCTTTCCCCGGCACCGAGGGAGATGGCGATGACCTGGACCTAGAATGGGAAGAAATGTAAAGAGGCTAATCCCCAACACCTAACGCAAGCTGAGGAACCGGCGGAGGAGAAGATAGAGCAGGACCGGTGACTACCTGGTCCCCCTTATCCCGAGGCGTTGACACCCCCTGACGCCGAGGTCAAAGGCTCAGACTTCCTGCGGCAAAACAATTTTTCCAAGGTGCACATGGTGACCTTTGGGGGTCATCGGCACAGAATGCCCCCAGGCACAAAATGCAGACCTCATGAGGGTCTGTAATGGATATAGTCTAGGGGGACTTGGGGCATCGGCGGAAACCAGACGACGACATGAAAAAATCTAACCGATGGGTGGTCGATGGCCAGCGGCCACCGGACAGCACTGTCGGTAAACGACCGCAAAGAACAGGTAATTTACCGCAACACGCTCTAACTAATGCCGGGAAAGATCGAGGGATCCAGTGAGGTAAAAAGAACAAGAAAACTCAGACATGGCAGTTTTCCAAAGAAAAACCAGTGCAAGCTCCACATCTGTGAAACGATAGCTCCACAGAAAAGAAGAGACTGGAGGGACCCCGCGTAGACACATGGATAGTGGCATGCTGGGCATGCTCAGTGTGCCAAAGTTTCTAGAAACTTTGACAAAAGTTTTCTGTGCCGGCCTTCATCTGATGATGCCACCCACCTTTCACGGTGGCGCTATTTGGTGCGAAAGCCGGCAGCGAAGACACCGCGGTGGTGCGAAGGCTGCAGGCTTTCGCAGGCCCGCGCCCCCTCATTTTCGCTGGATTCATAATTCTGTGATGAATGATGAATCCATGCCAAAGTTAGCTGGATACACCTATCAGCAAAGTTAACCCGGATTTCAGTGGCTCGGCAACAGCTAAACCATTTAGAGCCTGATTCACTAAGCATTTTTCCTATACACAGAGGGGCAGATTTTTAAAAAATACGCGAGCGCGTACTTTTGTTCGCACACCAGGCGCGAACAAAAGTACGCTGGATTTTATAAGATATGCGCGTAGCCGCGCGTATCTTATAAAATCCGCACAAATGTGCACCCCCTTGCGCGTGCCGAGCCCAGCGCGGCCTGCCTGTTCCCTGCCTGCCTGCCTGTTCCCTCCGAGGCCGCTCCGATTTCGGAGCGGCCTCGGAGGGAACTTTTCTTCGCTCTCCCCCCACCTTTCCCTACCTACCTAACCCACCCCCTGGCCCTATCTAAACCCCCCCCCCACCTTTGTCGGCAAAGTTACGCCTGCTGAAAGCAGGCGTAACTTTGCGCGCGTCGGCCGGCAGCCCCGCTCCGTCCTCCAGTCCCAGGGGCTGGTCCGGAGGCCTCTACCACGCCCCCGGGCCGGCACCACGCCCCCGGGCCCGCCCCCGAAATGCCGCGGCACGCCCCCAAAATGCCGCATCGTTTCGGGAACGCCCCCGGACACGCCCCCTCCCTCCCCTTTTCGAAAGCCCCGGGACTTACGCGCGTCCCAGGGCTTTGCGCGTGCCGGCAGCCTGTGCAAAATAGGCGCGCCGGCGCGCAAGGGCCCTGCGCGCGTAAATCCAGAAGGATTTACGCGAGTGGGCCTTTTAAAATCCGCCCCAGAATGAGAGGAAAGCTTTTCAGTTATCCTTCTAAACAGCTTTTGAATATCTATCCCACTTTTTATTTTTACTAACTTCCTAAACAAAACCACATTTATTTAGACCACAAAAATATCTTTTCCAGCAAATGGTTACACATGGCAATTAGTGTTCAAGCATTGTTATACAGCCCACAGTGTATAAAGCACAACAGTTTTACTGTCTCTAATAAAGGGCCATTCCACAAGCTTGATTGTCATGATGATCATTGCTTTTATGGATGTAGTTATTTAGTCCAAAAACCGCTGCAAGCATTCTGAGGCTTGGGCTAGAACAGCAATTTGGGGAAACCATGGCACATCTGAGGTCCACAAACCTTTTGAAGAACTGTAGCGCTCTTTTGTGAGAGCTTTTAGACTTTGCTGGACTGTCTCTCCTTGCTGTCATTGCAACCTCAGCCAGGATTGCCACCACTCTCACTCTCTGCCTCAAACCCCCACCCTATCCCCACACACAAACATATGATCACCAAAGGAAACCAGTTTACTGGGGTGCTTGATGCAAATGAACAATTTTGCAGCTGGTACACTTTGTCAGGTGCAATCCTTACAGAAATTACACAGCCATAGAAATCTGGTGCACTAGGGAATCCTTTCCTCTAAATTCTCTTTTAGAGATTCTCACAACTCTAGGACTTTCCCTATGTTGGTACATGAATCAGTCATGTGCAGATCTCTGACTTTCAGCAGCTGAAAATTCTCCTGAACAGTTACAGATGAATTCCTGCTGACTCTCCTTTAAGCAGAAGATTTGCAAACCTGCCAGTCCTTCCTCTGACTCCAGCCTGAACACTGCTTCTTAGAATCTACAAGATAATCTTCAGTGTAGTCTGGGATTAAATCCACCTTCACCACTAATCACCACCTCTGATCCTCTCAATCTCAGGATTCTCTCGGACCCCAAAAGGATTCCAAAAATCTTAGAGACCCGAGAACTCCGCTCTTGATTCCCAGCCTTTTCCCTAGAAGAGATGAGAACAAGGAGCTAAAGTGGGCTCCTCAGTTTTATAGAAAGCTCTCCCTAGCACTGGGGAATGGCTTCTAACTCTACACCCTTTTAAAATGACTACATCACCCTCCAGTACCTGTGACGACACTGAAGCAAAGAGTAAGGGATAATTCTGAGAAAGCCTTACACATGTTTGCAGCAAGGAGCTGAGCCATGAGAGTGACTGCTCAATTTAGTGTGTACACACTAGTTTTATCGCGGCCTCATGCTACTTAGTGCACAGATGCTATCTGGTCATCAGTTTAATATGAAAACACCATGGTAATGAGCTTATTAATATTACTGTGATATTTGCAAAAGTACGTTAAATTTACCTTGGCCTGTTGTCAAGATAAATGTAACTACACCTTTTAGAAGCATAGTTAACTGTAGTAAGTTAATAGGTTAACTAGTGGGGGAAGGTGGTGTCCTCCTTGGCATTCTCTCTTCCTCAGTCAAACTACCCTTCCTGAGTGCCTCCCTCCTGAGACAAGCTCTTACCCTCCACCCAAGTGTCTCCACCACTTCCTCTCAACACGTCAAGCATCCCCTTCTACCCTTCCCCTCCCCAGGACCAAGGAAGCAGAAGGAGGGGCAGGAGGAAAAGAACAATCTTCCCAGCTCCTTTGCTGTTCCTGTCTTTAACTGAATGGCAGTTTTGCCCCTTTCTAGTTTGAACTGCATGTTGCATGTGCATGTGGGTCAAACTGCAAGCTGGCAAAACTACCATTCAATCAAAGACCAGCAAAGTAACAGGAGCCAGATAGGTGTGGCTATTAGCTCTCCTTCTCTTGCTTCCCCCAGACCTGGGGAGTAGATGGGTTAAGCCCTGGATTTGTCAATAGGCATCCATTATGCCCGTGCCTAGGGCAGCAAACATTTAGGGGCAGCAGGCTGGCTAAGATTTGCCACCTTTGAGCTCTGCTGAATCTCATTCAGCAGAGAACAGCCCTCTACTACCCTTACAGGAGTTGGAAGAATGAAAGTACCGAAAAAATGCCTAGGGGCAGACAAATTCCTAAATCTGTCCCTGATAGGTTGTGGACGTCTGTGAGCGAAGGAATCTGTCTGGTAGCATTCGAGGGGATGAGGAGAATGGAGGGCAGGTTAGACTTAACTTAAAGACAGGCTAAAGAGTGCCCACATTGGTGCTTCCCCCAACACCCACCCCCTTTACTGAATCACCTGCAGCTTGCACAAACCGGGCCCACATCCCAAACCTGTTTTGTATGAGCTGCAAGGATAACACAGATTATGGGGGTGTTAGAATGGCCACTGTGTAGCTGCATTAAAATTGCATTGTTAAAAACAATCTTATTTGTGTTTTGGATACCATGTTACACTACAATTTAACACATTATTTTGAAACTGACAGGTAGCACATGTTACCTGACAAATTTAACATGGCTTAGTAGAGACCCCTTAGAGGTAGATAGATCCTCTTTCATTTCGATACAATGAAAATTGTTTCCTGGATATCACTGCTGAGGAAGAAATGATGAGGTCCATATTCAGCACCACTTAGCCGTTTAAGTTTTGACTTATCCGGCTATGTGGTGAAAGTTGAATAGCTGCTTAGGATCAGCAGTTGCCACTTAGCTGGATAACTACTTATCTGGCTAAACAGCTGACTAAATGGTGGGCAGGGACGTAACTGAGACATGTTGAGTTAGCTGGATAAGTTATCTGGTTAACTCCAGTATTCAGAGTTAGCCAAATAATTTATCCGGCTAACTCTGATTGTGCTGAAGATGTGTCCTAAAGTTAGCCAGATAGACTTATCTGGCTAACTTTTTAGGTAGCTGAGTGTATTCAGTGGTGCAGTCGTGCCATTGAATATCCAGGCTAAGGGAGTCATTTATCAAAATGCTATAAGGCGTTTTTGCATGTGAAAAGTGCCATTAACGCATGCAATAAGCCCTTAATGCATGGGATAGCACCATAATGTATGGTGTGATGCAAATCCAAAAAAGAGGAGGAGTGGGTTAACCATTTTGCAAAGTCCTATCACATGGCTTTAATGCTAATTTTAGGTACACCTTTTTCAGTGGTGTTTTGCTTCATTGCATTTTGTGATGTGTTCTCAAAGGTGAGAGAGAGAGAGAGAGCCTAACCCCTAGATAGGTATTTATATCTCTATGAGAGGACCACCTAGTGTTTAGGTATTAGTGTAGGGGTTAGGCGCCACTTTGACATTGAAAGTGAGACATACAAACAGAGCAGTGCTCTCTTGTGAAGATTTGATGACCCTCGGAGTGAGGAAACTTACCCACAGATGAGGTTTGTGCAATGTTCTCTCAACCTAGCTTGATGTTACCCAGGTAGAGAGTCCATCAAGCTAGGTTGAGAGAACATTGCACAAATATCATCTTTGAGTGAGTTTCCTCACTCCGAGGTTCATCAAATCTTCACAAGAGAGCACTGTTCTGTTCGTACATCTCACTTTGAATGTCAAAGTGGCCCCTAACCCCTACAGTAATACCTAAACCTCACCTCGAGTTATTAGGTGGGCCTCCCATAGAGCTATAAATACCTATCTAGGGTTAGGGCACTATAGCTAGGTTTGTTCACTCTCTCTCTCTCTTTCTCTCTCCTCTTCCACCCCTTAGTGGCCCTAAGCATAAAGCACACCCCCTTTTCTATCACAGGCAATATTTAGTGCATTTTGATAAAGCCAGGCCTAAGTTAGCCAGATAGGTTTATCCAACTAACTAGCTCGGCTGGATAGCAGCTGAATATGGACCTCAAAGTTTCTAAAGTCCAGTTTGAAATCTGGCATTTACAGACAGTTGCCAATAATCAAATAGCTGATTAAAAACAATTGGATAGAGATGTGCACAGGAAAAGATCTTGATATGTTTCAAATTTTTAAGATTTTGAGGGCCTATTTTACTTCAGCTCAAACTCCAAATGAAAAAACTGATGTACAGTATGGGTATTGGTGATGATTGTATGAATGGCCCAAAATTCTTCTGTAATTTGTTGGTTAAGTGGTATCTATTCAAAGACTTTGGATCATTTTATATAGATTATCAATATGGTTCAATTAGTAAGATAATGGATATGATGACAGAGCTACACACTGTGGAAAAGTGCTAATCCAGCGATTCTGACTCAATACAATGTATATTTTATATTCCTTGAATGATCATAGATTCAGAACTGTTATGCAGTCTGAACAAGGTTGGATTAAGTGGATATCTAGTCTTCTTTCAGCCCAACCAACTAGATATCATGTAATATAACTTTAAAATGTAGCTAGCAGAGAGATACAGGAAATATTCCATGGAAGAGGATTCTACCATTGCAGGGCAATCAGAATGAATGGTTGTCAGAAAAATTTGCGGTAAGCATTGTCAGACAGAGATTTGTCCTTTGAAGAAATGAGTGGGCAATAAAAGACAGGTACCCGGGGCATAAAGTCCAAGTCCAATAACTGAATGGCACAAATTATTTTAAAACATTGAATCTGGTTCCGTTCTTCACTTCAGCTAGTACAGAGTATCCACAGCTGGAATAAAATCAGTTATCAGAGGCAGAAAAGCAAGTACGCTTACCGTAAATGGTGTTTTCCATAGATAGCAGGATGCATTAACCATGCTGTCTATGACGTCCTCCGGGGCAGCCTAGGCAGAGCTTCACAAAGATCATAGAGCTTTGGCTCTGTGCGGCTGCAAGTCCTTTCCCATGCAGCACCATCTTCTCTCTGCAGTCTATAATGCAGCTTATCCAGCGAAGCATAGAACTCAGAGGCTGCCCAGGGAAGTGGGTGGGTCAGCATTGTTAGCTTCGGGGACCCTTGGGCCGATCGGAACCGAAGGATGAAATTTTGCGAGGGTTCGCAGCAGTGGTCCCGACCGGGAGGCGGCAGAGGCAGACTCGTGGATGACCGGAGGGAGAACCACGGAAGGCCCTATGCGACCAAGGGCTCCGGAGGGAATGAAGAGAAGGTGAGACTGGCCTGGTGGAAGAAGATCTTCGCCCTGGAAGCCGGTACTCCCCCGAGAGGAGCTCGTAAGAGTCCAGCCGCTGGGACTTAGGAGATTCACCCTGGAAGCCGGTGTCCCCCCAGGAGGAGCCCGTAGGGACCCGGCCGCTGGGACTTAGGAGGGTCCTTGGAGATGGAGTCTTGAAGGAGTCCTAGGTCGAGAGCCAGAGGGACGTCGCTCACCAGTCCAAAGTCGTGCACCAGAGAATCACCGCTTGCCAGGCCAGAGTCAGGAACCAGAGAAACACCGTAAGCCAATCCGAGTCAGGAACCAGAGAATCACGAAGACGAAACAGGAACACCGCAACTGGAACAGGGACACCCTGGGAACCTTGTTGCAAGGCAATGGGATCTGTAAAGTAGCCCTGCTTAAGTAGCTGCAGGGCTACTTAAGCAGGGCTACTTTAGCCCTGCTTAAGTAGCCCTGCAGCGTCTGACGTCACCCGAGGGAGGAACCAGGTTTTCCCGCACTGGCCCCTTTAAATTCGGAGCTGGGACGCACGCGTGCGCCTAGGGGGTGGAGCCAGCCGCGGCGAGACGCCGGCTGCTCCGACGGAACGGGAGCGTGGCGGCAGGAGAGGGTGCAGGCCCGGGCGAGATGTGCACACGTCAGGAGCGCAGCGGCAGGAGTCCCCGGAGGCCCGGGGAGGGCGGACAGGGCCTGGAAGCATGACGAGGTAGGCGGCGATCCCGGGGCCGACCCGGGACCGCAACAAGCCTGGCTAAGCAAAGACCAGAGTTTTACAGTTCAAAAACACAGACTTTGAGGAAATGGGGAAGTACCTAGAAGAAGAACTAAATGGATGGGAAAATGAGAGAGATGTGGATCAACAGTGGACCAATCTAAAAGGAGCAATCGCCAAGGCAACTGCTCTATATGTTAGAAATGTAAAGAAAAGCAAAAGAAAAATGAAACCTATCTGGTTCTCAAAGGAGGTGGCTGACAAAATTAAAGCTAAAAGAACTGCATACAAGAAATACAAAAGATCCCAAAGGGAGGAGCACAAAGAAGAATATCTGATTCAACTGAGGGAGACTAAGAAATTAATCAAGTTGGCAAAAAGTCAAGCAGAAGAGAGGATTGCCAAGGAGATAAAATATGGTGACAAAACATTTTTCAGATACATCAGCGAAAAGAGAAAAGTCCAAAGTGGTATAGTGAAATTGAAAGGTGGAAATGATCAATGTGTGGAGGGAGACGAAGAAATGGCAGAAATATTAAACGAATACTTCAGCTCTGTGTTCACTAAAGAAGACCCTGGAGAAGGACCATCTCTACACAACAAGAAACTGGAGGGAAGCGGAACAGAGGAAAATCCATTTACAGTAGATAATGTATGGGAAGAGCTAAAGAATCTGAAAGTGGACAAAGCCATGGGGCCTGATGGGATTCATCCAAGGATACTGAGGGAGCTCAGAGATGTGCTGGCGGGACTGCTGTGCGACCTGTTCAATAGATCCCTAGAAACGGGAGTGGTGCCGAGTGATTGGAGAAGAGCGGTGGTGGTCCCGCTTCACAAGAGTGGGAACAGAGAGGAGGCTGGTAACTACAGACCGGTTAGCCTCACTTCAGTGGTGGGAAAAGTAATGGAGTCACTGTTGAAAGAGAGAATAGTGAACTATCTACAATCGGGAGAATTGATGGACCAGAGGCAGCATGGATTCACCAGAGGAAGATCCTGTCAGACAAATCTAATTGACTTTTTTGACTGGGTAACCAAGGAATTAGATAGAGGAAGAGCACTCGATATCATATACTTGGATTTCAGCAAAGCTTTTGATACGGTTCCGCACAGGAGACTGGTGAATAAAACGAGAAGCTTGGGAGTGAGTGCCGAGGTGGTGACCTGGATTGCAAATTGGTTGACGGACAGAAGACAATGTGTGATGGTAAATGGAACCTTCTCTGAAGAGAGAGCGGTTTTAAGTGGTGTACTGCAAGGATCGGTGTTGGGACCGGTCCTGTTCAATATCTTTGTGAGTGTCATTGCGGACGAGATAGAAGGTAAGGTTTGTCTTTTTGCGGATGACACTAAGATCTGCAACAGAGTGGACACGCCGGAAGGAGTGGAGAGAATGAGACGGGATCTAAGGAAACTGGAAGAGTGGTCGAAGATATGGCAGCTGAGATTCAATGCCAAGAAGTGCAAAGTCATGCATATGGGGAGTGGAAATCCGAATGAACTGTATTCGATGGGGGGGGAAAGGCTGATGTGCATGGAGCAGGAGAGGGACCTTGGGGTGATGGTGTCTAATGATCTGAAGTCGGCGAAACAAGGCGACAAGGCGATAGCTAAAGCCAGAAGAATGCTGGGCTGCATAGAGAGAGGAATATCGAGTAAGAAAAGGGAAGTGATTATTCCCTTGTACAGGTCCTTGGTGAGGCCTCACCTGGAGTACTGTGTTCAGTTCTGGAGACCGTACCTTCAAAAAGACAAAGACAAGATGGAGGCGGTACAGAGAAGGGCGACCAGGAAGGTGGAGGATCTTCATCGGATGACGTACGAGGAGAGATTGAAGAATCTAAATATGTACACCCTGGAGGAAAGGAGGAGCAGAGGTGATATGATACAGACTTTCAGATACTTGAAAGGTGTTAATGATCAAAAGACAACGACAAACCTTTTCCGAAGGAAAAAAATCAGCAGAACCAGGGGTCACGATTTGAAGCTCCAGGGTGGAAGATTCAGAACCAATGTCAGGAAGTATTTCTTCACAGAGAGGGTGGTGGATGCCTGGAATGCCCTTCCGGAGGATGTGGTGAAGACCAAAACTGTGAAGACCAAAACTGTTTATCCCACGCCCCTTCAAAGGGGCGTGGGATAAACACTGTGGATCCATAAAGTCAAGAGGCTGCCAATGAAGAGTGGGTGACTCGCCAGAATGATGGCTACTGCCTGGAGTCAATACCCTTATTAAATAAACATACACAGGCTTACTGTGACTCCAACATCGCTCTAAGCTTCAACAGCAAGAGGAAATGTGGAAAAAAGGATTCACACTCACAAAGAGGGGAGTAGCTGGCTTGTTACGGCGGTTACTACCCCAAATCAAATAAGCCTGATACTTCACTTTCGATGCATATACAGCATAGTTCTCTGATTCAACAGCAGGGGAGAAGAAAAACTGATACTTCACACATCCAGCAGAGCTCTCTGCTTCAACGGCAGGGGAGAAGAAAAGAGGGTTCGCACTCACAAAGCGGGGAGTAGCTGGCTTGTTACGGCGGTTACTACCCCAAACCAAATGTGCCTGATACTTCACTTTCGATGCATATCCAGCATGGCTCTCTGCTTCAACGGCATGGGAGAAGACTTATACTTCACGCATATCCAGCATAGCTCCCTGCTTCAACGGCAGGGGAGAAGGAAAAACAACCAATAAGGGCTGTATAACATAGTCTGGGTAAAACAAATAAGCATGGGTGCAGCTTGCTTATTGCGGCGGCTTCTACCCCTAACTAATCAAGCTAGATATTTCACTTGGATACAGCTCCATCACTGCTCTCTACATTAAAGGTGGGGGTGGAAGGGAAATGGAACCAAGAGCTAAGAGAAACAGATAAGTATGAGAGAAAAAATGTGTGAAGCTTGCTGGGCAGACTAGATGGGCCATTTGGTCTTCTTCTGCCGTCATTTCTATGTTTCTATGTTTCTATGTTAGTTCATCCTGCTATCTATGGAAAATACCGTTTACGGTAAGCAAACTTGCTTTTTTCCCCAACAATAAGCAGGCTGAATTAGCCATGCTGTCTGGGAGTCCCCTACTAAGGGTTGTGAGCACAGACTGAAGACAAAGAGATGGGACATAATAGGGTCCCGCCATCCTGGATTGTCACTGTGCGCTCAACCCACCCTTGTTGTGATCAGTCTCACTATCTTGTCGCTGATTGTAGCACTGCCAAGCCCAGCGCTGCATCCAAAGAGGCCTGCTGATCAATATAGGAATGAGATGTGAAAGTATGCAGAGATGACCACGTGGCAGCTTTTCAAATGTTTAGCAAAGGAACTTTGCAGAGATGAATTACCGAAGCTGCTACTGCTCTTACTTGATGAGCCTTTGGCATGCCAGAAAGGTTCGCAGTTCACTTGGTGTAGCAGAAGTGAATGCACCAAGAAATCCAATTGGATAGAGTCCATTTGGCCACCAGGAGGCCCAGTGCATTCGGATTAAAGGAAACAAACAGCTGAGAAGCCCACTTCTCGGAATGTGTCCTACATTTATAGTAAGCTAAGGCTCTCTTACAGTCCAATGTATGGAGTAGCCGTTCCCTCTTGCTCCCATGCGGTTTTGGGAAGAACGTCGGCAATTTTTTGGGCTGATTAAGGTGGAAGGCCGACACACAACCTTGGGTAAAAATGAGGGATGTGTTTGAAAGGTTCCCTTCTTATGGTGATACAGGGAGTAGTGAACCAATGCCTGTAGCTCACTGACTCTTCTTGCCAAGGTTACCGCAACCAGGAAGAGTACCTTCCAAATTAGAAACTTTATATGGCTGCTATGCAGCAGTTTGAAGGGAGGAAGCATGAGCTGTCCCAGTACTAGGTTGAGGTCCCATTGAACAGGCAGTTTTGTCAAAGGCGGTCTTAAACACAAGATCCTTTTCATAAATTGGGAGACCAGCAGGTGGTTTGACACCGGAAGTCTGTTGCACAGGTGATGATACACCACGATAGCCCTCACATGGACCCGCACAGATGCTGTTGCCAGACTCGCCTGAGGGAATTGAGGTACTCCAGCAGAAACTCTGGGGAGCAAGAGAAGGGGTCTATGGCTCTGCCCCACATCAGGCCGAGTATTGGTGCTACTTGCCTTGATAGTTTCTCCTGGTAGAAGTTTTTCTGGATGACACCAAAACGTCCTGGACGTCTGTTGGCAAGCACAAGTGGCTCAATATTCTCCTTTCAACTTCCAAGCAGTGAGATGCAGCGAGGAGTTCATGGGGTGAAGGAGGGTGCCACTTTCTTGAGTTAAGAGATCCCTGCTGTCACCTAGGGGAATAAGATGGGCAATGGAGAGTCGAACTAGATAGGCATACCAAGGTTGTATGGGCCAAGCTGCAGTGATAAGAATGAGGTCTGTGACATCCACAATACACTTCTGGACTGTCCTGGAAATTAGTGGAATTGGGGGGTAAGCGTAAAACAGTCCTCTCGTCTATGGTATGAGAAATGCATCCTGGGCTAATCGCTCCTTGCTGGGGTAGATTGATCAGAACTTCCTCACTTTCCTGTTGTGTACTGTCACAAAGAGGTCCATGCAAGGAAGACCCCATGTCTCAAAGAATTCGTTCGCAACGTCTTCGTGAAGAGCCCATTCATGCGGATGAAAAATTCTGCTTAATCTGTCGGCTGTTTTGTTTGCCACGCCCGGATGATAGTCACCTGGAGGGAGACAGATTGTTCTTCTACTCGCTCCAGGATCTGGACCACTTTGCACAAGATCCAGGAACCAGACCCTCCTTTCTTGTTTATATAGAAAATGGCTACCTGATTGTCCATGTGGATCATGACATTTTTTCCCCGCAGGAAGTTTCCAAATGTGTGGAGAGCATTCTTTATCACTCTGAGCTCCAACAGGTTTATCTGCTGAGTTCCTTCCCATACAGACCACAATCCTTGTGTCTGTACATGCTCCAGATGGGCTCCCCAGCCCTTGGTTAAGGCATCTGTGGTAATTACCAGTTGATGGGTGGGGCATGGAATGGTGCTCATTTCGTGAGATCCTGCTCCATAACTGGGGTCAGACGTATGCTCTTGGAAAGTGGTTTTGAGACTTGAGTCCATTGTGCCTTTAGACCCCATTGAAGGCGGCACATGTGCAGACAAGTTTGCGGTACTACATATATCGCTGCTGCCATGTGGCCCAGGAAGGTTAGGATCTGGTGGGCTGAGGGGCATGTACAACCTTTCAATTGCAAGGCCAGATTGCGAAGGGTGTGGGCTCTGTCTGATGGGAGGAATGCCTTCCCCACAATGGTATTTATCTTGGCCCCAGTGAACTGCAGGGTTTGCCTGGGTTGAAAGCTGGATTTTTCATAGTTGATGATGAGCCCCAGCCCTTCCAGGTTTCTAGGTTGAACTGTAGAGTGGTGGGCTTCAGTGCCAAAAGTAACCAATCATCCAGGTATGGAAATAGTTGTATTCCCTTCCTTCTTAAATGAGCTATTACTACCGCTAAACACTTCATGAAGACCCTCGGTGCAGACGATAGCCCAAAGGGGAGGATTTTGTACTAGCAATGACGCATATTGACTTGAAAACATAGATAGCGCCAGGAGTGGAGCATCAAAATATGGAAGTATGCATCCTTGAGATCCAGTGAGCACATCCAATTGTTGGGTTGTAAGAAGGGTAGAATCAACTTGAGAGACGTCATTTTGAACTTCTCCTTCCAAAGAAATTTGTTCAGAGCCCACAGGACCAGTATTGGTGGAGCCCTCTGGACCTTTTGGGAATGAGGGAGTAGAATCCTTTGCCCAGTTTGTGCTGAGGCACCAGCTGAACCGCTCGGTGATACATAAGATTGTTTACTACCTCCTGCAGCAGATGACCATACATACAGGACTGAGGGGCATGCACTAAGTATGAATGGATAGGACTGGCTTAAACCTTAAACCTGATGCTAGGGACCGGACTGCCACATTCTGTTCTTTCAGCTGGGAGATTGTCTTACTCAGTTTGTCTCCGAATAAATTATTGCCCTTACATGGGAGGTCTGCTAACTTTTCATTCATGTCCTCCCAGATAGCACTGGCTCGCAATCAGGCCAGTCTTTGGGCTGCTAAGGCCCCTGATGAAGTGTGGGCAGATGTCTTGAAGACTTGATAAATCATGCGTAGAAGATGTCGCAAGCCCTCCTCCAGGTCGAAGAATGGTTTTGTCATTGCATCCGATGAGGTGGACACAAGATGGGGTTTCAGGGACTGCAAGCATTCCTACAGGTACTGCATGATGTAAAACCGATGCTTTTGGATTTTTGCATTCAGCATACCCACTTGGAAGTCTCTCTTTCCAAAGTCATCCAAATCTTGCAGTCCCAACCCGGAGGGGTATTCGCGTGAAGGCGGGTCTTCTTTGAGCACTTCATGGCCGATTCAACCACCACTGAGGCGTGCAGAAGCTGGACAATGCCATAGTATGGTGATTGCCTCAGTTTTCCTGGAGGTTGGCTTACCAGAGAAGGGGGTCTCCCAGGCCTTCGCCATTACCGAATCCAAAACTGTGTGGGATGGCAAGGCAAGAGGTATGGCTGGGACATCAAATATCTTCAGAATTCCCAACACCTCTGCTCGTGGATCTGGAACTTTCTTGTCTCAATGTTCAGGCGAGTTCCCACTTTTCTACAAACATTTAGTAGGAAAGGTCCTCTGATGGCAAGTATGGTTCTGACTGCTCCTCCGGTGGGTCTAATGGGATCCCTGTCAAGGAACCTGGTGAGGATGAAGGGGAGTTCTCTGGACCCATATCTGGTTGCTGAGAAAAGTGAGGGCATGGGCTCAGAGGCTCTTGTGCTGGGCTGTACTCTCTCAAAGGCAGAGACGGGGACCCACCAAGTGGTGAGAGGCCTACCAGAGCAGGGATAGATGGCTGCTCCTTTTGTTCTTCGAAGAAAGTGAAGAATTGTGACAGGATTTGAGATATCTGTGAAATGGCTTGTGACGCAAGCTCCCCCTTGCCAGGGTTGGAACTCTAGCTCTTCAGACCATGAAGTGAAGCCCAGTAAGATGTCTGAGTCAGAACCCCTTGGGCAGTGTGCTGGCTGATCCATTTTGTTAGATTTCTTATGTCTCTTCTGCAAGGGCTCCTGCAGGTGAGGGGAATTCCTCTTTATTTTGGATACAGAAGACATGTCCAAGTAAACTCTCTCTGAGGAGTTAGAGGAACCAGTGGAAAGCTGTTCAGAGAGAGGCTCCACTTCCAAGAATCCAAGTTCAGCCATCTCCTTTGGAGAAAAAATGACCTGAGGGTCCACACCTGGTTGTGACTTTTGGGGAATCTTGCGAGAAGTTTTGCCCAGTGATTGATGACTCTGGCATGACTCTGATGCTTTCTGCATTGTATATGTCAATGACGCCTGCACCTGTGCCGGTGATTGCATCATGCTGTGTTTAGCCTGCGTCAAATCGCTCAACACACATCAATGTCACTTCGATGCATCAGAGGACCCTGACATATCCTTGCTTTGGGCATCTGGATGCTTCGTCTTTGACACATGCATTGCATCGGTGGTCATCGGTGCCTGAGGATCGCAGTGCTTCAACACTGGCGTCGTTCCTATAATGCTGGCCGACGCAGTCTTGTGTGAGGGTTTTTGCAGTGCAACTCCCGAAGCCTGTTGTTTTGCCAAAACATGAGGACATGTGGGCACTTTGGGAGGTTGACCCACTTGACTTGGCCTTGTCTCCAGTGGCCCAAGTTAGGAGGCCCTCTTAGGCTTGTCCAAGTGATCCATATGGGGCCCCGTGAGGAGAGGCCAATAGCTGCTCCGACGATGGGGCTTAGGACCCCGAAATCTCCTCCTTCAGCACTCACTGGTGCTGGGCCCAGGGCAACATTAGACTGCAGTCCTGGCAAGAGAACTGATTGTGCTCCAGTCCCAAACAAAGATAAAAATAATTATACCTGTCGGTGACAGATATAGTCTTCCCACACTGGCAATATTTAAAGCCAGGCAGCTTCAGAGCCATTTTTTTGCACTTAAAAGTGCTTTTCTGAGGAAAAAATTGGAAAAGTACTGAAGAGGAACAAGTTCCACGTGCAGCCTGCAGCACAGAAAAAAAAAGACTGAAGAGAGAAGATGGCGCCGCACAGGAAAGGACACACAGCCGCACAGAAGCAAAGCTCTGTGATCTTTGTGAAACTCTGCCTAGGCCATCCAGGAGGATATCCTAGACAGCATGGTTAATTCAGCCTGCTTATTGACGGGAAAATGCTAGCAATTATATTCTTCACTAGCTGTAGATGTCAATTGAAACTTACAAATAAACCAAAGGGTACCAAATCCTGTGGAAGAGTTTTGGCATAGGTATAAAATGAGAGAAATTATTTTGAAACTAGAACCCATGGTGTAAATTCTGGCAATAATCTGGGTTATTGAAAATATATGTTGCATTGTTTCCAATTAAAAGAAACCACACAACTGAACATCAAAGTTAAGGACTGTCTGTGGGAGGGATAGGCAAACTTAAAAAAAATACAAATTTGTGAACTAGTTTGATGAACCCACAAGAAGTTCACAGATTTAACAAAATAGCTCAGCAAACTGAAGAACCAACCTCAAATTTTCTCCACATCTCTAGTGACTATAGACATCTATGCATAGTTCTAACCAGTTCTGTCAAGACACCTGATTGGTCAAAATTCAACTGACTGTGGTTCTGAGCACACAACATTGCAAACATGTTAACTTAGATTAACAGAGAGAAATTGCATTTAGGTATAGTCATACATTATGAAATGTACCTAGGACAGCAAAGTAGGTAACAACTTTGCTGTTTTTTGCAACAGCTTCATGCCATGAAAGAAAGAAGCTTCTTACTGAAATTAAATTTCAACAGATGTTTCTGAAATTGTACCATTACCAATCTCCCAAATATGTTACAATGAATTGAAAACATGCAGATAGTTTGACATAGCATCTGGATTCAACAATGGTTTCCAAACTGTCTTTTCATTGACCAGATAACCTACCATATCTTAAAGATTTACTATTCTCATCACTTACTCCAAGAACAGCATGGCAACTGTGCCAAAAAGGAGAAAGTTGAATTTCAGCTATTTTTCCCAGACAACTGAAGGATGATATCCAACTATAAAAAAGAATAAATTTGTCAGTAAAATATTACCTACAGAAGAATCAGTATATTCTATTATTACCTTTGGAAAATAGGTGGAATATGCCTACTCTGAAATGTGTAGCTGTCTTTGGAACAACAGACTTTTGGCCTGATTTACTAAGCTTTTTCTCTTTAGATACATAACAAGAGAAAAACCTTAGTAAATCAGAAGCTTTGATCTGTTTAGCAGTAAACTTGAATCTTGGATGCAAAATCCCAGGTCTATGAAACTGTCTACTATTTTAAACAAAGTAACTGACCTGTTCGTATGAGAAAAATTGTGATGCTTGATAGGAGGCAAGTATTGTACCAATCTCTACTCTTTAGCACTGTATAGCAATTCTGCAAAGCAAGATGAGGCCTCTTCCACTTGTTCCATGAATTCTATCCAAGTGTCTAAAACAGCTGAACGTCTTTGTCAAAACCTTGATATTCCTGAACGAACATACATGGAAGAAAGACGAAGAGATACTAGAACACAGAAGAACAGAGAAATAGGGAAAGTATAAAAAGATTTCCATCTTCTCAAAAACACTGATGTACTGAAACATCCAAAAGTCCAGGAAACAACCTGAAGGTTCCAAACATCATCTAGAGTGGTAATGAACCCTCCCATCAATGAACATGAAATACGAAAATTTTCAACAAAGAAATTAACAGCTGGTCTGCTATAAGTAGAATGGAATATTAAATAAATCAATAAATATGGTGCTCATACAAAGACAGGCAATCACTCTTAGAACATACATCTAAACAATCCACTAAATGACAGAGCTCCTTACTGAATAAAGCCAATTATTTATCTTAACACCCATATCCCCCATAAGTCTTTGAATCTCTGGTAAGACATCAAAGACCGTTACCTCATCAATGATACAATTAGAGAAAAGAGCATTCTATAGCTGGCTCTTGTAATCATGAAAACCTTTGCATGTTTATAATATTTCATCAAAGACCATGTGCACCTTCTGTTCGATGGCTGGATCTGTGAATAGCAGTGAGATCTGTTCCCTATGATAGAACAGAAAACTGTTGGACATGAATTTTGCTAGAAAAAAAACTGCCGTACTCTAAAGCTGGACTTGCAATATTATGTAATTGGATTTCTGCAATATAAGCTAGACTTGTAATTATTGATTACATAATGGCAGAAGTCTTAAATCTGCCATTTATTAGCAAGTCCTTATTCCACTGTGTATTGCTGTTTGACCTAGATTCTTCACTGAATTCTATTGACTGTACAGGCCACTGAGTTCCTGGTCCCTGTTCTGTTCATTATACTGCTGACATTCCTGTTCCTGGCTTTTCTGCTCCAAATGCTCCCTTTCTACCCATCCATCCAACCTTATCCTAAACACATGGATTGATAAGTACTAAGCAATGCCTATTCTATAGTTCTATACACCATTTCAATTTACAATAAAGTCCCATCCTGGTACAAGACTTTTAATAGAATATAATGAATAAACAGCATAAATGATATGATATATTCATAGTAATGGTTCTTAAAATATGACTAATTTTGTCCTATAAGTGTACCAAAAACAAATAGATCAGAATATATCATTTCAGCCTCATGGTGCAGGTTAGGAGACAATTACCAGGTTTTAACCATGCTGCATACAACAGATCAGTTAACAATGAAGGAAAGGCAAGATAGTCTGATACCTATAAATTTGGCTGTGATATACTAGATCCCATAGTATATTATCTCCCAAACTCAGACATCAGAAAAAAAAATACTGTCATTACAGCATCTCCCCACGCCAGGGAACAAGAAACAGCTTTATTCTGATGTCAGCAAACCCCAGCTCCAGACATCAGATAACAGCCACTCTTATCACTGCAAGGACTTCCAGCTTCAGCCACCAGGTAACAACTTTGCTGTCTTTGCAGCAGCTTCCAGCTCCAGTTCCCAGACACCAGCTTCACTCCTCTTGCAACAACTCCACGTTCCAAACAGGACAGGACTGCATCCTTTTCAAGCCAACGCCAGTGGCAGCACCAAACTCCAGTCCTCCAGAAGCAGCTTCACCTCTATTGCACCAGCTTCCAAGCACAAGCAGCACAAGACAGCATGGTTCTCATCACAGCACCTCCCATCTCCAGACACTGGATCAGAACTACTCTTTTGGTGCAACAACATCCAGAACTTGGCAGCAGAAAGCATTCTTCAGTTTCACTGCAGCACCTCTCAGGACCAGAGACCCAGTTCCTCTCACTGCAGCACCTCTCAGGACCAGAGACCCAGTTCCTCTCACTGCAGCACCTCTCTACTCCAGACAAAAAGGTAACCACTACCCCCTTGCTGCAACAACTTCCAGGTCTATGCAGCGGCAAAGCAGCTTGAGTCTCAGTGCAGCAGCTCCCAAATCCATGTACCAGGTAAAAAACACACTTTCCACATCAGAACAAGCCCACATGAACAGCTTGTCTCACTGCAGCAAATCTCTACTCTGAAAATACCATTTAGCAGTGTGTGATAGTTACCATAAACAACAGTTTTTATTAAACATTATTCTAATGTTACAGTAAATGAAGCATATTACATATTTTCCCTATCATTTATTTTTTATTCTTATGCATAGCTAGATAACTTTTGGGTACCGACATCTGCAGAAGATACTGCAGTGCTGGAAACGTCAAACTTCAAATGCGTTGCTAGGCAGAATGTTGGTCCACTGCAAGCAATCCACAAAGGGAAGAGATTTAAGGCATCTTGCAGGAAGAGCAGATAGGAAGCTAACAGCATCACCCTCCAGTGCTTGTATATTTATTTTGACAGATACAAAATAGTTCTGGAAGCTTGCATCCGAAAACATTAGTTGGTCTAATGCAAGTATCATCTCTATCCAGCTGTTTTATTGTTGGGTTTTTTTTATTATTAAAAAAAAAAATTCTGTCCATGAAGTAAAACAAAAAGTAGCATGCAGCAGTTCTGTAAAAGGACTGGTCTTCAAGCATTTTTGCTGCATTTAGCATCATAATTTACGGTTGGAATTTAAGGCTTTGCCGTTTTCCATAGTGATGTGTTGGACAGGCTCTTTGGGGGTTCCCAGGAGTTCCTTGTTAAATTCTTTTATGAGAAAAAAGACTGAATGGCACGTAGTTGTGAGAGCCACTTGTTAAGAAATTGGCAGCACATCAGTAATTTTATACAGAGTGTAAATGTGGGAGAAGTTCTATTTAACAAGAGTAATGATTTATCTGAGGGTACAGGATCATATTAATATTGCAGGTAGCCTTTAACTGCATCTTTTATGAAGCCTTAATCCAAGACATATGTGCACATACATGCATATGCAGGTTACGAATTTTGCAGAATAAAGTTTATGGAGGCTCATATTCAAAGGGGTTTTTTGGGTAACTTTTAAGAACTGTTTGCTGCTATTTATTTAATGTTTAAGCTACCTGTGCAAATCCCAAGGTTTACATTTCCAGCCCCTCTAAATTGATAATTTTTTTTCCAGGTATGTCATTGGCCAGATACAATTTTTCTGGATAAATCAGGGGTGTTCTGGGTCAGGGCTAAGTTATCAAGATTTCTTATCTGGATAAGTCTGGTTGTATCAAACAGCAGTCCTAAAGTTATCTGGATACATGTACTCAAATAACTTGAAAAATTCTTTTGGGCCAGTAACCCCAATATTACCTGTCCAACACCCAAAATTCTTTATAAAATAGTCAAGGCATAAGGCCCAATCCCTCAAAATAAAAAAAAATAAAAAAACAAAGTCTTGGCATTTGGAGCCTGAAAAACCTTCAACCCCCTGATATTACAATGTAAGTGCTTGCTTCAGACCTCCTACCCCACCCAGAACTAACCGCTAAGGCAGACCAGAGCAGTAGAGTCGTACCACTCCAGATCCATTGGTGTAGCTCTGGCAGCAACGCTGGTTACTGCCTGAGCAATACTAGAGGTGGCCAGAGTGGTATGACTCCACCACTCTGGCTGGCTTTGGAGTATTGCAAGGTTGCTGGAGGGATGGAAGGGCTCAGGATGGGGTCCAGAGCCATGCACTTAAATTTTAATATCTGGGGGGGGGGGGGGGGGGTAAGGAGCTGGGACTGCTATGTTTCTTTATATTGGGAATGATGGGGCAGTGGATCCGACCCTACATCCTGACTTATTATGGGAGCTGGAGAGCAGTTAGGGGGTTTGGGCCTACTGGCCTCAAAGAGGTTTTGTGTTTATTTATTACTTAGCCAGCTATATTCTGAATATAGCCAGTTAATTTTAAAGTTATCCGGGTACATGTACCCGGATAACTTTATCTATGTATATTCAGTTAGATGACAAAAGTTATCCAAGTAAGTTATCCAGATAACTTTAGCTGACTATATTCAGCAGGATACTTGTCCCACTGAATATTTGGCTAAAGTTATCTGGAGAAATTTACCAGATGACTTTGCTGTTCACTATCCTATTGAATATGGACCTCATAATATTTCTGTTTAAAACAGAATATTTTGCTTACACCATATTGGTGTATACACATATATAGGTCAACAAATTATGTGCAAGCAAGACATTCTATTATTAAAAAAAACCATTTTCCCTGTACATACCAGGATCATTCCAGACGATGGGTTATGTGCCCTGTCCAGCAGATGGAGTCAGAAAAAGATTTCTGGGGAAGGTGCTACATTACCTCACCACCCTCGTCATCATCCCCAGTATCTTTCTGACTCCAGCAGATGCGGGTTGTGGAACTTGGGTTCCCCACAACTTTACCTTCATTATTAATTGTTCTCTCATTTTTCTTTAAGGGATCAAGTAAAAAGTTCTTCTTATTTTATAGCTAATTTCTTTATTTAGGAAAAGTTTAAAAAAAAAAAAAAATTCTTTTGAGGGAAATTGGTTGCAGTAACGGTTTGTTACCTCACCAGGGCTTCCTGACAAGCCTCTTTTCTCTCTCTTTTCTACTCTCTCTCCGTTTCTGTTTGGCTGGGGTAAGTGTCTCTTTTTTGAATTTAATTTTCAGGTTACCTCAGCGCTTTTTCGTCGACGTTTTCGACGGAGGGTGCATGCTGGTGGTCCAGCCTCTCCCCCACTTTCTCCCCTCCTCCCCCCACAACGCTATCTAGTCGACCCGCGGTCCCGCGAAGTACATTCCCCGGGACCGCCGGCTGCCGGGAAGGAGATACCCCGGCGGTTTTTCTCGGGTCGGCAGGGGGGAGTTTTTTCTCTTCATTTCTCGCAGCCATCTCAGCGCGAGGCTATTCTTGCCGCGCTTGCTCGCCCCTCCCCCCCTCTCCCTTCATTGTTTTTCAATGCCGCGCCCGGCGGCCTGTGTAATTTGCGGCCGGCAGGGAGCTAAAATCGTCAGGGAGGGGCGTTGCTCGGGCTGCCTCCCCGATGGGGAAACATGTCCGACTGAGGGGGACACCGAGGGAATGGTGGACCGCGACTCAAGAAAAAGACAGGCCCCGTTCCCGCTCAGCACAGAAACGGCAGCTATTTTAATGTCAGACTCGGAAGCGGGGTTATCAGAGGAGGACTCCCCGATTATTTCAGCACTCCCTTCGAGAACCCAGCGGACCTCAGCAGAACCCAGTCACCGGGAGGGTGAGGCCTCAGGGGCCCCCTCCGGAGGATTTTCTGCTTTTTCACCGGAGTTTGTTGTTTTGATGCACAAAGCTTTCCTTCATTTCAGGGATGCTTTTTCGGACTTTTCTGTTCCCCCTCCACCAAAGTTGGCCCGCCTTTCATCATTGCAGGGGGAGTCCCCCTCTCAAGGGACTTCCTCTCCTTCTGGTGCTCCACCTCAGCCTCCCAAGGATCCCTCAGCTGTACCTCCACCACCGGTCTCCTGCTCAGGGGGGGACCCTCCGGGAGATCCTTCTGGAGATGATTCCACTTTGCTTTCTCATCTGGAGGGAGATGATCCAAGGATCCTACGTATTTTCCAATCGGAGGAATTAGAGGACCTGATTCCTCATATTTTGACGGAAATGGACATCGACCCCCCACCTGAACCGGTTGGACCACAACCAAACGTCAGGAAAGGTGACCCTCTCCTTGCGGGCTTAAGGCCTTTGGCCAAGGCTTTTCCCACTCACCCTTCTTTTCTACAACTCATTTCCCGTGAGTGGGATACTCCTGAGGCAACCCTCAGAGTTAGTAGAGCTATGGAAAAGCTCTACCCACTCCCACAGGATTTTCTGGACATCCTCAAAGTTCCCGCCGTGGACTCGGCAGTATCAGCAGTGACCAAACACACTACCATACCGGTCACGGGAGGTACGGCTCTGAAAGACACTCAGGATAGAAAATTGGAAGTCTTTCTCAAAAGGATTTTTGAAGTTTCCGCACTAGGTATGCGAGCGTCCATTTGCAGTGCTCTTGCTCAGAGAGCAGGTCTGCGCTGGGTACAGCAGTTGCTTACCTCGCAGGAGTTACCAGATGCTGAGGCCTTACAGGCGGATCGACTGGAGGCCGTGATGGCATATGGGGCGGATGCCTTTTATGACCTACTCAGAGTCCTCGCCCGTTCCATGGTAGCGGCAGTCTCAGCTCGACGTCTCCTCTGGCTGCGAAACTGGTCTGCGGACGCATCCTCTAAAACGCGCCTGGGATCCCTTCCCTTCAAGGGTAAGTTTCTTTTTGGGGAAGTTTTGGATCAGATCATTAAATCTTTGAATGAGAATTCAGTGCATAAGCTTCCGGAAGATCGTCCACGATCCTCAAGGTTTTCTTACTCTTCTTCCAGATCTCGATACAGGAATCAGCGTAGGACACGTAACACTCGTCAACAAGCTCCTCGGAACCCATCCTCTCGTTCAGGTTCCTGGAACCGGCCCTTTCGAGGGCGCCGTCCCGGCAGGGAGGGTCAGGGACGGGGTTCCTCTAATTCCTCCTCCTTCAAGACAAACCAATGATGCCAGTCGGACCCACGACCCGGTTCCCCGGCTGGGGGGCCGGATCTCTCTCTTTTACAGCGAGTGGGTCCAAATTACATCGGACCAGTGGGTCCTGGATATTCTAAAGAACGGCTACGCATTGGATTTTGTCCATCCTCCCAGAGACAGGTTCCTTTTCTCTCCTTGCGGATCCAGTTACAAGCAAGAAGCTGTCGCTTCCACTCTCGACCGACTTTCCGCACTGGGAGCGATATCACCTGTTCCTCCCTACGATTGGGGTCGAGGTCATTACTCCATCTATTTTGTTGTCCCAAAGAAGGAGGGTACCTTTCGTCCCATCCTGGACCTCAAGATGGTGAACAGGTCTCTTCGAGTTCCCCGTTTTCGCATGGAGACTCTTCGATCAGTTCTAGCAGCGGTACATCGAGGAGAATTTCTAGCTTCTCTGGATCTCACCGAGGCCTACTTGCATATTCCTATTCTCAAGGATCATCACCGCTACCTAAGATTCAAGATCTTAGGTCAACATTTTCAGTTCCGAGCCTTACCTTTTGGTCTGGCGACAGCTCCACGGGTCTTCACGAAAATCATGGTAGTGGTGGCAGCTGCATTGCACCGGCAGGGCATTCTGGTACACCCTTACCTAGACGATTGGCTCATACGAGCGAAGTCTTCGGACCAGGGTTGCCGGATGGTCAGAATAGTGCTCCGCATGCTCCGGTCTCTCGGGTGGATTGTCAACTATGCCAAGAGTCACCTAGTTCCTTCCCAGTCCCTGGATTTCCTGGGGGCACATTTCGACACGAAACAGGGCATGGTATTCCTCAAGAAAGAAAGGGCTCAGTCCCTTCGCGATCAGGTTCTCCGATTCTTGGATCTTCAAGAACCTACTGCATGGGATTACCTTCAGCTCCTGGGCACGATGGCCTCCACTATCGATCTTGTTCCTTGGGCTTTTGCCCACCTCCGCCCTCTTCAAAGGTCTCTACTCTCCAGATGGAAGCCGTCCTCACAAGACTACCAGATGGTACTCCCAATTCCGATGGATACCGTCAACAGTCTTCACTGGTGGCTAGATTACCGAAACCTAGCTCAGGGAGTCTCTCTGGACATGCCAGAGTGGATAGTGGTCACCACGGATGCCAGTCTATCAGGGTGGGGGGCGGTCTGTCAGGAGAGCTCTCTACAAGGTCAATGGACGGTGGAACAAGCCCGGTGGCCCATCAATCGTCTGGAGACCAGGGCGGTACGTCTGGCGTTAAAAGGGTTCCTTCCTCGTCACAGAGCTTCCGCGTCACAGAGCTGTCAGGGTCCTTTCCGACAATGCGACCACGGTGTCCTACATCAACAGACAGGGGGGCACACGAAGTCTTCAAGTATCCTTGGAAGCGGACAAATTAATGCTCTGGGCGGAAAGGCATCTGTTGCGTTTGGCAGCCTCCCACATTGCGGGAGTAGACAATATACAGGCGGACTTCCTAAGTCGTCAACGCCTGGATCCCGGAGAATGGGAACTCTCGGGGGAGGCGATGAATTTGATAATCTCCCGATGGGGTCCTCCCCATCTGGATCTCATGGCCACAGCAAGCAATGCAAAGACTCCGCGTTTCTTCAGTCGCAGAAGAGAACACGGCGCAGAAGGAATCGATGCTCTAGCCCTGCCTTGGCCGCGGAACATCCTACTTTATGTCTTTCCACCGTGGCCTCTCGTGGGAAAAGTGATTCGAAGAATCGAGAATCACCACGGTCCAGTGGTCCTCGTGGCGCCAGAGTGGCCTCGTCGACCGTGGTTTGCAGATCTTCTTCTCCTGACCATGGAAGGCCCTCTACGTCTCAGCCACATTCCACGCCTACTCCGGCAGGGACCCATATTTTTACAGCAGGCCGATCGCTTCTCTCTAGCGGCCTGGCTTTTGAGAGGCGCAAACTGAGGTACAGAGGCTACCAGGAGGAGGTCATCTCGACTCTATTGCTTGCTCGTAAGAGATCTACTTCAGTCTCTTATGTTAGAGTTTGGAAGGTCTTCGAAAATTGGTGCGGATCTCACGACATTCAGCCCACCAATGCTTCCGTATCTCAAATTCTCTCCTTCCTTCAGGAAGGACTAGATCTCGGTCTCGCTTACAACTCACTTCGTGTACAGGTCGCGGCTTTGGGCGCCCTCTTATATAGTGGCGAGGGATCGCGTCTCTCCTCTCATCCAGATGTGGGTCGTTTCCTTAGAGGGGTGCGTCACTTGAAGCCTCCGTTACGTCCTCCTTGTCCGTCCTGGAATCTGAACTTAGTTTTACGAGCACTTAGCAGTTCACCTTTTGAACCCTTAAGATTTTCCTCTCTTAAGGATCTGACTTTTAAAACTATCTTCTTGGTGGCAATCTGTTCAGCGCGACGAATTTCAGAACTACAGGCGCTATCCTGTCGAGAACCGTATCTCCGTTTTTCAGATGACGGTGTGTCCCTCCGCACGGTTCCATCCTTTCTTCCTAAAGTGGTTTCAGCCTTCCACCTTAATCAGTCAGTTGAGTTGCCTTCCTTCAATTCAAACGAACCCAGGGATTTACGTCTTTTGGATGTAAAGCGATGCCTGTTGCGTTATTTGGAAGTTACCAATGAGTTTCGTCTTTCCGACCATCTCTTCGTTCTCTGGTCGGGTCCCAGGAAGGGTCACATGGCATCCAAAACGTCTATCGCTCGCTGGCTGAAGGGGACGATTGCTTCGGCTTATATTGGGGTCGGTAAGCAACCTCCTTTGGGGGTTAAGGCCCATTCCGTTCGCGCACAGGCGGCGTCATGGGCAGAGTCTAGCTCTGTTTCAATCCAGGAGATTTGCAGAGCGGCGACGTGGAAGTCTCTCCATACTTTCGCAAGGCATTATCGTCTGGATGTTTCTGCACCATCAGACGGTTCTTTTGGGGATCGAGTCATCCGAGCAGGGCTATCCATGGCCCGCCCATAGGAGGGAAGCTTGGGTACATCCCATCGTCTGGAATGATCCTGGTATGTACAGGGAAAAGAAAATTATTCCTTACCTGCTAATTTTCGTTCCTGTAATACCATGGATCATTCCAGACACCCTCCCGTTAGTTATTAGCAGGATTTAATTAGGGTGGGCTATCTCTGCTCGACTATGCTCTCCTTATTTTTCTGCTCACTCTAGCACTCAGAGTTGTTTGTTCAATATTTATGTGTTAACAAGTTCTCTGTTGAGGTTATCATTCTGTTCTTTAACAGTTTTAAACTTTAAATTTTAGTTAATACGTTTACTTGATCCCTCTCTTCCTCTTGGGCTTGGCTTTGCTAGGCTAGATACTGGGGATGATGACGAGGGTGGTGAGGTAATGTAGCACCTCCCCCAGAAATCTTTTTCTGACTCCATCTGCTGGACAGGGCACATAACCCATCGTCTGGAATGATCCATGGTATTACAGGAACGAAAATTAGCAGGTAAGGAATAATTTTCTTATAACTTTTATTCTGCAAAATTCCTGAGCGGCATAAATGACTGAATATCTGGAGATATTTGATTTTCAGTTTTTTTCCCATGCTAAGAAAAAAGAAATGTGGGCTCTTTAAGATATTCACTTCTGCCCCACATATGCATTGCTTGCAAAATCTCTTTTCATTTTTGTTTTTGCACACGTACAAATTTTGCAGAATACAGGCCTATATCAATTCCTATGTCTTTACATATACCTTTGACACTATGACATATATTTTTGAGCATTGTATGAGATGTTTTTATATTGCATTTAATGAGATCATAGCATGGATGATGTTGAGTACTGCACAAGAACTCTTTAAAAGAACAACAGTTAGAATTTGATCTGTAATTTTTTAGACGAGTTCTAGGTGCTGAATTCTTGGCTAACCTTTTGTCCCTTTCTGGAAACTGTCCTCCCAAATGTTTCTAGTGAGGACATGAAGCTTTGCTAGTGCACACCAGCCTGAAAATTACAGAGTAAATATCTTCTTTAAAAATATGTGCTCATTTGAAATAACATGGGTTACCTTTTGGAGATCATTTTAGTGTGGGGGAAGCATTTTTTGCTCTATTTAAATGGTACTTTCAAGAGGTTCCTCAATGTACCTCCAAAATCAATGTATTAAAATATTCCTCAAAGGGATGCATGGTGCTGTTTTATCCTGACAAGGTAAAAATGACTTGCAAAAGGTGCTATATTTGCAGTATAGTGGAAGCCAATAATTCAGAGGCCCCTACGCAATGTCAAGAAGGTCCCCCACTGAGCCAATCATGGGAGAGTTCTGGAAGCATGTGCCCTGACCTAATAGGGGCTTTACACAACGTTCAGTGAGCAGAGAGATGTGTAAGCAATTCAAAGTCCAACTCACACCAGGTATAGTAGCTTTTAGCCTGGCTATATTTTGATGGAATTTTGGATGGATGGGCAGACTGGATGGGCCAAACGCTCTTTTTCTGCCATCACGTTTCTATATTTCTATTTTCAAATTTGTCTCAGGTCTGCTGAGGAAATCTGAAAGGCTTTTACTGGTGGATCTGGAGCAATTTTGAATCTAGTTTGATAAATTTGCATCACTTTTTTGTTTTTTTTTTTTTTTTACAAAAATGAGAAGTAGATCTTCAATTGAATGAAATCCATTTTGAAGAAGTTTGTACATTTCTGTTGCGGAGAATATGCCGCAGAATGGCTACTTCTGAACATCCAGAATCCCATCAATTTGCAGAACTCAACTGACCCTAATGTTTTCTACAATAATTGTATAATGATCAGGCCTCTAGAAATAGAACTGTATAAAATAGGTTATTCAGATTACTACTCACTAGAGGATTTGCACAGGTACAGAATTGTGGAAAATTGCATTTCAGCATTGCTGACTAAGGGGGTCATTTTCCAAGGAGTTACTGCAGGTGATAATGAGAGAGAGAGAGAGAGAGAGAGAGAGAGAGAGCACCTTGCTATAGTGCCTCCTCCCTAGACAGGTATTTGTATCCCTATGGGAGGCCCACCTAGTAACTCGAGGTGGGGTTTAGGTATGAGTGTAGGGGGTTGGGGGCCACTTTGACATTCAACATTGTGAAGATTTACTGGCCTTCGGAGTGAGGAAACTCACTCCAAGATGAGATTTGGGCAATGTTCTCTCCACCTAGCTTGATGGACACTCTACCTGGGCAACAACAAGCTAGGTGGAGAGAACATTGCCCAAATCTCATCTTGGAGTGAGTTTCCTCACTCCGAAGGCCAGCAAATCTTCACAAGAGACCACTGTTCTGTTCGTACATCTCACGTTGAATCTCTCTCTCTCACTCTCTCTCTCATACTGAAACAGGCTGTCCAGAAACATCGTAAACTGCAATATATACTGGCAATGTAGCCCAAATTGGGCTAATAGTGCAACTTGCAATAAGAGCTTTTCGCATAGCTGATATTGCAATTTGCGATACACATGCTTATTAGCATAAGGTACACCCCTTTTTGGTATCGCATGCGATACCAATGCGATATTGGAAAATGAGGCCCTAAAATGGTAGTTATGCTATAATAGCCTTATTTTATAGTGCTATATTCAAAAATATATTTAATTCTGAGTTGTTGGTGCATTACCTCAGAAGAACAGAATTAAATATAGTCAGACCTGAGACAAATTTGAAAATAGAACTATAGAAACGTGATGGCAGAAAAAGAGCGTTTGGCCCATCCAGTCTGCCCATCCATCTAAAATTCCATCAAAATATAGCCAGGCTAAAAACTACTAAACCTGGTGTGAGCTGGACTTTGAATTGCTTACACATCTCTCTGCTCAGTAGATGAAGATATCATAGATCTTTGGAAAGAACACTATTGCCATCTAGCGGCCCTGTACATTTAGGCAGTGGCCCTGAAAGGTTGCACTTTCTCTATCAACCCTTTTTTTTCACTTGCCATGAGAATGGAAATCAGAAGCTGTCTGCATGCTGAAAGTATGGCCTACTGGAGCCCTTTCACAGCATTAATGGTCTGTAATGGATGGAAAGTTTAAGTCGGGTCATTGTCTTTCTAACATACTATCATGCCCTCAAAGTGTCTTGCTTCATTTCCTCCAGATGATAAAATATTAATGTGTTTCACTTTCCTGTGGCTTTTGCAATTCACATTTGAGCTTGTTTTATAGATAATATATCTAGGGTAATTTAATTTATTTATATAATGTTCATTAGACTGTCAATAAATTCTTAATGAAAGCATAATTGCCTATTCTCCCTACTTATGTGAAGTTTTTCCTTTTACTTACCAAACATATTTACTGTTTTCTTTCTTGTTACCTCCTGAAATTTACTACAATGTATTTCAATGAAAGATTAACACCTGACCAGGGACATCTTCATTTTTTCTCCAAAATCTCTCTCTTAAGATCTGGCAGATGATGCCTCATATTGGAGACCATTTAGTGAATTAAACCCTGGTTCTTTGGGTCCCTTTCCTTCCTTTTTTCTTTTAGACTTTTCATTAACATCTTGAATATACCGGTAACTTTGATGATTTCACAACAAAAAGGGTGTTTTGATTGTTCTCTCTTTTGTTCTATCTGAATTTTCCCCCTCTGCTTTGATAATGGAATCATATGGTAATTCTATAATCCACATCTTAAGCATGTAGTTCATTAGACTTTTAGCAACTTTGTTTTGGCCTGGGAGTTTCCTCCTGCGCCTTTGGGCATCCAGCCTTTGTTGGCCTGTAGCACCATTAGACTTCACTCACCACCATCCAGGCTTTCTTCTATTTGATATCCCTTCTCAACTCATCTAGTCCAACCATAGCAGTGAAGGCCCAGAGCCATGGGCCACAGACTGTGGTTATCTTTGCAGCTTGGTAAGGTGAACCCCGTGCTTACTACAAAGTGTTTCTGTTGTGTGATGGCGGGGATTCCCTCCCTACCAGAGGCTAACACTGTCTCTGCAACATCCCCAGCCCTGAACAGCCAGGAGAGCAAAGTCCTGGTCCTCCACGTGGCACTGCCCAGCATCATCACTGGACTCATCATGCAATGACTTTGAGCACTGTGAAAGACAGGGATGGATGAGTAGGCAAGACAGCTGAGCCAGGCCAGTAAATAGTTCAAACAAGGGTTTATTTATGCAACTTTCAGGCAACCTCAAATAGCAGGCAGTAGTAACCACAGCTTCCCTCCAGCTTTACAACCTCAGGAATCAAAACAAAAACACAACATTTACCCTATGCAGTAAGTTCAGGCTCTGGGAACAGAGATTCAGCTTCACATCTGTAAGCTCTTTAGTCTCAAACTCTGGAAACAGGGATTCAGGCTCGCGTCACTAGATTCTGTAGTCTCAGGCACCGCAGTAAGAACACCTTTTATCCAGAGGACATTTTGAATCGGCCACGCGCATAGCTCCCGTTACACGCAGAAGTGCCGGGCTGAAGGAAAGGGGCGGGGAGGGGCGGGGCTGGAGGCAGCCGGTACAGTGGCCATTTGCTGCTGTGCTGGGGAAGCGCACGTCGGCAGTTGCCCGGTGCGCGCAAGTTGCTTCTGCTCCAACGGAGCAGGAAGCAACTTAACAAAATCAGAAAAAGGTAGGAAAAAGGGTTTAGGAGGTTGGAAAAACAGGGGAAGAGGGAGGAAGTATGGACAGGGGGGTAGGGAAGTTCCCTCCCAGTCTGCTCCTTAATTAGAGTGGATCGGGAGGGAACTGGGGAAGGCCGGGATGCGTCGCTGCACGAAAATTGCATAAGAGCCCCCCCCTTGCACACGCCACCCGCACATGTGCATGTGGATTATAAAAACAGACGTGCAAGTGCACGCAACCCCCGGATTTTATAACACCCGTGCGCGCCAGCGCCGTGTGTTATAAAATTGACATGCACCCTTAAAAATCTACCCCATTGTGCACTATTAAGGGGGCAAGTCCAAGGGGAGAGAGGGCTGCTTGTCAGGGGGCCCCTCTTGCTTCAGAGGGGGCCATCCTCTGTAATTAGGGGTGTATGAGAATTAAATCTGGCCCTGGGAACAAGGATTCAGCCTGACTTCTTTAGGATCTTTAGTCTCAGGTGCTAGAAACAGAGATTCAGTCTCACATCTGTAAACTCTCTAATCCTGCTTCTGCAGCCTCTCTCTCTCAGGAAGTAGTCAGGCTGGAAGGTCTAAGGGCTGGCAGTGAGTTTGAGCAGTAATACTCCTTCAGTGTCCTCCTCAGGATAGACTATGACTTAGAGCAGAGATTCTCAACGCAGTCCTTGGGACACACCTAGCCAGTCAGGTTTTCAGGATATGCATACAATGGAGGCAACGCATGCAAATCTCTCTCGTGTATATTCATTGTGGATATCCTGAAAACCTGACTGGCTAGGTGTGTCCCAAGTCCTGGGTTAAGAATTGCTGGCTTAGACCTGGATTCCTCCATTCACGCACAGAATGGTGAATCTAGTGGTAACAGGGGGCGGGGGGCGAAGGGGGGTGGGCCTGCGAAAGCCGGCAGCCATTGCACCTCCGCTGTGTTATCGTTGCCGGGCTTTGCACCCAATAACGCCACCGTGAAAGGTGGCACTATTGGGCACGCTACTGGCGACGATAATGGTGCTTACCTTATCGCCGCCAGCAAAGATACCGCCATGTCTGCCTCCTCGCTACCCCGACTCCTCCCCGCCCCGCCCCGGCAAGCTATCACATGCAAAAAGTCCCTTTTCACGTGCGATAGGTTTAGAAAATTACCCCCTTAGAGTTTCAGAACTCACACAAGGCATGTATAACAAGCTCCCACAGCTTTTCTGGGCAAAAATAAACCTTTTCTTTAATTATTTATTTATGGCATTTCATTATATACAAAGAATTGCCTTTGCATGGAAATATATGGACAAAAATATGAAAATACCATTAACAATAAGAAATAGTATAAATAATAAGCAACCATAATATATCTTTATCCAAAAATTCAAATTACAGCAGATAAAGAAAAGTCAGAAAAACAAGGGAGAATATACAAAAAGCAAAATAAAGAAACTGGCATAACATTATATCAGACTGTATTATTCTATACCCAACATACCTTAGATTATCTCAGGAGAAGAGATTAAAGGCCTCTTAGAATCCAGGAATGCTCAGGAGCAAAGAAAATGAAACAATCATTATTAAACGTAATATAACATTTACAAGGATAACAGAGGGAGACACAACATCCTGATAAAATTGCCTCATCTCTATAAGCGAGAAAAGCCCTTCCTTTTTCTTGAGTCACACATGTTAATTTGGTAAAAACACGTACCAATTCACCATAAAATAAAGTAGATAAATTCCTGACATAATCTTATTCACATCAAGAGATGGTACAAAAGACACTACTAAGGTAGAATGTTCAAGAATTTCTGATGAACTTTCATGAAATTTGGTCAAGTTTGGAAAAGCAAGATCTGAAGAAGAAGGTGAATTAAGAAAAAACAATTTATTAATAGAAGGCAATTGGTCTGACTGAACCTTAAATACTTCTAAGAAGTACTTTTTGGAAGTAATATCAGGGATTTGCCCTAAAACCTTAGGAAAATTTAGGAATCATAAGTTCAAATGTCTAGTTAAGTTCTCAAGCTGTTCAATCCTTCTAGACTGTTACTGTTAATGGTGTTTGGGTGGATCCTTGGACACTGTGGCAGCTGACCACGCCCATGGGGGCAGTCCTGTGAGGGACCATGGTGTCAGGCTAGACTCCGGACAGACAAATACAGACTTGAAATTTTTATTAAACAGTTTAAGTGACCACTAGAGGTGGCAGTAATGAGTAGTGGATGTATAGTCCGGCTGGGCGCGTCTCCCACAGAACGCTGGAACAGTGGGTCCTCTGTAAGGCAGTGCTGTAATGGAAAAAGAGTGAGAGTTATGAGCACACAATAGTATTAACATTTAGAGTCCCAATGTAGAAATAGGAGAAGCTCCGAGACAGGAAGAACAGGCCCTCGAGGAGCAAGTACCTGGTCCCTTAGAGCAGAGAGACTCGGTAGCGTTGTACTCACTTAGCAGTCTAGCACTGAAGCAGAGAGCAGGCCCTCAAGGAGCGAGTACCTGATTCCAGTGAAGCAGTACTGTGGAGAGAGATGGTTTCTGTACTCACTGATGGTAGCTGTAAGTTAGTTCTTCCAAGTAGAAGGGTAGAGATTGCAGGCAGCAACACAAGGAACATGGGCCCTCGAGGAGCGAGTACCGGTTTCCTGATAGCACCTGAAAGAAGCAGAGAGGCTCCGAGGAGCGGGTACCCCGTTAGAGAACCCGAAGGATAGTAAGAGTTCCAGATAGAGCTGGAGTGGCAGAGCAGCTTAGGAATGGAGAGCGAATCCCATCTGTATGAATCCTGTTGCTAACTCACGCTCCGGTGGAACGCACTGTTACCCCGCATTTGGACGCGCGTTTTTGACGCACTACCTCTACCCCTTATTCAGTAAGGGGTAATAGCACGTTGAAAACGAGTGTCCAAACCCCCGAAACTAATAGCGCCCGCAACATGCAAATGCATGTTGATGGCCCTATTAGTTATTCCCGCGCGATACAGAAAGTAAAATGTGCAGCCAAGCCGCACATTTAAATTTCTGCTGGCGCTGGGGAAGTGCACAGAAAAGCAGTAAAAATTGCTTTTCTGTGCACCCTCCGACTTAATATCATGGCGATATTAAGTCGGAGGTCCTAAAAGTCGGAGGGCCTAAAAATTTTAAATAATTAAAAAATTTAAAATTGGCCCACGGCTCGCGGGTTGAAAACCGGACGCTCAATTTTGCTGGCGTCCGGTTTCCGAACCCGTGGCTGTCAGAGGGTTTGAGAACCAATGCCAGCAAAATTGAGCTTCGGCTGTCAGACTCGCTGACAGCTGCCGCTTCCATCAAAAAAGAGGCGCTAGGGACGCACTAGTGTCCCTAGCGCCTCTTTTTACCGTGGGCCCTCATTTGCATAGGCCACCCTCCTGAATCGCGTGCCCAGGAGAGTGGCCTGTCCACGCGTCAGGAGAGCGGGCGTTGGCCAGCTTTCCCGTGCGTTTTTCTGAATTGGCCTGTAAGCGAGCTAGCAAATACTGTAGGCAGATATACCCGGAAGACATGATGTCAGAACAGGGGGACGCCCCTGACGTTCGCGCCAACTTGGAGTTAAAGATGAGGGCGGCGTGCACATGCGCGCCGCCCTAGAGGTACCTTGAAGGAGAATGGCGGAAGGCAGCACCAAAGCCGGTCCAGGGACGCCAGAGAGAACGGCAAGCAGATGCCGTGGCGGCCATCAGTCCAAGGTGAGCGGGAAGAGCCGAGAGTAGAGAGAGGTAGGTGGGGCAAAGCCGTCGAAGACCGACGGACGCTACATAGACATTATATTATGATCCTTCACCGCAGCAGACTGGAAATCTTGAATATCCTTAATTTCATTCTCAATCCTTGAGACTTTGTTATTAAGGGAATCAACTGACCATCATATTTATCCCCCATCTGCTCAAATTTGGTAGATAAAATGTCTATTTTGGAGGAACAGGCACACAGGGATTTTCCAAAGCCTGCCATCAATTCCCTGGTCCCACCAAGGGACCTGTTATGGATTTTACATGTTCAGGGGGGTTTGCCTGGGGATACGGGGAGTTATGGAACCCTTTTTGGCAATGCCACCACTTTGGGGAAGTGGGGTGGGGGTGGAACCCCTGAACCCCCAATGAGGTTTCTTGCTACATGTGAAGGGGGGTGGGAGGGGGACCAGGCCTGCATATTTATGATTTACACCTCTTTGGAGGTAGAGAGTGAGGGATGGGGGCCCCTGAACTCCACTGAATGCTTTTATCTTGGCGAGGCCGTCACCATGCAGGCAACTTCTTCTAATTTTAAATATTTAGGCAGTCCGGGCAGCCTCAAGTGACAGCCCTGGGTTGAGCCGGGAGTCAGCCTTGACCCCCCGGGTCAACCTTTTCTCGAGCCACAGCAAATTATGTTTTTTGGCTGGCACTTTAAATGTGAGCAGGAGCCTCGGGACCCTCGTTAGGGTCTCAGGGCTCCCGCCTCATATTTACCTCGTTTGAAATAGGTGCTATTTTACTATAGTGAACACTTTCTCAGTCAGCTGCAATAAAATATTAACATAAAATTGCCTAGTAATGACCTCCTTTGCATGCAATTACATGCAAAGGAGGTCATTGTAATAGGGAAGGATATCTGGGTGAGGACATGCCAAATATTACATATTTCATTCGATATTGCCGCGATACTTCTCCATTGCATTATATACAGCGCACAACACGTGTTAGAGCAGCTTTATGCATCTCCCACTATGTTTTATTATCGCCAGTTAGGTTTCAAAGTTATCTGGGTACATAACTTTAAACTTAACCAGTTATATTAAAAAATATATAGTCTGTTAAGTGGGAAGCTTGCTGTAAAAATAAAACTGCATTCATGGGAAGGGTGGTCCCCAGTGCCAAAAATGGGTCCATTGCACCCCCGCCACCATAGCTGCTTAAAACTCTCCAAATTTTAAAACTATATAGCTCTGAGTCTGCTTCCCAGCACCCACCTCTCCGTTTGCCTTCTCTTTTCCCAGACACCTCACCCAACATCCTATCAAACCCCTTATTGCCACCAGGATTACAGTACGTTCATATCGCTCCTGGAGGAAGCATAAACCATTAACATTGCTATACATAAGAACATAGGAACATAAGAAATTGCCATGCTGGGTCAGACCAAGAGTCCATCAAGCCCAGCATCCTGTTTCCAACAAAGTGTTATGTTCGTGGACCCTTGGGCCGGTTGAGACAGAGGATGAAGTGCTGTGGGGTCCGCAGCAAGTGTCCCAACCAGGAGGCGGTTCGGAGACCCGGAGCAAGCTGAGATACTGGACCACGGTGGAGTCCTATGCGACCAAGGACTCTGTACCCACTGGGAGGATGGCCGACGTTGGACCCTGGTGATAGAAGAATCTTCACCCTGGAGACCGGCACTCCCCCGGGAGGAGCCCTTAGGAGTCCAGCCGCTGGGACTTTAGGAGATTCACCCTGGAAGCCGAAGTTCCCCCACTTAGGACTGGGACTTAGGCGACTCCTTGAAGGTGGAAGATGGTCCGGATGCAGGCGCCTCCTGCAGGTCGTGGGATCTGGACAGCTCGCGCCTCCAGCAGGTCGTAGGAAATCCAAAGTTGGTCCAGGAGTCTGAGTCCAAGAGCGGTCCAAAGCCAGTCCAGGGGTGGTGTCCAGAGAGCGGTCCAAAGCCAGAAGAATCAATCCAGCGAGGAGGGCAGAGCAGAAGCGGGACAAAGAGCAAACCAGAACACAGCAACAGCAGGCCGAAGACCAGGAACCTTGTTGCAAGGTACAGGAGAGAGCTAGCTGCAGGGTACTTATACCCTGAGGGCATCTGACGTCATCTTCAGCCCAGGAGAGGTTTTTCCCGCTCTGGCCCCTTTAAATGGGGCTCCTCCCCGCGCGCATCAGGGGGCGGGGCCAGCCGTGCCGGAGCATCAGCGTCTCTCCCGAAATGACCCGGGGAAGGCTAGAAATGGCCCGGGCCGCCCCCGAAGTAGGTGGAGGGACCGGGGCACGGCCCGGGACCGCAACAGTACCCCCCTCTCCTTCGCCCCCTCCCAGGAGGTCTGGGTTTACTTGGGTGATCCAAATGGAATTGATGGAGGAGGTTTTTGTCCAGGATATTGACGGGGGGTTCCCAGGAATTCTCTTCGGGACCATAACCCTCCCAGGAAAGAAGGTACTCCCAACGCCTGTGATGATGCCGTACATCCAGCACGTCTTTAACTTGATAGATGGCATCTTCCTGTGCCACAAGTGTGGTGAGTGTGGGTGCCTTCTTGTGATACGGAGAAAGGACCAAGGGTTTCAACAATGAAACGTGGAAGACGTTGTGGATCCTGAGCGTGCGTGGAAGTTGAAGGCGATAGGAGACAGCCCCAATCCTGTCCTTAACTGCGAAGGGCCCAATGTACTTAGGAGCCAACCTCATCGAAGGAAGCCGTAGACGAAGGTATTTAGTACTCAGCCATACCTTCTCACCAGGAAGGAACACTGGGGCTGACCGTCGCAAACGATCGGCCACTTTCTTCATAATAACCGCCGCACGCTAGAGTCTCTTCTGGGTGGAATGCTAGATCTGGCGTAACCGTCGGGCGGTGGTTTGCACGGTGGGAGACAGCACATCTACTGGTACCGGTAAAGGGGGCCGCAGGCGTCTGCCGTAGACCGTGTAGAAGAGGGACTTGCCGGTGGAAGAGTGCTTGTGGTGATTATAAGAGAATTCTGCCCACGGAAGCAAGGCCACCCAGTCATCTTGCAGGTCTCCCACAAAGGCACGAAGGAACGCCTTCAAGGTCCGGGGTACCCGTTCTACCTGCTCGTTAGCTTGGGGATGGAAGGTGGTGGTGAAGTCAAGCTGAACCCTGAACTTTTCACACAGTGCTCGCCAATATCGTGCCGTAAACTGAGAACCCCTATCCGAGGCAATGTGGAGAGGGAGCCCATGAAGGCGAAAGATATGTCGCGTAAACAAATTCACCAGTTCAGGCGCCGAGGGTAGTTTGGAGAAGGGCACAAAATGGGCCATCTTGGAGAATCTATCTATGACAACCCAAATCACCGTCTTTCCCTCTGAAGCAGGCAGATCTACGATAAAGTCCGTGGATAAGTGAGTCCATGGTTCCGCGGGAATCGGCAGAGGCTGAAGAAGGCCCCAGGGGCGGCCGACGGGAGTCTTCTGTCGGGCATAGGTTGGGCAAGAGTTAACGTAGAGGCGAACATCTCTCTTAAATTGGGGCCACCAGTAATATTCTGAGAGTAATTCCTGGGTCCTGGCTACTCCCGGGTGACCGGCTGTTAGAGAGTCGTGTGCCCAGGAGAGAACCTTTTTCCGCAGTCTGAGGGGTACCACAGTCTTCCCTGTCGGGACCGTGTTGGCAGCCGCGAGGAGCACTTTGGCTGGATCAAGAATGTACTGTGGTGGGTCTGGCCCATCCTCCATTTCAGCGGTACGGGAGAGAGCGTCCGCTCGAACATTCTTATCGGCCGGCCGGTAGCGGAGACGAAAATCAAAGCGGCTGAAGAATAGAGACCACCTGGCCTGCCAGGGGTTGAGACGCTGGGCACAGCACAAGTATTCCAGGATTTTATGGTCTGTATAAACAATCACCAACTGTTGGGCCCCCTCCAACCATTGGCGCCACTCTTCGAATGCCAATTTAATGGCTAGTAATTCTTTATCCCCTATTCCGTAGTTCTTTTCTGTCGACAAGAACTTCCGAGAGAAGTAGGAACAGGGTAGGAGCCTCCCCCTAGGGGATACTTGACTTAAAACAGCCCCGACGGCAACGTCGGAGGCATCCACTTCCACGATAAACTGTTGTTGGGGATCGGGGTGCCGCAGGCATGGATCCTGGAGAAATGCCTCTTTCAGTTTCTGGAAGGCCTGTAGGGTGGCCGTTGTCCAATTCCTTGCGTCTGATCCCTTCTTGGTAAGGGCCGTCAAGGGTGCCACCAACTGGGAGTAATGTGGGATAAATTGCCGGTAGAAGTTGGCGAACCCAAGAAACCTCTGCAGCGCCTTCACCCTCACCAGTTGGGGCCAATCCTTTATGGCAGCGACCTTCTCAGGATCCATGTGAAATCCCGTAGTGGATACAATATACCCTAAAAAGGGTAACGATTCTTGTTAAAATAAACATTTCTCGAGTTTTGCATAAAGCCGATTATCACGTAACTTCTGTAAGACTCGACGAACGTCCTGGCGATGTGTCTGTAGATCTTTGGAGTAAATTAGTACGTCGTCTAGATAAACAATTACTGACGTGTGTAACATTTCTCGTAGAACCTCATTCATGAGGTTTTGAAACACTGCTGGGGCATTGCAGAGACCGAAGGGCATGACCCGGTATTCATAATGTCCGTCCTTTGTGTTGAATGCGGTCTTCCACTCGTATCCTGGGCGAATTCTAACAAGGTTATAAGCCCCGCGAAGGTCTAGTTTGGTAAATATCCTGGCCCCTTGTAGTCGGTCCAAGAGTTCTGGGATCAAGGGCAGAGGATACCGATCCCGCCGGCTAATACTATTCAAGCCCCGGTAATCTATGCAGGGTTGGAGGGACCCATCTTTCTTCGCCACGAAGAAGAAACCTGCCTGGCTGGAGATGTAGATGGTCGTATGAACCCCTGATCCAGGTTCTCCTGGATATATGCCGACATGGCTTGAGTCTCCGGGAGGGACAATGGGTAGACCCATCCTCGTGGCGGTGTGGCGCCTGGGAGAAGATTAATTGTGCAGTCAAAGGGGCAATGCTCCGGAAGGATCTCGGCCTTCTTTTTGGAGAACACATCGAGATAATCCTGATAGTAAGATGGCAAACCCAGCGTAGTAGTCCAGAGAGGAATCGGTGGCCGAGTAACTGTGGCTAGGCAGGAATTAAGGCACGCAGGTCCCCAGGACGCTAGTTGAAGGGAATCCCATGCAATTACGGGCGAGTGCTTCCGAAGCCAGGGTAGACCCAAGATGACCGGGTGCATGGACCTCTCTAAGACGAAGAAGGAGATCTCCTCCTGGTGCAGGATGCCCGTGCAAAGAATGAGAGGTTCGGTGCAGGTGGTGATGACTCCAGGAAGTATTCTTCCCTGGATAGAGGACACGCGGAGGGGGGGTCTTTGGGGTTGTACCCTGATCCGGAGTTGTTGAACCAGCTCCTGAAGAATGAAATTACCCCCTGCTCCCGAGTCGATCAGAGCTTGCATGTCGAACTCCTCCGGGAGGATTAAGGTCACTGGCACAAGACATGGGGAGTCAGAAGCGGTATGACCTAGGGTTAGCTCCCCGGCTGTCCCTAGGTCCGAGAGTTTCCCGGACGTTCACTACACTGCGCCAGGAAATGGCCTTTGCCACCACAGTACAGGCATAGGCCGAGCGTCCGGTGTCTCCTTCTTTCTTCTTGGGAGAGACACCCCCGACCCACCTGCATGGGCTCGATGTCCTGGGTCTCTGGGGAACCAGACTGGGAATTCCCGCTGCGGGGAGGAGTAGATCCAACAAGTCCCAGCCTAAAAGTCGGTTTCTTTTCTCGAAACCGGGGCTGGATGCGACGGTCCACACGACCTGCGAGATTCATCAGAGCATCCAGGTCATCAGGGAGGTCTCGGGCTGCCAATTCATCTTGGAGCTTTGGGGAGAGGCTCTCCAGAAAAATGCCGTGCAGGCTGTCGCTCCCCCAGTTTAATTCGGCGGCGAGAGTTTGGAACTCTACAGCGTATCTGCCAACGGACGGTTCCCTTGGCGTAACTGGAGTAACTCCGAGGCAACAGTGAACTTGCGGGAGGCTTCATCAAAGATCCGTCTGAAGGCAGAGACGAAGTGCTCCAAGTTGTCCAGGCGAGAATCTTGACGCTCCAAAAGATTGGAGGCCCACGTCAAGGGCTTCCCGTCCAATAGAGAGATAATAAAGCTTGTCTTGACTCGGTCTGTCGGAAATTGAAGCGGAAGCAGGTTAAAGCGAATGTAGCACTGGTTCAGAAACCCTCGGCATAGTTTCGCATCTCCTGAATACCGTAAAGGTACCGGCATCTGGATGGGAGCTATAGCGGCAGAAGTGGCCCCTGTTCCTGGTACCGTGGAGCTGGCAGCCGTGGCTCCTTCAACCCAGTCAGCTAACCTCTGTACCGTTGTCGTCAGGGCGTCAAGGCATGTCTGCTGCTGTTGCAGCCTTTGGGCAATACCTGGAATGGCTCTCAGGCCGGCTAGGTCCGCCGGGTCCATGGCCTTGCAAACTGTTATGTTCGTGGACCCTTGGGCCGGTTGGGACAGAGGATGGAGTGCTGTGGGGTCCACAGCAAGTGTCCCAACCAGGAGGCGGTTCAGAGACCCGGAGCAAGCTGAGATACTAGACCACGGTGGAGTCCTATGCGACCAAGGACTCTGTACCCACTGGGAGGATGGCCGACATTGGACCCTGGTGATAGAAGAATCTTCACCCTGGAGACCGGCACTCCCCCGGGAGGAGCCCTTAGGAGTCCGGCCGCTGGGACTTTAGGAGATTCACTCTGGAAGCCGAAGTTCCCCCAGGAGGAGCCCATAGGGACACGGCCGCTGGAACTTAGGCGACTCCTTGAAGGTGGAAGATGGTCCGGATGCAGGCGCCTCCTGCACGTCGTGGGATCCGGACGGCTGGCGCCTCCAGCAGGTCGTAGGAAATCCAAAGTCGGTCCAGGAGTCTGAGTCCAAGAGCGGTCCCAAGCCAGTCCAGGGGTCGGTGTCCAGAGAGCGGTCCAAAGCCAGTCGAGGGGTTGGTGTCCAGAGAGCGGTCCAAAGCCAGTCCAGGGGTCGGTGTCCAGAAGAATCAATCCAGCGAGGAGGGCAGAGCAGAAGCCCTGTCATGGCAAAGGTAGCGCCGGTGCCATTTCTATCAACGCCCGTGGCCCGAGAGTGGAAGATCACAACGGGACCCCCCCACTGGACCCCAGGTAATTTAAGACATTTTGGGGGGGGTTCGGGAGGGTGGGGGATTTATTTTAAAGGGTCGGGGTGGGTTTTAGGGATGTTTTAGTGTGCCGGTTTTCCCGCCCTCCCTCTTCCCCTCCCCCTTCCCCCGATTTACGATTTTTGACGATAAATCGGGGGAATTCCTATTAAATATCGCCTCTAACGATTTTTGACAATTTAAAATATATCGGACGATATTTTAAATCGTCAAAAAACGATTCACATCCCTACTCTTCACTCTATCCACAGAGCAGTCTACAGACATCAATTCACCCAAATACATGTGCACCTTTTCTTCACTTCCAGCAACCCTCAGAGAAAGCTTTATTTACTTTGTTATCAGATTCTGAATCCCTAGGAATGTGAACATTTCTCTGTTTCAGGCTCATCTATGAAGTAGGTGTTATGAATCCTCCTGTAGCTGCACTACGGGAGGCTTCTCACCTCTTTCCTGGAGGCTGCTCCGAAGCCGGGGTCTCGCCTACAAACTAACCAGGATTTGCTCCAGGGCCAAGGAGGCCTTCAATGTCCTTGGGGCCTGCCTGAGGCTTGCTTGGGTCTGCATGGACTTCCTGGTTTGGGCCACGCCCTTCTCCCTAGGGGCCAGCCCGCAGCACTTCTCCTCAGTTATAGGGCCAGCTAGGTGTGGCCCATCCAAACTCCTCCCAGGGAGTTGCCTGTCTTCAGCCCTATAAAAGGACTTCAACTTCCAGTCAGCTTTGCCTTCGCAATGAGCCAGTGTCTGAGGAACTTCTCCTTCCCCTTGGACTCCATGGTCCTGCTCTTGCTTGGTGTTCCAGTATTCCAAGGGATCCCTCTTCGTTTCGTCTCTGCTGTTCCTGATCCCGGTCTCTGATGTCCTGATGTTCCTGTCATCCTCCGTCTCTGCCCTCCTGATGTTCTTGAAGGCCTGACATCCTCGATGGCTAGAGGTTCTTATGTACCTGATCTTCCTGATGTATGTTCCTGCAATGTTCCAGCTCCCCGAGTCCTCCAGATGGCCACCCCGAGAGTAAATCCGTTCCATCGGTTCCTGTTTCCGGTCACTGGAGCCTCTGCCAGTTGGATTCCTTTCCCGAGCCTGACGTCCTCCGTCTCTGCCCTCCTGATGTTCCTGACGTCCTCCGTCTCTGCCCTCCTGATGTTCCAGAAGGCCTGACGTCCTCGATGGCTAGAGGTCCTTACATTCCTGATCTTCCTGATGTCTGTTCCTGTGATGTTCCAGCTCGAGTCCTCCAGATGTCCATCCCGAGGGTAAATCCGTTTCGTCCGGTTCCTGTTCTTGGACATTGGAGCCTCAGCCAGTTGGATTCCTTTCCTGAGCCTGCCCCGCTCTCGCATGGTCCGTGACCAGCCTTCCTAGGCTGTGTAGGGCACGTAGAGGACAGGGTGGTCCGTGACCAGCCCATTGGGTCCGCCCTGAATAGTGGGCTATTTAGGGCAGCCTGAGGAACAGTGCCCATTTGCCTTCGTCTAAGTCTTCCAAGTCTCGTCTGGATTTCCCAAGGTCCATAAGAGTTATCCTTGCCTCGGACGTTCCTGATGCACTGAGCCTCCATCTACTCTAGCTCCAGATGCCTTCCATGGGAGAGCTTCCACCTGCTCGCCCTTCCGGAGGTTCCTGTTGTTAATGCCTTGTGGTCTCCTGAGTCCTGAAGCCTTCATCTCAGCCTTCAAGCTTCAGCCCTTGTCCGCCCTCGTCTCTTGTTCGGCCTGCCACCTGTGCTGCTCCCTGAAGCAGGTCCGAAAGGGCTGGGAGTAGTCGGAGGACCACTCAGAGACCAACCTTGCGTGGTTGGCCTCATTCAGGCATGTAGGTCGGCAGGGGCCTGGTCACCTCCAACCCTAGATGAGGTCCATCTTACCGCAAGGGGCACACATCTCACCCCTAGCACTCCCAGCCAGCAGAGCGCAACAGCAGGGATCTCAGTGCTTGGTTTCAGGTAGTGTTGCCAACTGGTTCCAGATTTTCAGGACAGGTTGATCCAGCTCTGGTTTTACTCCCCTGATTGCAATTACTTATAGTCTTGATTTTCGGAGAGAATGCAATAGGTAAATCAGAATAAGTCCCAGCATGCAATGGGGTAAAACCAGGACTGGATCAAACTGTCCTGAAAATCTGGAGCCGGTTGGCAACCCTAGTTGCAGGTCCAACTGCAAGAAGCATTGGCGTTAGTAGAATAATTACAAGAGGCAAGTGTTCATATAGTGGATTTTATCAGATGAAAGAGCACAAGATTATCTTCTTGTCAGAAGGGGGAAAGATAAAGAGTCCCCTCTCCAAATACAAAAGCACCCATTATTAGAGTCATTTGCCAAGAAAAGTTTTACTGGTTGGGGATGAATGAATGAATGAATGAATACATGCATTTATTTATTGCCTGACACTAAAAGGCCGAAGTGATGTACAAAGTAAAACATTCATAAAATAGTTATTTACATACATGAAATAATAATGATAACAAATAAAATAATTCAGACAAATAAAATAAACATATATAAAACAATTAAATAACTTAAAAGTCTCAAGTGCCATAAGAAAGTTATCAAAAATCTTCTAGAAGGCTTGTTGCAGAAAAAAAACTCTTTAGCATCTTCTTGAACAGCTTGCAGCAAGGATTCAATCTCAGACCAATTGATAGGGAGTTCCATATTGTTGGAGCTGCTACAGAAAAAGCTGAGTCTCTAGTAGAAGAAAGACAAGCAAGTTTAACTGAGGGAATGTCTAACAGGCTTAGCTGAGATGAACGGAGCACTCCAGATGGTTTATAAACTTTTAATAAAGCATTTGCCCAAGAGCAAGTATTTAGATTCAGCAATTTGGTGGTAAGCATACTGACTTTGAAGGCAATGCTTTGTTTAATAGGCAACCAATTTAAATCCATTAAAATTGGAGTAATGTGCTGATTACATTTAGTGCCGGTAAGAAGATGAGCTGAAGAGTTGAGGAGAAGCTGAAGAGGTTGTAGGGTAGAGGCTGGTAGTCCTAGATATAAGCTATTGCTGTTACATTTAGGCAGTGGTCCGGTGTTGTGAACACCACCTTCAGGAGTGACTCCAGGTGGAGAGAGACAGGGATAGCTGGAAGGTCTCCGATGATGGCTGAGAAGGAATGATGCAGGCAGGAGTGTATGGAACTGGGCGATGGCTGTGATGAGAGTAGCAGAGTACTGGCAGGGAACAAAGTCAAAGTCCATGCAGGGTCAGGGCAGGCGGCAGGCAAACCAAGGTCAAGGTCCAGGCAGGGTCAGGCCAGGCAGTAAGCAACAGAGTCAAAGTCCAGGCAGGGTCAAGGCAGGCGGCAGGCAACAGTGTCAAAGTCCAAGCAGGGTCAAGGCAGGCGGCAGGCAACAGTGTCAAAGTCCAAGCAGGGTCAAGGCAGGCGGCAGGCAACAGTGTCAAAGTCCAGGCAGGGTCACGGCAGGCGGCAGGCAACAGTGTCAAAGTCCAGGCAGGGTCAACAGAACCTTATAGCAAGACAGGGAAAGAATTTGGAGAAAATTCCATAGACTTATCAGATCTCCTACAAAAATCTCAGGAGGAAATTGAAATAAAAACAAGAGAAACCTTATTAGTACAATTTGCTTTTGCTACAGACAGGGACAACATAATGAGGTCTTTTTTTAGAAATAGACTTAACACCTTTTATGGTCAAAAAGTATGGGTCTTCCCAGATCTCATTAAAAACACCCAGATTCGTAGAAGGAATTTTCTACAATATAGAAAATTAGTATTAGATAAAGGAGGAAGTTTCACATTAAAATAGCCATGTAAGTGTGTAATTAAATTGGAAGGGAAATCTTATGTATTCCAAGACCCACAGGGTTTAAAAGATCTCCTCATGATTAATGACCGGCAGAAAAATGGAAATTAGGTCATAGGTAAATGTATAGTGTTTTTGATCTAAGTTTTAATTCCTCTTTTATCCGTTTCAATTTGAGAAGATTTCACTCTATTTCCTTATAATTCTTAATGACAGTAAGTTGAAATGAGGTATAAATTTGATCAATGTATTACTATCTGATGTTATATGTTCAACTTCGACATTTAAGATATTTTCTCGTATTTTGTTTATTGTATTTGATTTTGAAAACAATAAATAAAGAATTGAAAAAAAAAATCCAGGCAGGGTCAAGGCAGGCGACAGGCAACAGTGTCAAAGTCCAGGCAGAGTCAACAGAACCTTATAGCAAGACAGAGAGCCTGAAGGCCACACACACACACAACAAGGCAGAGGGCCCGAAGGCCATACAGACCTGGCAAGGCAGAGGGCCCGAAGGCCATACAGACCTGGCAAGGCAGAGGGCCCGAAGGCCACGCACACACAGCAAGGCAGAGAGCTCGAAGGCCACATACACACAGCAAGGCATAGGGCCTGAAGGCCACACACACACAGCAAGGCAGAAGGCCCAAAGGCCACACACACACAGCAAGGCAAGGCAAGGCAGAAGGCCCGAAGGCCACACGCACAGCAAGGCAAGGCAAGGCAAGGCAGAAGGCCCGAAGGCCACACACACAGCAAGACAAGGCAGAAGGTCCGAAGGCCCGAAGGCCACACGCACAGCAAGGCAAGGCAGAAGGCCCGAAGGCCACACACAGCAAGGAGGAGGCTAGAGCAGGGAGCCCAAACGAGCTCGATGCCAAAGCACTGGAGTCTAGGGTAGGCAGGGCTATAAAGGAATATCCAGGACATAGAGCAAATGGATTGGGCCAGCCCGGAGAGCCTGCTCTAGAATGACCCCTGTTGGTGAGGCAGTTGCAAAGCAGCCATAGCCATAACAATTGCAATAGTCAATCACAGGAAAAATGATGGCTTGCATTACCATTTGGAAATCAGCAGGAATTAATAACATTTTTAAACCTGCAAGAACTCTAAGCTTATAAAAACCTAACCGAATTACTGCTTTAATTTGAGGCTTAAAAGAAAGTTTAGAATCAAGTAATATGCCTAAGCACTTGATAGAATCAGACAGGTCAAAAAGACAATTACCCAGAGAAATAGGAGATTATGTCTTAACAGAATAAGGTTTTTTATGTCCAGAAATTCAGTTTTAGATATGATCAAAGACAACTTATTGTGGTGCAACCAAAACTGAATCAAAGAAATACAAATTAGTAAATAATCTAAAGTTTCTTTCCGAGATGAACACATATGAATAAAAAAATTGCATATCATCAACGTAGATCTTGTAATCATCACATGTGATTGCAAGCAATTTAGCAACTGGGGCTAAATAAATATTAAACAGGACAGCTGACAGGACAGATCCCTGAAGAATTCCTGTGTTAAGAGAAGCCTGTTCCCTGTTCATTGTAATTCCTCCTTCTCTGAGTTAATTGTAAACCGGTGTGATGTGTCCTACGAATGTCAGTATATTAAAAAAGCTATTAAAAAAAAGTCAAATGAGAGAACTCGTTCATAAAAGTCACCTGTTGTGTTCTATTCTTAACGAAGGCAGCAAACCAATCCAAAACCTTGTCAGATATACCACAATCCTGAAGGCAAAATAAAAGTATATCATGATCTACTGTATCAAATGCTGCTGAAATGTCAAGAGAAACAAGAAGAAACTCACTACCATTGTCGAGTCCTCTAAATGAGGAAGCAACAAAAGTTTGGTACTCAAGGATTTCCGAAACCCAAATTGGTAGGGATCAAGAATCTCATGGTTTTCCAGGTAATGGTTTAGTTGAGCCAAAGCAGCTTGCTCAATCACTTTTGACACAAAAGGCAGGGAAGTGACAGTTCTATAATTACTTAAATCATATTTATCCAAAGTTGTTTTTTTATGAATCTGTTTTATGATAGTATTTTTTAGACTATCTGGAAGATACCCTTCCTCTAAAGATTTGTTTGTAATTAATATAAGGAAGGAGGACAACAAATCTTTATTGGTTTTAAAAAGTACAACAGAGCATTTACTTAGTGGACAGAAAACTGTGTTCATAGTGGAAATAATATTTCCAATTTCAATTTGAGAAATTTGGCTAAATAAAGACCTTGTTGATTTCAATTAGTGTTGCGCTCATGGCTGCTCTTCGCCCTCGCTCCACCCTCTCTACCTCTGTGGCGACTCCCTCCGGGTCTGATAGATGGCTTGCTGCCGCGGCGTCTCCATGCCACTTCTCCCCGGCGTCCCCAGACCAGCTTGACGCTGCAGATCTGCCATGTTCCTGATGACGTAGGGCGCGCACGCGTGCTCCAAAGTATGTACCAGCAAGGGCACGAACCTCAGGGACGTCCCCCTGTATTGAAGTCATCCGCTTCCAACATAAAAGGTCTTCACTTGCGCTTATGATTTGAGTTAGCAAGGATTGATTGCGGGGATTCATCTGGACCCACTTCTCTCTATGCTACTCTGCCTCCTCGGACTTACCAGGGGTACCCACTCCTCGGGGGTCTCGCTTTCTTTTCTTGATTTCAAATTGCAGACAGGAACCGGTATTCGCTCCTCAAGGGCCTATGTTCCTGAACACTCAGAAGACTCTCTATTGCCTGGAAGCGATCACAGATACAGTCATTGTGAGTTACTATTTCAGATTACAGATAGGAACCGGTACTCGCTCCTCGAGGGCCCATGGTCCTAAACACTCTGAAGATTCTCTACTGTCTAGAAGCTATCACAGGTACAGACATTTGTGAGTTACTATTTCAGATTACAGATAGGAACTGGTACTCACCTCGAGGGCTCATGTTCCTGAATATACTGAAGATTTTCTACTGCCTGGAAGCCATTACAGATACAGACAATTGTGAGATACCATCGCTCTCTCAGAGCTTTCCCTGGAACCAGGTACTTGCTCCTCGAGGGCCTAACTCTTTCCAGCTACTGAGCCTTCTTAAGAATCTATGTGAGTGTGTCATCTACTACTGGCTATGTATACAGCATACCCTGTCTACTCACTATCTATAGTCTCTCTACAGCTCAGCAACCCTGGGATCGCAGTTCCAGTATCTGAGGGACTTCAGCTCTGCCGGGCACATCAGCTCACTACTGCCACCTCTGGTGGTTCTACTAACCTGTCTAATAAAGAACTGTCTGTGTCTGTTTCCATACCCAAGCCTAGCCGGTGGTTCCTCTCAGGACATCCTCCTGGGGGCGCTGTCATCTGCCATCGGTCCAAGGATTCACCTATTTACATTAGAGTGCTCACTCCTCCCACTTCAGAAGCTGAACATAACAGACTGCTAACTCTCATCTGCTTGCTCCTCTCATCAGCATAACAGATCCTAACAGATTGCTAACTCCTCCCCTCTGGAGGAGCATATTATAACAGATTGCTAACTCCTCCCCTCTGGAGGAACAGATCGTAACAGATTGCTAACTCCTTCCCTCTTGAGGAGCAGATCTCAACAGATTGCTAACTCCTCCCCTCTGGAGGAGCAGATTGTAACAATTGGCAAATGCAAAGTGTAATGCCAAGGGGGAACATTCGAAAATTTAGAACTAATGTTTTCAACTTTCAATTTAAAAATCTCATGAGTCAGCAGAAAGAGAATTAGAAGAAAAGGAATCTTGAGACAGCTGAGAAGTAAATTGTTTTGCAAATCAGAATAAAGTCTTAGAATCAAAGCTGATTATCCTAATTTTTGCAGAATAATAGGATTTTTTCGCTTCTGAAATTTTAGCTTGATATTGGGAGATTAGCAGCCTAAGGGGGTCATTTATCAGAGTGCTATATGGCATTTTTGCATTTGTTAAGGTGTTTTCGCATGAAAAAAACGCCTTTAACGCATGCGAAAACACCATAATGCATAGTGCGATGCAAATTAGAAAAAGGAGAGGAGTTTGTGGCCAAGCTTCATAATTTGCGAAGCCATACTGCATGGGTTTTACACCTTTTTCATTTGTGTAAACTGTGTGATAGGGCCCTTCTACAACCATGGGGAGAGGGAGAGGGAGAAGGAGAGACAGAGACAGAGACAGAGAAACTAGCCATAATGTGCTTATACTAGGTAGGTATTTATACCTCTATGTGAGGCCTACCTAGTCACTCGAGATGAGGTTTAGGTATTAGTGTATGGGTTAGGGCCACTTTGACATTCAAAGTGAGATGTATGAACAGAATAGTGGACTCTCTACCTGTGTAACCTCAAGCTAGGTTGAGAGAACATTGCACAAATCTCATCTTTGGATGAGTTTCCTCTCTCCGAAGGTCATCAAATCTTCACAAGAGAGCACTGTTCTGTTCGTACATCTCACTTTGAATGTCAAAGTGGCCCCTAACCCCTACACTAATACCTAAACCTCACCTCGAGTTAGTAGGTGGGCCTCCCATAGAGATATAAATACCTATCTAGTGTGAGGGTATTACAGTTAGGTTCTCTCTCTCTTTCTCTCTCTCTTGTAGAAGGACCCTGATAGTTAGGCTGAATCTCCCACAGCTTAAAATGGTCCCCCCTGTGGTTGTATGTAGGAAATACAATTCTGGCACTTATCACAAAAAAGTTATTGCAGTTTGTGCTAATACCAATGCAAAGCACTAGGATAGCACACTTTGCAATAAACTGCCTATTCCCATAAAACATACCCCTTTTCCTATCACATGCGATATTTAGCGCATTTTGATAAATCCAGGCCTAAAATTGCTTGACACTTCATGTGTGGGAGATCTACTCCATGATCGTTTACATTTTCTGAATGAACATCTGAGCATGATCAAATCAGAAGAAATATAGGGCTTTAAGCAATTTTGTTTAGAACCGAATTGCTTAATAGGTGCTAATTTATCAAGTGTATTAGATAGATACAGCATCATTCCAAAGATCAATTAAGTTATCTAAAGTATCAAGTGGAGGGACAGTTATAAAGGTTGAAAATAAGTCAATAAATTTCTCATAATCAATCTTACCTCATCGAAGGTTGGGTAGAACAGTACATGAAGTAGATTTATCAGATGGGTGAACTAAGGTTGAGAATTTGATTAAAAAATGATCGGACCATGGTACAATTTGAATCACAACAGAATGGTGACTATAATCAAATGTAAAAGTATTGATAAAAACAAGATCTAAAATTTTGCCTTGTCAGTGGGTAGGACTATGAATGAGTTGACTCCAACCTAAAGACTCTAGAATTTCGATAAAAAGATTCACATTTGGGATGGGTGTATGACTATTAATAGCCAAAATAAAATCACTACAATGTTCTTATCTGCACTCTTGCTTCTCAGCACACCTTCCTTCTTATCTGCACCTTTTTAATAATTATTCTTTGGATGGGCAGAGTTTTGTTCTCCCAAAACATTGGTACAACTTCTTATCTATGAAAGGAACAGCATTCTCTGTTTACTGGTATCCCCAAGTTCACCTTTTTTGTGTTTGGGCAGCACTTCTCAGAAAACCATGGCTCAGGTATGGGTATACTTATGCCAGTAGGCCTTGCTGCACTACCTTGTGAGATAATGACTACTGCCCCAGGAAAGGGTCAAGTCTAGACCAAAGCACAACTGCAGCCATTTAGCTCCCATTAGTTCCAGCAAGAGTGATGTCAAAATTATGTTAAAATTATTTTTACATTTGTACAAAAATAGGAAAGCTAACTGGAAGAAGCTCTCTTCTTTTCCAGAATCAGAAAAAATACCCAAAACTTTTAAACAAATATTCACCATTTTTAAAAACAGCCTGAGGTTTTCCCATGCAAAAACTAACTTCAAAGGTCCAGATTTGCTTTTCTTGCTGGGAATTGCAGTGCTCCCCTTTTAAAAATTGCTTGGGCCAGCTAGAGTGCCCGCATTGTCCTGAATAGAATTCACATCTTCTACCCTCTCATATTTCCTTTTTTTCATTATATTCATATTTTACCTCCAGTTTTGCTTGCATGCTTTTCACTCACAACTTGTATTTATACCAGGGCTTCCCATACCGGTCCTGGGGACCCTATAGCCAGTCAAGTTTTCAGGGTATCTGCAATGAATATGCATGAATAAATTTGCATATACTGAGTCTCCATGGTATGCAAATTTATCTCATGCATGTTCATTGTGGATATCCTGAAAACCTGACTGTCTGTAGGGTCCCCAGGACAGGTTTGGGAAGCCCTGACTTACCACTATCTCTTATGCAAGAAAATCTGTAAACACATATCCACCAAGCTTAGACTTGCAAGTAGGTACACTACTATGTGCAGAGAACAGGAGAAGAGAGGTAAAGCCAGAGCACACAGAAAAGAGCAAAGAAAAGCCACCCTGCTCTCTAATCAAGCCCCACTCCTATCATTCAGGGACATGAGAAGAAGAGATAAGCTTGGAGCAGTCAGAGAAGAGGAAAGAAGGCTGTGCCTTACACTTTCTGCTCTGACCCTTGACTGGGATATGGAGAAGGGCGACAGCACCAACAGTGCTTAGGGCCAGCAAAATCCTAAATCTGTCACTGATATCCACCTCTCACCTACTCAAATACATAGTTCTATATGATAATGGATCGACAAGACTATGGAAATATCAAAAGAAATATAAGAACAATAACAAGCAAGACTCATTAATACTGACTACTTATAGAACTACATAGCACAGTAACTTAAAATTGTCTATCACATAAGCTGATTTACATACAGACACCTGCAACCTCCATCACACTGAAAGCTACCAGTTTTGCTGTCAAAGAAATACACTGACAGCAATGCTAGATGCACTAGGAGCTGAATGCAAGATCTGAGCTTCCAGTTGCCATCAGAGGTTTGGGGGACTGGAATGGAAAGGAGTGGATGGCCTAATGCTGCGGGTATTACATTCATTCTTTTTTGGACTTTTTTGGGCGGAAGGAGGAGGGGGATAAAGGCTTTTCAAGCCTAAAGGCCTGCCACATGAAATACTCATTTTTTGGGGGGGGAGGGAATTTTTCACTGGGGTTGGGGATCAAGCTGGGAGACCCACTGGGGAGCTTTTTTTTTCCAGTAATTGCTGCTTAACCAATGATATTCTTTGAATATCACTAGTTAAGTTAGTTATTCAGGAACACATTCTTAGTTAACTTTACACTTCATTGGGCCCATGTCTTGACATAGCTGAATAACCTATTTGGCTTTCTAGAGTGCCCCAAAACTCCCCTACTTTATCCAGCTAAAGTTTAACCAGAAAATGAGTTATCCAGCTAAAATTTAGCCGAATACGTATCTGCAATATTGAAAAGTTGGCATTTATCTGAATAACTTACAAGTTACCTGGCTAAATGCCTTTGAATATCAACCTTTTAGTGTATATGCAGCTTTTCTAAGATATCAAGACCTCTGAGCTGCATTTTTGGAAAATAGAATGTGATCACTTTAATTCAATGAGCTTGACAAACAATTATTCAACATACATTTTTCCAAGTTCTAATTGTAGATGAATTGAGCAGTAGGATGATACCGGTGATTGTTATAACAGAGGATCAGCACATTGTACCAGCAGTTTATAGACCTGGAGGTTCACAATTTAAAAATCAGGCATGATCAACTCAAGCTGTCATCTTTCAGGGTAGATAAAATAAATCCCAATCATATTTATACTTGATTCAAAAATGATTTACAAACACAAATATTATTGTTATCTGAATGATGCAGCGTTTGGTATCATTATGATTACAGCCTTAATAGCATAGGATTGCATAGTTGCCATACCAGTCTTCTTTTCATAGCATGATTTACCGCCTTACAGAGACAAAGCTAGGCTTTTTTTTCTCTGTATTTTCCTTTAAGTCACAATATACTATCAATGAACATAAAGAGAACCCCTTAAAATCTTAACCCAAGGTGACCTATCCACTGTTTATGCTGTCTATGATTTGATACTTCATGGTTATAAAGAAATTAAGTAAGCAAACTAATTAATTATTGATTTACATGTATTTGACAAAAGTGCAATGCCCTGCTGAAGTCAAAGATATCAGTATGGCTATTGTATGGAGATTAATACTTTTGTATTTTTAGGGCAATCAGAAATTAGGAATTCAATCTGAGCCTGAGAAGGTACAGAAACATCCTATGAACCTACCCCTCTATTCCATACCAACAAGGACCCTAAGGATTTTAGAAAGAATAATGAAGTGAATGGATGTATATAACATATACTGCAAAGATTGAGATACACAGCTCCTTGAATTAGCATACATTGGAAACTTGTGAGCAGTAAAATGTTGGCCAAGATTTAACCAATATTACTGTTATAAGAATTTATTCTACACAAACCATTCACAAATATGGGAGTTTTCATTGACCGTGAGTAGGATGTGGGGACTGAATGCTTTGTAGCTTGAGTACATGGAGTAGTTCCAAGAATTAAAGCCACAACAATGCCATTACTGTTTGCAAGTTTCAAACATGCTAATTCAGCCATCTTTCTGAGACTCAAAAATGCCCAAGCTATGTTGAACTGAAAAGTATGCAATACAAAATAATATGAGCATTTTATTATTTTGTTCTTTGGCAACTCGAAAACTAACTTCTCCACCTTAAAGTCTAAGTTTAATAAGCAGTAAACATAGGGAGTCCAACTTTCAAACTTATCCGTGGTAGAGCATTTGCAAATGTAAGCAGACGTGCAAAGATTAATGCTAGAATTTTATAAACTTGAGGTGGAAGCTACACAGATTATAAAATACTGCATATTTCTGCTTCAAAAATATATGCATGTTTCAGCATGTACAATGAGAAAAAATATACATAAACCATATGAGAGGTTACAAATCTTTATTATCAAAACTTTTCACCAAATCACATAAAAAGTGTGTCATAAAACTCACTCACTCATTCACACATTCACACTATTAAAATTGAAACACGACAGTGAAGTTACAATCTCAAAACAGATTTTTCAAAATACAACAGCGCACGTTTATATACATCCTGTGACTTATAACACCACTTACAACTCTGTAAATATTTCAAAACAATAGCACGATTATTTCACAGCACTCTACTCTTTAACCCTAACTCCCGTACTATTGTGTAATCTTATATCGTCAATACACGTGTGCATCTGTTGTTTGAAGCTCATTAAGATTTATATTGTCTTCATTTGATCTTCTTCATTGTGTGCCTCTTCATTCATAGAAACTAGAGACAGTGCTTCACCTTTCACCACGGTATAACCCCTACAAGAGGCCCTTGTTTCTCTGTTACCAGTTTCGTCAGGGGGATATTTACCATCAAACCTGTATTCGAATGAATTACTTTAAATGGACCCTCCACATTATCCCAAAGGTTGTTCAATCTCTAATCTTCTTTTCCAACTATATATATATATCTATATATATATATATAGATATATATATATACTTCCAAACGACACGGGCAGAATCTCAATGAGTACTTAGCTTTCTCTCAGCCTTGTTTCACATGCGCATCCTGCAATAGCATATCTCAAGCAGAACGTCTACTCAACCGTAGATCTCATTCCAACTTCAGTTCCTTGATGCTTCGGTGCCCGGAGGGAGGACCTGCAAAACTGTATTTCTCCACAAGTAGTTAACTACTTGTAAAGTAGTTGATTAACAGATTGAGTAGAAGTTCTGCTTGGGATATGCTATTGCAGAATGCGCATGTGAAACAAGGCTGAGAGAAAGCTAAGTACTCATTGAGATTCTGCCCGTATCGTTTGGAAGAATATATATAAAGTTGGAAAAGAAGATTAGAGATTGAACAACCTTTGGGATAATGTGGAGGGTCCGTTTAAAGTAATTCATTCGAATACAGGTTTGATGGTAAATATCCCCCTGACGAAGCTGGTAACAGAGAAACAAGGGCCTCTTGTCGGGGTTATACCATGGTGAAAGGTGAAACACTGTCTCTAGTTTCTATGAATGAAGAGGCACAGAGTGAAGAAGATCAAATGAAGACAAAATAAATCTTAATGAGCTTCAAACAACAGATGCACACGTGTATTGACGATATAAGATTACACAATAGTACGGGAGTTAGGGTTAAAGAGTAGAGTGCTGTGAAATAATCGTGCTATTGTTTTGAAATATTTACAGAGTTGTAAGTGGTGTTATAAGCTACAGGACGTATATAAACATGTGCTCTGTTGTATTTTGAAAAATCTGTTTTGAGATAGTAACTTCACTGTTGTGTTTCAATTTTAATAGTGTGAATGACTGAGTGAGTTTTATGACACACTTTTTATGTGATTTGGTGAAAAGCTTTGATAATAAAGATTTGTTTTCAATGGTTACATATTTTTGTCTTGTTTAGTGGCGTAAGGAAAGGAAGTAAGACCTCTAAGGCCACAGTTGTGGGATGATTGAAAGAGACTATCTTTTTGATATATCTCTGAAGGTTCTTGAGGGATTGTGTGCACCCTCTAGTCTAGGAGGAGTGCCAGCTAGTATCGCTGCAGGAAATCTGTCATGCAGTGACATGGTCTTCGCTTCACACCTTTACCAAACATTACTGATTGGATGTTTGGGTGCCAGAAGAGGCTACGGTTGGGAAGGTGTGTTGCAAGCAGGTATTTCGGGTTCCTGCCCAGTGTAGGGGAGCTTGAGTACACCCCACTTGTCTGGACTAATCTGGTGCATGAACAGGAAAGGAAAGTTGGTTCTTACCTGCTAATTCTTGTTCCTGGCATACCCCATATCAGTCCAGAAGCTCATCCTCATTAGTTTTGAAAGACCTTTGTTCTGGATGTACCCCAAGGCTTTGCTTTATCAGCAGCACTTAACATCTATTTTACTCCATTGTCATTGTCATCTTCTCTCCAGCCTTGGGGTATGCTATAAGTTGGGGATGGTGCCCTCCAGTCCTTGGGGGCTGCGGGCGGGCCGGGTTTTCGGGATGTCCACGGTGGGCACGCATGAGAAAGATTTGCATCCAATGGAGGCAGTGCATGCGGATCTTTCTCGTCCGTGTTCGTTGTGGATCTCCTGGGGGCCTGGCTTGTTTGCGGCCCTCGAGGACTGGAGGGTACCATCCCTGCTATAAGTTATATGCTGATGACATTAGTTCTTTCTTCCCCTCCCCCCACACACACACACACTAAAAGCATCATGGGCATTTACAGAAGAATTTATCATTGCTGCTTTTCCTACCATCCATGGTTGGCTCAGTCAGAACAAACTTGCCCTTAATGTCGCAAAAACCAAAATTGTGATCCTGGCCCGATTTCTGTAACCTCTCATATGGTCTATGTATAGTTTACACTAGTGTTGCGAGGGTGGTAAAATATCACCCAACGTGTGTACCTTATACAGTGAGAAAAAAAACACATTTCTTCAACCTATTTTATAAATAGTCACATGTAGATTTTACATGTGATATAATTGTGACACTGTTCAAGTAAACACCTAGAATTAAATGCAGAAGCAGGTATTTTATAAAATATGCACAAATACCTGGAATTACCAGTTCACCCAATTCTTCTCTGATTCACTTGGATCCTCTAGCACTTCTCCCTGAATCCCTACCAGTTCTCCCAGACCTCCCGCCCAAAAACTACAGATAACAGAAAAATCTGATTTTACTTGTGTAAGCCAATTAGCAAGGGTAAAAGTATACAAACAAGTCAGGTAATTTTTATGTGTATTATCCCTTACAAAATAGCAACTGAGGTGCTTATTTCTGAATCCTGCCCTGGAACATCCCCAGAATACTTTTCCCCACCCCCCAGTAAAATGTACGCATGAAACCAAAAATATGTGCATATTCTCAAGAGTTATAAAATAGCATATGCATGTGTATGTGCTACTTATGCATGTATATGCTATTTTTTGCACATTGAACTCTTCTGAAAATTATCTCCTATATGTACAAATATGGGAACTGATGAGCAAATCAACATCAGATCTCTATCACCAAACGTGAGTCCCTTTGGAAGTTAGGAGGCTGCTGGCAAAGCTGTGTAGGTTTCACTCTAGTTTTCTCCTGTATTTCCTCTTTTAGTTTATTTTTACATTTTCTTTTTTTCCCCCTCTCCTTTGCTTCCATTCTTTTTCTTCTCCAGTTTGTTTCTGTTTCTGCTCTTGCCACATAGTTGCTATCCTCTTTCCCAGCACATCTGGAAGATGTTCTTGCTTCATTCTTCCTCTTGAACAGCATGATGCTTATTAGCCCCTAGCAACTGCCTCCATGTCACATACTGTGCGAATATTCCTCTCTTTATTTTCCATAGCAGAGATGTTTACACTAACTGTCCATCTTGATGCTTTGCTTAGATATATCACTAACTTCACCTTCAGTGCTCTGTATTTGCTAAGCATTTTCCTAGCCTCCGTTTTGCTGGCTGTTATATTTTTTTTTACCTCCAGGATACTTGCTGTTATTTACTAAGTTACTATTCAAATGGTAGATAAGAAAACTGGGCCTTACTAAAGAATAATCAAATGAACAAAACAGATAAAATGGGCACTCACTGAAAAGAATGGCATTAATAGGGCCATAGGTCATTATATGCAAATGGTTCAACTCATGTTTAATAACTGGATGCTGAGAGATGCATATCAGCTTTGCAGAGCTAATTATTCATTATCTTATCCTTGTGATCTAGTACCAATGTGAAATTTTGCTCAGTATTATAAAAAAAAAAAGAATTAATTTTCTCGACTCACCTCAAAGAGGTTGAGAGCAAGGGGACAGCTAATACCCAACAGGGCCAGATACTGTGTACCAAGCATTTTTTTTCCATAGACCTAAAATGGGAAAACCCTTTTATGCATCTGACCTTCAGATGTCTGAAGGCTGACTGAACACTTTCTTGAAGATGTGACTAGAAAATGTTATTTTCTGATTGGATTCCTTCAGTTACATATAAGATTTACCATTTTAGTTAACATTGTCAATTTGTATTCAGTGGTTTTACTTGTTTGCTTTGGTTCTGCAGCTTTTGCAACATAAAGCACAGTAATCATGCAGTTGAAATCTCTTGTTTTCCTGTAACTGTCTTACATGTTCATAGTGCAGTTGGCTCTGTCATTCATCTAGCTGCTTAGTTTTCTTTCCTTATCAGTCTTCAGTGAATGGTGATATTCACTCACCTGTGATACATTGTCATTAGGGACTGAAGGGCTTTAGCATTTACCACAAAGCCACAAAACTCAGGATGCCATAGGTTGTGACTGCCACAAAGTTCACAGCAATGCATTTGATATGACCCAGCTGGCTAATTATACTTTTACCTCTGAGTGCCACTGAAAATGTGACTGTTCAGATTTTTTTTTTACTTTTATTTACATTGAAATATAAACAAGACTGAATGCTTACATTTTGTTGTTTCAAAGAGTAACAAATTATGATGACAATGATTGTACTTGGCTATGATTGCATTTTTACAATTAAAATCTGTTTATTGAAATCTAATTTGTTTAATGAAATCTGATAAGACAATGCATTTAAATTTGCTGGTATAAAAGTGCCATCTCTCCTTGATCCCAAATTACATATTATCTTCCAAAATGGAAGGAAAGTGTTGCAATGAATTCTGTGTGTGAACTTCTGTGTTACATATACTATACCACCACAGGCTCTATTTATTTGTTCTTATTTAAAAACATGTATATTTACCTCTTTCCTGGTGTAACCAGTCAGAAAGCTCTGTTCTACCTTGTGCTGATGGGAAGTAAGGATAAAAACCTGGCTACACAAATGTTATCAATGCATTAAAGAAAATAATCATTCCCCTAACTCATACATTATATTCTTTAAGTAATTAGCTCATCATATTTGTTACAAACATGCCTCTGCAATTTTTGACAAAGAATAGCCCAGGTCATTTGCTACATGTGTTGCAGATTATACAGAATATATAATACATCCTTTGACTCCTGATTCTTAAATGGTTACAGCATGGCTTTCAAATTATTTGACAACTTGTTGAAAAGACAAGGTCTGCCCGAATGAAATTTTCATGAATTAGCCTTCTTGCAAATGTGAATGAAGTTTTATGAAATGTAGGAGAACTGTTGGCAAAGTCAGGGAACCTCTCATAGAACTCAATTACAAAATATTTCCCAGGGGTCTTTGGAAAATTAGTTTCACCCACGACATCTCTCGTTTATAAATGTGCTAATTGTGTGCATATACAGGACATACTGCTGTCTTCTAGGAAGAAGCCTGACAATCTACATATTTGTATAAGATTGAAATTTTGTATTTCATGACCTGGCCATGCTTTTGGACCATAATATTCTTTGATAATTAACTTTAATGTTTTCATTTAATAACATAAGTTTCAATTGATGCCTCTAAATATTGATGATACACAAATTAGTTTCGCAAAAGCTGAAACATTCTCTTTTGTTTTTTCAAGGCTACAAGTTAAATATTCCATCGTTCTGTATGAAAATGTAAGAAAGTGGGTGCCCGACTCTATCAATTTGTTATTTTGGTGCATAATCTAATTAGATAATGCACCAAAATAACAAATAGGTATGCTAAACTATACATATAGGGGGTAATTTTCAAAAGGATTTACACGCTTAAAACTGGAGTTTATACATGTAAATGTACTTTATGCGTGTAATTGGGCTTTTTGAAAATTGATACAATATATGCCATTAAATTGTCCATAGATTTTACACAAATAAGTGCACTTTATGCATATAAATGGGGTTTTGAAAATTGCTACAATAGTATGTTACGTTTATATGCTTAACTCCTTTGAAAATTACCTCCTTATTTTTTAAGCTTAAAATGTATTCTGTATATTATCATTCCTGCCAAATTATGAACCCGGCAGTTTACATTTCATTAAACGCAGTAAGGAATAATGGCAACAAATCTCTAAGACTGTTCAACCTATAGAAATGGTACCAATTACAAAAGAAGGAAAGAAAGTTAAAAATAAGTTGTAAGTGAAATATTTTTATTGGAGTGACTTAATATACTCCCTTCATCAGGTCAATGTGTTGATGTGTTGAAGGGAGTGTAGCTCTCAGAAAACTAGTCACAAATGTTTTAAGTCAATCCAATGAAAAGGTTATCACCTCCAACTTATTTGCTGGACTTTATTTCTGAATATTCAAGTGGACTATCATGGCAACCACACTCTTCTATTCAAGAAGAAAAGAAAGCATAACCTCCCTGTGAAAACCAAGTTACTATGCACTTCTACAAACTTTGTATCTTCTTGGCTTTCTGTTTTGATGACACAGCAGGACGACATGTTACAATGACAGGTGGTGCCCAGCACTGCAGAAACCCCTGATTCTGAACGAACATTGTGCTGCATCCTGTTGGACTCCAAGATATGATAGAACTTAGCAACATTTACTGTGTTGGCAGAAAAAGACCCAAGTGGCCATCTAGTCTGCCCAGCAAGGTATTTTTTTTTAGGGTAGTAAATGGCACTCCATACAGGTTCCCCCCCCCCCCCCCCCTCTAATCATGTCTTCTGTTACAGGTAGTAACTGCCACTCCATGCTGGTTTCTTCCCAGTATGACAGAGTGCAGTAAAAGTCTACAAAGAAATGCATCCCCTGAAGTTTGAGAGAAAGGTGGCTTTCTTGAAATGTGTTTTATTTCTAACAAACTCTGTAAACTGAAAAATAATTTCATTATCTGGAAAACAAGTGGTTGCTATTATTTAAAATTGCTGTAGTTAATGGTTCCTGTATGATAACTTTTCCATTTCTACTTTCACAACCTATTCAGTTTCTTCCCTAGATACATTATTGCTGGCCAGCTGTCAAAATATAGCACTCTATGGGGCCGATGTAATAAGACCCACGCTGAAATCGCACTATTTTTCTGTGCATAACTTTTTTAGCACATGTGCAAAAGCAGGCGCCTCCGCAGGATGAAATAAGGGGATGGCATGCAAATGAGATAGTCACAAAAAATCTGTGGAATACCTAATACGCATGCAATACCCACATAAGCCCCAATGCAGAAAGCCACAGGAAAAACAGGCACTAAAATAGGCGCGCAATCTTCAAAGTTAATGAGCTGCTGCAATGCAAAATCATGCACCGCAGCTCATTACCTATGTTTGCAGCACTAAAATATGTGTGAAAAGGCAGGCTGGTTTTCACAAAAAAAGATAACTGCACATCAGTAAGGCATAGCTCTCATTTTTGCAACATTGTCCATCGGAAACGTCTATGCTCAGGTTTTCTACCGGGCTTATTTATATACGAGTTCCAGTAATCCACCTAAAATTATAACTTCTGCATGAAATTTGGCGCACTTTAGTACATCGGCCTGAAAATGGGAGAAAACTGTTAGTACATAAACCCTTATAATTTGAGTCAAGCTTAAAAAGGTAATCTAAGATTTCAATTAAATAAGCCAAGATATCATGAACTATGGATAACAAGTAATATGGTGCCCAAAAGGGGAACTATCACACAAGTAAACTGCCTAAGCAAGAATTCTGGAGGACATTACATTGTTCACAGCTGAGGCATCTACAATCATTATAAAACAGTGCTATTTATTTTCTGAAAGTGCTACTATTTTCTAGTCTTATAAACTGCTCTGTAGCATGGGATTTACAGAGTAGCCATGGGCAGAAGGAGAGCAAGGGAAGTCCTAAAGACGATCCCCATTCAAAAACATAATTTCTTCAGATTCTAAATTGGTCTACACTGTCCTGAATGGCAGTACAATAATTGGGAGAAAAATCTTTAGAAAGCTCGGTGTTGTATTACTTCAGCATCATCAAGCCAATATGTGCTCCCCATGTACAGCTACTGGCAGCATGTTTTTGGTTACTGTTCTTGGTTCAGTTCCCCTATTCGATGTGAACCGACCTGATATGGTCTCTACCATGAAGGTCGGTATAGAAAAGTGTTAAATAAATAAATAAAATAAAATACCAGAATCCCACAAAGTAATGCCGTAAGACATGTTTGCTAAGTAATCTGGAGCAATGGTTGAGAGATTCTTTCTGAGATGTTTTCATCCAAGCTGCACAAATACAAAAGAAGCATTTGCTTTGGGCAATAGTGGCAGAAAATATTGGGGGTAATTTTCAAAGGAGTTACGCGCATAAATGTAACTACTATTGTAGCAATTTTCAAAAGCCATTTACTCACGTAAAGTGCACTTATGCGAATAAATCCTATGGACGATTCAATGGCATATATTGTAGCAATTTTCAAAAGCCCACTTACTCGAGTAAAGTGCATTTACATGCGTAAAACCCAGATTTACGCATGTAAATGCTTTTTAAAATCAGACCCATTACTTCTTGCAGAGATAAGGAGTACAAATTGCTTATTAGAAGAAAGCATATTTCACTGTGGTAAAAATGACCGTGAGCCTTATTGCCTAGCAAGATTCCTGCTCCTCTATCAGACACATAGGGGGTAATTTTCAAAGGAGTTACGCATGTAAATGTGACATACTATCGTAGCAATTTTCAAAAGCTATTTACTCGAGTAAAGTGCACTTACTTGAGTAAATCCTATGGACAATTCAATGGCATATATTGTAGCAATTTTCAAAAACCCACTTGCTCGAGTAAAGTGCATTTACTCGAGCAAAAACCAGTTTTGCATGAGTAAATGCTTTTGAAAATCAGGCCCATAATCTAGTGCCAAGATTAAACATGCTGGCAAATATGGTAAAAGCTCAAAATTGATCTATATTTAAGTCACAATTTTAAAAAAATGATAATAGTATCATCTGTTTTCTATCTCATATCTGTTCAATTTAGTAAGTAAATTAAAAAATCAACACATTCCCTTATTTCATAATAATATGAATTAAGAGATGAGTGACACAGCCCTAGGCTGAAGAACTGAGCCAAGTATTGTTCTACAGCAATATTTAACAAAATGCCACTTTACAAGTGGCTCTGATTTGAGCTGTGCCTTTTCGTCTCGCACACAGAGGGTCACTGCAACACTTGACCTTTGTATTGTAGGAGATGTAAGAGAAAAACAGGAAAATAATGGAGCCAGATGGGATAGAGTAAGGTTTTGTAAAGGAGAATAAAGAGTGAAAAGTAATGCTAATGCTAAATCTGGCAACCAGAACCCACTTTCTTAGCCTGTCTGAGACAATGGGAGCATAATGAGGACAATTTTCGGAGGAATATACCTGGGTACATTGGTCAGTCTAAGAACAGCTAAGAAGTCTGTGTGGGGTTCACAGCAGGTGTATTTCCAGCCATATTTAAACGGAGTGTTCTCAAGTGTGTGTTTAGGTTAGAAGAATAAAGTATAGATGTAGAAGAGATTTTCAGCCTACACACATATTTGACCCATTTGTCTTCTACCCAGAGAAAAAGGACGTGCAGAGAATATGGATATTGAAAATTGCCACCAAGGATCATTTCAGGTGGTTCTCCTTGATAAAGTAGTCACTGTTTTACCTCAGAATCATACAAGTGGATTTGTCAGAACTGTAAAATAAGTTTTATGCATAGTCAGTGACTCACTGCAGGAATTTCATTTCAGCTGCTTGCTTCCTGGATTTGTTCTCAAGATCGTAAATGAGGCCAACAGACTATCTTGAAGAATAATAGTTTAGCATTTTCTCACATTTTGTGTCAATCTTTCCTGGTCTTACAGCAATAGCTAATTAAGCCTCAAAGATCCATGTACCACCTTGGGAAATCTCGCTGCCAAAATATTTGAACTTTTCAAGTTGCCATATTGTTTCTCTGTTCATGTGACTAGCAAACTGGATAAAAGTGCCTGAGGAGCCCATAGTCATGGTTTTCGACATGCCAGTTTTCATCCAAACTGCAAACCAATGTATAATGTTGGGAGAAGGAATATTCATTTCATCATGAAAAAGTGATGCCAGAGTCTTCTCAAATTCCCCTTCCATTCAGGATGCTTTTTGCAATGTGTTCTCATATTAAAAGAGTAGAAAAAAGCAATATATTTTAGGAGTTAAATGATAACCATGATGACTACAGGCCAACTGTATCTTCTTCTATAAGCTCTTTCCAGTATCTGTTCGAACATACTGTTTGTCTTTCTATGTTTTGCCTAGAATATCTGGTCAGATATCTTATTTTCAGTTGTGTACATCTCTGATAGAAAGCAATGATTTGGAATGTAAGATTATCAGTCTATAATTCTACAGATACCATGGACATTTCAGGTGGATACACTGAGGATGACAAATTTACCATTCCAGTTTGCAGATACTGGGTGTTCCTATTGTGAATAATGTGCAGTCCCTCTTAGTGCCATCAGTGTCAAACACAACACCATACAAGAAGACACATGATAATCCATGGATTTATATTAAACCAGGATTTTACAGTTGTGCTTCATAACGTTAATAATCTTCTTGACTCCAGCACCTGATATTGAGAAATACTATCCAACATGTCCTATACAATTATCACCTTCATTGTACTTTTCTCCCTTAATGACTGCTCCCTTTTCACTGAAATAGACTTGTTTTCATTTATCCAAGAAGTCAGCAGACAGGTTCTTAATTGATAGGAAACTCTTTCATCTCCACTTTCCATTCTGCCATCCACCACACCCAACTCATTTTAGACCTATTTGTATGGTTATTCATGATTCGGAACTCATTACATACAAGTCCTTCATACAATCATGGTTGTTTTTAAGCATTTCTGCTATACAGGCAGTGACTGTTTGATGTGAAATGCAAATCAGGCAAATATTCCATGGTACTATCCTCAAACTCTTCTTGCAATCTGTCATAATTTGAATTCCTGTGAACAAAACTGTAGAATGTTGTTTGCATTAAATCTATACCAAATATACAGTACCAGTTTATAGTACAAAGTGTGTGCAATGACCAAAAAAGATACTGCCTATTAGATAAGTCTTAGGACTGAGCTATATAAAGGCTTAGTGTATGATATTAAATATTAAGACTAGCCGTTATTACTATTTTGTTTTGTTGTATTTTGTAACAGTTTGCTGAATGTTGGCATCAGATATTTATGGACTATAAAAGGTGCTGCCAACTTTAATATACATTTTAATTCATGCCTTCATTAGAGCCTAAAGAAATGCCAACATGACTTCTTCATACAGTTCTACATACAAGTCTTTGTGATGAAAATAAAACATTGAAGGTTTACATGAATAACAGGCATAATGGCAAATGTGTTTGTGGGGACAAGCATCCTCTGTTACAGCATTTGAATGAGCCATAGAATCTGATGCTCAGACAAGGGAGGGAGGGTCAAAAAATGTGAAAGGATACTTTTTCGACAGAGAGGATAGTGGACACCAGGACTTCCAACAGAGGCAGAATTCAAGCATACATGGGACAAAACACAAAGGGATCTCAGTGGCAGGAAGACGAAAAGAGTAAATCACAGATCCAGTAAGACTTGTGACAGAATAGTAGGCAGGCACAAGTGGATAAACTCAGTGGACCATATGGTTCTTATCTGCCAACTTCTATGTTTCTAAGTGCCCTGAGATTATGGAATTAATCGGCACATAGCACGGTAATAATGGTAAAGAAGTAAATGCTATTTTAAAAATGCCACCATCTTGTCATGAACAAAGTATTATAAAAAGCTTAAAAACATATGTAGGAGAGTGGGATAAACTTTCACCTATGATATGGTATAGAGAAGCACAGCTTTCATGTAGGCCGATACAATAAAGAAGCGTGTAAAACAGGCACTCAGTGTTGAGCACTTGCTTTCCTAACCTGTGCCCAGCCACCTCTCCTGAGTGTGTGATACAATATTTAAATGAGGGGTCACGCTAAAAAGGCGCTAGGGTCAATTGCACCCATAACGCCATCTTGGCAGTGGATGCCCAGGAGAGGTGGTTGTCAGTGGGTTAGGAAAATGGACGCTCAATTTTATGAGCGTCCGTTTTCCTAACCTGTGCATAGCCATGGGTTAGGAAAATGGACACTCGTTAATTGAGAGACTTTTCCTAACCTGACTGCCAGCACACTTTTTTTTTTTTTTACTATTTTTTTAACCTTTTGATTCCTTTAACTTAATATATCCATGATATTAAGTTGAGGATGTGCAGAAAAGCATTATTTTATGCTTTTCTGTACACTTTTTTGGGCTGCTCAGAAATTAACGCCTGCTCTGGGCTGGCGTTAATTTCTGAGTGTTAAAATGTGTGGATCGGGCGACCTTTTTTTTTGTATCTGGGGGTGAATAGCTAATAGCCTCATCAACATGCATTTGCTTGTGATGAGTGCTATTAATTTCAGGGGGGATGCACATTTTGGATGCGCTAAACTCCATACGGTATAAGGGATTGTGGACGCATGTCCACCGCGGGTTAAACAGTGCATCCAGCTGAGCACACTGTATTGTATCAGCCTGATAGTAATTTAGTAGATCCAACAGGTGAAAGCAGGTAATGACCAATTGCCCTTCCTCCCAGTCTGCCCAGTTATTCTAGCTATATTATAAAGTATGACATCAGAGGCAATGATAGATATTTAACTGGGGGCCATGGGCTCAAATGGACTCCCCCAGAAATTGTGATAGTTAAATTAAAATATCATGATCAACCCCCTCCGGCTAGAACTTAACTAGATAAATGGCTAAGTGATAGCTTCTTAGTTATCTCGCTAAATGCCTTTGAACATGGACCTCAAGGAGTTAATTTACCATGGATCTGCTCTGCTACGAATTAACTGTAGTCTGGGTTTGGAGACGTATCATTTTTTTAAAGAATTTTCAGACTGACAGTGCTGGAATCAACAGGGCTGCATTTTCACTTGTGCCATAGAGCATTTCTCTTTCCAAACAGAAGCACACTAGGATGTATGAAAGATCCTGCTGGAATGTATTGTGGCAGTACTCTGCCAACCACGCCATATCATAGGTCTGATGGAACCTCTGCTGAAAGTTTTTGTAGATATCCGCAAAAAAAAAATTGCAAATTGTTCTGATAATAGGATGATCCAATTTGGTTTTTTAGCGCAAAGGCAGAAAATCCACAGGTGGCCAAAGAATGTTAGTTTATATGCCTTAGTTTTTTGAAGTGCCGTTACTGACCAGGGGACCGATCTACTAAAGTGTGATAATAGTAATGCAAGCATTAACATGCGTTAAATCCCTGGATTATCAATCACAAGCAGTTAAAGAACGTGAAACTGGCTTGTATGTTAATGCAAAATCTGTGCTGATAGGGAAATGAGATACAGAAGTATGCGAAATAGTTCATTACCTGGGAGCATAGTGAGAAAGCATTAGCATTAAAACATGTAAAATCTAGGTACAGCCCAGTGGTTAAGTAGCAGAGCTGAGCACTGCTAAGGAAAAGGTCCGTAGTTTAACCCCTGAGTCGGTCATCTGATCCCCTGGGTCAGCTTGGGCTAGGGATGCTGTGGAGACAGACTTCATAGCCTCTGGAAGGCGATCTTTCTCATCATACAAAGGCCATATCACTAATTTCCCCTGTGCTTTCTTTGTATTCTTACTTCTGCCACAAATCACCCTCATCCCCTAAAAAAAAAATAAAAAATCATACAGAAAGGAATTGAGCTCCTGGCTCCAGCCATAGCTCTGCAGCACAAGGAATCAGGATCAGATTCCCCAACAGATGGTACCATTTTGGCCTTGGCATGGGTCAGAGATGATGTGCTCAAGCCCAGGAAGAGAGGGTGGGGGGGAAATGTCACTTCTAGTCATCAAGTGATTTCAAGGAGGCAGCCCTTCGGCAAGAGTGCACCAAGTCACCCAGCCTTAGTAAATCAGCACAACTGCGTTATATAGGCTGGAATGAGAAAACAAATAAGGTGTCTACTGTCCCTAGCATTGCAAATTAAGGTCTGATCCCATCAGAGCACTACAAAACTGTTGAAAACCTTTCAGCATATTTCTGAATGGCAACTATTATGGAAACAGTTGAATTTCCAGGTTCATGCTTTGTTACTGCAGCGTATGGAATGCTCGTCTCATGGATAGTTTATGAAATCAGCTGAAAGAAACCAACAAAGTGCTTGGGTAGAAATGATCCCTTTGTAAGGCAGGTACCTTAATAAGCAGAAGGGATTGCAACTTTAGACATTCATACAAAGGGATCATCATTCCTGCTCAAGTTCTGTTGGTTTTCTTTTAGCTCATTGATTTTGATGGAATGACTCCAAGCTGCAGAGGTACATCAACCAATGCTATATGCAGCTCGCCCTGCAACCCTCCGTCTTCCTGGACAAATTGACCAAGGTCACCTTTATCCTGTCTTGGCTTGAAGGGAAAGCGCTGGCCTGGGCCTCTCCCCTATGGGAACAATTGGACTCCCTCCTAAATGAGTTGTCTCAGTTCGTGGCTGTGTTTCGACTGACCTTTGATGATCCAGGGCGGCATGCCATGGCAAGCACCAGTTTGTTACATCTTTGTCAAGGTCAAAGAAGTCTTTTTAACTATACTATTGAGTATCAGTCTTTGGCTTCTGAACTTGCTTGGCAGGAAGATTTCCTGCGAGCTATCTACCTGGATGGACTTTCCTCGCAGCTGAAGGATGAGCTGGCTGCATGGGAGCTCCCTTCCTCCTTGGAGGACCTTATAGATTTGATGGGCTGAATTGATCATTGTCTCCAAGAGCGTCACCAGGAGATTCGGATGCCCAAGAAGCCCTCTTGGGTTCGATCCTGTTTGCCACCAACCATCAGCCCTGCCTCGGGTAGGGTCACCATTGTGATCAAGATGGAAGAGCCCATGCACCTGGGCCATGGGAGGCTGACCCCAGAAGAGCGCCTCCGGTGGAGTCAAACTGGTCTGTGTCTGTATTATGGAGCACCTGGCCATCATCTACAGACTTGCCCCATCCATCCAGGAAACTTCCTGGCCTCAGTTCAGTAGGGGTCCTGAACTTGGGCACAACCACTCCGGCCCCTCAACTGTCTATACTGGTTACCCTGATTTGGGACTCCCGGTCCTTCCCAGTTCTTGCTCTGGTGGATTCTGGAGCAGGAGATAATTTCATCCTTAAGGATCTAGTTCAACTCCTGCGTATAAAAACCCATTCTTTGGAGACTTCCTTGTGCATAGCGACCATTTATAGGGAGCCGTTATCCGGTCGAATATTCCTCACTACTGAGCCAGTTCGATTATGCACTGGTGCTCTCCACATGGAAGAACTTGAACTGCTAGTATTGGAGAAATCCATTCATCTGGTGCTCTTAGGACTATTTTGACTCCAACGTCACTCTCCCCAATTTGATTGGGTTTCATTGCAACTGGTGGAGTGGGGTCCCACCTGCCACCAGTCCTGTCTACATAAAGTGGTTCTGGCACCTGTGGTTCCTCTGGCTGCCGCTTCTCCAGGCATACCCGCTCCTTATGCGGATTTCGAAGATATATTTTCCAAGCAAAAAGCAGACCTTCTTCCACCTCTTTAGAGGTTTGATTGTTCCTTAGACCTCCTACCTGGGACCACGCCTCCCCGAGGGCGTACCTACCCTCTGTCTCTTCCAGACAGAAAAGCCATGACGGAGTACATTCAAGAAAAACCTTGCAAAGGGATTCATCTGCCCCTCTACCTCTCCTGCCGGGGCGGGATTCTTTTTTGTGACCAAGAAGGATTGGTCTCTCAGGCCGTGTATTGACTATCGCAGCCTGAATTCCATTACCCATAAAGAAAAGTACCCCCTGCCGCTGATCTCGGAACTATTCGATCGCCTGCATGGAGCATCTATATTTATCAAGTTGGACTTACGTGGGGCATATAACGCGGTACGAATTCGTCCCGATGACTTTTGGAAGACTGCGTTTAACACCAGAGACGGGCATTATGAATACCTGGTGATGCCCTTCGGCCTCTGTAATGCGGCCGCAGTTTTCCAACGAATGATGAATGACAATTTCAGAGATTTGCTGTATACCAAGGTTGTGGCATACTTGGACGACATCCTTGTCTTTTCTAAAGATATAGCCACACACCGCGCTGATGTCTGCACCGTCCTCCAATGCCTTCGTGAGAATCACTTATTTGCGAAGTTTGATAAGTGTTTATTCAAGAAATCCAGTCTGCCTTTCCTCGGGTACATTATTTCTCAACGAGGATTCTCTATGGACCCTGCTAAGTTAAAGGGAATCCAGGACTGGTCGCAACCCGTGGGCCTTAAAGCTCTCCAGTGGTTCTTAGGATTCTCAAACTATTATTGTCACTTTATTCCACACTATTCAACCTTGGCTGCCCCTCTGACTGCATTGACTCACAAGGGCCAAGACACTCGAAATAGGATACCGGAAGCCATCACAGCTTTCCACCACCTTAAAGAAGCTTTCCAGGTGGGGTCTTGCCTCCATCACCCTGACCCGAACTGCCCCTTTCAAGTAGAAGTGGATGCCTCCGCAATTGGGGCCGGGGTGGTCCTGAGCTAATGAACTGCTTCTGGATCCACAGTCCCATGTTCTTTTTTCTCTCACAAGTTCTCGTCTGTGTAACAAAATTATAGTATCGGATATCACGAGTTACTTGCCATCAAACTAGCCCTTGAAGAGTGGCGCCCATGGTTAGAGGGCACTCAACACAAATTCTCTGTATTCACTGACCACAAGAACCTGGAACATCTGAGCCACGCCCAATGCCTCAACACCCGTCAGGCGCGATAGGCATTATTCTTCTCCAGGTTCAACTTTGAGCTTCGTTACCATCCAGCTGAGAAAAACCTCCGGGCAGATGCCCTATCCTGCTCTTTCGAGCCTGAATATACTCCGGAAGAACCCGGCCATATCATAGATCCAGCTTGCATTTGCTTATCCGCTACGTACCCAGTCCCTACTGGGAAGACTGTTGTGCCCCGATAACTCCGAGAAAGAGTCCTCCGGTGGGCGCATGATTCAAAGTTCGCTGGTCACCCAGGGCGAGCACGAACCTTGGTGCTGCTCCAGCGGTTCTTCTGGTGGCCCACTATGGTTTCTGACGCTAAAGCATATGTCAAATCCTGTAAAACGTGTGCGCAACAAAATCCCCAAGTCGGTCGACCCTGGGGTTTATTTCAACCACTTATGTTATTTATTTATTTATTTATATTTATATTCTGCTTTTCTCACTTTTTTCAGCGCTTCAAAGTGAATTACATTCAGGTACTGTAGGTATTTCCCTATCCCCAGAGGGCTTACAATCTAAGGCCTGGATTTATCAAAATGCAGTAAATATCGCCTGCGATAGAAAAAGGAGTGTGTTTTATGGTAATAGGCAGTTTATTGCAATGTTCACTAATACCTATGTGAAGAACTAAGTTACCACAAATTGTGATAACTTTTTCAGATAAGTGTGACCATGTTTACTATGAGAGAGAGAGACTGACTAGCCATAATGTTCTCACACTAGATAGGTATTTATATCCCTATGGGAGGCCACCTAGTAACTCGAGATGAGGATTAGGTATTAGTGTAGGAGTTAGGGGCCACTTTGACATTCAAAGTGAGACATACGAACAGAACAGTGCTCTCTAGTGAAGATTTGATGACACTTGGAGTGAGGAAACTCACCCAAAGATGAGATTTGTGCAATGTTCTCTCAACCTAGCTTGATGGACTCTCTACCTGGGTAACATCACACGCGCCTTAGGTGATTCTGGATTCATGATGGCGGTTGGCAGCGCCCACGCCATCCCAGGGATGCTGAGGAGGTCGGTGTTGTCTAGCAGAGGCCGCCATTCTTCCTAGGATTGACGGTGCAGGGAAAAAAGAGGTGAGCATGAGAGGTTGCTCAGGAACTAACACCACTTGATGCAGAAGAAGATATCGCATATACCGTTGATGGCATCCTGGATGTACGCAAGAGAGGTAAACGATGGGAGTACCTTATCTCCTGGAAGGGATAGGGACCGAAGAGAACTCCTGGGAGCCCATGGCCAATATCCTGGACAAAGACATGCTCCGTCGCTTCCATCAGGCTCATCCTAGTAAGCCAAAACCCTCTAGGGGGGGCCCTTGGAAGGGGGGTACTGTTGCACCCTCTATTGCTCACCTTTTTTCTGCCTGACTCAATCCATTTTGGAAAGATGGCAGGCTCTGCTTCTCCACACCGAACCCTCCAGTGTCCCCGGTCTGGCATGGGCGATTAAGTTCGCCATCTTTCTCCAGGAGTCACCTAGGGCACTTGCGCGCGCAGCCCTGTCCTTTACGTGCGTCATGGCGGGAACCTTGGGGACATCCCCACCGCATGACGTCACTAGCTCTGGTATTTAAACTCCATTCAAGATTCCTAATATGAATTAGCAAGGAATCCTCCATGCTGATCTCTCTGTGTATGCTCACTCCAGGACAACTTAGGTACCCAAACCACGGGGGCCTTGCCTTGCTCCTCTTTACCCTCTGAGGTTATCTGCTACCAACAAGGACGCCTAAGTTACCCGCTCCTCGGGGGGCCTTGCCTTGCTCCTATCTATCCTTCGGGGTTGCCTATTACCAGGATGCCTATGGTACCCACTTCTCGGGGGCCTTGTTCGTCTGAGACCTCCGCTCCTCGGGGTTTCTCTCCTACAACAACTACCAGCATCAGAGTGAGTACTGCCGCTCCAGTTCTGCCTTTGCATTGTCTCATCTCTCTCTCCATAGCTCCTCGGCCTACCCCGCACCACGGACCACTACCGGACCCATCTCCCTCTTGGGACCTGGTGAAACTGTGGAACTGCCTTTTCCACCCTGCAACCTACAGATGGAACATTACCATCTGGTTTCTCCTCTCCTGGCTGGAATCAGCACCCGTTCCTCGGGTTACCATCTACGTGAAGTACAGTAAAGCTATTTCTCTGTGTCCATCTCTGCCTTGAGCTAGCCTATCGCTGTAAGTCCCCACAGGTCCCCGCCCTGTGGGAGGTGCCATCTCTTACAGCGACCAAGGGCCCACGCCACCAAGGGTCCAAAGTACAACACCTCACTGTCAGGATGCCCTAATTCTCCTGATTCATTAATATCCTTCAAAGATACATTCCTCTGAACCAAGCACTGCTGCATGGCTTTCCCTCTTGTTCTAGTTTAACAGCTGCTCTATTTCCTTTTTGCAAGTTAGTGCCAGCGGCCTGGTTCCATTCTGGTTATATTGGAGCCTGCCTTTCAGAAAAGTCTCCCTCTTCCCCAAAAGGTTGTCCAGTTCCTTACAAAATTGAATCCCTCTTCCGTGCACCATCGTCTCATCCACGCATTGAGACTTCGAAGCTCTGCCTGCCTCTGGGGACCTGCGCGTGGAACAGGGAGCATTTCAGAGAACGCCACCCTGGAGGTTCTGGATTTCAGCTTCCTACCTAAAATCCTAAATTTGGCTTCCAGAACCTCCCTCCCACATTTTCCTATGTCGTTGGTGCCCACATGTACCATGACAGCCGGCTCCTCCCCAGCACTGTCTATAATCCTATCTAGGTGATGCGTGAGGTCTGTCACCTTCACACCAGGCAGGTAAGTTACCAGGCCATCCTCACGTCCACCAGCCACTGAGCTATCTACATGTCTAATAATCGAATCATCAGCTATGATGGCTGACCTAAACCTTCCCTCTTGGGCAGTAGCCCTGGGAGACTTGTCCTCAGTGTGAGAGGACAATGCATCACCTGGAGAGCAGGTCCTTGCTACAGGATCACTTCCTGCTACACCAGAGTAATGCTCTCCAACTGGGAGAACTTTTTGATTCAAGGCAGTACCGGGGCTGCCGGACTAGATTTGGCATTTGGCTACAATGTCCCTGAATGTCTCATCAATGTACCTCTCTGTCTGCCTCAGCTCCTCCAGGACTGTCATTCTAGCCTCGAGAGATCAGACTCATTCCCTGAGAGCCAGGAGCTCTTTGCACCTGGTGCACACATATGATCTCTCACCAGCGGGCAAAAAAAATCGTACATGTGACATTTGATGCAAAAGACTGGAAAGCCCCCCTCTTGCTACTGGACTGTTGCCTTCATCTTAATTTTGTTGAATTCCTAATTAAGATTAGGTTGCTAAGGGAGTTGGAATTAGAATACTTTAAATGTATAGGTGTATTAACTAATTAATCTAATTAATCTGCTAGTGACCTACAAGGGGATGATTAAACTCTCAATAAGGGCTGGTGCAATAGTATGATTTAGGAAAGAGTCTGATTAAGTTTTACTGAGAAAATGTCTCTTGTCTAAAAATCAAGGGTTGAGCTAGGGATGGGTGGGAGGGAAAGACAGACACTAGAATTAACTCCCTCTGGCTTGTTTATTATCTCAGAAAGACACAAACTCTAAAGAATATATCCCACTATTAAACTTCTCTCCAAACTTTTTTAAGTCCAAGAATTAACAAAACTATACTTACCAATCCTCTTCAACTACCATTAATTTGATCTTCACTCAAAGGATTGAGAGGTTTGAGATTTGTGTGCCACTAGGAAACAGGATGCTGGGCTTGATGGACACTATGGCAATTTCTTATGTTCTTATACCCTCCCCGCTCTCACATGTACCCTTGGCAGCTGTCAATGGTCCTTCTCTAACACCTTCTTCAATGAAAACTAAACAGAAGTATTTATTTAGCATTTCTGCTTTTTCCTCATTTCTCTCCACACATTGCTCCTCATCTCCTCTCACTCTTATAAAATCACCTCTAGCCTTCCTTTTTTCATTGACATATCTGAAGAAAGTTTGTCACCTCTTTTTACTGCTTTTGTTATCTGTTACGCCCGTCGGTTGCAGACGGCTGCAACCTCTCATGCTCACCTCTTTTTTTCCCTGCACCGTCAATCCTAGGAAGAATGGCGGCCTCTGCTAGACAACACCGACCTCCTCAGCATCCCTGGGATGGCATGGGCGCTGCCAACCGCCATCATGAATCCAGAAACACCTAAGGCGCGCGTGCACGCACAAGGGCCTCCTTTGTACATATCATGGCGGGAACCTAGGGGGCGTCCCCTCCCGATGATGTCAACTCGCTGCTGTACTTAAGCTGACTGGCCCTCTGCTACTATGAGTTAGCAAGGAGTTCCCTCATTGCTGAATCCGCTCCATTCTCGAACTTCAGTTCCAGATTCTCTCTTGGCATGAGGACTCTCTGCGTACCCGGTCCTCGGGGGCCCTTTTGTGTTCCTGGCTATCCGCTCCTTGGAGTGCCTTCCTGCCTTGGACTGCTACCTGTCCCGCTTCTTGGGACACCTTCCTGGAACTACCTCTTGTGAGTATCTTTTACAGACTTCAACGATACCAGCTTACTGATGATTCTCTATGGTGTACCCCGGTCCCGGGCCACTACCATCCCTTCTTCAGTTGCAGTGGTTCCTGTACACCCTATGTTGCAGGGTAATGCTGTTCCAGCTACGTGTTCCACCTCCAGGTTCCTGCACCTCTGAATACCTCACTAGCACCATCTACAGTACAGACATCCTCGGCGTACCCCACTTCGCGGGCCACTACCGGATCTGCTTTCTGAGGTATCTCTATCATCTATAGGGATTTCCTGGTGTACCCCGCTCTATGGGCCACTACTGGATCTGCACTTCTGTGGTAACCTCTACTCGTCCGAAGGGACTTCCTGGCATACCCTGCGCTGCGGGCCACTACCGGACCTTCACTTCAGTGACATCACCCTGGATATACTCCATTGCTCAGAACTGTGTTTTTTACATCCCCCGCTCTGCAGGCTCTGCCTTTCTTTCTAATAAAGTCTCTGCCCAACAGCTGTGTCCTGCACTACTGAGACCGCACCTGCTGACGGTGAGGCCCACAGGGCTCCTCCCTGTGGGCGGAGACACCTCTCACCTCGGCCCAGGGTTCACATCCATACAAAAACATAACATTATCTTTACTTCCATTTGTGCTTTGGCCATTCAGACTTCTTTTCCAGCTTCTTTCAGCTTAACTGGATATTCTTCCTGTGTTCTTCTTTTTGTACTTTTTGAATACTAATCTTTTGGCCCTTATTTTTTCAGCCACCTTTTTGGTAAGCCATACTGGTTTTCTTTTCCGCTTACTTTTGTTAACTTTCTTGACATAAAAATCTATTGCCTTCACTATAGCATCTTCTACCTCCTCTGACCCTGCCAGTATCTTTTATGTACTTCGCCATTGTACAAAACTTTGTAAACATTCTAAAAAAAACAATTGAGAAAAGCTGAGAAAATCCTTGATCATTATCTTTCCTCTGTTTTGCAGGATTTATTTAACACAATCTCTAATCACAATACATTAATCCCCCTGTCTGCCAGTATTGGGGTCAATTTTCAAAAAAATGTCAGTACTTCTCTTAGATCCCTAAGTTTAAGGTACATACATTTAGATAAATGTTCACTTAAGTTTAAATTTAGGATGTAAAACTTAAGTCCCTAAATTTAGGGAAGCAGTTCATTTCTTTAGAATTAAGTGCATAAATTAGGGGTCTAGTGCTGAAAATCAGTGCTACCAATATTTTTCTCACCCTAACTCCATCCCCATGAGCCACTCACTTTTTATGCACATAAATCTAAGCACAGAGCAATTTTCAAAGGGGATAATTTAGATGCCTAACTCCTAAACCCTTTGAAAATTGAGAGGAACATAGGAAAATTTTTATTTGGATTGTTTATTTCATTTCAATCTCTATTTTTGTCACATTTTTGTTTCTCATTGTTTCATTACCAATCTGGTACACAAAGGACGTGGCTGACATTATAAAAACAAAAAAAAATGCATTCAAGAAATACAAAAGATCTCGAATAGAAGAACATAGGGTAGAATACCTGAAGAAACTGAGGGAAACAAAAAAAGAAATCAGGAAAGCAAAAAGTCTGGGGGAAGAAAGAATTGCCAAAGAGGTTAAAAAAGGAAACAAATCATTTTTCAGATACATCAGAGAAAAAAGGCAGGTCCAAAGAGGCATACTGAGATTAAGAGATGACACTGATCGCTATGTAGAAGGGGACATTGAAATGGCACAAATATTAAACAAATACTTCAGTTCAGTGTTCACCAAAGAAAACACAGGATATGGACCACTGCTGATTCATCTGACTGTAGATGCAAGTGTGATAGACGAAAAACCAATTACTGAGGAAAAGGTATGGGAAGAGCCAGGAATAATAAAAGTGGACAAAGCAATGGGGCCAGACTAAATTCAACCTAGGATGCTGAGAGAATTCGGAGATGTGCTGGCAAGTCCGCTGTGCCCTGTTCAATAGAACACTGGATATAGATGTGGTGCCGAGAGACTGGAGAAGAGTGGTGATGGTACCACTTCACAAGAGTGGGAGCAGAGAGGAGGCTGGAAATTACAGGCTGGTTAGCTTCACCTCGGTGGTGGAAAAATTAATAGAGAAACTGTTGAAGGAATGGATAGTAAACTATCTAGAATCCAGGAGGTTGCTTGGTCCGAGACAACATGGATTCACCAGGGGGAGGTCCTGTCTGATGAATTTGATACATTTCTTTGACTATGTGACTAAAGAATTGAACCAGGGAAGAGCTCTAGATGTGATCCTCTTGGACTTTAGCAAAGCCTTTGATATGGTCCCACACAGAAGAAAACAAAATGAAAAGTTTAGGGCTGAGAGACAAGATGGTGATGTGGATTGCAAACTGTCTGACAGATAGAAGTAGAGTGTGATGGTGAATGGAACCTACTCTGAAGAGAAAGAGGTGTTAATTGGTGTGCCGCAAGGATCAGTGTTGGAACCAGTGCTGTTCAATATCTTTGTGAGCGTTATAACAGAAGGGATAGAGGGTAAAGTCTATCTATTCATGGATGATACTAAGATCTGCAATAGGGTGGACACACCAGAAGGGGTGGAAAGAATAAGACATGATTTAAGAAAGCTTGAGGAGTGGTCCAAAACATGGCAGCTGAGATTCAATGCTAAGAAGTACAGAGTCATGCATCTGGGGTGCGGCAATCCAAAGGAACTGTATGTGCTGGGGAGTAAAGGGCTGATGTGTACGGAGCAAGAGAGTGATCTTGGGGTCATAGTGTCTAGCGATCTGAAGATGGGAAAGCAGTGTGACAAGACGATAGCTAAAGCCAGACGAATGCTGGTCTGCATTGAAAGAGGAATATCTAGCAAGAAAAAAGAGGTGATAATTCCCTTGTACAAGTCCTTGGAGAGGCCCAACCTGGAGTTCTGTGTTCAGTTCTGGAGTCCATATCTCAAGGGAGACAGAGATAGGATTCAGGCGGTTAAGAGAAAGGCAACAGAAAGGTAGGTGGTCTCCATCATATGACCTATGAGGTCAGGCTGAAGGCCCTAATATGTATACCATGGAAGAGAAGAGACACAGAGGAGATATGATACAGAACTTCAGATACATGAAAGATATAAACGACACACAACTAAAAACTAACTTCTTCTGTTTGAAAGATATAAAGAGAACAAAGGATCACCATATGAAACTCCAGGGAGGAAAACTCAAATTGAATGTCAGGAAATATTTCTTCACGGAGAGGGTGGCAGACACCTGGAATGCCCTTCCGGAGGAGATGGTGAAGAAGAAGAAGAAGACGGTGAGGGACTTCAAGATGGTATGGGATAAACTGTGGATCCCTAAGAAGCTAAATCTAAGAATCATGGGGGTTAGCAGCAACAATGGTGAAGAAGGAAGACAGTGAAGGACTTCAAAAGGTATGGGATAGACTCTGTGGATCAATGAGCTAAATCTAAGAGCCATGGGGGTTAATAATAACAATTGGGAGCTAAATCCAAGAGTGATGGGGATTTACAGAACAATTACATGACACTGGGTGAGAATGTATAGTCTGGTAAATATAAAATACAAAAATATTACACAATATACAACATCCTAGCAATACTATTTGCTTCAGCAGAATGGGGGGTGGGAACTAGAACCCTAGTGACAAAAAATGGGCCCAGACTAAAAGTTTGTGGATCCAATATAAAATAAGATTGCTGGGCAGACTGGATGCGTCTTTTGGTCATTTTTCTGCCATCAATTTCTATGTTTCTATGTTTCTATTACACACATAAAATTGATTTTATGTGCATAAAAAATGTACACTTATAAAGTAATATAGGGGTAGATTTTAAAAGAAGCGTGCGAGGCGTACATGTGACGCGCTACCTGGCTTGTGCACATGTACACCCGATTTTATAAAATCAGGGGTCGGCGCACGCAAGGGGGTGCACAATTGTGCACCTTGCGCACGCCGAGCTGCGCTGCCTTCCCCGTTCCCTACCCCACTTTCCCTTCCCTTCCCCTACCCCCCCCCCCCCTTCCTTTTCCTTTGCTTTTTTTTTTATCTCCAAACTTACTTCAGCCCGCTGTGCCGGCCTGCGATCCCCGGCACAGCGGAAAATATGGCCACTGTGCTGAGAGCCTGTCCCCACCCCGCCCCCAGATCACCCCGCCCCCTCCCCGCCCCTTTTTGCAAGCTCTGGGACTTACACGCGTCCCGGGGCTTTACGCACGTCGCTGGGCTTTTTTAAAATAGGCCCGGCGCGCATAATCCTTTTAAAATCCGGACCCATAATGAATGCATATCCCTAAAATTGATCCCTTTATGACTGGAAATTTTCGACTTATCACAGATCTCAGTTTTTCAGCCCAACATTAAATTAGCAATAAATTATACTCTCACACTTTTGTTGACTTTATATAGTTTGAATCAAGCCCAACCCTTTTGGCAACATATTCTTATTTTTCCACAAATCATCATCCTCATACAGGTTTGGAAATTTTTCTTTCTACTGTGTCAAGAATTGATTACAACTAGGATTTGTGCTAAACACACATTTTATTCTGTTTGCAATGGTGAAAAAAAAATATTTCTAGTCACTTACACTCCTCATCTATTTTTCCCTCTTGAGTGTGATCACAGAATCGTATTCTTGTAACCTGGATTGACCACTGTTGAAAACAGGATATTAGGCTTCATGAACCTTTAGTCTAACCCATATGGGAAATCTTATGTTCTACTTATATGCTCATCTTAGAAATAATAACTAAACTGTAATCTCTAATTTAGACAATGGAACCAATAGCCAGCAGAGTTGATGATGTCATAATTTATTTTTCTGCATTGAGTCACACATGACATATTTTTTCCTTTTTCAGGAGAAATATTTTTGGCAGTAAATTTTGTGATTCATTTTTAGCTTTATAATGTAATGCAGCAGTGTCTCTTAAATCTAGATTCATCATTCTGATATAAATATAACAAAAGTAGTGCCTGTAATAAAAAGGGGTATGGTTAATTTTCCTGATACTGCAACATGTTATTTTCATATTATACACTGAGTAATTTACTATATATACTATATATTATACCTGTTCCTTGTAAGACATTTACTTGTCACTGTTATTGTTCAGAATGTAAACCGAATTGATCAGTAATTCTGTTATTGGAAAGTCGGTATAGAAAAGTTCTAAATAAATAAATAAATATTGCCAGGGGGGAGGGAGGGAGGGAGGGAGAGAGAGAGAGAGAGAGAGAGAAAGCGCCTCTCTAGAGGCCCATAAAATAGTTAACTATTTATACTACTGTAAGAGGGGCCACTAGTAACTCGGGGTGAGGTTTGTGAGGGTGGGGTGGGTTTTGGGAGGCAGTTTTGCATGCACAGTCATACGTACTAGGGATGTGAATCGGTTCCGGAATCGGTTCCATAATCATGTTCATACTAGAACTGCAGGAAATCTTCGTACCTGCGGTTCTGAGCATTTTTTTTTTTCGGCTGTCCCAAGCCGAAAACCCCCCCCCCCCATCCCGACCAATCCAGTGCTCCTACCAAGTGACAGGGGCCAGCCAATGGCACCAATAGCCCTTGTCACATGGTAAGGGCAAAGGGCCATTGGCGCCATGTTGAATAGTGGCCGCCGACGGCCTGAGAGCGGGAGATCGCTCCCGGGACCCCCACTGGACCACCAGGTTCTTTAGAAAAGTTTTGGGGGGGTCAGGAGGGTGAGGGATTCTAAATAATGAGATTAAAAGGGTCAGGGTGGGTTTGAGGGGTGTTTTTCTGTGCCCTTTCTTCCCACCCCACCCCCCCAAAACAATAAGAGAACCCCACAAAAGTTTTGTGGGATTTTCCTATCGCTTTCAGGGACCCCCTGATTCATGACAGATGAGAAAATATCGTACGATATTTTCATCCGTCAGAAAAACGATTCACATCCCTAATACGTACAAACAGCATAGTTACCATCAGTGAACAATTAATATGATTTGGAGGGATGAAAGGTAAAAGAAGAGTAGATTTGTACACTTTGCTTTCTACTTAGCTTCATTACAGCTAGGTAGAGAGTGCATCAAATTAGGTAGAGAGAACATGGTACATGCAAAACTGCCCCCCAAAACCCACCCCACAAAACTCACCCTGAGTTCATAATGTCCCCTTTTACAGTGATATTAAAAGTGAGCCTCCACAAAGGTTCTTTCTCTCTCTCTCTCTCATGATAAATACCATTTCAACCATAACGCACAGAAAAAAGGTGTAGTTATTTCCTGTGTTACTTTATTATACCCCACATTAACTGGCCCTCATTTCCATATACTCCTCCCACTCGAATACTAATTTTAAATTTTCAACGCATTTCACGATGCAGTATTTACCGCATGTGTTATGGCATTATTGCATGCATTAGGGCCCTAACACGCGACATAACGTCCTAACGCATTTTGATAAATGACCCTGTTATTCAGGGTAAATTATATTTCTGAAAACAGAGTCAATCTAAGACAATTTTGAAAAACACAAAAAAGGGAGAAAAATGTGAAACCCTCCCCCCTAAAATGTGACAAATTAAAAACAAAAGACAACAGTCAATAGTATTTTCCTTACAAGATCGGGCTGTGTGTACCCCATGAACTTCTAAAACATTCAGCCAGATTTGCCTATTAAGGAAAGTACCCACATCTTTTGTCTATTTTTGGGGCCAATGCAATAAATTTGCGTAGAAAGCAGGCGCTGAACAGTCAGTGCCCGCTTTCTTAACGCGCCCCAGGTGCCCCCAAGGGGGGCGCAATGCAATATTTAAATTAGGGGGTCGCGTTAGTAAGAAGGCACTAGGGTTTCCTAAACGCTGCACAGCTGCACAGCCAGGGGGTTCAGGAAACAGCCGCTTGTCATTCGAGCGTCTGTTTCCTGCACCCAACTACCAGTGTTTTGTTTTGTTTTTTTCTATTCTTTAACATTATTTAAGTTTGTTTTTCCTCCTACCTAATATTGCAATGATATTAAGTAGGAAGCAGTACAGAAATGCAGTTTTTTTTCTACTTTTCTGTACTGGTTTATGAAGCACTCAGCAATTAACCCCTGCTCCAGGCAGGCGTTAATTGCTGAGCACTAAAGGTGCCTCTTAGACACACATTTTTTTTTTTTTTTTTGCATCTGGAGTGAATGCTAATAGCCTCAATCACATGCATTTGCATGAGATCAGCGCTATTAGACTCACTCCGCCATGGGATGTGCCTTGAATAGGGGCTAATCCCCTCATTGCATTAGGGCAGGGGTGGGCAATTCCGGTCCTCGAGGGCTGCAAACCAGTCGGGTTTTCAGGATATCCTTAATGAATATGCATGAGAGAGACCTGCATACACACTGCCTCAGTTGTATACAAATCTATTTCATGCATATTCATTAGGGGTATCCTGAAAACCCGACTGGTTTGCAATCCTCGAGGACTGGACTTGCCCACCCCTGCATTAGGGGATTCATTAGCGCCTATTCAACCCACATCCAACTGCCGGTTATACAGTGCGCTTGGCTGAGCGCACTGCATTGCATCAGCCCCTTTGTGTGTTATGTCTAGTCCCATTTTTGGGGAAGTTTGAACATATGATGGATTGTTAAAATACACTTTTTATTTATTTGTTTGTTTGTTTGTTTATTTATTTATTTATTATTTATAGTTAAAAAAACACTTTATTAAGCAAAATGAAAAATAAAAAGAAACAGAAATGGTGTGTGATCATTTAAACACAGCTGACTACACTGTTGATGTAAGTTTGGATGTACTATTAAAAAACTGTTGTAAGATTTAATGAACATATTTCTCTGTGACAAACTTTTGTATTTATTTGTCCTGTATTTATTTTTTTCCATACTTGTTAAGGCTTAGATTGACTCTCTTTGTATTTAGTTTCATTTTTTTATTCTGTCTCTGGCCTCTGATTATATATACAATACATTTACACATAAGTAGAAGAACAATCTCTTTAATTGGATGACCAGAGAGTTAGATCAGGGGAGAGCACTAAATGTAGTGTACTTGGAATTCAGCAAGGCCTTTAATATGGTTCTGCAAAGGTGACTTATAAACAACCTGCGCAACCTAGGTATGGACTCTAAAGCGACTGACTAAATTAGAAATTGGGTGAGTGGGAGATGACAAAGAATGGAGGTAAATGGAGTTCACTCCAAGGAAAGGGAGATTACAAGTGGTTTGCTGCAAATATCAGTCCTGTTCTGTTTAACATTTTTATAAGTGATATTGCAGAAGGGTTTCCTTTTTGCGCATGATTCCAAAATCTGCCACAGGGAAGACATCCTGGAAGATGCGGATAATATCGGAGGGGATCTAGTGAAACAAAAGGAATGATCTAGAGAGTCTGTCATCTAAGAGTTAATGAAAAAAAATGTAGAGTCATGCATTTAGGTTGCAAAAACGTAAGGGAGCGGTACAGAAGTGCACAGAAGTGAAATTCTGTGTACAAACCAAGAGTGTGATCTGGGGGTGATCATATATGATGATCTCAAAGTGGCCAAACAGGTAATGTGACAGCAAAAGCAAGCTTGGGTGTATAGGAAAAGGAATAGCCAGCAGAAAAAAGGAGGTGATACTGACTCTGCATAAGTTTCTGGTGAGACCTTATTTGGAGTAATATTTACTATTCTGGAGACCACATCTTCAAAAGGATATAAACCAAAAAGAGTTGATCTAGCCTCTAAAATGTCTTTATCATAAAGCATATGATGCAAAAGATCTAAATGTCTATACCCTGGAGAAAAGGTGGGAAAGAGGAGATATGATTGAGAAGTTTAAATACCTTCAAGGAATAAATGCACAGGAGGCAGGCCTCTATCAGTGGAAATGAGGCACTGGAACAAGGAGGTCATGAGATGAGGGTGAAAGAGAAAAGGTGGTGGTCTCATGGAGCAACCTTCCTGTGGAGGTGGAGGAGACAAGGGCAGTGTCAGAATTAAAAAATGTTTGGTACATGCAAAAGGATCTCTGAGGGAGAGGAAGGGACTATAAATCTGAACAGGAGATGTGGATGGGCAGTATTGTCTTTATCTGCCATCATATTCCATGTTTCTATCATAGCAAAGATCTGCCACTCCTGGCAGAATATTTTGCCTCTACTTATAGGTTGGAAAGTATTACAGCCTTAAATGCACTGGAGGAAAAATATACTTAAAAAAATAATGCTAGTTCTTTGAATATGAATTCTGTGCAATATTACCTTTTTTCAGGTTAGAATCTTTAGGGATATGATGAACAAAGGTTTTTTTTCCCATAGGCACCAAATGGGAGGAAACTAGGCCCTAGAACTCAAAAAGCAACCTGCTCTGAACAGCAATGTGTGCTTAAAGATGCTAATTACTGATTACTAGTTATTGGTTATTTGAATTTGTTTGAGGCAATGTAAAAACTCATGTCTCAGGTTTATCTGATGTCACTGCCTTTTTTTTGTCCATCCTGAAAGTTAAGGTGAGAGTTCACATACTTGTTTTACTTTAAAGGAAGACAGCTACTTTAGTTAAATACTGGTTCCATCTGATTTCTGGACTAGTCATATATTCCTCACCAACATCTTTCATTTAACTGCATAATTCACTCACAACTAACCCCTTGCTCTGTCACCTCTCTGTATACTTGTCTAATTTGTCAGTTTCTTGTAGATTGTCAGCAGCTTGCTGTCTCCCTATCGCCACACTGCTCACAACTAACCAGGGGGCCAGACTGCCAGACCGCCAGGTAACGTTCTGCTAACTCTTCTCTTTCTATCTACTTGCATGCTATAACCATGGCACACCCTACATGCTCCTCTTAAACATTTTCTAAACCCTACTACATATGGTAATGAAAGAACTATAAACAAAACTAATAAGCAAATAACTTATTTCAGTTAAGTATTTTTTCATTCTCAATTTATTTAACATTTCCAGTAAAAATAAGAGTAATAATGACCACTGAGATTGGAGCATTTTTGCTGTTAAAGGTAAAATAAAAAGACACTCACCTTGCTTTTTCAGAAGTTTTTATGTTAAATATTTATATTTACCTTAGCCATCACAAATGTAGCAACAGTAGCATGGAATAGACTTAGTTTTTGGGTACTTGCCAGGTTCTTGTGGCCTGGTTTTGGCCTCTGTTGGAAACAGGATGCTGGGCTTGATGGACCCTTGGTCTGACCCAGTATGGCATGTTCTTATGTTCTTAAATGTTACTTTTTGGCTGTTTTGTTGAAAATTCATTTCGCAGCTTTCTTGCAATTCCTCTGAATATTGGGGAACAGCCATGTTCAGAATCATAACTAGCATAACTATTGTGGACCAATCAGTCACAGGGTGTGAGGTAATTTGTGACAGTGTTTTAAGCATGGTTGTTCCTCTGGTTCAGAGAAAATAGTAATGTAGTAACTTAAGGGTACATATTCAGTCACTGTCCGGATAGCAAAGTTAGCCAGATAAACTTATCCAGTTAACTTTGGAGATATATTTACATTTACATTTTATTCAATTTGAGAATCGCCTAACGCACAAGTGGTCTAGGCGATTTACAGCAATAGCAGGCATAAAATGTACATAAAATAAAATATAGGACATAAAACAAAATACAGTAGCATACACTTCAAACTATTGAATATAGCCAGCTATCTTAAAGTTGGCCAACTAACGTTATCCGGCTAACTTTAGGACAACACTTTGACACAACTAGACATATAGCCAGATAACTTATTTGGCTAAATCTGAATGTCAGAGGTAGCCAGATAGGTTATCTGGCTATCGTAAGTCCTCCCTGAAATGCCCCTGGAATGCTCCTAAGTAATCCAGCTATTATTAAGGTAAATTTAGCAGGATAAGTGCCCAAATATTCAATTAGCCAGATACCTAGTGAGTTATGTGCTAAATGCTTCTAAATATGGCTCTCATAGTAAATGGTAGCAAATAAAGACCAAAAAAAGTCCATCCAGTCTGCCCAGCAACACAAGGAATTTTGAAAATACGAACTTAATAGTAACATTATATGTTTTCTTACATGCCATATGAACTTTTCAATCAATGTACATGTCTTGTTGGGTACAGGTTTATTAAGACAGCATTGACTTCAACTTGCTGCAAGAATTAATTAAGAAGGCAGGAAAGGGGGAATGGGGAATGAGAGTGTTTCTCCTGGTTTGTTATTTTTAAGGAATAGAAAGATAAAAAAAGAATGGAACTTCAGTTGACCCATGTTGGTAGAGAAACAAGAAGAACCATACCTCCTGCTCTCTTTGAGTTACTCCTTCTTAACTCACAATCTGGGAGCTTTTGAAGCAGCACACACATCTGTAACTCAACTTCTAATAAGTTACAGAGGAACAGCTAAGAGCAAGTAAGAAATGAAGCAGTCTTCCATCTTGGGTTGCCAATTCATCCAGGTCAGCCCAAAGAGGTTATTTTACTCCTTATTTTTGTCAGATAACCAACTGAGTACAAGAACACAGGCCTCCTCCAGGGCATGAGGACAGGTATAGTTCTTGATCTTTGGGATTTAGAGCCAGCCCAAGAGCTGGTCTGATACTAGAAAAGAGTATCAGACAAGTCTAATATTAACAGGTCCAGTTTGGGAGAGAGTATAAGGAGGGAGGTCAAGTCATTCAGCTTTCAAAACATAGAGCACTTCTGTGTCTTATTACAGAGGTAAAGTCTCAGTTCCAAGTGCTTTATCCTACTAGGGGTGCTATAGGTCTTGGTTCAGGTCTGAATGGAGAATAAGACTCTTCTGGAGCCCCTGGCGCTATCACTATCTCCGTAACCACTTCACACTCTATATCACACAGTTCCAGGAGATTTCAAATAGTGGAAATTAAGAGCAGGGATGTCAAGATTCCCACCACATGAAGAAACCGGGAATCATAAAAGGGTCCATCCAATCACAGTAAGTCCACTCTTGGGTAAAGCTCAATGAAAATACTGGAGCCTGTAGTTGGTGTTCAAATAAAAGATAGGCTTTACTCTAACTTATAAAAGAGAATCCAAGTCAAGATGACAATAATAAGAGTCAACCTACATCCAATGAGTCAACCTACCCCAAGTGCCACCAGCAAGAGCCTCCATCTAGACAAGAAAAGACCTAGAAGAGGACTTAGAATTCTACTTAGGTTTTAGCTGTAATATCCCAGAACCCAGTCTACCACTTTATACACATAAGCTCCCCTCTGCCTCAACCCTCAAAAGGAACTCCCCTTCCTCACGGCAGCAACTCCACTACTTCACTTCTTATACCCTCTCGACTTCACCTCAAAGATGCACCTATACACTATTCCCACAATCAGGAATAAATCAAGAACAAACATAAATCCTGCATCTAACCATGTTGCTCGACAACAAAGGCTAATCCCAATTATGACATCTCCAATTACTCAGCTCCTAGGTCTCTCACTATTCACACTAACTCTATTCAAAGCACAGTCACTTTCCAAAAAAAATGCACATCCTCAATGATTATCTTATAGAAGTCAACCCAGACATATGTGCAATCATGGAAACATGGCTGAAACCCTCTGACATAGTACTAACAAACCAGCTGCCCATACAAGCCAACGACCTCATCTCAGTCCCCAGACCCAAAAAAAGAGGAGGAGGTCTCCTCTTAGCTACTAAAAAACAATTAGGCTTAACTCTACAACATACAAACTCCACCACGAAACTCGAATTCTCCCTCTTTAAATCTGAACAACTACAAATATGCCTCATCTACGTCCCACCAGGAACTCTAGATTCTGACCCCTCTACTCTAATAGAGCTGATAGCCAAACACATTAATGTAGACATACCTGCTATTATCCTGGGAGACTTTAACTTGCACGTCAACGCTCATCCACAATCCACAAACTGTGAAACAGTTCTTTCTTCACTCAGCCACTTGGGTTTCACACAAATTGTCAATAGCCCTACTCAGAAGGCAGGACACACCTTGGACCTCATCTTCATCAATGACAGTTTTTCTGTCTACTCCAATCCCACCTGCTCACTAGTCCCTTGGTCAGAACACCGAGTCATCTACACGACCCTTAAGATCAAAACCCCCCCACCTCAAACCACAACCAAAACCACCATCCATTTCAGGAAACCATGCCCACTGGACCTACTCAGCGAGCGATGCTCCAAAGAACTAAACCAGCTAGACCTCTCTGACGCTACCACAGCCACCACCTCATGGATTAAACTCACCAAAGAAATTGCAGATCAAATCTGTCCAACCACCACTAAAGTAATACAACCTGCACTTGACAACAGAAAACCTTGGTTTACCCCTGAACTTAAATCCCTAAAACAAAAACTAAGAAATAAAGAGCAAAGCTGGAGGAAAAACCCCTCCTCTGCATCACATGCTACCTACAAAACCATTCTCAACACCTACAGGAACGCCATCCATAAAACCAAGAAAGAATTTTATGCAAAAAGAATCCACAATTTCATTTTTGACTCAAAGGCTCTCTTTTCTTACATCTCATCACTTACCAAACCATCTCCTCCTTCCATTCCAGACCACCAAGCACTCAACAAAGCCAACGAACTTGCCAATTATTTCAAGACAAAAATCTCCAACCTAACCCGTTCTCTTACAACCCACAGCCTCACACCAACACCCCTCCCCACAACCCAGCCTCAACTGAATTTCAGCCTTGAGTTCTTCGAACCCACCTCTGCCCTGGAGATTGAAAATACCCTCAAGAAACTCAAACCATCCTCCCGCCCATCAGACCCATTACCAACAAACCTGCTCACTACCATCCCGAACACCATCACACAACCACTAGCGGAAATCATCAATACCTCTCTATCTCAAGGCATAGTTCCCAATCAGTTAAAATTAGCAATTCTTAAACCTCTGCTGAAAAAACCAAACGCCTCTCCTATGGACCTGGCTAACTTCAGGCCCATCGCAAACTTACCCCTGATTGTCAAACTGATGGAAAAAACTCTCAACAAGCAACTGTCAGAATACCTTGAAGAACACAGCATACTCTCCCTGGCCCAGTACAGATTTCGCAAATCTCTAAACACTGAGTCCCTTCTCCTTTCTCTCACAGACACCATCCTCCTAAACTTGGAGAAGAAACAATCTTACCTACTGGTGCTTTTAGATTTATCCTCAGCCTTTGACACGGTAAATCACACAATATTCATAGACCAACTAGCAAACATAGGCATCAAAGGTTCAGCACTTAGCTGGTTTAAGTCATTCTTGTGCAACAGGTTCTACAAAGTTAGGATAAATAATAAGGAATCTCAGCCTGTCCTGTCAGACCAGGGAGTACCTCAAGGCTCCTCACTATCACCCACTCTCTTCAATATCTACCTCCTCCCACTCTGCCAACTACTCTCAAACCTCAAGCTCACTCATTACCTCTATGTGGATGACATATAGATTCTCATCCCAATTACAGAGTCACTTCAAGAAACCATCACCCACTGGAACGACTGCCTTCAGCCAATCAAACACCTACTTTCCAGCCTCAACTTAGTGCTGAATGCCAACAAAACGGAGATGTTACTTATTTCCCACGACTCTCTTATCAACCCATCAAGCTCTGCACAATCCACTAGCTTAAACATCGAGCTCGCCCCGAACGTCAGGGATCTAGGAGCATGGCTGGACAAACAACTAAACTTAAAAAAATTCATAAACAACACCACCAAGGACTGCTTTTACAAATTACAAGTCCTCAAAAAGCTAAAACCTCTCCTTCACTTCAGTGACTTCCGTCTAGTTTTACAATCCATCATCCTAACAAAACTCGACTATTGCAACTGTATCCTACTCGGACTCCCCGCCAATACCATCGAACCCTTACAGATGGTCCAGAATGCCGCCGCCAGAATCCTCACAAATGCCAATAAAAGAGAACATATCACCCCCATCCTCTGCAATCTACACTGGTTACCCATCAAATACAGGATCCTTTTCAAAGTTCTCACTATCATTCACAAAGCGATTCACAACATCTCGCCCATCACGTTAAGGACACAACTTCACCCGCACACATCATCTAGACCCATCAGAAGCGCATACAAAGGCACACTGTATGCCCCACCTGCAAAAACTTCACTAAAGAAGAGAGCACTATCCACTGCAGGACCTCACCAATGGAATGCGCTCCCCCCAGACCTACGACTTGAACCCAGCCTACCGGAGTTTAAAAAAAAGCTAAAAACCTGGCTCTTCAGCCAAGCTTTCCCAGATACTTAATGCTACTAGGATGACATGATTTGATACCTTAATTTAAGTGCATGATCTGATACCTTAATTTAAGTGCATGATCTGATACCTTAATTTAAGTGCTATCTCCTTAAGCTCATTATGCTGATTCTCTTTATAGGCGGTACTTCTCCCCTTGCCGTCCTTCCTACTCTCCCCCCTCTTTCTCTCCCCCCTAGGTCCTCCCTCCTCTGTAGCTAACGCTGATCTCCTCCCTTCCACGTTAGTCTTCCTTCTCAACTATCCAACCGGATCTCTCCCACTCTTTCCGTCCCTCCCTTCTACACCTCCCTTTCAATTTTGAACTTCCTTCCTGGTACTCATTCCCTCGTTGCTTTCAGCTATTACTCTCCTTTTTGCTCCCCCTCCACTACCCTGTTCAATTGTTTTCATTTTCATTTTAACCAGTGGCGAGTTACTGTTTAATTTTATGTAAAGCCGTTAGGTATATAATTAATGCCCCAGGCAATTTCCTGTTTAATTATTAAATTGTTAAACTGAGACTTACTGTTTTTAATCGTTATATGTAAATTTAACCGTTTTATGTAAAAGCCTTGGGCGGTTATTTAAACCCTGGGCGATTAGCTGTTCCATGTAAACCGGATTGATTTGTATTTCATACAGGAATTTTGGTATATAAAAATTAAAAATAAATAAATAAATACAATGATCAATGAAAAACAAATGGTTTCTCTGTCCATCCTTACTCTGTTCACTTCCCTTTTTGCTCTTGCATCTTTATCCTGATTGAAAATACCTTCACCAGTGAGAGTGGATAACTAGAGTGTAGTTCCAGTTTTGGCATGAATTGGTCTGAAAGAAGAAAAATATCCCTAAATAAAATATCTAAAAGAGGGTTCCAACAAGTCAAAATCTGCAACTGTAAGTCAACTTTTAATAATGCAAATCTCTTGAGTTAGTGGCTCAAAAGTCTACATCCTTCTCGTCACCCAATCTGTTAACTGATCAAATGAGTCAAAGATCTCTGATTCCAGTCCTTTTGGATACTAGAGGTATACCCTTCCCTCACACTGATCAAGCAAAATCCAAAAATCTTCTAAAACATCTCTTCCTCAAAACCTCTTTGCCAAATGCTTGAATTGCCTTCTGTGAGATCCAGGGGGAATCTCCATCTCTTCAATCACTCCATCTCTCCAATCACCCAGAGAAGGTTTCAGCTCCTAACTCTTCCTCTCACCAACCATGCTTGAGATCCAAGGATGATCTCTAGCTGCTCTCCTGACCCTCTTGCTTTGAGATCCTGAGGGAATCTCTACCCTCTTTCCTTCTCCTTAGCTCCTGATCCACTGAAGCACTAGGCATGCACCAACATTCCATATACTCCCAAAAAGGTGGGGACATAGCACTGGGAGGAATCAAAAATATCTAAATCCTCCTACTGCCCCTAGATAGCAAAAATCACATAGGGATAATGTTAGTGACTGGCCTACCCTGTGATACAAGCATTTGGCCAGGTAACCTTCAGGTTGCCAGGAATAGATTCTTGTTTCCCAGTGTAACCCCTGGGTGGGATGGCTCCCATAGACTGAACCCAGGGACACATGGAAAGAGAGTTAGACCCTATCTGCACATAGCTCTCCACAGATAGCTTCACAGATCTGAGTTCCAGGGCTCCCTGTGGGGATAAGTGTAGCTTCAAGGCCCTTTTGACTTAACAGTACAAACCCTTTCCTTTCACTGTAAACAACAATGTGGTTTCCAATTCCTTTCACTGTAAACAACAATTTGGTTTCCAACTCCTTTACTTATAGTTCATTAGATCACTGAAGAATATTTAAAGCACTCAAATCAGGTTTCAAATAAAGTCAAAGAATAATCAAGCAGAAGAAAAGATTAATAAATTTGTGACCTCACTCTTCCAGTAAAATCTCTAATTCTCTTTTAGAAGCCAGTTTCTTCTCCTTTTCAATTATTCAGAATGAAACAGTTAAATCCTTCTTCCCTTTCCCAAATTTATCATATATCTTCTCCCCACTATAGAATGATTAAAATAAAGTCATAATAATTTATCAGAACATAAGTCCCAATGCTCATAGTTTTCCTGACATATTTCTAAATGTTTTAGAGCTCCTTATTACAGTACCAGTGGACACTTTCCTCTCAAATGCAACACGAGTCAGAATAAACACAGTTCTTAAATACCTTCAGATCCTTCCCTCTGGCAATAGACAGGAATCCATTTCTTCTCTGATGAAATCTCCACTCTTCAGGCTCTCTCTAGGTGAAAGATGGGTGAAAGATGCTTCTTCCAAATAGATGAAAACCGATTACCTGGTACCAAGGGCCCTCAGTTCCAGGCAGAAAAAACAATAGGTTTTTGTCTCCAAAATTAGGGGAAAATAAACCAGAGACAGGAAGGATGGTAACCTTTCCTTGCATCCAAAATGAGAAGATAGTTACTGATAGAAAACTAACTGAAAAATTAAATTCTTCTTCAGTGGATCACCAACAGATCTATACCCTGAAGGAGTGATAGAACACTGCCAGAATATTCCCTACCCCTTGATCTGACCTTGTAGAGGGAAACCCCAATCCACTGTGAATGGGTACCAAGGCTCACATAAGGAAAATCTCAAAATTTGGGCAAAACAGTAAACATAGCTTCAAATAAGTCAGTCTGGCCAGCTGGCTTAAAAAGGAAACAAATCCATTAACTTCTCTCTTCAGTAAGTTACAAAATTAATAGACAGAAGGCAGAGAACTCCTGCCTCCAGGAAATCTAACTAAAAATCCCACACTCTAAGATGGTGGTCAAATAGACTAAGGCTACACTATCTCAGGTTCCCACATGGGGAGCAAAATCCAACCCAATGTTTACTAAATCTCTTCGAACCAAGGGTTCCTTATACCAGCAACCCAGTTCCTTGGGAGCATGGTTATTGGCCCTGGCATCAGGCTTGTTCCCTACAACACCTCAGCTCTCCCTATGCAAAAGATCTAACCTAGCAGCCAGAGAGATGGTCTGCTTTCCTAAGCAGGTCATGGTTTCAAATCCCACCAATTTCTGGTCCTAACACTTTTACTCCATTCTATGTACAAAAATGTATCTCAGATTTCCGAAGAAAAGCAGAGCTAAATCATTCTATATGCAATGGACAAAATCAGGATCAGTTTCTTTGAGTTGACCTTGGTGATTTGGCAACTCTGTTACACCAACATAGCTCAGCTGAGATTTGATTCCATTGTTTCTAAAACGCAGGTCTGGAGAAATGTTTTCATTGCATTAATTATCAAGAAAGATCCCCTTGTCCTTCATTATTACTTAATTCTTGTGAGAGACATAAATATTTGTGCTTGGGAAAGAGTTTCCCCCAAAATTGAAAAAGGTATAGGGGTACATTTTTTTAAAAAGCGCGAGCGCGTACTTTTGTTCGCGCACCAGGCGCAAACAAAAGTACGCCAGATTTCAATAGATACGCGTGTAGCTGCGCATATCTTTTAAAATCTGGGGTCGGCGTGAGGCAGGCGTAACTCGTGCGTGCCGGTGGCCCGCTGGCGCGCCATCACCCAACCCGGGGTCGGGTGATGGCGCGCCATGGATGCCCCCCGGAACGCCCCGAACATCGTGCCGCCCCCCGACATGCCCCCCTAGCAAAGCCCCGGGACTTACTCACATCCTGGGGCTTGCGCGCGCCGCCGAGCCTATGCAAAATAGGCTCGGCACGCGCAGGGTGTTTTTTTAAGGGTTACGCACGTAACTTATGCGCGTAACCCTTTTAAAATCCGCCCCATAATGTGTATCGTAAAATTCTGGAGGATTTCATTCTTTACTAGAAATAAAGTAGGGCCCATCAAAACCTTCCCTTTTTTAGCAGCTGATATTGTCCCATGTTACTCATAATATCTCTGCACATTCTATCATAATCTGTTGTGTGCATCTTGCATGGTATGCAGTTGATTTATCAGTCTATTTGGTGTATTATTAAACATCTGTGGGTAAATGTGCCTCTTTCTTAACCCATTTTTTCATGAAATGTATGCCTTGTATTCTGATTTTTGTCTGTTAACCAAAATATTGATAATGTAGATATCTCATGACATTATTGCACCAGCCTGGGATTTAACAAAGAGTAATTGATATGTATTGAGTTAATGTGGAAATGCAGAAATATGTAAGGTTTAAAGGATAATTGTTCTATTTTGTGACTGTTTCTGCTTTGTTGGCAGTCAAATTGGGAATGCTAGAAAACCTTTATCTCATCAGAGATAGGCCAGATCAGTTCCGGGTATTTCCCGCTGCACCTATAAACTTGTAGTTCTGCTTTTCTTAGAAAAAAATGGAACTACAAATCCATCAGTGCAATGAGGTGAAAATCCTGAATTGTTTTTGCCTGTCCCCAATGACCTGGAGTGATCATAACTCTGTTATATCCACCAAAGTAGTAATCCTGTTTGGCACTAAGAATGAATAATTTGCATGCTTCTGCAATCTCCTCCAAGAAACAATTCCTCCTTCTGAGTTAAAGTACAGGTCTTATTTAAGTTTTTGGCAATGAATTTGAAATCCAGATAGATGAGAATTTCAAACACAAAAACACATTTCAGCAGGGCTAAATTTTAAGATTTTGACACCTATAGTCAGGATTAGAGGGAGTGGGGAAGGGACATCTCTTTCAGAGATCAGAAAAATGAGGTGTGGTGTTTGGCCCTTGTTTGGCCTTCAAAATGTGGTAAGCCTGGCTGGGCAACTGCCTATACCTAAATATAGATCTGCATTTCAAATTCATTTTCAGGAAAGTTAAACAAGACTTCCACTGTATATTAATTCCTTACATCCCTCCAGAATACCCTCTCTCTCTCAGTTGGCATCAAAGTCCAACAGTAGTACATAAAGTACTTATCAATATTAAAGGTATTTTATTGCTTATTATATTTAGAGGTGCAGGAAGTGTTGGTCTACATTATTTGAAACTAGATCTTCTTGTTATAAAAAATTTTCTTTTTTATTTAAGAAACCTGCTTTGCAGAAATCTATAGACAAAAGAACTGTGTCAGATTTTTGTTTATTTAAAACATAGGAGCCAATGTTTGACAATGATTGGGGGTGTTGAACTCAACACAAATTTCAGCAGCCCCAGCAAAATCGGGGAAAAACAGAATACAATAGGTTGTGAGTGTGACTGACCAGCCTGTATTTTAATGTCCAGTGAGGAGCAGGTAATATGGACATGGGGAAAACTCATGAGGCCAGGCCAAAACAAAACAAGGGAAGACTGAAAGTCCCATCAGTCGTTCTTCTCCCCAACCACAGCTCATCCCCACCAGTCTCTACCCTCCTTCTCCTCCATTCCCCCCAACAACCAATCCAAACCACTGTCTCTTACCCCTCCCCATTCTTTCTCAACCCTGTTTTCTCTTATTCTCCTAATTTCCTCTTCCTCCTCTCTCCATCTTGTCCTCTTCCCACCATCCCCACCCTCATTTCTTCTTACGCCATCTGCACTCTTAATTATTAGGGATGTGAATCATTTTTTGACGATTTAAAATATCGTCCGATATATTTTAAATCGTCAAAAATCGTTAGAGGCGATATTTAATAGGAATTCCCCCGAATTATCATCAAAAATCGTAAATCGGGGGAAGGGGGAGGGCGGGAAAACCGGCACACTAAAACATCCCTAAAACCCACCCCGACCCTTTAAAATAAATCCCCCACCCTCCCGAACCCCCCCAAAATGTCTTAAATTACCTGGGGTCCAGTGGGGGGGTCCCATTGTGATCTTCCACTCTCGGGCCACGGGTGCGTTGATAGAAATGGCGCCGGCGCTACCTTTGCCCTGTCATATGACAGGGCAAAGGTAGCACCGGCGCCATTTTGCTTCCTGTCCCCCGACGTCACGAGCATAGGAGATCACTCCCGGACCCCCGCTGGACCCCCAGGGACTTTTGGCCAGCTTGGGGGGGCCTTCTGACCCCCACAAGACTTGCCAAAAGTCCAGCGGGGGTCCGGGAACGACCTCCTGCATTTGAATCGTGTTGCCGTACGGCCGGCACCATTTTGCAAAATGCCCACACACAGCCCGGAGGCCGCCCGCATCTCTCCTCTTCACCGCGGCCGGAGCCGCGGACTTTCCAGCTTTCTTCGGGGCCTGGGACCGCCCCCATCGCTGCTTCTGTCTTCACAGCGCTAGGGCTGCTGCCGACATCAGGGCCTGCTCCTCAGGCCCTGCCCTCCGTCTACCGCGATGACGACGGTGCAGGCCGCTGTCCGCGGTCCTGCACAGCTTCCTGCTCTCTCCTAGGCGCGCAGCCGCGTCTTCTTGCTGAATTTAAAGGGCCAGACACAGGAAGTGTCTTGGCCCCACCTTGGTGACTGTTTCCTGTACCAGCCCTTTAAAGGGCTGCTCCGACAGTTGTTCCTGGCCTTGCATTGTGGTGACTCCGCTCTGGAGGCTCTGGAGGCTCCATATCCATTCAGTGATATGTTTTCCAAAGAAGATGCTAACATCCTCCCTTCACAGATCTTATGACTGTGTCATTCGGCTGAAACCAAACACTGAACCTCTGAAAGGACGTGTCTATCCACTCTCTGCAATAGAGAATAAGGCTATATCTGAGTACATAGAGGAGAATTTACAGAAAGGTTTCATTAGACCTTCAAAGTCTCCAGCCGGTGCAGGATTCTTCTTTGTGGGGAAGAAGGACGGAAACTTACGTCCTTGTATCGACTATCGAGGTCTGAACGAGATTACGATTAAAGACCGTTACCCCCTGCCTTTAATCTCAGAGCTGTTTGACCAGCTTCAGGGGGCCAAGATATTTTCAAAACTTGATCTGAAGGGGGCCTACAACTTAGTCCGGATTCGCAGTGGTGACAAGTGGAAAACGGCTTTCAACACTCAAGATGGTCATTTTGAGTACTTAGTAATGCCCTTCGGCCTGTGCAATGCACCCGCTATGTTCCAGAACATGATGAATGACATTCTGCGGGATTTGTTGTACAAGAGTGTCGTAGTGTACCTAGATGACATCCTGATATTTTCTCAGAATCTGTCTACTCATCTAGAAGATGTCAAGCAAGTTCTACTAAGACTCCGAGAACACCGACTCTACGCCAAGCTATCCAAGTGCGAATTCCATAAAGACTCCGTGCCTTTTCTTGGCTACATTGTGTCTAAAGATGGCTTCCAGATGGATCCCCAAAAATTAGAAAGTATCAAGAATTGGTCCCAACCTACCATCCTGAAGGCCCTGAGATGATTTTTGGGGTTCCCCAATTACTATAGAAGCTTTATAAAGAACTATTCTTCTTTAACAGTGCCCTTGACTGCTATGACCCAGAAAGGGGCCAATGCTTCTAAATGGTCTGCGGAAGCCATTTCCGCGTTCGAAGATTTAAAGACTGCCTTTTCCATGGAACCATCCCTACAGCATCTGGACCCCAACAAGCCATTCATTGTAGAGGTCGATGCCTCTGATGTTGGTGTGGGGGCTGTTCTGAGCCAGACTGGAGATTCCAAGTCCTTACGTCCCTGCTCTTTCTTCTCACAACGTTTCTCTCCAGCAGAGAAGAATTATGGGATCGGTGACAAAGAGCTCCTGGCTATTAAGTTGGCATTCAAGGACTGGCGGCCTTGGCTCAAAGGCGCTCAACATCAAATTACCTTGTTTACGGACCATAAGAATCTAGAGTATCTCTGCCATGTGCAACGTCTTAACCATAGACAAGCTAGATAGCCCTTATTTTTCAACCATGACTTCGTGCTCAAATATCGCCCCGGAGACAAGAACACCAGAGCTGATGTCCTATCACACTCCTTTCTCTCGGAGGATATTCCGGAAGAGCCAACCCGAAGAAAGTTGTCTTAACGGTTACTCATTCTGTGCCCACTGGTAAAACCATCGTGCCAAAGCATCTCAGAAAGAAAGTGCTCTATTGGGCGATTGATTCCAAGCTGGCTGGCCATCCTGGTCAACGCCGTACCCTGCTGAAGCTACAGAAGTATTATTGGTGGCCAACTATCAAGGAAGATACACTCTCCTATGTGGCATCTTGTGCTAACTGTGCCACGCACAAGCCTACTTCTGGCCAACCGTGGGGATTGCTGCAACCGCTTCCAGCTCCGGAACAGCCCTGGACACATATCGCTACTGATTTTGTAGTTGATCTACCCCTTTCTGGAGGTTTGAATACCATCTGGGTCACAGTCGACCGCTTCAGCAAGATGGCCCACTTCGTGGCCCTACCTAGCTTACCCTCAGCCTCGGAACTTGTGAAGCGCTTCATAGTCCATGTCTTTCGCCTCCACGACCTACCGAAGCACATTCAGGCCGATACAGTACAGTGCACTCCGACGCAGCGCACTGTTAACCTGCCCTTGGATGCACATTTTCCCTTACCCCTTATTCAGTAAGGGTCGGAAAACGCGCGTCCAACCCGCGGCACCTAATAGCGCCCTCAACATGCAAATGCATGTTGATGGCCCTTTTAGGTATGCCTGCACGATACAGAAAGTAAAATGTGCAGCCAAGCCGCACATTTTACATTAAGAAATTAGCACCTACCCAAAGGTAAAAACTGCTTTTCTATGCACCCTCCGACTTAATATCATGGTGATATTAAGTCGGAGGTCCTGAAGAGTAAAAAAAGTAAAAAAAAAAAGAAAAAAAATGTTAAATGGGCCGGTGGCTGTCGAGCCGAAAATCGGATGCTCAATTTTGCCGGCATCCGGTTTCCGAGCCCGTGGCTGTCAGCGGGCTCGAGAACCAATGCCGCCAAAATTGAGCGTCAGCTGTCAAACCCGTTGACAACCGCCGCTCCAGGTCATAGGAGGCACTAGGGACACGCTAGTGTCCCTAGCGACTCCTTTTGCCCGTTTCTACTGCACCACCTAATTTAAATATAGACTCGCGCGTACAGGCGAGTGGCCTGTACGCGCGCCGGGAGAGTGGGCGTTCGTCTGCTCTCCCGCGGACTTTACTGAATCAGCCCGATAGTCTCAGATCGAGGATCACAGTTCATGGCAAGATTCTGGAAGGCTCTGTGAAACTCTTCGACATCTCTCTAGATTATATATCTGCCTATCATCCTCAATCTAATGGCCAAACAGAACGGATGAATAGGACCCTGAAACAGTTCATTCGGGCCTATGTGAATTGCCGTCAGAATAACTGGGCCGAATTATTACCATGGGCTGAATTTGCCATTAATTCTCATCCAGCAACATCAATTGGATCAACACCATTTGAAGTGATATATGGATGTTCACCATCACCGCCACTTCCACTGAAGCTCTCAGTGACGTCCCCAGCAGCTCAATCCATTGCTGAAGAAATCCATCAATTATGGACTCAAACAAAAGCAATGCTACTCAAAGCGAGTGACCGAGCCAAAAGGTTTTATGACACTCATCATTCCAAAGCGCCTGTCTTTCAACCTGGTGGCAAAGTCTGGCTATCCACTGAGCACCTTAGACTGAAGTTATCCTCCTCTCGATTTGCTCCTTGATACGTTGGACCATTTCCAATCCTCCGATGTCTTGGCAATGTTACCTACAGTCTGAAGTTACCACCTGGATTGAACATCCATAACGCTTTTCATGTTTCACTTCTGAAACCACTCATCATCAGTGAATTTTCTTCCAAATCTCAGGAACCATCTCCTATCAATGCAGAAGATGACCTAGAATACAAGGTCGAAGCCATTCTTGATGTCCACAAACAAGGCAAAACCTGGGAATACCTTCTCCCTTGGGAAGATTTTGGCCCCAAAGAAAATTCTTGGGATCCTCTGGCTAATATCCTTGACAAAGAGATTTTCCATCAGTTTCATCTCTCGCATCCTTGGAAACCAAGACCTGGTACCCGCAGAGGAGATCGCCCTTTGAAGGGGGGTACTGTTGCAACCGTCCCTTCCCGACGGCTTCACTCCACCTACCTTTCTTTCTTTGCACTTCCTCTCGCTATGGATGGATGCCTGGCTGCCGCGGCGTCTGCCTACCGTCCTCTCTGGTGTTCCCGGACCGGCTTGGGCGCTGCCTCCCACCATGCTTTGCTGGTACCTTAGGGCGCGCGCCCCTCACTCTTATTTCCTACTTGGCGCGAACCTCAGGAGCGTCCCCCTGTGATGACGTCATGCTGCCCGGATATTTAAAGCCTACGATGTTTGCTAGCCTTTGAGTTAGCAAGGGGGTATTCTTACGGATGGGATTCGCTCTCCGTACCCAGCTACTCTGCCTCCTGTCTTCCATTGAACTCTTAATGCTAACGGCGTACCCACTCCTCGGGGGCCTCACTTGCTTTTCAGGTCACTATCAGGAAACCGGTTCTCGCTCCTCGAGGGCCCATTTTCCCTGACCGCTGCCTGCTCCTACCTTCTCTTCTGCCTGGAAGGATTCGCTATCTTCAACACCAGTGAGTACTACCATCTTCACCTCAGAGCTGTTCCCTGGAACCAGGTACTCACTCCTCGAGAGCCTGCCTCCGTTCCAGCCCAAGTGCCATCTCCTACGTGGAACCGCTGTGTGAGTACATTACCTTCAAGCCTCTCTACTCTCAGGGATCACGTACTCACTCCTCGAGGAGTGGCCTCGAGGAGTGAGTACCTAATCCCTGAGTACAGTGCATATTCCACTGTACTCATTATTCTCAGTTCTCTCCACTACAGCACTGCTACCAGAGGAGTCGCTGTTCCAGCCTCTGAGGGATACTAGCCCAGCTGGGCTACTTCTACTGCTCACTACTGCCACCTCTGGTGGCTTCATCACATTGTCTAATAAAAGATCAATCTCTGTGTTTGTGTGTCCTAAGCTGAGCCTGACCTGTGGCCCCTCACGAGACTTCCTCCCGTGGGCATGGTCAGCTGCCACAGTGGCCAAGGGTCCACCCAAACCTCACTAATTATAACAGCATGCAGACGTGGTCAGTAAACAGGCAGAAGTCAAATCCAGGCGGCGATCAACGTAGTCAGGAACAGGCAGAGGTCAGTACCGAAGGGTACTACCTGGGGAGACGAAGGAACAAGAGGACGCTGGAACAGAAGGACGCTGGAACAGGACTGGAACGAGACTGGTTCAGGACTGGAACGAAACTGGAACAAAGACTGGAAATGCAGAGGCAAACTAGAAATCACAGCGTGATCGACCCGATTGCCAAGGCAAGGAAGTAATGGCAGGGACTTCTTCTTATACAGCAATAAATCGGGGCACGCTGCAGAGCTGGGATCCGCCCCTGGGCCTTTAAGACACCGGGTGGTCCACGTGCACATGCCTAGCAGCGGGGCCGACGCCACGGAGTATGCCGAGCCCCGCCGTGAGGCCTGGCTGGAGGTGGAAGGCCCGATGACCACCGCCGCGGGACACCGAATCCTGGTTGTACTCGTTGCTGCAGCTGTGGAGAATGACCCAGGACCTGTTGAGGAGTTAGTGAGGTGAGCAGGCCCGGGTGCGGACGGGACGCGCAACAATCTCCCCAGCATGTGGTACTTCCTGTCCTTAGTTTGGAAACCCCAGTGATAACAAAAAAAATTGTCTTATGAGATGTAGCAGGCAATGTTTTATTTATTTTTGTGAGCAAGGGGAACAATGTTCACCTAAATACTCCCTTGTTTCAAGCCCTGACTGCAGCCCTTCACGATACTGGAGCTGACAATTAATAAGAGAGATTTTGAGCCTAAGATATCACATGCCATCACAACCTCCTCCCCACTTCCTCATCCTTTCAGTAAAATATCTTATTTACCCTGGTGTCTTCAGGGCTAGAAAAAAATGTCAGGTATCACCCACTTCTCTCCCTTGACCCTGTCCAGCTAGCACAGTAATCATTCATCACCAAACTTTGAATAAACAATTTTCCAACCTGTGTGTTCGTAGTTTGAATCTATCCTGTTTCTGTTTCCATTTATCTTTATCTTAGTTTCTTTTCTGCCTCATCATTCTTTTTTTTTCTTTATAAAGTTTAGTTTATGCTCTTCTTTTCATTTCTTTTCATTTATATTTCCATCGTGTGTATATCTCTTCTTATCCACTGGCTGTCTCTCCACAGCGTGTAGCACTATAGAATTGTTAAGTAGTAATAAATCATTCTCACCTCTTCCTAGTCTCCCCTCCTGCCACTTCCATCTCTCTCTTCACCTCTTAATGCCTTTCCCTTGATCATGATCACTTCTCTTTTTTACAACCTTTCTCTTGATTTTCCTCCCCTATCAGCCCCCTCCTCTCTGTCCACACAGCTTCTTTTCTAGTCAATTTCACCTCTCTCTCCTTTTTAAATTCCTTTCACCTAATCACTCATCCCTGCTCCTCTTCTTATCACAGTCCATGTCTTCCTTCCTAGCCTGTATCTCTTTTTCCCTTCTCTCAGCTAGTGACCTCTTCTCACTGCCTATGTTCCCTCTCTCAGCTTTCTCTTGCCTCACAGCCTGTTGCGGTCCCGGGCCGTGCCCCGGTCCCTCCACCTACCTCGGGGACGGCCCGGGCCGTTTCGGTGCTTCCCCGGGCCTGCAGGCCCTCCAGCGCATCTCTCCCTCCTCGGGAGAGACGTCAACAGCTCGGCGCGGCTGGCCCCGCCCCCTGACGCGCGCGCGCGCAGGGAGGAGCTTCCCTTAAAGGGGCCAGCACGGGAAAATCACCTGAACAGCTGGGGATGACGTCAGACGCCTTCAGGTATAAGTATCTTGCATCTAGGCTCCTCCAGCGCCTTGCAACAAGGTTCCTGGAGTTGGTGTGTTCTTGCTGTGGTCTTGGTTGCCTTCGTCCTGCTTCTGCCTTCCCTTCGCTGTTGATTCTTCTGGACTTGACCCGTGGACTGGCTTTTGGATCTCTCTCTGGCTCTGACCCCTGGATTGGCTTTGGATCGCTCTCTGGCTCCGACCCTGGACTGGCTTTGGACCGCTCTCCGGATACCGACCCCTGGACTGGCTGCGGACCATCCTTGGACTCCGACTCCTGGACCGACTTCTGGATTTCCTACGACCTGCTGGAGGCGCCAGCCGTCCGGAACCACGACCTGCAGGAGGCGCCTGCATCCGGACCACCCGCATCGTCAGGAAGTCGCCTAAGTCCCAGTGGCTGTGTCCCTACAGGCTCCTTCTGGGGGGGACTTCGGCTTCCAGGGTGAATCTCCTAAGTCCCAGTGGCCGGACTCCTAAGGGCTCCTCCCGGGGGAGTGCCGGTCTCCAGGGCGAAGAGTCTTCTACCTCTCCGGTCCAACACCGTCCATCCGTCCAGTGAGGATCTAGTCCTTGGTCGCAAAGGACTTCACCGTAGACCAGTGTGTCAGCCAGCACCGAGCTTCCGAACTGCCTCCTGGTTGGGACATTCGCTGTGGACCTCTACAGCACTCCATCTTCTGTTCCAACCAGTCCAAGGGTCCACGAATATAACAGTTTGCAAGGACATGGACCCGGCGGACCTTGCGGGCCTGAAAGCCATTCCCGGCATAGCTCAGAGGCTGCAACAACAGCAAGCATGCTTGGACACTCTGACAGCCACAGTACAAGCCTTAGCCGACCGCGTGAATGGAACCTTGGCTGCTAGTTCCAATGCACCCATAGCTGGGGCTTCTGCTGCTGCTTCTGCCCCTATCCAGATGCCAGTACCGTCACGATTCTCCGGAGATACGAAGCTTTGCCGAGGTTTCTTGAACCAGTGCTATATCTGGTTCCACCTTCTCCCGCTTCAGTTCCCAACTGACCGAATCAAGACCAGCTTTATTATTTCCCTTCTGGATGGGAAACCTTTGGCCTGGGCGTCCAACCTTCTGGAATGCCAAGATCCTCGTTTGAACAATTTGGTGCACTTTATTTCAGCATTTAGGCAGGTCTTTGATGAGGCCGCCCGTAAACCCACCGCTGCTTCTGAGCTGCTACAACTATGGCAGGGCAACCGGCCCTTAGCTGACTATGCTATGGACTTCCAAACCCTTGCTGCCAAATTAAAATGGGGAAGTGACAGCTTGCATAGTATTTTCCTGGAAAGCCTTTCTTCGAGTTTACAAGATGAATTGTCAGGCCGAGATCTTCCTGACGATCTGGAGGGACTGACTGAATTAGCAGGTCGAGTGGACCGCCGCTTACAGCGTCGTTTTCGGGAGAGGAGAACACCCCATAGAGCCGACACCTCTGGAACCATGTCCGTACATCGAGGGAATTCTCCCCCAGCTTCCTCAAGGCCCCAAGATGTCGAACCCATGCAAGTGGGTCGAGGTCCTCTCTCCCAGGAGGAAAGAAGAAGACGGCGGTCACTAGGTCTCTGCCTGTACTGTGGTGGAAAGGGTCACTTCCTTGCCCATTGCAGCGAGCGTCTGGGAAACACTCGGACCTAGGGACGATGGGGGAGTTAACCCTAGGTCATGCCGCCACCGACTCCCCATGCTTTGTTCCAGTAACTCTGTTACTCCCGGACGGAGAGTTCGAGACCCAAGCCTTAATCGACTCTGGGGCCGGGGAGAGTTTCATCCTCCAAGAGCTGGTGCAGCAACTCCAGATTGGGGTCCAACCCCAAGAACCTCCACTCCGGATATCCTCTATTCAGGGGAGAATTCTTCCAGGTACCATTGCCACAAGTACCTCACCCCTCGTCTTACGTACAGGCGCCCTGCACCAGGAGGAGATCTCCTTCCTCATCTTAGAGAAATCTATGCATCCTATTATCTTGGGGTTATCCTGGCTCCGGAAGCATTCTCCAGTCATTGCTTGGGATTCACTCCAGTTGGCATCCTGGGGTCATGCCTGCTTTAGTACCTGTTTGACGGATTTACCCCGTGCTCTGCTGGCTCTAATGACTACCCCTCTGGCGTTACTGCTTCAGTACCGGGAGTTTCATGATGTGTTTTCCAAGGAGAAAGCTGAAATTCTTCCAGAGCATCGTCCTTTCGACTGCGCAATCAACTTCTTGCCTGGTGCCACTCCGCCGAGAGGCCGGGTTTATCCATTATCCCTTCCAGAGACTCAAGCCATGTCTACTTACATCCGGGAGAACCTGGAGCGAGGATTCATTCGGCCATCCAAATCTCCTGCATGAGACTAAATGCACAATTGAATCTTTAGGGGTAGAAATCCCTTGTGTGTTGGAGAAGAGTATAGGAGGTTATTTTCTAAGGGCGCTATTCGGTGCAAAAGCCGGTAGCCAGCGCACCGCGGCCGCTAAACTTGCACCGCCGTGATGTGAAGGCTGCGGGCTTTCGCAGGCCCGCTCCCCATTTTCACAGTATTCATCCTTCTGCGAAGAAAGATGAATCCAGGCCATAGTGATAGGAGTATTCTACCATCTACCTGGCCAAACTGGTGAGACAGACGGTGAAATGCTAAGAGAAATTAGGGAAGCTAACCAAACTGGTAGTGCAGTAATAATGGGAGATTTCAACTACCCCAACATCAAGGCATGCTAGAGAGATAAAGTTCCTGGATGGAATAAGTGACAGTTTTATAGAGCAATTGGTTCAGGAACCAATGAGAGAGGGAGAAATTTTAGATCTAATTCACAGTGGAGCGCAAGATTTGGTGAGAGAGGTAATGGTGGTGGGGCCGCTTGGCAGTAGTGATCATAATACGATCAAATTTGAATTAATGACTGGAAGGGGGACAGTATGTAAATCCATGGATATAATGCTAAACTTTCAAAAGGGAAACTTTGATAAAATGAGAAAAATAGTTAGAAAAAAACTGAAAGGTGCAGCTACAAAGATAAAATGTCTGCAACAGCCATGGACATTGTTAAAAAATGCCTTCCTAGAAGCACAGTCCAGATGTATTCCATGCATTAAGAAAAGTGGAAGGAAGGCAAAATGATTACAAGCATAATTAAAAGGTGAAGTGAAGGAGGCTTTTTAACCAAAAGATCTTCCTTAAAAAATTGGAAGAAGGATCTTGCAGAAGAAAATAGAATAAAGCATAAGCATTGGCAAGTTAAATGTAAGACACTGATAAGACAGGCTGAGAGAATTTGAAAAGAAGTTGGCTATAGAGGCAAAAACTCTCAATCAAAACATTTATAATATATCTGAAGCAGAAAGCCTGTGAGGGAATCGGTTGGATCATTAGATGATCAAGGGGTTAAAGGGGCACTTAGAGAAGATAAGGCCATCATGGAAAGATTACACAATTTCTTTGCTTCATTGTTTACTGAAGAGGATGTTGGAGAGATACTGATTCCGGAGAAGGTCTTCATGGGTGATGATTCAGATCAACTGAATCAAATCACGGTAAACCTGGAAGATGTGGTAGGCCGGATTAACAAACTGAAGAGTAGTAAATCACCTGGACTGTATGGTATATACCCCAGGGTTCTGAAAGAAATAAAAAATGAAATTTCAGACCTATTTCAATTAATTTGTAAACTATCATTAAAATCATTCGATGTGCCTGAAGATTGGAAGATGGCCAATGTAACCCCTATATTTAAAAAGGGATCTGGGGTGATCCGTGAAACTATAGACTGGTGCCCAGAAAAATCTTGGAAACTGTTATAAAGAATAAAATCACAAAATATTTAGATAGACATGGTTTGATGGGACACAACCAACATGGATTTACACAAGGGAAGTCTTGCCTCACAAATCTACTTCATTTTTTTGAAGAGGTGAATAAACATGTGGAGAAAGGTGAACCAGTAAATGTGGTATATTTGGATTTTCAGAAGGCATTCAACAAAGTCCTGCGTGAGAGGCTTCTAAGAAAACTAAAATGTAATGGGATAGGAGGTGATATCCTTTTGTGGACTACAAATTGGTTAAAAGACAAGAAATAGAGAGTAGGATTAAATGGTCAGTTTTCACAGTTGAAAAAGGTAAACAGTAGAGTGCCTCAGGGATCTGTACTTGGACCAGTGCTTTTCAATATATTTATAAATGATCTGGAAAGGGGTACAACGAGTGAAGTGATCAAATTTGCATATTGCACAAAGTTATGTAGAGTAGTTAAATCTCAAGGGGATTGTGATGAACTGCAGGAGGATCTTGCAAGACTGGAAGATTGGGCTTCCAAATGGCAGATGAAATTTAATATGGACAAGTGCAAAGTGATGCATATAGGGAAAAATTACCCTTGCTCTAGTTAATCAATGTTAAGTTCTATCTTAGGAGTTACCACCCAGGAAAGAGATCTAGGCTTCATAGTGGATAATACATTGAAATCATTGGCTCAGTGTGCTGTGGTGATCATAAAACAAACAGAATGTTAGGAATTATTAGGAAGGGAATGGCAAATAAAATGGAGGATGTAATAATGCTTCTGTATCACTCCATGGTGAGACCTCACCTTGAATACTGTGTGCAGTTCTGGTCACTAAATCTCAAAAAGGATATAGCTACACTGGAGAAAGTGCAGAGAAGGGTGACCAAAATGATAAGGGGCATGGAATGGCTGCCCTGTGAAGAAAGGCTAAAGAAGTTAGGGATGTTCAGATTGGAGAAGAGATGACTGAAGGGGGATATGATAGAAGTTTACAAAATAATGAAAGGACATGAACAAGTTTATTTATTTATTTAGAGCTTTTCTATACCGGCATTCATGATGCAATCACATCATGCTGGTTTACAAGTGATAACCTTGAACATTTAACAAGTGGAGAGAAGCAAGAAAGTTACAATAAAACAGCGGAAGCAGGAACTGGGGGAAGAAGTTAATGTAAATCGGTTATTTACTCTCTCAGATAATAGAAGGACCAGGAGGCATTCCATGATGTTAGCAAGTAGCTCATTTAAAACAAATTGGTGAAAATTCTTTTTCACTCAGCACATAGTTAAGCTCTGAAATTCATTGCCAGAGGATGTGGTAACAGCAGTTTGTGTAACTGGGTTTAAAAAAGGTTTGGATAAGTTCCTAGAGGAAATACCATAAACTGCTATTACAGTTATTAATAAGCAATAGTAGCTTGTGATTTACCTAATGTTTGGGTACTTGCCAGGTACTTGTGACTTGGATTGGCCACTGTTGGTCTGACCCAGTATGGCATATCTTATGTTCTTATGATTTCCAGCAGTTTCTTTTCCAATCAATGTTAAGTTACTCTGTGCAGTTCAATCCCCCAATTAGTGGGTTATTCTATAAAGTTAGAATGAAAGGTACGGGGTTGGTGGGAGTTGGGGTTAGGGGAGGGATCCCTTTCTCTTTTACAATTCCTCTCTAAACCTAAGTACTAATACCCACAAACAAAAAAAAGTAATGCAAATATCCCTTTTAAAAAAATAAGCAAAACAAATAGCAATGAGGAAAAAATCAACCCCCTTCAAAATATGATCTCAACAGTTGAAATCAAAGCAGAAAAATTATCTCTGCTTGTAACTGAGCTCCTTCAAAAATGGCTTTGAGCTCCTCCAAGATTGGAAGAAGTTGGTGTGATGTGAACAGCCTGCTCAGCTAGTTAACTTTGCTGTCACATGTGGCTGCCAGAGCATCTTCAGTGCTGCTGCTCCCAACACTCAGAATGAGTCACATCCAGTGCTCAGTGCACACGGTCCCCATCTCTCTCAGACTGGGGATATGACAGAGGCTGGAAAGTCTCAAAGGAAGAGGTTCAAGATGAGGAGATACTTCATGCTCTGTTTGTGTCACACAAAGAGAAGCTCAGCTATCCACGCCGTGCATGATGTCCATTCATTATTACACTTCGGGGCCTATTCTGTGGTTAGGAAAAAGAAGAAGCGTGCATGATTACATGTTCTCAGCAAGGAGTTCCTACATATCTAAGAGCCACTGCGGTGACTCTTGTTACTATGAGGGTACTGAGAGCAGAGCCCAGGTACTAGTCTGTATCTGAGCATCAAGCAATGGTGACTTTGCCAAGGCACACCAGATCAGGTCTGAAAGCACAATGGCTGGGAAACATTGCTTTAAGGTATTCCAGTGTTTGTGTGGTACACAAAGTGATTCTTTCTGAAGCTAACATTAAAAGTAATTTTCAGTTCAATAAAATGGTTGAACAAAACGAAGAACAGTAATTTATCTGAAAGCAACATGTCACCATGGATTGAAGTCACAGAAACACAGAAACATAGAAACATAGAAATGACAGCAGATACAGACCAAATGATCCATCCAGTCTGCCCAGCAAGCTTATGGTTGTAACTACTGGCCATACAAGCCACCTTTATAATTATCAGTTTCCCAAATTGTCAAAGTCAGGGCCCTTGGTTGGTTGCTGTTTGAGTCCAATTCCCTGTTACCTCTTGCCATTGAAGCAGACAGCAATGTTGGAGATGCATCAATAGCATAAAGGCTTATTGGTTAAGGATAGTAACCACCAAATCAGAAGTTACTCCTATGCTTAATCATTTTCCCAGACTGTGCAATTCAATGTCCTTGTTGATTTCTGTCTGAATCTAATTCCCTTTTCCTCTTTTCCCCCTGCCGTTGAAGCAGAGAGCAATAATGGAATTATATCAACAGCGTAAAGGCTTATTGGTTAAGGGTAGTAACCGCCACACCAGCAAGTTACCCCCATATATTTATTACATCGTGACCCTTGAACCAATAGCAAGACAGCTTTAATAATATTTGGTGAATTCATATTGCAGTCTAGCTCCACTGAACTTTCAGTTTAGTTGACTAAGCACAAAGTTAAAAAGGAATAAATTGTGTGGACGGGGAAAGGTTTGGTATTAACTTATTTTGTATATACAGCACCACATTTCAGGGCATGAATAAAAAGGACTGTGATGCATTTGCTGAAGATAGCTTTTGGCCTTGTGCTTCATGATGCACTGGAGGGAGCATGCACTATAACACACTTTGTAAAGTTATTATTGCATACATATCTAATGACTATTACATTTGCTTAACAGGACATGAGATATTATACCAACAATATTTTTAACTTCTGTTTTTGCGTTGCTTTTAATAATATTTTTTAAGGTTTGTTAGCACATATTTCTTATCACTTTCTTTTTCTTTTGAATTTTCAGTCCTAATGTAGCTCTTCAGGAAGAGCAGCCACATTCCAGCTCTCAGTGCTCCTCTCAAGTTTCTCTCTAGGCCTTTTCCTTGCCCTAAACCTTTCTAAGCAACCCAAATGGAAAATAAAACTGTGTGGAGCCCAGACAAGAAAATTACCGTACAGTCTGCCAGTGGGGATTCACAAGACACACCTGACCTGTGGCTCCATCCCTAAGTCCAGATTCACTTGGGCAAAGGAGAGAGGGTTGAGAAGAACAACACAATGCAGAGCACCAACCTGTCAAGAGGACTTGATTTACAGCTCATCTGATTCTATTCAAAAGTTGTCATCACTCCTGACTATATCTTAGTGAAAAGATATTTGCTGGGCTTTTACCTCTTACAAATCGTACTGAAGGAGACTTAAGCCAATACAGAAAAGTCTGGTTATGAAAAAACATTCTCACACTTTGAGGTCAGCCATTGGAACTGATGGAGATCTTCCTCCCCTCCGCCCCTTGTCAGTAGGGCATATTTATTTCTTATTATTTGGCATTGTAATTTTTGTTCTAAAATGCAGTTATTTTATGTAACAATTGTATTGAACTGATTTATTTTAAGTATGTAGTTCAGTTAAGAATTATTTTTTTGTTTTACTTAGTATTAAATCAAGGATTATCCAGTTGGCCAGTGTGTGGCTATTTTTATTGCACAAAATGTTGAAAGTGGGGCAAGTTGGAATGCTGAGGATGCCTCTATGTTTTGCTGCTGCACTGATTATGGTTATGCACTTGTTTCTTAACAGTAGTTTCTTGTTTCTGTTGCAGTTCTTCAGCAGTAGCTAATTATTAAACCCATGAAGGACCTTTAAGTACACTGAATTGATTTTACTTGTTTCATTGTATCTTACACACTTTTATAATTCAAGCTAGTAAATAAATTGGTGCTGTTCTTTATTTTCCTTTTTACTAAATAAGAAAGCGAAGGTTTTAGCACTTTTGAAGTAAAACATTTTTTAGTTCTTTCAATGTTCAGAAAGATTTTTCTTTTTCCAATCCCAGTATACTAGTTTGAGGCCTTACTTGTGACAAACAAATATATAGAAAGAAAGGAAGTGATATAAAAATGTATGGTAAGGTGTTCAGTGGTGGCGTACAGTAACTTATCAAGTAGGCTTCAGGGCTAGGATTGAAGTTGATTTGCTGGTAGAACTTTCTCATTGTACATTTTTCCTTGCCAAACATAACAAAAACTGATCTTAAGCTCATTGTCAGTTTATGACAAATACTCAGGTATTCTTAAGTACCTTGGTTTTCTTGCTATGGTGCACAGAGTATCTTTTATATCAAAAATTCTCCTGATGAAAGAGAAGAATGTCAGCTGTAGTTGGCAGCAGATGGTTTTTCACAGGAAAGAGAAATTTGGTTTCGCTCAAACCCTAAAAGTGAAAAAATATTAGCAAGAGGGTTGTACTGAGTTGTATTGCAACTACTGAAGTACTATCCAGTCATCAAAATACAAAACAAGTACAGATTATTAGATGCCAGGACTGTATTCCTTCTTCTCATTCAGATGACCCTACCTTGCTTTTAAGAAAGGACACTTTGGTATATGCATGTCTTTGCATATTTAACTTCTCTACAATGTTCTTATAGCTCCGTTGGCGGAAGCAACATCCAGCTAGCTGTCACTAACTTGTACCTAAATTTGAAACTTCAAAACTAATTAGCTAGCAGCGATGTTTCCCAAAAGCTGTAGCATTCACTTTTCAGGAGAAATTCAGATATTTCCTTCAGCTTTACATTTCATGCATCAATGGGATCCATGCGCAGGAAGAGGCACAATTAGCCACGTGGGATAACCAGTTGTACCTTATCCAATATGTAATGCAGGTAAGAGAAAGCTTTGAACCAAGTTCTAAGGGTGTTAGCGAGTTTATGCGTTCCATTCTGAAGACCAGATTCTATATTTTCTCCAGTTACATTTTGGCAGCCTAAGGGGCTTTTACACATTGTAAGAACCTGAACGAGCCAGTTGGCACTTAGAAATCCTCTGTGCCGCACATATACAGTGAATAAAAGACTGAATTAGTCTCAGAGTACATAGAACAGTTACAATGTTTTTGGTCTTAAATTAATTACCAATAACAAGGTATGCTTCATGGGCTTCCACAGACCTAGCAGCATTTTATACCAATTTCTTTTATGCAAGGTAATGCTGTTATATATGGATGAATCACAAGTGAATAAAGACAAATGCAAATCCATATCTTGATCTAATTATACCAGTTTTAGCTCTTTGTACCGTTTCAGATCACTTCCCTACTCCAGCAGAATTCCTTTTGGTGTCTCATTAGCACTGTTATCTACTCACAACTGGGCTTCGGGTCCTTTCTACTTAGGTTATATAAATGGAGAGGTCCATTTTCAGAGGTATTTACCCAGGCAAATAGGTAGTTTTGCCTGGGTAAATCATCCTGGGTGAAAATTGTCCCCCTCAAAAGAACAGCTAAAAATCATGCAGGCCTTCCCAGAGGGAGGGGGGCTTCTTTATGTTGGGGGGAATAAACAGAATGTGTATATTTGACTTTTCTGATGTAGACATGGTGCTTTATCCCAGATATGCTGCCCACATAAATAGCAGATGGGTACGTTGAACATGAGTACCTTGTATACAGTTTCCAAAGGGAAACTATGCAAGTAGTTACCTTTGCTACAAGGTACATAGACACCAAAGTGTGCCCATAGCTTGCAAAACTCTGGGCTATTCAAAATTATTCCCGTGATGGATTAAAAGATTTACTAGAAAAATATTTGTTTCATTGTATAATCATTTTTAATTGTAGTTAACAAAACAGATATAGAAAATCTGAATTGTTGCACTAGTATACATACCCAAACCTATACATATATTTAGGCGTGTAAAGCAAAGTATACTGAATTTAAAAATGTGTTGATGTTATACAATAAATGTTTTTTTTTTCAAATGTTGGATCCTTTTCTGAAGCATCAAATTCCTAAAATCATTTTTTAAATTCTAAAATAAAGTTGACACAGAAAAAAATGGCCTGATGCATTATTTTTTTTTTATTTATTTATTTTTTTTACAAAATGCTTTTCCTATGGACACAAAATGGAAGTCTATGCTTACAAATCAGGCCACAGAACTTTAGTGGATATCCACAACTGGTATAGAAAGATGAAAAAAACTATTCTTGCATTTCTAGCTATACAATTAATCAAATCTTCAGAAATAGACTGTAGACAAACTATGAGGTAATCAAAGGCAACATTATTTTCTATGGGAACCGTAAAGCCAATTCTAATTCTGCCACACAAAGGAAAAGTATGTGCCTCCTATTTCATTGATAAGAAAAGTTATTTTGCCCACTACTGGATGCAACAAAAGATCATTCTAATTAGTTGCTAATAGGCTAGTATTTTTGAATGATACTTATTCAATTACATTTTTGCTATTGTGTTCAATTATAAATTTATCGGAGTTACCCTTTTTTTTCAGAAGGATGAAAAATGGATGGTTCTAATATTGAGAAGCTTCCTTCTTCAGATTTTCTAGTTGTAGATGTGAAGTGGTCTTTAGCTACTAATAAGATGTGCTAGGCTGAACACACCTGTTTACTCCCATTTTGTATGTTTTAATGAATATCTAAATGAACAAAAGTTGACACAATCTCTGTATGGTACAATATTAAACATCTACAAAAATAGTCCACCAAAACCAGAAAGAAAATTGCGTGAAAGTCAAACAATCTATTCCCATCAGACATTTTTGCTAAAATACATTCTGAATAGTTTACTCAGAGCTTGCTAAATGGACCATCATGTATGGAAACACAAATATGCAAGCAAGTGGCTTACCATCTGAGTCTATAATAATTAATAATCATTGGTCCAAAGGAATTTTTACTAGATTTGTTTCTTCAAAAGTGCAACCGTCCCAAAAAACTCATGAGATTATACCAGTGGTTCCCAATCTTTTTTGTATTGTGCCACCCCCAGCACAGAGTTCACTTCATTGTAGCACACCATCACCGCTTTCCATTATCATTTTCTCTTCTCTTCCCTCTCCCCACCCCCGTAGACATCACCTTCCCTTTCCTATCCTCCCTTCTTCTAGGCATCATCATCATCATCTTCTCTTCCCTTCCTTCTCCCATCCTCTGGCATCATCATCATCTTCTTCTCTTCCCTTTCCTCTTCCTCCTCCAACCTCCTCCCCTCTGGCATAACTATCACCCTCTTTTCCCCCTCCCTGGCACCTTCACATTTTTCCCTTCCCTCTTCCTCCACTCCCTAGCAGCGTCATCAACATTATTTTCCCTCTTTCTCTACCCCTCTTACCAGCCTCTGGCATCATCACCTTCCCCTCCCTTCCACCCCCTGACATTACCCTCTCTTTTCTCTTGTCCCACATTATGGCACCATCACTTTCTCTTTCCTTTGCATTCCTTCCTTGGCATCATCCTCACCATCTCTTTTCCTTTTACCCACCCCCTGGCATCATCATCACCTCCCCTCTCCCTCCAGCCCTGGCATCATCATCTTCTCTCTCCCCATCAACTCTGGATTCACCACCTCCCCTTCCCTTCCTTCTCCCTTCACCCCTGGCATCATCACCTTCCTTTCCCTTCCCTCTCCCCTGACACCCTTATAGTACATTCAGCTTGCCCCTCCCCCCATACTTTGGCACATTCAACTGTAATTTTTCTCTCTCCTATGACCTGGAACCCACAGTGTCTGTGAGCAGCACTTACCTGATGCTGCCGCTTCCTCCTCTATCAGTTTCCCTCTGCAGTTCAAACTGCAGGGAGCCTGCAGGTCTCACAAGACTAAAGGACCCCATGCAGTTTCAACTGAAGAAGACAGCACGCGGAGGAGAAAGCAGCAGCAACAGATAAGTCGTCGTTCTCTGAGACATCCAGCAGGCCAAGAAGAAAAGAAAAAGAAGACCACGGTTGCACCTGAACTCTTCCCTATCAAGCCTTTTTTATGGCACACCTGCACTACCACTGTGACCCACCGGTTGGGAGACACTGGATTATACTATCCACTTGACTAAAGCAAATTTAAAGTCCACAGTCCACGACTAAAGCAAAGTGAAAATCCAAGTCCACTTAGCTGAAAACAAGCTCCTCAGTGAAACACTCCTCCATATCAGATCTTCATCTTGTTTCAGCTAAGTGGACTTTGGATTTTCACTTTGCTTTAGTAAAGTGGACTGTGGATCTTATATTTGCTTTACTCAAGTGGATATCATAATTTGAGGAGGTTTTTTGGGATGACTGCAGCTTTGGAGAAACAAATCTAGTAAAAATTCCTTTTGAACCAAAGATTATAGATGATTATGGACTTAGATGGTGAGCCACTTCCTTGCATATTTGAGTTTCCATATATGATGGTTCATTTAGCAAGCTTTGAGTCAACTATTCAGAAAGGGGTAGATTTTTAAAGAAAGCGCGATCGCGTACTTTTGTTTGCGCAGCAGGCGCAAACAAAAGTACGCTGGATTTTATAAGATACGCGCATAGCCGTGTGTATCTTCTAAAATCCTGGATGGCACACGCAAGGCTGCCGATTTTGGGCAGCCGGCGCGCGCCGAACCGCGCAGCCTGCCTCCATTCCCTCCGAGGCCGCTCCGAAATCGGAGCGGCCTCGGAGGGAACTCTCTTTCGCCCTCCCCTCACCTTCCCCTCCCTTCCTTTACCTAACCCACCCACCCCAGCCCTATGTAAACCCCCCCCTTACCTTTGTCCGTAGATTTACGCCTGCGAGAAGCAGACGTAAATCTACGCGCGCCAGCGAACTGCTGGCGCGCCGTGCTCCGACCCGGGGGCTGGTCCGAAGGCCTGGACCACGCCCCCGGGCCAGCACCATGCCCCCGGTCCCGCCCCCGAAACGCCACGCCCCGCCCCCAAAACACCACGGCATCGGGTTCCGCCCCCTCGACACGCCCCCTCGACACGCCCCCTTCCAAAAACCCTGGGACCTACGCGCGTCCCGGGGCTCTGCGCGCACCGGCGGCCTATGGAAAATAGGCGCGCCGGCGCGCATGGCCCTGCTCGCGTAAATCCGGACGGATTTACGCGAGCAGGGCTTTTAAAATCCGCCTGTAATTGTTTAGCAAAAACATATGGTGGGAACATTATGTTAAACATGACAGCTTTCTGCATTGTTACTATTTGCTAATTTTAGGAGATTTAAATAATTAAAAAGTGAATATGGCATGTGCAAACGTTTAGAAACCCTTCCACTTAATTAATTCTTTTTTTAAAAGTTGTTAATAAGGCCCAAAATGTTGATTGATTTATTAGGCTTTCAGTTAGTCCGGTAAAGACAATTCTACCGTTGAACAAATATTCTGACCCTGCTAACTTCTGGGATGTGATGATTTCAACAAGCATGGGCTCCTCAAAGCAGCTGTCTGAGCATTTGAAAATGAAGTTAATTCATGCTTATAAAGCAATCTCCAAATGTTTCCATCTAGTATTTCAACTGTCAGAAACATTGTTAAGAAATGGAAGTTACATGGAACTGTTGAAGTCAAGGCAAGATCTGGAAGACAAAGAAAAATCTCTGATAAAGCTTCCGGAAAAATGGTCAGATCTGCCAAACAGAATCCACAAAAGACTTACTGAAAAGTTTAGCTGACAAGTCTTCCACTGGTAATAGTACATTATTACTACAAAACAATGTTCTGCATGGGAGAGTTGTAAGAAAACCCTTTTCTATGACCTGATCACAAAATTCATCATCTAAAGTATACACAACAAAACCTTGATAAACCTGAAACTTTATGGGACCTAGAAGCTAATGTCCCACAGTCAGTGAAAAAGTAGAAGCTGAAAAGAGGTTGAAAACTGCAGCAAAACAACAATGTGAAACATATCTCAAAACCAACCATAAAGTACTTACAGGAAACAGAGATGGTTTTGGAATGACTTTCACTATCCTCAGATAAGAATATTATGAAAAATCCATGGGGAGATTATTGAAAATCTGTGGGGAGTACATGCAAGGAGACCTAAAAATATGACTGAGCTAGAAGATATCTAATAGAAAGACTGGAACAAAAATTCCAAAAGCAAGCATAAAAAGCATCTTAGCTGGCTACAGGAAATGTTTGAAAGCTGTTATTTCTGCCAAAGGAGGTATTACAATGTACTGACTGAAAGGGTGCACAAACTTCTCACATGCCATATTCACTTATCTATTATTATTTTCAATCTATTAAAATTAGCAAATAAATAGTAACTTTACATTAAAATTTGCAGAAAGATGTTCACTTAGAGATTCATTGAAACCTACAATTTTACTAGCAGGATGTAAACTGTATGTGCAATTGTATATGTACAAATCCTAATTTATTTGCAGAAAAAAGATTTGTGCATATACACATGTTTTATACACATAAATCAAAATTTTATGCAAGCTATGTATATCTTTATATAGGCACATTTTTTTAGTTCGACTGTTTTTGTTAACTCCTGATGTATTTGCAAACCATTTCCTTACTACATTTGGAGTAAAAAAAATGTACACTAAAATTTAGCTCATATTTTTTACTCACATTTTATTACATCATTCCCTGAATGATTTGTCATCAGAAGTTTGATTCAGCAGGCCTTATCTGCCCAGAATACAAACAGTTACACAGAGGGGTCGATTATAAGATCCGCGCATGTGCTTCCATGTGCACACAGATTTTATAAAATCCAATTTTATAAAATTCAATGGCCACACGTGCATGTGCGGGCAGCCCATGATTTGCATGCTCAGGGGAGGAGGAACTTTATAACCTACATGCAGGACATGATCGGCCAGTCCCCAGTTCCCTAACCCTACCCTTCCTCCTTTTTCCTCTCTCCTCCCTGACCCCTAACCTAATCCTACCTAGCCCCTAATTTTTTATTTTAATACTTATTGCTCCTCTAGAGCAGAAGTATCTTCCTGGCGTGCGCTTCCCCAGGACAGTTGCTAACGGCACTGTCCCGGCCCACCCACCCCCATCCCCCCTCTTCCTGCCAGACCACGCCCCCAGACCACCCCTTTCAGCAGTCCTGGCACTTCGGCACATAATGGGGGTTACGCACGAGGCCGGGCCCATTGTAAACTGCGTGCAGCGTGCGCAAGGCCTGCCCATGTGCGTAACACCTGAAATTTACACGCATGACCCTTTTAAAATCAGGCCATAAGCTTATACATAAAAGATCCTCATTCTTTTCTTGTTCTCAAAGCAAAAGCATAAGTCTGGTTCAGTAAAGGGAAACAGGCTTTTTTTTGTTCTGCAATGCAGTCACCATTTAAAAATGGCAAATGTTAATGTTGGATCATTATTTCAACATTTTATTCTAAATAAAAAGGCCATTATTTTTATTTGTTATATGTGAAAAGAGAGCGTTTTCACAACTGGTTTCCTTTATATTGAATAATTTATGCTACATTGAGAAATAAAAGCAGTTAATGCCTTTAGCCTTATGACACAATGGATTCACATATGAAATAGAAGAATGCATGAGATTACTTATATAGTTGTGTGCAAAGGTTTAAGCACCTCAGTCAAAATTGTACCTCTCAATGAATCACTGTGTGAAAAGAAACTGAAACAGTCTCCTGATAGTACAGAATTAAACATGACATCTTTCTGAAATTTTAAATGCAAAAATCACTATTTATTGGTTGATTTTAACAAATTAAAAATAATAAAACAGTGAATATGTTATGTGCAAAAGTCTGGACACCCTTTAAGTCAGTATTCTGTAATAGGAATGTGAATCGGGTGCCCAATCGTTCCCGCTTTCGGGTTCGTCTGGCTACAGGAAAATTTCATTTTCCCGCGGAGCCCTGTTTTTTTTTTCCGTGAAAAATCAGTTTTCGGGTTAGTGCGCGCTAACTCATGTTAGCGCGCACTAACAAAAAATAGCAAAAAGTAACAAAAAATAACAAAAATAAACGTTAACTCTCATTAGCGTGCACTAACCCGAAAAACAATTTTTATGAAAATTCGGGGGGGGGGGGGGGGAAGTGATTGTTTCTTTTTTTATCCGATATATAACGAATTTAGAAATATCGTACGATATTTCAATTCGTTAGAAAAACGATTCACATTCCTACTCTGTAATACCTCCTGTGGCAGAAAGAACAGCTTCCAAACATTTCCTGTAGACAACTAAGAGATTTTCTAGCTTTTGGAATTTTCTCTCACACTTTCTAGCAGAACTCTTCTACCTCAGAAATATTCTTAGGTCTCCCTGCTCAGCATGATTGAAATCTTCCAGTAGATTTTCAATAATATTTAGGTTTGGAGACTGTGAAGGCCTTCCAAAACCTTCACCTTTCTTTCTGGTAAGTACTTCAAGATTGATTTTGATGTATTTTTCAGATCATTGTCTTGCTGAAATATCCAAACTCTTTTCTGCTTCAATTTCTTCATTGATTATGGTTTATTAGCTTCTAGGGTATGATAATATTTAGTTGAATACTTTCTTCTTTCCACCTGCACAATATTTCCTGTTCCTCTGGCTGCCACACAACCCCCATGGCTTAACAGTTCCACTCTCATGCCTAATGACTGGCAAGGTGTTCTATTCCCCAAATGTATCATGTGTTGTTGTGGCCAAAAAGTTCAATTTTCATTTCATCGCTTCCAAAAAACTTTAGACATGTCAAAATTTTGTTTTGATACTTCAGACAATTACTTTTATAATGAGGTCAGAGAAAAGGTTTCCTTCTGACAATTTACCCATGTGATTTTTGTTGTGTAAGTAAGGCTGTATTATAGATCTCCAGCATTAGCTAAACTTTTCAGAAGGTTATTTACAGTGATCTGTGGGTTCTGTTTTGCATATCTGACCATTTTTCAGATAGTTCTAGCTGAGACTTTTGAGTCTTCCAGATCTTGCCTTGACTTCAACAGTTCCATATCATTTCTATTCTTAACAATGTTTCTGACAGTTGAAATTGCTAGCTGGAAGTGTTTAAAGATTTTTTTGTATAGCTTTCCCCTGCTTGTTAAGAGTGAATTATCTTTATTTTCAAATGTTCAGACAGCTGCTTAGAGGAACCCATGGCTGTTGAAAGTAGAGAAAACAATCATTCAGGGCCAACACTAGATTTTTTTGCTGCCCAGTGCGAACAATTATTGTGCTCCCCCACCCCCCACTTTTATTCAGTCTCTGTGTCGGGCTGCCAAAAAAAACCCAGCTCCTTCCAATGAGCTAAACTTTCAAAACTGTCACCCACCACCTTCCATGTCTTCACCCCTCCCCTGAAACCCATGGCCAGTGCAAGAATATTAGGTGCCCTAGGCAAACCTAATACTGTTGGCACTGCCCTCCCCCCTCCCATGCACACACTTAAGAATTATGCATTTATAATAACAGATTTTAAAAAAAAAAGAATATTCAAAGTACAGTTTTCTGAGATAAAAAAATATCACAACATGTATATTATATTTACATGTATTGTTATGGTGGTAACCAGAAAAGCCTGCAAAAAGATACTTGGAATTGATATGGCATTAGGGTTATTGCAATACGTGATAGATGTGGGCGCTCTCAGAAAGCCAAGAGAAAATTACAATTAAAATATAACAAACCTACTACACCAAAACAGCACTAACTTTCATCATTTAAAAAGTGACAAGCTTACCTATGAAAAGGCAACACTGCAAATATTGCCCCAGGCCCTAAAAGACCAATACACCTTCTATTAGGAAAACAGAACAAACCAAGCTGCTATAGAATCCTACACACTAGCAGAAGACCTCTCCTTGGTCACACATGCAGAACATAGGCAGACCCTCACCAAATACAGAAAAAAAAGAAACCATAAAGTATAAAAGAAACATGCAGGCAAAAACTGAACAGGAAACCTCTATGTCAGACTCTGTATTCAGTGCAACAATGAAAAAACAGAACCATCATCAATCCTCAGCCATTAAATAATAAAATCAAGAAATATAATAACTATATTAAACATAATAGTATAAGCACACTAATAAAAAGAATATTTCAAAACAGCTGATGAATGGAAGATCCAATAATTAAAATATACAATTTGTTTTAAATTTCCCAAACACCTTTAAAATATTTCAAATCAGCAAATACCCCAAAATTAAAACTAATAAGGATAAAATAATTCATGCTCTCCATACCTAGGAATTTTTTATTTCTAGCCACTCTGAGATTATCGTGGATTAGTGGGAGAGGGATACTCAATCTTTCTCTTCCCTCTCTCATAGATATAAATATATATCTTTCAACACACACACATATGCTCCTTCTCCCACAAACATTCATACATATGCTCTCTCATACACACACATGCTCCCACTTACATGTTCACACCAACATGCTCCTTCTAACATTCACATGCTCACATACACACTCACCCTCTCTCACACACTTGCTCAGAAACACACATTCACTCAAGCTCCCTCTTACATGCATATACATACACACACAGGGGTAGCTTTTAAAAGCTCTGCGCGCTGGTGCGCCTATTTTGCATAGGCCGCCAGCGCGTGCAAAGCCCTGGGATGCGCGTAAGTCCCAGGGCTTTGCTTGGGGGCGTGTCAGGGGCATGTCGGGGGTGTGTCGGGGGCAGCGCTGCATTCGGGGCGTGTCCGGGGCATGCCCAGAGGCATGACGGTGGTCCGGGGGCGGGGCCGAGTGCTCCAGCACAGCGGCCTGTGCTGGGGCAGGGAGCCGGCGACGCACGCAAGTTACGCCTGTCAGAGGCAGGCGTAACTCAACGAAATAAGGTAGGGGAGGGGGATTTAGTTAGGGCTGGGTGGTGGGTTAGATAGGGGAAGGGAGGAAAAGGTGGGGAAAGGTGGGGGGGGGGGGTCAAAAAAAAAGTTTCCTCCGAGGCCGCTCCAAACTCGGAGCGGCCTCGGAGGGAATGGAGGCAGGCTGCGGCTCGACGCACACAGGCTGCCGATTTTGCTCAGCCTTGCGCACACCGAGCCCGGATTTTAAAAGATATGCGCGTATCTTTTAAAATCCAGCGTACTTTTATTTGCGCCAGTTGCACGAACAAAAGTACGCTGGCGCGTACTTTTTTAAAATCTGCCCCACAAGATCCCTCTTTCTCACACACATACATGCTCAGACACACACACATGCCCATACACATGATCCCTTTCTCACATACACGTCAGACACGTACACGCATACACACACACATACACGAAGAGAAGTGACAGGTCTGGAATCCCACTTACTCAGAGAACACCCTATGATTCAGTACCACAACATTTCCTGATTTAAACTGCATAATTTACTGCTCAAAAGAGCTTGCTACTTACAATTTAGACTTCTTACTCCATCTCCCTAGAGCTTGGTCTCTGCACTTGTTTCAGTGCTCCCTCTCTCACACACATGCTCAGGCACACAAACACATTCCCTCTCATATTCGCATGATATTATGCTCAGAAACACATATACACACACACACACACACATTGTCAGACACACACCAAGGTCTCTCTCGGCAGCCCAGAGCCCTCCTCTTCTTCACGTCCGCCAAGAGGCAGGTTGGAAACTGCCTCGTGGTCTTTTTTCTTCTGGTTGCGTGGCTGACTGGGATTTGCTGGGCAGCCCCACAGCTCTCTCATCTTGGCTGCACGGTGGTTTGACAACCGTTGGGCGGCCTTACAGTTCTCTCATCTCAGCCGCATGGCAGGTTGGGAACCTCTGGGCAGCGATGTAGCTCTCTTATGTCAGCCACACCATGGGTTGAGAACTGCCAGGCAGCAACGCAGCTCTCTCATCTCAGCCTTGTGGCGAGTTGACAGCCGCTGAGTGGCCCCGCAGTTCTCTCATTTCAGTTGCGTAGTGGGTAGGTAACCACTGGGCTCCATGCAGCTCTATCATCTCGGCCGCACAGCAGGTTGACAACCACCGGGCGGCCCCATAACTATCTCATCTTGGCTGCAAGGTGGGTTGAGAACCGCCGGGCAGTCCCAGAACTACTGGGCAACTTCATGGCCTTAGCTTCTTCAGGTCACCTGAAGGGTTCCTGCCAGGTGGGTGGCAGCCTTTTTCTTGGTGGATTGCAGTCCAGTGGTGGTGGCATTCTTCCATTTTGGCTTCCGGCCCAGTGGCATTCTCTTGGCTTTGGGCCCCAGTGCTTCCCAGGGTGCCACTCACTTCAGGCGAAACCTTGTGCAAGTGCACGGCTTGCACAGTGGGATGCGCCAGCCCTGCAATCATTACAACTTGAGAGGTTGGAAGAGCCAGAACATTTGTTCAACCATGTGTGATTCCAGTTTTACATTTTAACTCATATTTAAGGCTATCAACAGTTTAGCTCCACACTGTTTTAAGATTTTATCATCTTTGTTGGTTATTATAATCATCTTTTTAAAACTTATATTTTCTTCTTTTAAGCTTATTAGATTATCAGAGTTATGCAAGTTGTATATTTAGCATTACTAATATTTCCTGTTGAGTTGAAGAAGGAAATCTCTCTTATAGTTTAGGAAGCAACTTGAAACATTTTTATTTTCTCAGGCTTGTAATAAAGCAGTTCAGTGGTATTTGTTAGTTAGAGATTTTGTTTAGCATGGCTGGCGTGGGTCATCAGAGGATATAAAGGTCCCATTATTTACTGGTGTTTCATTTTATTAGTCTTTTGTGATTCAGTACAGCTTACTTACTTACTTACTTACTTACTTACTTACTTACTTATTTATTTATTTGTTTATTTATTTATTTAGATTTTTATTTGTATGCATTTCAAATTTACAGACATCAAATAATGAGTCACAGAATAACGGGTATACATGGCATTATAATTGGAATTAGATCCAAACAAGAAAAATTAAACTAAGGTTCTTCAAGGGAAATGGAACAGCTCCCCTATGAGGAAAGACTAAAGAGGTTAGGACTTTTCAGCTTGGAGAAGAGACGGCTGAGGGGGACTATGATAGAGGTGTTTAAAATCTTGAGAGGTCCTGTTATGCTCAGGCTTGTGAACCCTTGGCAAACGGGAGGATGGTATACCTTTCGGAAGATCCATAGGTTCTCTCGTTGGGTGGCAAGGCAGAGCAGAAGACGGGACCAGCTGACCCTCAGCACTGCAGACTGAGGCGACTGCGGAGGCAGATGAAGAGATGAGAAGAGGAGCTGTGTCTTCACCACTGGAAGTCTGTGGTCCCCCCAGGAGGAGCCCGTAGGGACCCAGACTGCTGGGGCTTAGGTGGACCTTTGAGAGGTCAAGGTATTGGTGCAAGGGCAGATTGGAGCTTCACCCTGGAAGCCCGCGGTCCCCCTGGGAGAAGCCCGTAGGGACCCGGACCACTGGGACTTAGGCGGGCCCTTGGAGACGGTAGTCTAGAAGGAGTCCTAGGTCGAGTGCTAGAGGGTCATCACTCACCAGTCCGAGGTCACACACCGAGGGATCACCACTTGCCAGTCCGAAGTCACACACCAGAGAATCACCGTAAGCCAATCCGAAATCGGGAACCGGGAACAACAAGACGAAACAGGAACAGGATCCAAAGCTCAAGGAACTCACCGAAGCAAGCAGACTAGACAGCGCTGGAGGACGTTGCCAAGTCAGTGAATGAGCAGAGGAAGCTTCCCTATATACTTCCCCTGCTCAGGCTGATCAAGAACAGGTGAAGCTAGTTAAAGGGATTAGGTCCCTTTAAATCTGCAAAGAAGGCGCGGCCTCATGCCTAAGGATGGTGGAGGCCATCTTTGATTTTCCCCCGCGGAGGAGAGACGCCGCTGGATGCCGCGAGGGTGGAGCAGGACGGCTCCCCCTGCAGCGAGCAGCACCGGGGGCCACGCAGGAGCGATGGCCTGAGTCAGAGCCTCCCCCGGGGCTCCTGTGGCGAAGAAACGCCATGGACAAGGTAGGGGGGCCGCGGTCGTGGTCTGCCACGGCCACAGAACACAACAGGTCTAGAACGGGTAGATGTGAATCTGTTATTTACGCTTTCGGATAATAGAAAGACTAGGGGACACTCCATGAAGTTAGCATGTGGCACATTTAAAACTAATCGGAGAAAGTTCTTTTTCACTCAACGCACAATTAAACTCTGGAATTTGTTGCCAGAAGATGTGGTTAGTGCAGTTAGTATAGCTGTGTTTAAAAAAGGATTGGATAAGTTCTTGGAGGAGAAGTCCATTACCTGCTATTAATTAAGTTGACTTAGAAATCAGCCACTGCTATTACTAGCAACGGTAACATGGAATAGACTTAGTTTTTGGGCACTTGCCAGGTTCTTATGGCCTGAATTGGCCACTGTTGGAAACAGGATGCTGGGCTTGATGGACCCTTGATGGACCCTTATGGACCAACTGACCCAGTATGGCATGTTCTTATGTTCTTAAGTCAAATAATCTAAGCCATTTAACCCTATTACAAAACAAATCAGGGGAGATCCTTCAGTTGAGCAATTATTCTACTATACAATATTGTATTCCCATAATAAGAAAAAGGAGATGATACAGATCCTTCTCTTTATTTTTAACCGACTTCTACATCCGAGGGTGACATAGTAGGTTCAGTTCCTTGGATCTGATGAGATTCTAAATATTTTTTCAATTGCTCCGGGTCAAAAAATATAAATCTTACCCCATTAACCCTCATAATACATTTACATGGGAACCTAATTACTATTTGGGCCCCAAGAGTTCTTGCCTGGGTTGCAAGGGTCAGAAATCTTTTATACCTTTGCTGAGTCATCTTAGATATGTCTGGATACATCCAAATTTTCTGTCCCAGATAGAAAGAGTATCTTTTTTGAAGAAACAGCTTTAATATATTGTTTCTGTCAGAAGACAATGTAAATTTTACCATCAAAGTACCCCTTTTTTCTATCTGGGATTCAAAGGAAGTTTCTAGTAATTCTGAAACATTTAACGATCCTTCTTCACTGCTCCATTTTTTTATTCCAGGTAAAAAGTAAACTTTTGATAGTGGCGGTAACACATCTGTGGGTATTTGTAAAATCTCTTGAAGATAGTTTTTAAACTGTGAAACCATCTTAGATTTAGGAAAATTCAAGATCCTTAAATTAGTATATCTCACTGAATTTTCTAAATTCTCAACTTTTTTATTGAACATCAGTTTGCTTGTATCAAAGAACTTTGCACCTTTTTTATTTGAATAATATCTAAGTCCAGTTTTTCCACTTTTTCAGTATGTTGAATCACCACAGGAATTAATATTATTAAACTGAATTTGTGTCTCTTTTATAGCCACTGTAAGGTTTGCTATGAAGTTTTGCAAAGTAGTAATTGCCTGCCACAGCAAATCCATTGTTACAACTTTTGACTTTTCCAGTAATAAATGTGGGGTAAACATTACAGTTTGAAGAGGTAAAGACGCTTGTGAATCCCCAGTCCTCAGGAACTGAACTGACTCTCGTTGTCTCCGCGGCTCGATCGCCGCCACTGACTCGACCCGAGTCGAGGTGCTCTTCCGTCCGAGGGGTGGATGCTGTCAGTCCTCCTGCCTTAGTCGGCGTCGCGATGGCCCCTGCCATTCCCTCCTCGAATGGGCTCACCCCAAAAGACGCCATCCGTCGATGAAGTGTGTCCGGGCCCGCAGTTGCTACACTCGTGGGTGGGGAGGGCATCGTCGGTGATCCCCATCCCTTTTTGCAAGCCTCAGGACTTACACGCAGCCCGGGGCTTTACGCGCGTCACCAGGCCTTTTGAAAATAGGCCCAGTGCGCCTATAACTGGTTATGCGCGTAAATCCTCCGGACTTACGCATGTAACCCTTTGAAAATCCGGCCCTTACTGTTTTATTATTTTCAATCTGTTAAAAACAGCAAATAGTAGTATTACATTAAAATTGCAGAAAGATGTTGATTTAACTTTGTACCATTTGGAGATTGTGTCAGCTTCTGTTCAGATTCATTGAAACATACAATTTAACCAGGGGTGCCTAACCATTTGCATACAACTGTATCATCTAGTTTATTCCATAATAAAGAATTTGTATTTCTTGGTGCTTCTCTTTTTCTCTCTCAGAAAGGAAAAATTTACAGGTCTAACTTGTAGATTGAGGTCCCCGGTTTTCTTCTTCACTATCCCTCAACTATGGTTTTCTTTCTTCTTTGTTAAACCTAAAGGCCACTGAATCTAAATCTAAAAGATAGTAAAATGTAATGAACTAATAATAAATTTAATCTAATATAGGATGACTTTTTTTAACAGCAGCACTAGACAGCAAGCTTTTGTTGCTAATCCTTTTTTATCTCATAATTATGTAATAAAAGTTATCACAGTCCGCAAATAATTCACTTTTCCAGGTGAAGTAAAGGAACATGTAGATAAGTACATGACAAACTATGCATCTTGTTTTAGCAATAAAAAGTGTTGTTATGTTTCGGCATCTTATCTTATTTAGATTTCCTATTATCTCATATACTTTCTTCATCTACAGTTTTTCTGCGGGCTCCGACAAAGAGAGCTGAACTTAGGAGGGTTTGGGGTCCATGGTGAATCAACTGCAGCATAATCTGGAACATTTAAATTATAGCATTGTAACATAAGGCTACCATGGAGATGTGGGGCCCCTGTAAAGTGCAGGCCCCAGGATTGTCAGTCAAATTTGCACCCCTCCCCCACCTCAAGGTCAACCCTGACATCAAAAAATGTTTTGTGCAAGGCACAGAGGAGTAGGGGGCAAGGGAAGACTGCCAAGGTAGTAGCCGGTAGTTAGGGACCTTCATTTTCAGTTTTTATTTTATTTTTCCTCAAAATTTCTATGCTATAAAAAAAATCAATAGATAATGTCTTTGTTATAACATAGGAGAAAAATCAGTGGAAAAGTCAGTTTCCATTGATTTTTATTTTGTTATAATATTGACATTCCCAGGAAAAACAAAATAAAAACTGAAAACGAAAGTCCCTATCTGTAGTTTACAAATTGTCACAGAGTAGAGACTGATACTACATGTAACAAGACTCACCTTCAAAAAAAGGGCTATCTTTAATTATATAGTGCATGTTAAAAGAGCAAAAGAAAAAAGAAATGAGAATAATACAAGCCTGGTAAAAAAATATAGTAATAAAAAGTGCCAGGTTTGTTCAGGTTAAGTACTGATCAATGAGAATAGCTGCTCTAAATATCATAATGTTCTTTCTCTCTTTCACTCAAAGTAATTCTAATAACATGGTACATGATAGCAAAAAATGACCCACTGGCCCATTCATTCTGCCCAATTCTGGTCGATATTCCTAGGGATATATCCCAACTGGCAGCTGTTTGTAGAATCTCCCTCCTTATCCGTTTTTTGTTTTCTTCTTCATTAGGTCTTTACCATATTAAGTAGATGAGACTACAAACTCCCATATTTAATCCAGCATTCAGGCCCCTTCCCTCTTTCTTCTCTCACTTTATAACTTGCATACAAGTACTTATCCAGCTAAATGGCAATCACTGATCACAGCCAGATATATTCAACTGCTGCCACTTAGGGGCGGATTTTCTAAGTTCACAGAACTTAGAAAATCCGGTGGTAACAGGGGGCGGGGGAGGAGGGTCCTGCGCTAGCCGGCAGCGATTGCACAGCCGCGGTGTGATCGCTGCCGGCAACACGCCAAATAACTACACCATAAAAGGTGTAGTTATTCGGCGTAAAATAGGCAGCGAAAAGGCCCTTAGCCAGATAAGTTGTAGTTCTTGTAAGTTGCCACTTATCTGGCTAAGTAGCATTGAATATCAGCCTCTGAATGTTTAACAATGTAAGGACCGAGTTGCACATCCATTTGTTACATTTTAAGTTTCAACAGGAGTGTATCCAAAACAGTGACTCTATAAATATAACAAGTTACATGGCAAAAAAGTAGAAATCGTGTCCCATTCTGTCACTTTTAATTTAAAAAATGTTTTGAAAGTTTATTCTTTTCTAACACTAAGGAGGTTAATTTGCAAGCCGCGATAGGCCCTTATCGCGGTGGTAAGATATAAATTAGGGGGAGGGGAGGAGTCAGGGCGGAATTAGGGAGGGAATTATAGTAATCGGTGGTGGCACTGCTGCCGGCGATAATGTTTCAAACATGTTTCAAACATTATCGCTGGCAGTAGCTCCTGCAGCCGGCCGCACTGCAGCAGGCAAAACTGCACCGCTGTGGTGCTGCCAACTGCAAGCTATCGCCCGACCGCCCCCTCCTTTGCCCCCCCCCCCCCGTAGCGCAGGGTTCATCATTCCGCACAGAACGATGAATCCTGACCTAAGTTTGGAAGTAAAGAATTTATAATGGCTCTGGTTCTTTCCTGTCTCATTTCTTGTATTTATTTATTTATTTTATTTTATTTAATAATTTTTATATACTGTCTTTTCATGTGAGCATATCAAATCGGTTTACAGTAGTTAGCAAATATACATTTAAAAATATTTGCATTTCCAAAAGAAGAAAGGAAGTAGATACATAATTTAATAATGTAAATAATTAAAATAGTAAACTAAAATTGGCTAAATAATCTTAAAATATAAACAATTAGAGAGGCAGTATAGTAAGAGCAGAGATAATAAAATAAAAAAATATATACATTACCTTGGTATAAAATCAGTAGTTTGAAATCATTGGGGTAGATTTTCAAAGGGTACGCATGTAACCCCCGAAAAGCTGCCCCAAGTTGCCCCTGCGCACGTCTAGCCTATCTTGCATAGGCTCGGCGGCACGCGCAAGCCCCGGGACGCGCATATGTCCCGGGGCTTCGAAAAAGGGGGCGGCCTGGGGGCGGGGCCGAGTGCTCCAACACAGTGGCCTGTGCCGGGGAATGGCGTGCCGGCGCGCGCAAGTTATGCGTGCCTTGGGCAGGCGTAACTTTTTCAACAAAGGTAGGTGGGGGATTTAGTTAGGGCTGGGGGGGTTGGTTAGATAGGGGAAGGGAGGGAGGCCATGGAGGGAACGGGGAAAGCCATCGGGACTCCTCTCGGGCTCGGCGTGCGCAAGGTGTTAGTAAAGAATGAACTTTCAAAACATTTTTTAATTTAAAAGTGACAGAATGGGACACAATTTCTACTTTTTTGCCAAGTAACTTGTTATATTTATAGAGTCACTGTTTTGGATACACTGCTGTTGAAACTTAAGATGTAACAAATGGATGTGCAACTCGGTCCTTATATTGTTAAACATTCAGCGCACGCATGTTATAAAATCGGGTGTAGATTTGTTTGCGCCGGGTTGCGGGAACAAATCTATGCCCGCGCATACGGGTAGATTTCAAAGGGGTACGCGCGTATCCTACGCGCGTACCCCCCAAAAACTTACCCCAAACCCCCCCTGCGCACGCAGAGCCTATTTTGCATAGGCTCGGCGGCGCGCGCAAGCCCCGGGACGCGCGTAGATCCCGGGGCTTGCATGGAGGGGAGTGTCGGGGGCGTGCCGGCAGTGATGCGGCGTTTCGGGGGCGGTGCCGTGGGCGTGGTTTTCGCCCGGGGGCGTTCCAGGGACGTGGCCGCGGCCTCCGGACCAGCCCCCGGGACCGGAACTCGGAGCGGGGCAGCCGGCCGGCGCGCGCAAAGTTACGCCTGCTTCCAGCAGACGTAACTTTGCCGACAAAGGTAGGGGGGGGGGGTTTAGATAGGGCCGGGGGGGTGGGTTAGGTAGGGGAAGGGAAGGTGTGGGGGGGTGGAAGGAAAGTTCCCTCCGAGGCCGCTCCGATTTTGGAACGGCCTCGGAGGGAACGGAGGCAGGCTGCGCGGCTCGGCGCGCGCAGGCTGCCGATTTTGGGCAGCCTTGCGTGCGCCGACCCCGGATTTTAATGGATACACGTGACTACGTGCTTATCTATTAAAGTCCCGCGTACTCTTGTTCGCGCCTGGTGCGCGAACAAAAGTACGCGATCGCGCTAATTTATAAAATCCGGCCCATAAGTTTTAAAATCTGGCCCATTATGTTAACAGCTCTTGGAAGGCTTGTTTAAATAAAAAGCCAAGTTTTAATGCCTTTAAATAATTTGATGACTGCTTCTAATCGTAATTCCTGTGGAACAGAGTTCCATAGTTGGGGTCCAGCAATAGAGATAGTTCTTTCTCTTACATTACTTAGATGCGCAATTTTAGGGGGATAAATTGGCAATATCCCTGCATGTTATCTGTGGACAATGTAACGTGGTTGTCTGGAGTGGAGCTCATGTGTGTTTGTAATTTGTGTGGTCTTATCATGAGCCCAGAGGAGCAAAAAACACTTCTCCAATATTATGGACTCTAACAAGTTATTTTTTATAGTCATCAGCTTGCTGATCCTTCCCCCATAATATCCTATGGACCCAGGCAATGTAAATGTTTCAAAGCATATTTAAATGAATCCAGATTGTGATTGAAGTTTGAATATTTTGGGGCATCTTGCCCTTGGAGTATGCTCCGTATTCTTCTTCCACCCAGTTCCAATTGTTGCTGATATAATGAGAGCAATGTTGCATGTCCAGAAAGGGAATATGTGCTTCATATATATTGTGATGAGGGAAACGATGTATTCCACATCTCTGAGAGGGTTTTGCATAACATTTTTCAATATGCTCTCATTATCAGCCTATTTACTCCCAAGGAGCCTTTATCCAAAGTCAAGAGAGCTTATAAGCTATTCATTTGATCATCCCAGAGCCATTCACCAATGCCTCCTTTCCAGCCTCTAAATGGATGAATCAAACCCATTCTTTCCCCAAGTTCCCAACTGGAGCATTTATTAAAGAAATTTGCCAGCATTTCTGCCTTTTTATGTCATTCCTTTATTATTTTCCTTCTTTTATTTATTTTCATTTTTTTGCTTTAGTGCTTCTGGCGCTGGCCTTCTGTGGACTATCCTTGCCTGTACTCTTTAATTGCAGTGTTTTCAAGAAGATGCATGGTGCTCTGGAAGATGTGGAATATTAAAAAGGATGCTGACTTCTGCAGCAAGAACTGCACTGATTTCACAAAACAGGATAGAATGGTAAATTATTAGCCATAGCCAGCACTGCGTGGAACCACTAATCAGTTTACACTGTTCCTGTGCACAAATTCAGCTACATTACAAAAAAATGTTCTACCAATAGAATGAAATAATTATGCTGTTTCTGCATACTGAGCTCTTATTTACATCAGCACAATCATCTACCCTGAAGTGGGGATGCCAATTGATCACAATTTTTTCAAGACAAGTCCTGCTTTTTCCTTATTACATGCATGAATTTGTAGTCCCTGCTTTTCTTAGGGAAATCAATTACAAGTCCCTGTGTTTTTTTAATCAGATTAAAGTCTGTTTAACAGCAGCATGGCTTTACACATTCCAAGGTCAATATTCAAATTAAACATTTAAATGGCTAACTTGGAGTTAGATAGCTAACTTGCCATTTAGATGGGTAACTTGTGAGTTATCCATTTAGATGGCTTTGAATATTGACCTCTCCATTAGTAATTAAACATTTTCAGCTAAACGTTTTGGGGTAAATTTTAAAAGCCCTGTGCGCCAGCGCGCCTATGTTGCATAGGCCGCCGGCGCGCACAAAGCCCCGGTACTCGCGTAAGTCCCGGGGCTTTGCATGGGGGGCGTGTCAGGGGCGTGTTGGGGGTGGTGTGGCATTTGGGGGCATTCCGGGGCAGGGCCGTGGGCATGGTGCCACCTGGGGGCGTTCTGGGGGCGTGGCCGAGGCCTCTGAAGCAGCTCCTGGGCTGGGGAATGGTGCACCGGCAGCCTGCCGGTGCGCGCAAGTTCGACAAAGGTACGGGGGGATTTAGTTAGGGATGGGGGGTGGGTTACATAGGGGAAGGGAGGGGAAGCTGGGGGGGGGGGGGGGGCCGGAAAAAAAGTTCCCTTCAAGGCCGCTCCGATTTCGGAGCAGCCTTGAAGGGAACGGGGAAAGCCATCGGGGCTCCCCTCAGGCTCGGCGCACACAAGGTGCACATGTGTGCACCCCCGCGTGCGCGCTGACCCCGGATTTTATAACATGAGCGCACGTTATAAAATCGGGCGTAGATTTGTTCACGCCGGGTTGCGTGAACAAATCTATGCCCGCGGGTATGTTTTAAGATCTGCCCCATTCTGAATTCATTCAGCTTTATTTTCTCTTCATCTCCTACATCTATGCCATCTGACCCTTCAGCAGGGCACCCATCATTTGCCATAATTCTGCAGGCATAAAGTCAAACAGGATGAAAGTTCTGCAGGAAACAAAATGCTTTCCCCCCCCCCCCCCACCCTCCAGTGGTTGTATGTAGGAAATACAACAATTCTGGCACTTATCGCAAAGTGCGAAGAAGTTATCGCAATTTGCTGTAAAACCTATGCGAAGCGCTAAGATATTGCACTTTGCGATAAACAGCTATTACCATAAAACACGCCCCTTTTCCTATCACAGGCAATATTTAGTGCATTTTGATAAATCCAGGCCTTTGTTAGGTTCCCTAATTTCTGTGAAAAATGTATTTATTTAAACATGAATTTTAAAAGCCCGGTACGCACAAAAACTGGGAGATACGTGCACAAGTTTGGCCAGTGCACACCGAGCGGATTTTAAAAGCCACCCAAGTATATGAGTATTAGCCACTACGGGCACAAATGAAAAGTTCCAAAAAAGGGGCGGGCGTGGGCATTCTCTGGGTGGGCATAGGCATTCCTAGATTTGCATTCCTAGATTTCACATTGAAATTAGCGCGTAAATACTTCTGCACACAGGCGCGAGCTAGGGTCCCCTGCTGCGTAACTATACTTCTGCCATGGATGATATGCAAGTTATAAAATAAAGATAAACAGACAGATCAGCGGGGTTTTAAGGGTTGGGGCTAACAGGAGAGAAATAAAGCTATTAAATTAGGGGGCTTTGGAAGTCCTATTCCTTACCTGGTCGAACTGGGAACAAACTGGTAAAACTGGTAATAGCGTCAGTGCATGTCTTTTAAAATCCCCCCACTTATGCGGTAGAAGCAGCATTTGAGCACATAGATGCACGTCCACTTAAAATTGCACACACGTGCACATGGTCAGGCTATTTTATAACATGCACACGTATAAGTGCGTATGTTATAAAATGGATATATCCATAGGCGTGGGCCGATGAATGTGATCAAATAACCATAATGGTTCTGCATTAAAAAAAAAAAAGCCTTTATTGTGCCAACAAAAAGATATCTGCTATGCCTGGCTAGACATGAAGAAAGAATCTGTCGTTGTTGTTTGAATATTTTATTGCAAAAGAAAAAGCCACTGAATTCCTGCAGTTATAGAGGTTGCAAAGACTGCAGCAGTGAACAGGTTAATATCTGAGAATGGATCACATCTGGCTCCATTAATTCGTTTTGTTGTATGGTTTGTGTTCACCTTCAGACACGATATACTTTTTTAAATAAAAGAGATGGTAACTTTTAAATAAGCATGTGAGAGTACTTGTGCATGTGTTCCGTCTTGCTGATCTCTCCACTCTCAAGGACTTCCTGTTCCTGATTCGGTCTTGGCATCTGGACGCTCTGAGTACCCGCTCCTCGGGGGCTGCCTTGCGTTCCCGGCTATCCGCTCCTCGGAGGGCCTTCCTGCCTGACTGCTACTAGATCTGCCCCTCAGATCTCTACTCTGTCCAGGAACTATCTACTGTGAGTACCTCTACAGACTTCTACTACAAGACTCCCTTTGTGATTCCACACTGATTACCCCGACCCTTGGGCCACTACCACGTTTCTTCAGTGGAAGTCATTCAGCTTTCCTGCTCTACAGAATACCTCAACATCATCTAAAGGAGCCATTTCCGAGTTCAGGTACCGCTGCCAGTTCTTCAACATCTACTGTACGGACATCCTCGGCATACCCCGCTCCGTGGGCCACTACCGGATCCATATTACTGAAGGTGCCTACACTCATCAGAGGGGATTTATGGTATACCCCGCTCTGCGGGTCACTACCGGATCTTCTCAGCTAAGACTCATTCTGGGTAATTCCCATTGCCCAATACTGTACTACCTTATCTACCTTCTATGGATATTACTTTTTCTCTCCAAAATAATAAAGTCTCCACTTCTAGCTGTGTCCCACACCACTGAGACTGCGCCTGCTGACGGTGAGGCTCACAGGGCTCCTCCCTGTGGGCGGTGACAACTCTCATCTCAGCCCAGGGTTCATATCCTTCCTTAAACATAACACTGTTGATGCAACTCCAATATTGCTCTCTCCTCCAATATTACTCTTTGCTTAACGGGGGGGGGGGGGGGGGGGGGGGGGGGGGGAGAATCAGACTCAGAAAGCAACCAACGAGGACACTACATTTTAAGGTCTGGGAAAACTTGTAGGAGTGAGAGTAACTTGCTCATGAGGCTGTTACTACCTTTAACCAATAAGCCTGATACTTTTGATGGTACCACAAGCTTGCCGGGCAGACTGGACTGACCATTTGGACATTTCTGCCGTCATTTCTATGTTTCTATGTTTAAGGGATTGTCTTAATACGCACATTAAGACCTTACTGCATAGCATGCACAAAAACCGCTTAACACACATGTTAAACTTTCTTGCATGTGTCCTTATGTGTCTTTGGTTTCCTAAGCTTATCCCTGGGGTTTAAGACATCCTGCCTTAAGCAAAAGGTTAACAATCAGCTGCCTATTGTTCTTTTCATTAAAAAAAAAGGCTGCTCCACAGTTGTCATTTAAAGTTTATTAAACATTAATTTAAATCATGACTGACTCACTACTAATTGAGCATCTTCACGAGTTTGAGTGCATTTATTAATCATTTTAACCAGAAAGCATAACAAAATGGAAAGCCAATTATTCACTATTATTCAGATCCCCTAGTTTCTGCACCTGAGGTCAACCAGTAGGACTCTACTCATTATGATTTTGTAGCAATAGAATACTTGCTGTGACCAGGGCTATGTTTTTCTGGCTGCTGAGAGATGGCAAGTTGTCCTGTGGTGATCATAGCCCCCACAACTTGTGATCTATTTAGCAAAGGGCTAATGACATTTCTTTATATAAACACAATTTTAATTAAGATTTGGTTAGTAAGCCATAGCGAAATTCACTGTGAAATAATTGTTTTGAAAACAAAAAATATATATTCATTGATAAAAATATTATAGGACAACATCTGTGTTTTCCATATAGTCATATCCTCATCATTGTAAGGCACATGAACATGAACTGGTTAATAGAGACCCTTTAGTGATCAGGCACATAAAAAATAAATCTATTGAAATAAGTGTTATGACTCTGGTTCAGGGGAAGTGTAGGGAACACCACCTCTGGAGTGCAGTGGGACGACATGGCGAGGCTGGTGCAAGGCTTGGACAGTCAGGTACAGAGTGCAGGCAATGCTGGCATCACGGCTTGGACTGGAAAAGCGTGAAAGTAAGACTGGAAGACTGGCATAGCATGCAGGTAAGGCTGGAACTCTGGAACAGCATGCAGATAAGACGAAAGCTGGAACAGGGTGCTGGTGAGGCTGGAACTCTGGAACAGGGTTCTAGTTCCAGCAGGTAAGGCTGGAACTAGAACAGAATGCAGGTAAGACTGGAACTCAAGAACAGGATGCAAGTAAGAGTGGAACTCTGGAGCAGCATGCAGGTAAGAATGGAACAGAGTGCAGGCAAGCCTGTAACTCAGGAACAGCGTGCAGGTAGGGCTGGAACTCTGGAACAGAGTGCAAGTAAAGCTAGAACTATGAAACAGCATGTAAGTAAGACTGGAACTCAAGAACAGAGTGCAGGTAAGAATGAAACTCTGGAACAGAGTGCTGGTAAGACTGGGACTATGGCTGGGACAGGAACAGACTAAGACAAGACAAGGCAAAACAAGGACAACACAGAACATGGCTGACTAACTGAAGTTAGACTGTTTGTATTTCCCAACCCACCCCTAATTTATAGGCAGGTGCCACTTTCACAAAAAAAAAAAACCCAAACCAACAACAAAAACTTTATTGAGTTTGATCAGACCCCTGTAGGCCACTACCAGACAAATAGCGAATTCACTAATACATTTAAAGGACATTAATTAGACACATTCCTACTCCCATAGCAACCTACAACTTAACTAGGAACTGATCAAAATTGAGATGAAGGCAGCAGTCCAGCAGCAAGAGGGGGGCTTCCCAGTCTTTTGCATCGAGTGTCACATGTATGATTTTTTACACACCGGTGAGAAGTTGTACATGTGCATGCGACGCAAAGAGCTCCTGGCTCTCAGAGAAAGAGTCCGATCTCTGGAGGCTAGTGTGGCAGACCTGGAGGAGCTGAGGCAGACAGAGAGGTATATAGATGCGACCTTCAGAGACATAGTAGCCAAGTCCCAACTTCAGACTGGCAGCCCTGGTGCTGCCTTGGAGGAAGAAGGTCTCATGATTGGAGAGCATCAACCTGGTGTAGCAGGAAAGGATCCTGTAGCAAGGACCTGCTCTCCAGGTGATGCACTGTCCTTTCGTACCGAGGATATCTCCCCAAGGCCTACTGCCCAGGAGAGAAGGGTTAGGTCGGCCGTCATAGTCGGTGATTATTAGGAATGAAGACAGCTGGGTGACTGGTTGGCATGAGGATCGCCTGGTAACATGCCTACCTGGTGCGAAGGTGGAGGACCTCATGCGTCACCTAGATAGGATTTTAGACAGTGCTGGGGAGGAGCCGGCTGTCGTGGTACATATGGGCACCAATGACATAGGAAAATGTGGAAGGGAGGTTCTGGAAGCCACATTTAGGCTCTTAGGTAGAAAACTTAAATCCAGAACCTCCAAGGTAGCATTCTCTGAAATGCTCCCTGTTCCACGTGCAGGTCACCAGAGGCAGGCAGAGCTCCGGAGTCTCAATGCGTGGATGAGACGATGGTGCAAGGAAGAGGGATTCAGTTTTGATAGGAACTGGGGAACCTTTTGGGGAAGGGGGGAGTCTCTTCCGAAGGGATGGGCTCCACCTTAACCAGGGTGGAACCAGACCGCTGGCGCTAACCTTTTAAAAGGATATAGAGCAGCTTTTAAACTAGAACAAAGGGGAAAGCGACAGTCGCTCAGCAGCACATGGTTCGGAGAGAGGTATCTTCAAAGGATACTAATGATGCATTAGAATTAGGGCATCCTGACAGTGAGGTTCCAATAATAAGAAAAGTAGTCCAAATGCCTGTAACTAAAAACTCACCTGAGCTAAAAAATTCTAACTTATCCCTATCAATTAAAAAGCAGAATGAAAATACAAACAAAAAACAAACTTTGAAATGTTTGTATGCTAATGCCAGAAGTCTAAGAAGTAAGATGGGAGAATTAGAATATATAGCAGTGAATGACAACATAGACTTAATTGGCATCTCAGACATGGTGGAAGGAGGATAACAATGGGCCAGTGCTATACCGGGGTAAAAATTATATCACAATGACAGAGAGGAGCACCCGGGAGGCGGTGTGGTGCTTTATGTCCGGAATGGTTTAGAGTCCAACAGGATAAACATCCTGCCCGAGATTAAATGCACAATTGAATCTTTATGGGTAGAAATCCCTTGTGTGTCGGGGAAGACTATAGTGATAGGAGTATACTACCATCCACCTGGTCAAGATGGTGAGACTGACAATGAAATGCTAAGAGAAATTAGGGAAGCTAACCAAATTGGTAGTGCGGTAATAATGGGAGACTTCAATTACCACAGGAACAATGGTGCAGGAAAAAGTTCTCACTTCTACAAAGTAGATGAAAAAATTGTATTTATTCAAAAATCGCGAAATAGCAAAAGTTCATTATGGCAACTCCATCAGTGATAACACAAAATCTCTTGAAGTCCCCCGACACGGTCCCGTGTTTCGCACTTGCTGCATCGAGAGGGACCACTATGCAGTAACAGTCTACAATATAATAACAAGGTGGGTAAATAGTGGAAACAAAAGACTACGGTGAAAACATTACACAGACTATCACATACCTTTAAAGTTAGTGTCCGGAGCGCAAGCTCCCTCAAGCTTGACAGCCATTTAAAACACAAAAAAAGGCGCGAAGGGTAACTTCTCGCGGGATGTGACTGTTGGCGGAGCTATTCTCTCAATAGAACAGGTGCCATTCTATGTCTTTATTAAGTCCTTTGGGAAAGACAGTATCGAGGGTGAAAATCCATCGCTGCTCCCTCCGACCCAGTATGCCAGGGAAGTCCCCTCCCCGAACAGGGCACGGGACAACTTCTAGCACTAGAAAAGAGAGAGCAGAGATGGAATGGCCAGATTGTAACCAATGAGTAACCAGGGGTTCATCCACTCTGAGGGACCTAATGTTCGAACAATGTTCGATCATGCGTGTCTTAATCATGCGGGAGGTTTTTCCAACGTAAAGGAGGGCACAGGGGCATTTAATGACATTAAATGACCCCTCTTGTGGTACAGTCGGATAAGGAAAAAAGTTTAAACACCCGTCCAGTCATAGGGTGTACAAATTCTGACAAAGTCTCAGTATGACTGCACATTGTGCAGCGCTCACAGGGTCTGTGCAGCCCTTGCGCACCAGGCCGATCAGCTGAACAAGAGGCAGCTGTATGAACCAGCCGATCCCGTAAGTTTCTCTCTCTCTTGAAAGTAAAACGCAAGGGACCTTGAAATAAATCTGTGAGTGAAAGGGCGGACCAGTGACGCCGTATCATCTTCACTAACGTGCTTCCCACCACAGAGAAAGGAAGAATACAGTTATTCGCCGTATCCTCTGATACAGAGGGGACAGCAAATAGCCATTCCCGATGTGTGTACAAAGCCCGTTTAAAAGCTCTTTTGACAACCCGTGCTGGATAGCCTTGGTCTAAAAAACGGGCAGACATCGTTTGAGCTTGAAGAATAAATTCAGCTTGGGTGGAGCATAACCGGCGCAGCCTAAAAAATTGGCCTGTGGGGATATTGTCTCTAAGAGCCCTGGGGTGACAGCTATTATAGGATAACAGGGTGTTGCGATCTGTTGCCTTACGGTACAGCGTGGTCTCAAAGTGGTCTCCTACCCAAGAAATTAAAATATCTAGAAATGCAATGTGTAGGATGGATGCTGTAATTAAATTGGATGTTTACATTAAGTGAATTGACCCAGTCCAGAAACATGAAAAACTGAACGTTCCCTCCTTTACGTTGGAAAAACCTCCCGCATGATCGAACATTGTTCGAACATTAGGTCCCTCAGAGTGGATGAACCCCTGGTCACTCATTGGTTACAATCCGGCCATTCCATCTCTGCTCTCTCTTTTCTAGTGCTAGAAGTTGTCCCGTGCCCTGTTCGGGGAGGGGACTTCCCTGGCATACTGGGTCGGAGGGAGCAGCGATGGATTTTCACCCTCGATACTGTCTTTCCCAAAGGACTTAATAAAGACATAGAATGGCACCTGTTCTATTGAGAGAATAGCTCCGCCAGCAGTCACATCCCGCGAGAAGTTACCCTTCGCGCCTTTTTTTGTGTTTTAAATGGCTGTCAAGCTTGAGGGCGCTTGCGCTCCGGACACTAACTTTAAAGGTATGTGATAGTCTGTGTAATGTTTTCACCGTAGTCTTTTGTTTCCACTATTTACCCACCTTGTTATTATATTGTAGACTGTTACTGCATAGTGGTCCCTCCCGATGCAGCAAGTGTGAAACACGGGACCGTGTCGGGGGGACTTCAAGAGATTTTGTGTTATCACTGATGGAGTTGCCATAATGAACTTTTGCTATTTCGCGATTTTTGAATAAATACAATTTTTTCATCTACTTTGTGGAAGTGAGAACTTTTTCCTGCACCATTGTTCCTGTGGATTTGTATATGTGCATGGTTATGCTTCTTTAGATTTCAATTACCCCAAAATTGACTGGGTAAATGTACCATCGGGACACGCTAGAGAGATAAAGTTCCTGGATGGCATAAATTATAGCTTTATGGAGCAATTGGTTCAGGAACCGACGAGAGAGGGAGCAATTTTAGATCTAATTCTCAGTGGAGAACAGGATTTGGAGAGAGAGGTAATGGTGGTGGGGCCGCTTGGCAATAGTGATTATAATATGATCAAATTTGATTTAATGACTGGAAGGGGACAGTAAGCAAATCCACAGCTCTTGTGCTAAACTTTGAAAAGGGAACTTTGATAAAATGAGAAAAATAGAAAAAAACTGAAAGGAGCAGCTACAAAAGTAAAAAGTGTGCAAGAGGCGTGGTCATTGTTAAAAAATACCATCCTAGAAGCACAATCCAGATGTATTCCACACATTAAGAAAGGTGGAAAAAAGGCAAAACAATTACCGGCATGGTTAAAAGGGGAGGTGAAAGAAGCTATTTTAGCCAAAAGATCTTCATTCAAAAATTGGAAGAAGGATCTAACAGAAGAAAACAGGATAATGCATAAACTTTGGCAAGTTAAATGTAAGACATTGATAAGACAGGCTAAGAGAGAATTTGAAAAGAAGTTGGCCATAGAGGCAAAAACTCACAGAAAAAACGTTTTTAAATATATCCGAAGCAGAAAGCCTGTGAGGGAGTCAGTTGGACCGTTAGATGATCGAGGGGTTAAAGGGGCACTTAGAGAAGATAAGGCCATCGTGGAAAGATTAAATGATTTCTTTTCTTCGGTGTTTACTGAAGATGATGTTGGGGAGGTACCCATACTGGAGAAGGTTTTCATGGGTAATATTTCAAATGGACTGAACCAAATCATGGTGAACCTAGAAAATGTGGTAGACCTGATTGTCAATTTAAGAGTAGTAAATAACCTGGACCAGATGGTATACACCCCAGAGTTCTGAAGGAACTAAAAAATGAAATTTCAGACCTATTAGTAAAAATTTGTAACCTGTCATTAAAATCATCCATTGTACCCAAAGACTGGAGGATAGCTAATGTAACCCCCATATTTAAAAAGGGCTCCAGGGGTGATCCGGGAAACTACAGAACGGTTAGCCTGACTTCAGTGCCAGGAAAAATAGTGGAAAGTATTCTAAACATCAAAATCACAGAACATATAGAAAGACATGGTTTAATGGAAAAAAGTCAGCATGGCAAGTTTTGCCTCACAAATCTGCTTCACTTTTTTGGAGGAGTTAATAAACATGTGGATAAAGGTGAACCTGTAGATGTAGTGTACTTGGATTTTCAGAAGGCATTTGACAGAGTTCCTCAAGAGAGGTTTCTAGGAAAAATAAAAAGTCATGGGATAGGTGGCGATGTCCTTTCGTGGATTACAAACTGGCTAAAAGACAGGAAACAGAGAGTAGGATTAAATGGACAATTTTCTCAGTGGAAGGGAGTGGGCAGTGGAGTGCCTCAGGGATCTGTATTGGGACCCTTACTTTTCAATATATTTATAAATGATCTGGAAAGAAATACGACAAGTTAGGTAATCAAATTTGCAGATGATACAAAATAGTTCAGAGTAGTTAAATCACAAGCAGATTGTGATAAATTGCAGGAAGACCTTGTGAGGCTGGAAAATTGGGCATCAAAATGGCAGATGAAATTTAATGTGGACAAGTGCAAGGTGAGGCATATAGGGAAAAATATACCATGCTATAGTCACACAACGTTAGGTTCCGTATTAGGTGCTACTACCCAAGAAAGAGATCTAGGCGTCATAGTGGATAACACATTGAAATTGTCAGTTCAGTGTGCTGCGGCAGTCAAAAAAGCAAACAGAATTATTAGAAAGGGAATGGTGAATAAAATGGAAAATGTCATAATGCCTCTGTATCGCTCCATGGTGTGACCACACCTTGAATACTGGGTACAGTTCTGGTCGCCGCATCTCAAAAAAGATATAATTGTGATGGAGAAGGTACAGAGAAGGGTAACCAAAATGTTCAAGGGAATGGAACAGCTCCCATATGAGGATAGACTAAAGAGGTTAGGACTTTTCAGCTTGGAGAAGAGACGGCTGAGGGGGGATATGATAGAGGTGTTTAAAATCATGAGAGTTCTAGAACGGATAGACGTGAATCGGCTATTTACTCTTTCGGATAATAGAAAGACTAGGGGGTAATCCATGAAGTTAGCATGTGGCACATTTAAAACTAATCGGAGAAAGTTCTTTTTCGCTCAATGCACAATTAAACTCTGAAATTTATTGCCAGAAGATGTGGTTAGTGCAGTTAGTATAGCTGTGTTTAAAAAAGGATTGGCTAAGTTCTTGGAGGAGAAGTCCATTACCTCCTATTAATTAAGTTGACTTAGATAATAACCACTGCTATTACTAGCAACGGGAACATGGAATAGACTTAGTTTTTGGGTACTTGCCAGGTTCTTATGGCCTGGATTGGCCACTGTTGGAAACAGGATGCTGGGGTTGATGGACCCTTGGTCAGACCCAGTATGGCATTTTCTTATGTTCAGTGTTGCCTTTTCATAGATAAAGTTGTTACTGTTTGAGTGCTGGCAGTTAGGGCTGTCTTGGTATGGGAGGTTTACTGTATTGTAATTGTAATTCCATTTATTCATGGCTTTCTGAGGGCCAAACCCACACCCAACGCACATTATAAAATGCCTATTTCCATAGAAATGCCAAGTGACTTTTTTGTAGAGTTTTCCAGTCGGCACCACAGAAGTGCATGCAAATATAATATGCATGTGGAAGTGATATTTTTGGCTCAGAAGACTTTACTATTGAATGTTCTTTTTTAAGTAAAATTTGTTATAAATACATAATTGAATTGTGTATGTCCGTAGAGGGTGTTTGTGTTTGGGGGGGGGGGGGGCATAGCATGTTTGCAAGTCTGTAAGGTTTGCCTAGAGTACCTAATATCCTTCCCTTGACCATGGAAAGGGTATTAGGGGTTGGTGGGTGGGTGTCAATTTTTGAAAATATAGATTGCTGGAGAGAGCTGGGCTTTATTTGAAGAGCTTGGGACAGAGACTAACTGAATTGTGGGTGGAGGGAGGAAGCACAGGGTAGCAAAAAGGCTGGCAGTGACCCTGGACTGTAGCCAGTATGTGTGTATGTATATTTGATGAAGAGGGAATGGAATCAGCCTGTGTGTGCAATCAGCCTGTACGTGTGTGTGGAGACGAGGGAGTGTAATCAGCGCGCGCACGCATGCGTGTGTGTGTGTGTATGGAGGAGAGGGAATGGGACCAGTCTGTGAGTGTGTGTGTGTGTGGAGAAGAAAGAGTGGAGTCAGCATGTGTTTGTGTGTGTAGGAGATGGAGTGGAACCAGCCTTTGTGCGTGTGGAGGAGTGGAGCTCAAAAGCAGCATGTGTGGGTTTATATGTGGAGGAGAGGGAGTAGAGCCTGTGTGTGTGTGTGTGTGTGTGTGGGAGAGGGAATAGAGTCAGCTTGTGTATGTGTGGAGGAGAGTGAGTAGAGTCAGGGTGTGTGTGTGTGTGTGGGAGAGGGAATAGAGTCAGCTTGTGTATGTGTGGAGAGTGAGTAGAGTCAGGGTGTGTGTGGACCCTTGTGTTGGAATGAAGTTGGCACCACCTACTGGAACGACCTAGTATGTCCTCACTGCCAACTGGCGGAGAGCATGTTGCAGAGACTGCGCTGGTGCTTTGCCTATACCAGTCCCTTTTCCCTCGGGTTGAGCCTTTGGGTTCTGGGGACCGGCAGGTCTTACGTGATGGTCTCTGGTGAAGACCAAGGAGAGATTCTGAGGATGGGTTGTAGTTGGGACAGAAAGGTAAGTAGGGAAGATTGATGGTCACAGGCTATGGTCGAGGCAGAAGGCAGACAAGGATGGTCAGGTCACAGGCTATGGTCGGTACTGGAGGTCAATCCAAGGGAAAGCAAGGCAAGACTGGACGAGGCTGAAGATGAGAAAGGCAAGGCAAGGCTGGACACAGGGGCAGCAACTAGGCAGAATCAACCTGTTGCTGAGGCAGTGAGAGGGGGTCAGTGGAGGCCTTAAATACACGGCTAGTCGCTTGACATCATCTGAGGGCGTCATGGACCTTTCCTGCTGTGGGCCCTGTAAGTCTGGCCAGGTTTGGTGGGCGCATCGAGAGGAAAAAGGAGCAGTGATGTCCTGCTGCATGTCGACGAGCTGGCAGTGTCCTGCCGCGCTTTGGGGGCCCAGCAGTGTGGGGTGAGTGAGCCAGATCAGGGGAGCAGCCCGCGAGCCAGCAAATGGAACAGTACCCCCCTTCTTAAGCCCCCCTCAGCAGGGTCAGAGAGGAATTTTCTATGGAAGCCTTTTCTGCCACGGGCCCTTTAAGTCTGGCTGGGTTCAGTGCACAAGTGCCTAGGGGTGCATTGGGAGGGAGGAGCAGTGGCATCCTGCCGCATGTTGATGAGCCAGCGGTGTCCTGCCACACTTCAGGGGACTGGCGGTGTGGGGTGAGTGAGCCGACAAACGTAACAGTGTATTTGTGGAGGAGAAGGAGTGGAGCCAGCATGCATGTGCCTGAGGGAGAAGGAGCTAATGTATGGAGCCAATTAAGCTAGATACTTCACTTAGATGCAGTTCCAGCACTGCGCTCTACATTAATGGCAGGGGTGGAAGGGAATTGGAACCAAAAGGTTACTAAGGGCCAAGAGTAACAGATAAGTATGAGAAAAAAAACCAAGTGTGAAAGCTTGCTGGGCAGACTGGATGGGCCGTTTGGTCTTCTTCTGCCGTCATTTCTATGTGTGTGTGTGTGTGTCTGAGAGAGGAAGCCAATATTTGTGTGTGGGTCTGTCCCTAAAAGAAAGGAGCCAGCCAGCGTGGGTGTCTATGAGCATGTGTGCGTCTGTGTGAGCATGAGGATGAATGTGTGTGTATATGAGATAGGAGAATGTTTGTGCACTTCCCTTCCCCTCACACTACTCCACAAAAGTCTCAGGGTGAACGGAAATGAAAAGTTCCCAGGTTTAGAGAGTGATTTTTTTTTATCCTTATTGATTTTAATTAATTGAGTTTTATTTGATGTGTGTGCTGTTTTGAAATATTGTATTGGTATTTGGGAAATTTGAAAAATATATTATATGAGTTTTTAATTATTAGATGTTATTCTGTTCATTGCTGTTTTGAAATATTAATTCTTTTTATTAGTATGGTTTTACTATTATGATTGATGTTTTATATTTCTTGATTTTATTGTTTGATGTTTTCTGAGGCTGGTGATGTTTCTGTTTTTTATTGAGGCACTACATTCAGAGTCTGACTTGTTGTGGTTTCCAGTTCAGTTTATGTCTCCACTTTTCCATTTATACTGTATTGTCACTTTATTTTTTATTTGGTGACGGTCTGTTTGTGTTCATGTGTGATTGAGATTAATTATTCTGCTAATGTGTCGTTTCTATGTAGGAATCTATAGAAGCTTAGGGGGTCATTTTCTAAGCCTATCGTACGCGACAGCTTGCCGGGGGCAGAGTCGGGGAGGCGAGAAGGCGGACACAGCGCTATCTTCCCTGGCGGCGATAAGGTAAGTTAAGTTATCATCACCAGTAGTGCGCCCAATAGCGCCACCTTTCACGATGGAGCTATTGGGTGCGAAAGCCAGCAGTGATAACACTGCAGTGATGCGATCGCTGCCGGCTTTCGCAGGCCTCCCCCCCCCCCGCTTCCTGTTACCACTGGATTTTCCATTCTCTGCGAGAATGGAAAATCCAGGCCTTAGTTTGTTCTGTTTTCCTAAGCAGAGGTATATTGTTTTTTTAGGGCCTGGTGTAAAGTTTTCAGGTTCACCTTTTCATAGGGTTGTAACTGTTTGTGTGCTTGCAGTTCGTGCTATTTTGGCATGGGAGGCTTATTATATTGTAATTTAGTTTGCTCATAGCTTTCTGAGGATCAAGTCCACACCCAACATGTGTTACAATAATCCTAATACCTTATGGGTTCCTAATGTCTTTTTGGCGTTTATGCAGGATTTTCTGGTTGACACCACAGCAGTGCATGTAAATAAAAATATCACAACAGCATGTATATTGTATTTCAAAAGACTGTACTTTGAGTGTCCTTTTTCATGTAAAAAATATTATAAATGCATAATTTGAAATAGTGTGTAGAGAAGGCCATAGTGGGGGGGAAGGTAGGGTACAAAGCTTTAAGATTCACTTAGGGTGCCTAATACCCTTATACTGACTCTGATTAGAAAAAGAATGCAAAATAAATGTTAAAAAAAACAGAATGCGTAGGGGCCAGCACAGTAATTGTTTGCACAGGGATGCAAAAAGGTTAGCACTGGCCCTGCACGGCAGTGCCCTGTGATGACACATTGGTGGAGTTCCCACGCCTCCCCAGTGGAGACCCTGCATGGTGGTGCTGTGTAGTGATGCTCTGGTGGATGATTGTGAGGGAGAAGGGAGGTGCCAGGGAGACAACACAAATATATTGGCTCCTGGGTGATGGAGACCATAGCTACGCCTCTGGCCTAGGGCAACTCCTGGAGCAGGAAAGGCAGCATGTAGTATGTGAATGTTTTTGGATAGGTGCTGATTAGTTTCATTTCCAAGCAAACTTAAGACTTGAAAAATGAGATAGCAACAGTTTTAAGACTATTGCACAGTATAGCATCTCTAGCCAGAAGAAGTATTTAAGAGGGTGGGGGGACTCAAGCCAAAGTGACATATCCACAGATCAGGTATACCCTCTACAGCAGTGGTTCTCAACCTTTTTTCTGTCAGGATACACCTGACAGATGGTTTATTTATTTATTTAACATCGTTTTTTATGCCGACATTAAAATACACATCATATCGGTTTACATCGTAATGAAAGGCTGAAATTACATTGAACGGGGGTGGGGGGAAACCATGAGAACAGTGAACAAGAGAATAGGGGCTCTAGGGAAGAGCCTGAGAAGTCAAGCAAGGAAGGGGGAAGAGGAGAGGGATATGAACATATTTACAAAATTGCAAATGAGTATGAATATGAGTATGAACATACGTGACACACTGAACACATGACCATCATAGGGCTAAATGTAAAAGTACAGTTTGCATCCACAGGAACCCCTCCCCCCCCGACCCACAATTATGGATGAAAAGCAGAATTATGACATTCCCCGTACAACTCACAAAAAATATATTCTAGTTCTAGTGTCATCTCAGTAACAGCAACACAAACTCCAACTACCAGGCTTAATAGTCCTACTTAAGAAAAGACAGCAGTTTATCATTAATGCATGTCCTCTTGAGAAAATACAACAAATAAGACTGATATAGTAAAATACATCACCTCGGTCACATACACAGAACCGACCTAACATACTCCCAGGATCTGCAATAATGCATATAAACTAATCTGCACACAGTTACACCTGTATTATGGAATGCACTCAAACAGTAACAACCATACCTATGAAAAGGCAACACTATAAATATTAAATCAGGCCCTAAACACCAATACACCTCCTATTAGGAAAACAGAACTAGCCAAGTAGCTATAGATCCCAACACAGAAATAATTGTATAACTATACTAATAAGCAGAATAAATGTTTCACAACAACTATGAACAGAATAATATCCAACAATTAAAAACTCATTAAAATTCTTTAAAATTCTCCAAACACCAATAAAATATTTCAAAACAGCAGACACATCACATAATATTCAGTAATTAAAATGGCAGTCAATCAAGAAAAATAAACTTAAAAAGCCACCTTTACTAACCCCCTCCAGCAGCTCTCCTACTCCTCTTCCATGCAGGCCAGTAGCACACACCAGAAACAGTAATGGCTGAAGCTCTGTACTCATGGTCCTCTTCCTTAGTGCCCACGACCAGTCTCTCTGTCTCTTACACACACCCATACCAGTTACACCCCCATGACCAGTTTCTGTCTTTCACACATACACACACCAATCATCTCCCGACCAGTCTTTCTCTCTCATACACACACACACACACAGGCTTCCCACTTCCATGTTCTATCTTACATATACAGGCTTCTCACTCCCATGCTGTGTCACACACCCCCAGGTTTCTTACTCCTATGCTAGCTCTCTCCACATGCACAGGCTTCTCATTCCCATAATCACTTTCTCTCTCACACACACACACATACCAGTCACACTCACATACCAGTTTCTGTCTCTCACACACTAATCATCTCCTGACCAATCTTTCTCTTACACACACACACACATACACACACACACCAGTCACCTTCCCGAACAGTTTCTCTCTCTCATAAATACACAGGCTTCCCAATCCCATATTCTATCTTACGTTTAGGCTTCTCACTCCCATGCTGTGTCTCACACACACCCGTTTCTCACTCCTATGCTAGCTCTCTCCACATGTACAGGCTTTTCATTCCCACAATCACTTTCTCTCTCACACACACACATCTCCCTGACCAGTGACTTCCATTGTCTCTCCTATATACACAAACACATCACCTCTCTGACCAGTTTCTCTCAATCACACACATGCTCTCTCTGACACACTTTACATAGATGATCTCAATCAAATGCTCTCACTTACACACAGGCTTTCAGTCACACATGCACACTCTCAATCACACATACATTCTCTCACAGACAGGCTGGCTGTCTCTCTCATTTCCTCCTCCCCCCGAGTACAAATGGTAGCTGCAGCAGCCTCCTCCTCCAGCCCCGGCAGGCCAAGAAAGAAGAATCCCATCGGCCCCGGGAGGCTAATTCTGCTGTCTCCTGTGCCAATTTCTGGCTGCTTCTGATTTTGCTTCAGGCCCATGCTACTGCTCGGGGCCGCTGCTGCCGCCGCTACTTTTTCATGCGGCATGGCTCTTTCTTCTTCCCGCGCACCCCACTGCACATCACTTCCTATTCTGGGCCAGGGTGGGGGCAGGTGTGGAAAGAAGAAAAGGCCCAGCCGCAGTTGCCAGCCTCCACTAACACTGCTGCAGTTCCCATCCAGGCTTGAACGTGCTGATAGCCCAGGCGGCAACGGCAGCAGTGCCTGCCTCTCGCTCGGTGAAGGAAGAAGGGGGAAGAGCAGCGGGAGACCGGTAGCACACAACACACCTGCCGCTGCTTGGCAACACACAGGTTGAGAAGCGCTGCTCTGTAGCATGATCCCCTGCTTTTAAATTGGCTATAAAGGACATGGTAAGAAAAGGTCCCAAGGATATTCTATGCAATTAAAAATTCCTGGTCAGTTTCAACCACACAGTAAAAACTACCATTAAAATTATTTGATAACATCATTTAACTTATTCTTCTATATGAATATAGGAGTGAAGTCTGGAATCTATACAGCAGGGGTGGCCACAAACAAGATTGATTTTCAGAATATTGTCAATGAATACGTATGTGATAGATTTGTTTACGATGGAGACACTGCATGTAAATATATCTCATGCATATTCATTATGAATATCTTGAAAACCAGGCCTGGTTGTGGTTCTTGAAGACTGGAGTTGGCCATCTGTGCTATACAAGATGGGACAGAATCTCAATATAAATATGGCACCTCCAGTTCTTCAAGGCACAATAAATACACAGAAATTACCCTGAAATAGGCCCAGTATACTGTATTTCCCTCACCATACAAATAAAAATATATATTTTCCAATTCCGGTATTATCTCAATAACAGCAACACAAAAACCTTTCATTGCCAGACATGTTGTGAAGTAACACAAAACCCTGTAAAAAAAAGTCACTCAGAACCTATGTTGCAAACTTGCCATACCATAATATTATTAACTCCCAGAACTCAAACAGCAACAATGCTATTATGAAAAAGCAGCACTGCAAATATTACTTCAAGCCTTAAAACAGTGGCTCCCAAACCTGCCCTGGGGTGGGGATCCTCAGTCAATTAAGCTTTCAAAACATCCACAATGAATATGCATGAAGTATATTTACATGCACTGCATCTACTGTATGCAAATATCTCTCATGCTTATTCATTGGGATGTCCTGAAAACCAGAATTATTCTGTGGCACTCCAGCTCAAGCCTGGAGTTGCCTAGCCCTGTGCTAGCAGAACCTCTTACCTTGGTTACACAACCAGAACACAGACAGACTCTCACATATGGGCCCACAAATTAGAAACTGAAAAATGCAGGCAAAAAACTGAAATTGGAAACCCTGCAAAGCCACACCCTAAGAGCAGTGCAACACTGGAGAAAGTGAAAAAATGCATTTCCACCTACTCTGAGCAAAATACAAAGACATACAAAAAAATGCACATTCCCAAAGCTGACATGGGGGTGGGAAGTAGCATGGCACTGGCACCATCTGTCCCTGTCACTCTTTCCCCAGTATCCTATTCCTAGAGACCTTCATTTTTAGTTTTTATTTTAAATTTGCTTGGGAATTTCAATGTTAAAACAAAAAAGAAATCCATGGAAAAATGACTTTTCCACTAATTTTTCTCCTGTGTGTAATAACAATGTCTTTTTTCCTCTGATTTGTTTTGTTACAATATGGAAATTCCCATAAAAAAATTAAAACTGAAAACGACCTTACCTATTATCCCCCATCAATCTTTCACCAACTTCCTATTCCCTCATTTCAACCCTCTGTACTCACCTCCTTCCCTTCCTCTGCCTTCCCACTTTGATCTCCACTCCTTTTGCTTCCAGCCCCTTACTCAGCTTCCTATCACTATTGTTTTACCACCTCCCCAGACCCATTCCTACCTTCACAGACTTGCCCCTTCTGATGCCTCTCACTTTCCCTCCAGGTGATTCACACTGCTGCCCAACGCCCCTCCCTCTTTATTTTTCTGTACTTTTCTTACCCCCATATTGGTTCATATTCCCCAGCCCATCTAACACCTCCTCTAATCAATTCTCAGACCCCCCCCCCCCCAAATCCTGATCAGTCTGTGCCCCCGCTCTCCTCCACCTCCAAGTTCTTGTTACGCGCCCATCACCCTATTTCCAAAACTTAGCCCTTCCTTCTTCCCAGAGACCCTTCTTGTACGGCTGTTCCCCGCCAAGTTCCATTCTTTCCCCCCTTTCCGACCGAAATGCCCAAGTTCCCGCTCCTGCCCTACTTCCCGCCTCCCCGCTGTTGTTCTGCTCTCCTCAGATGTGTGCAAAGAATCACGCACGTCGTTTCTCTGATATATGAAGCGCTGGAGCTCCTTGGAACCCGTCCTCCAAACAGCTCTGTTCTCAGCCACCCCAGCAGCACGAGCGGGGAGGCGCTCGCGCCAGTCACGGCATTCGCGCCGGGAGCGAGGTTGGGGCTTACGAAGGGATTTGGGCGGCGGGGGGAGAGGCGCTTGCCACCCCCGACGGTGTCACAGCTGCCGTGAGGTGGACCGTGGAGACCTGTGGAAAGTGGAGCGCGGAAAATGTGAGCTCGGTTGCGAGGAAAGGGTAGACAGACAAACAAACAAAAACCATGAGCAGCTCTTTCCCCAGGAACACGAAGACGGAGCATTTCAGGAGGGTCGCTATCAGGAGGAAGTCGAACCCCTGCTTGACCAATGTCTCCCAAGCCTTGGCCGTGTATAATGCGAAGAAGGCCGAAGACGCCAAAGGTGAAAGTGGAAATGAAGCAGGTAAATAACTTCAGATTTATTTACTCCTTGCGTCCTTCGCCTGAGGGGAAAGGTTGGAAAACTTCGCCTTCTCCCTCTTAAGTGATACAAACTTATTCTGCCAGAGCCCAGTTTTTTTCCTAGAAGCAGGTCTCCTATTTATGTTTTAACAGAAAATTCTTAAAACGTGTACAGGTCAAAGTTACATTTGTATCTGTTAATGATTTTTTTTGCCATAGGTGCGCAGGAAGAAGGATGTAGTCTTCTGACCGCCCGGCTTGGTTTGTGTACAAGACAAAGTGTAACGTGCTAGAACTAATATCTAATACATTACAACCATAGCTCACGTGAGCACCATATAGCTAGGGATAATTGTCCTGTATTACATAAATTTGCAAAGATTTCAAGATAAAGAAACTTCTAGGTAAACTGCTGAAAGTTGCTGCGGGAGGGCCCAGCCTTTCTAACAATCTTACTCAGTTTTTAAAGGCGCCGAGTGAGAAGCAACCAGGAAGCAGTCCATAGTTAACCGGAGATGTGCATACCGGTAGTTTATGAACTAAGATCCATATATATATATGCTCTATTAGCAAGCACTGCACACTGTTCTTAGTTTTCAGACTTTCCTAGACCACTTGTCCTAGAACTTTAGACATAACTTATGGTCATGGACAATTAGCAAGTAGAGATCCTACTATATTGGGTGGAGGTGGAGGCAGAGGACTATTTGTTAAATGTCGCACTTTGTTTTCAGTTTTTATTTTAACAAACATTTCTAGGAAAAACAAAATAACCGAAAAAGAAGGTCCTTAATTTTTCTGAGCATATTCTATAATTAACTCAACATTTTTCAAAAATATTCCTGGATTTATCAGTATAGTTCCACAATGTATGTGTGTTGCATGATGAGATAAGATTACATAAACTTACTACTAAAGTATATGGTAGAGCCCTAATATTCACTAAACAAATTGTTTAGGTGTTGGACTTTCAATTGAGTTTTGGTTTTTTTTTTCCTTTTCTTCTCCTAATAATATGACACTAGACACAGGACCTGATGTTCTTTATATTATTTCTGTTTAGGTGCTTTCACAGTAGAAATGTAAACTGGTTTATATCGTGTGTGTGGATATATATATAATATTTCCTGCCTGAAGACATCATCTAAATGTATTTTTCTCTTTATATGTTGAACATTTTCCATTTTATTCTAGCCAGGAATATAAAATTGAGAACTTTTACCATGAACTGGACTGAAATAGTTTCTATACTGCAGCCTGTTTATTCCAGTTCTGTGCTAGTTTCAAAAATCTATACAGAGTCTAAGATTCAGATTTAAGGATACGGTAAAATAAATACAAAGAAACCTGTAAGTCAACCTGCTTGTTTAAATTTGCCCAAAGCCTTAATTCCCTGCAACATCTGGAAGGAAAACAAACTATTCCACAAAGTACAATGCAAGCAAAAATTTGTGTAAAGAGAATTTTGAGACATTAGCCTGCTCCATAAATTTAACCTTTTTGCCCAAATGTTTTGCTTGTACAGTTTATCCATATATTTTGGCCAGATCTTTAAATCTAACCCCCAAGCCCGAAAGAAATACTAGTTTAAACCATACAAAATATGAAATATAGGTGTACTAAGGAACTCTATGAGCCAATATTTCTTACTTGATCAGGCAAGTAGTGAAATCTTAATGTGAATTATCAACTTTTTATTTTATTCCTGCCCGTACAAGGGAAAACATTTTATGCATGCCCTTAAGAAAAAAGTTTGACATGAAAGGATCTGTCTGTTGTAGTCCTCAGTACTTTCACTAAATTAACTCATTCAGAAGCATTTCAGTAAAATAACTTGAATTTAGCTAGTTTGATAAAGACTGTATAGCCTCTCATCCTGTTTTATCATTTTATTGTCCATCTCTGCACCTTTTCTTATTCTGCTATTTTATTTTTGAGATGGGGCAACCAAAACACCATGGTTCAATACAGAGGCATTATGAAAGTCTATTTTATTTTTTATTCCTTTTTGGATCATTCTTAACATTCTATTTGGTTTTTGAACATCGCTGCATACTGAGCTGAGGATTTTAATGCAAATTAAAATTATGAATGTTAATTTTATAAACTGTTATGAACTTGATATGGAACGACAGTATTTAAAATGGCTAAATAGTATACAAGGAATCCAAGATTCTTTTCCTGGGTGAATACCCAGCATTGTATATCTGTAGTTGGATTTATGCTTGCTTAACTTTGCACTTTTCCACATTAAATTTCATATGCTCTTTAGATACCCAGTCTCCCTCTATGTAGGCCTTGGGGGTGATTGTATTAGACTGGTTCAGTCAGCAACAGGTTTTGCGGCTCCATCTTTCCCTTGAAAAGAGGTCAGTAGCATAGTACTATTTATTTCAGGTCTCTTAGAAAGGGCTGTGAGTTCTCCTTTTCTTTTGGTCCCCATGCACAATGGTAGAACTCTTCTTAAGTAGTTCCCCACATGGATCCTTCTCTTCTCCAGGGATAACAACCAGGTATTTTTTCAGACATGTTTATCCTAGATTTCTTACTGACAGCTATCAGGCTCTCCCCCTGTGCTAATCATGATTCCAGGTATCTGCTGATCAGGGGATTAGTAAAGGCTCCCATGAGAGGGAGAGACTCTTATTTCTCCTTTAATTTGATGTCTAACTGTTCAGGGCCAAGCCAGAGCAGGAAAGCCATTCAGCCACAACCAGGATTATGCAGGTGTAACACTCCTAGACTGACTGACTGATTATCTTGAATAGCAATTAGTTTTTTTTTTCCCTGACTCTGGATATAGGAAGTCCCTTTCATATCCAAAGAAGAAAGTGGCCTTATGGTCTTTAATATCAGAGGCTCAAGACCTTACTTCCAATGTCCAGATTTCCCATTTTTATGTTTACCCTGAGCAGGGCCTGTTCTGCAACTCCTGGGCTCCAGGTAGTCCTGGGGGAATGCTGTGCTACTGCGGAGTACAGAATGTGTGCAGAATTTCCCCCCCCTCCCCCGTGCAGAACTACCAAATTCTGCGCAGAAAATGTCAGAGGAGGCGCCGTTCGTGCCAAAGATTAAGGCCCTGGTGAGAGTGAAGGTGTGTGGGGAGGGGGTGTGAGAAATGGAAAGGGAAGAGGAGGGAGGGGTGTGAGGGAGAGGGGGAGGCGAGAGAGAGTGTGTGTGTGTGTGGGGGGGGGGGTGCTTGAGTGTGAGTGCCAGAGAGAGGGAGCCTATATGAGGAGATTGTGGAGGAGTGTGTATGTGTGTGAGAGATTGGGAGCTCGTGTGTATGAAAAAGGGATCCTGTGTATGTGAGGGTGCTAGCCTGTGTGAAGGAATTGTGTGTGTGTGTGAGAGGGGATGCATGAGAGAGGGTCATACGTAGCCTGTGTGAGGGTGTATATGTAAGAGAGAAAGGGAGCTTATGAGGGTGTGTATGCAAGAGAGAGGGACCCTGTATGAGGGGATGTGTGTGAGGGAAGTACTGAGAATGGGGTCAAACTCTGGGAATGGTGATAGAGGAGAGAAAGACTGATACTTCACGCATATCCAGCATAGCTCTCTGCTTCAATGGCAGGGGAGAAAGTCTGATACTTCACGCATATCCAGCATAACTCTGCTTCAACGGCAGGGAGAATGAAGAAAAGTGGATCTACATACAGACAACAACCAACAAGGACTGAATTACATAGTCTGGGTAAACAAATAAGAATGGGTGTAGCTTGCTTATTGCAGCGGTTACTACCCCTAACTAATTGACGGGCTGATACAGTAAGGAGCGGTAGGAAGAGCTGCGTTAGTGCCGGGCGCACCCGCGTTTGCCGCACGCACAGTCCTCCTCACCTACCGCTCGATACTGTATTTAAATAGCTTGTAAATGCAAGCCGTGTCCAAGAAGCGTCTGTGAAGCGTTAGGCCCGCGCAACCCATTTTACTGTATAGGCGCTTAATATAGCGCCTATATAGTATCCTGGGTGCGCTGGTACCTGTCATTTCAAATGTCATTTGAAATGACAGGCACCAGGAAGTGGATCCCAACTTTAACCCATGAAAACCTAAAATCCCCTCCTCCCGAAGCGGCTCGACATGTACCAGCTTACCTTTTGTTGCTTTTCAGCCCTTTCAGCCTTCTCTGCCGTCCTCCGGAGGGGGCAGCCGGCGGCAAAAGCAGCTTCCATTGGTCCCCCGCGCAGGTCCCGGTTCTCCTGGCTCTCGATGATGTTCCAGCAGGTACTCCGTGGCGCAGTTCGGGCTCTCGGCTCCAACGGCTAGAGCCAGCGAAGCGCATGACGTTACGGCGGGCGTGACGTCACCCACCCGTTCATGTGCTTCATTGGCTTGAGCGCCCAAATTGACGGGCGCTCAAGCCAATGAAAGCACATGGACGGGCGCTCAAGCCAATAAAAGTACGCTTCGCTCGCGCCGTAACGTCATGCGCTTCGCTGGCTCTAGCCGTTGGAGCCGAGAGCCCGAACCACGCCGCGGAGTACCTGCTGGAACATCATCGAGAGCCAGGAGAACCGGGACCTGCACGGGGGACCAATGGAAGCTGCTTTCGCCGCCGGCTGCCCCCTCCGGAGGACGGCAGAGAAGGCTGAAAGGGCTGAAAAAGCAACAAAAGATAAGTTGGTACATGTCGAGTCGCTTCGGGAGGAGGGGATTTTAGGTTTTTAGGTTTCCTTTTGGGGGAAAGTTTGCCGTCTACCCTTACCCCTGCCTCTAACGCAGGGGTAGGGGTAGGCGATAAATTAGCAGGTTAAACGCACGGCAAAACTGCAGGTTAAAAAAGCGATAGTCGGGGCGCGCGTTACTGTATGGGAGGGAATAGCTAATTCGTTAGTTTACATCTAATATACATGCCGCAGGCGGAAGGGGTTACCCGATGAATTAAAGAGGCAGTAAGAATGGGTTAAAGGGGATAGTCTATCGCGGGTTGGACTAACGCGGCCGAAAGGTGAGTAGAAAGCGGGTTAGAAGCAGGGTAACCACGGCCGCACTTTACTGTATTGACCTGTGAGCTAGATATTTCACTTAGAAGCAGTTCCAACACTGCTCTCTACATTAATGGTGGGGGTGGAAGGGAAATAGAACCAAAAGGTTACTAAGAGCCAAGAGTAACAGATAAGTATGAGGAAAAAAAAAGTGCAAAACTTGCTGGGCAGACTGGATGGGCCGTTTGGTCGTCTTCTGCCGTCATTTCTATGTATCTATAGAGTAGAAAGGGTTGAGCCTAGAGTTGGAAGTGAGAGATATTGGTAGGTGGAGGAGTTGGGGGTTTGAGAGGGCAAAGTGGCCAGGAGAGTAGGGCGAGCAAGTGGAAGGAACACTCTTACAGTGAATAGAGAAATTCTTCTCAAAATATTTAAAATTCTGCATCTTTAAGTAACTTTTTTTTCTGTATTAATTTAAAATGTAATTACTTAGACTGTCATGTAAATTGTGTTTTGACCAATATAAAGTTTGCAGAATTTTAAGTTTTTGTGTGTGGAATTCCCCCAGGAGTAGCTTCAGGGAAACCAACGTGAATGTAGTATCTTGGATGCAGACCTACATACATCTTGCTCAGGATCCAGTAATCCAGTGTCACAAAGCTACTTTACCTCTCTTTAGGGAGGTTTAGAAGGAGGCTTTTAATAGGTGACCCTTGCAGGGAATGGATTTGGAGTCTCTTTCATAGTTAGTTATTTTGTGCCAAGTTTGGGAGGGAAGTTATGATCCATGATAGCTGAAGCAGGGCTTCTAGCACAGGAGTATCCTAGGACAATGGTTCTCAGCCTTTTTCCCATCATGTCACACCTGACAGACCACACTCACATGTGACATACTGCTCATTATAATTCATGGTGGAAATAAAAAAATAAAGGCCCAGTATTATTTTTATTGTTAAGAATGACACAAGGGAAAGATACATATTCTGTCTGAACAGAAATTGCATAAATAGTAAACATCCCACACCAAAACAGCACCAATTTCCAGTACTCAAACAGTAAACGCCTTAGCTTAAGAAAAGGCAATACTGAAAATATTACACCAGGCCTTAAGACACCAATACACTTCCTATTAGGACAATGGAACAAGCCAGACTACTATAGAGCCCTACACAGAAACTATACACCAGCAGAAAACCTCACCTGAATCACATGTGCTGACCCTCACCTAACAAAGAATAAAGAGACCAAAATGCATAACCAGAATCATGCAGACAAAAACTGAATTGGAAACCGCAACAAGCCAGAGTCTCTGTATGCAGTGTAACAAAGGAAAAAAAGAAACATCACCAGTCCTTATAAAACAAATCAAGAAATATAAAATCAATAGCAGTAAAACCATACTAACAAAAAGAACAGATTATTTCAAAACAGCTGATGAATGGCATATCCAATAATTAAAAACTCATATCAAAAATTTCTAGATACCAATAAAATAGTTCAAAATAGCAGACACAAAAGCCCAATAATGAAAAATGATACAAAAAATGTTTTGCTCTGCATACCTGGGAACGTTTGATATCCAGGTGCCCTGAGATTGTTTTGAATTGTGTCATCTGCAAATTTGATTACTTCACTCATTGTTCCCCTTTCCAGATCATTTATACATTTATTAAAAAGCACCGGTCCCAGCACAGATCCGTGAGGCACTGCACTGAAAAAGGCTGGCTATTTAGTCCTATTCTGTTTCCTATCTTTTTTTAACCAGTTTGTAATCCATGATAGGATATTGCCTTCTATCAAGTGACTTTTTAATTTTCTCAGAGGTCTCTCATGGGGCACTTTGTCAAGCGCCTTCTGAAAATCCAAATATACTACATCCACTGGCTCACCATTATCCACAAATGTATTAACCCCTTCAAAAAATATAGCAGACTGGTAAAGCAAGATTTCCCTTGTTTAAATCCATGCTGCCAGTGTCCCATTAAGGCACGTTTTTCTATATGCTCTGTGATTTTATTTAGAATAATTTCTACTTTTTTTTTCTTGGCCCTGAAGTTAGCCTTGCTGGTTTATAATTTTCAGGATCAACCCTAGGAGCTGTTTTTTAAAGATTGGGTTACGTTGGCCACTCTCCAATTTGTGTATAGTGAATGATTTAATGCAAGATTACAAACAGGGACCTTAATTTTCAGATTTTATTTTGCCTGCAAATTTCAACATTATAACCAAAAAAAGTTGGAAAAATTACTTTTGATGTAAAACACAGGAGAAAAATCAATGGAAGTCATTTTTCCACTGATTTCTTTTGTGTTCAAACATGAAATTCCCAGGGAAAATAAAATAACTGAAAACGAAGGTACCTAGTTACAAATTACTAGTAATAGATTTTTAGTTCTTTCTGAACTCTGGGGTACATAGGATCTGGTCCGATGATTTGCTACTCTTTAGTTTGTCAATTTGCCTTGTTACATTTTCCAGCTTCACCATGATTTGTTTGTTCTTCTGAATCATCACCATGGAATACAGTTTTCAGTACAGGTGTCTCCCTGACATCCATTTTAGTAAATACCGAAGCAATGAATTAATTTAGTTTTTCTGCAATGGCCTTATTTTCCTTTAGTGTCCCTTTAGCCGCTTGATCATCTAATGCAGAGGGTCCCAAACCTGTCCCGGGGGACCCCCACAGCCAGTCATGTCTTCAGGAGATCCACAATGAATATGCAGATGAGAGATTTGTATATTTTGCCTCCATTGCATGCACATTTATTCGTGCATATTCATTGTGGATTCCTGAAAACCTGCCTAGCTGGGGGTGCCCTAGGACAAGTTTAGGAACCACTGATTTAATGGTCCAGCTGACTCCCTCACAGGCTTCCTGCTTTGGATATATTTTAAAAAGATTTTGAGTTTTGTATCTACGGCCAGCTTCTTTTCAAATGTTCTTTTTGCTTGCTTTATCAATGTCTTACATTTTACTTTCCAGTGCTTATGCTTTTTTCCTATTTTCTTCAGATGGATTCTTTTTTTCCAAATTTTGAAAGCAGTTCTGTTGGCTAAAAGAGCCTCTTTCGCCTCACCTTTTAACTGTGCCAGCAGTCCTTTGGCCTTCCTTCTACTTATTTTTAATGCATGGAATACATCTGGTCCAGTAAAGAGTTCCAGAGAAGTGGTCCCGCAACAAGAGAGGCTCTTCCCTTGTAATGTCAAAGTATACAAGCTTTACAGAAGGAGCTTCAAGTAAGCTATTCCCTTCAGGTCCTAATGAATGGAATTAACTGATGTAAACAAGCTGAGGGAATCTAGTAGCTCTCAGGTACCCTGGTAAGTGAGTCAGATTTGGTTTGGGATGGAGTTCTCCTGCAGCATTATCATATAGACAAATATTTTAAGACAATACTCTTGAGATACCGAAGTCGAAGGACTGGCAGAAGCAGCCTTTGCCCTTCTAGTGGTTAAGTGGAGCAGCTATACACAAGTAGGTGCCAGGAGGTTTGGATGCTGGTCATGCTTCTACCAGGATATCCGTTCTCTTGTATGTACTACTAAGGGCTACTATCAATACCCTGACCGATGTCAGTGTCCTTAGCTAGACTGACATCGGTCAGAGACAGAGCAATATCTCTCGCAGGGCCCAAGCTATGGAACACGCTTCCAGTGGAATTAAGGCTAGAAACTAATCTCAAATCTTTCAGAAAAATGCTTAAAACATGGCTATTTAATCAAGCCTTTAAAGACGGCATAGGCTAAGCTCATTCTTTTAATCTTATTTTCACCTTTACTGTTCACATTCACAGATTATGGACTGTGCTAAGACAAAATTGGATTTTTATGCTCTTTATTTGGTTCTTATTGCTATTATTTATTTTTATTCGTTTATCTGCATTATTTTACCTTAACTTTCTACTCTCTTTATTTTGTAAAATGAATAGTAGCTTAATTTAGGTATATTGAATGTTATTGTTATCATTAATTGTATTGTCTTATGATTTATTCACTTTGCATATTTTTTATTTTATTATTAACATTATATTCCTGTACTTTGCTGTAAACCGATGTGATGGTAATTCCAAACACCGGGTTAGAAAAACCCAATAAATAAATAAATAAATGTGTTCCTGTTGGGAACCTGGATGTTTCCTAGACTGAATTCTGAAGGGTACAAGCAAGGGTTCTACTTCAACTTTCCCCCATCAGAGGATTCTTCTTTAGAAGATCCCTTCTATTCTGTTTTTGCAGCCTTGACTATTGAAAGACTCAAGCTATGAAGTGTTGGCTTCTTAGTGTCCGTTACAAGCTTCAGTGGTGCAAAAGTAGATCACCTAGCTTAGGGCCAGATTCATTAAGGCTTTTCTCCCCTTTTGTGTCTATGGGAAAACCCCTTAGTGAATCAGGTACATAGTTTGGAGCCTCTGTGAGTTCAGAGAGATCCATTCCTTCAGTATTGTCCTTTCACCAAGGAGATTGGGATGAAGCCATAATCTGCAACTTCTGTAGAAGGCAGAGACCAGCTCTGGCTTGCTACAAGGGCCACAGTCACATAAACTTTCTCTTCATTCTCAGATGGGCTACTTTCTTCTGTGGAGTCAGGCATAGAAGCCCTCCACTGCAGGAACTTTCCTTGTTTTGGAGCCTGAGTTTAGTATTGAAGGGATCTGGCCTCTCTCCCTTTTGAGTCTCATAGTATCTCTTTGAATCTTTTTGTTGAAGTTGCAAATTTTAAAGGAAGGGGTATCTCTGTGCCCAATACTCTCCCTCTTCTGTGGGCGGTGTTTCACTTTTGTTGGAATTGGGATTTTCTCACTTACGACAGTGAGAATGTCTGGTAATATTGGCCAGAACAGGTCAGTCGTCCTTAAGTCTGTTGTTGATCACCTCCTGAGATGTTTGTAGGTGACCAGTTTCTTCTGAATTTCAGATAGGTCTTTGATTCACTGATGTATCCTTCTTTTTTTTAAAGCTAGTGGTTTTTAAAGTATCAATTTCAAAAGGAATCAAGGAGATGATAATTTTGGCTCACTCCAGCAAGACTTTGTAGGTCAAAGAGGGACAGCAAGGTTGCTGGATAAGGGTACGAGTCATTGTAAGCCGAGTCAGAATCTGCTTTTCCAGAGGCAGGGCAGCGCATCCATGCTCTAAGCACCTCAGCATGGATGTGCAGGCAGGGAAAGACTAAGCATTGGGCACAGGAGTCATGAAAGCTATTGTGCTTCCTCCCAACTGATCTGGGTAGAGCTGGGTACATCCCATTCATCTAGACTAGTATGGTATTGGTAATAAAGAAGGTGAAATTTGAAATTACCTGTTAATTTCTTTTTCTTTAGTCCTGCCAGACCAGTCCAGAATCCACCCAGGGAAGCCATGACAATCAAGGGTTCTAAGTTTGATTTTGGGAAACCTTGTTGCCCATTCTGTCCTAGGGTTAGCTGGTTAAAGTTATCTGGCTATCTTTTAGTTTTTACTTTGGTTTTATAATCTTTTATTTGTTTGTTTTATTTTGATTTTATGTATTGTCTCCATAAATAATTTGATGTCATGTTATTAACTTATGTTTGTACTTATTGTAACCTGCCAAGAACGTTTGGATTGAGCTGGCTAAAAATATTTTAAATAAATATTCATGCGTTAATGACCATGGAGTAAAGTTGTGGGGTTTTTTTGGCTGCACCAGGTTTGGTTGTGGTGATTTGTAAACCAAAACAATTGCTTTTGGTTATCTTAGGTCTGACATAGGACACTGTCTGCACCAGACTCATATAGTGGGAATAAAGTCAACTTTAAACTTTATTTTCCTGTTTCCATCTCCTGGCAGGGTGACACAATCTACTCATCTGGACTGGTCTGGCAGTTCTAAAGGCTAGGAAATTAACAGGTAAGTTTAATTTTTAATGTACTTATGCTCTTGCCTGTTTTCCTTGTAGGATCTGCTTTACATTTCTTTCTTTTTTTTTTTTTTAATCTTTCAGTGTTCACATAATGGGGTAAACTTTCAGTAGGGCACCTAAACTGGTATTTTTTGCCTATTTTTTTAGCTAGCACAAATCTAACAGTTTTTCATACAAAAGGCACCTGTGAACATTGTGTTTGAATCTCAGCTTATGTTGCTATTAGTACACATGTACATTTATACCATACTAAATGATGGTGTAAATTATGCATGCTGGCCTCCTGTGTACATTTTTGAAATCCCCCATCTAAGCGCACAATTTTTTCCCTATGTTATGCTACAGGAACATTTTATTTTTAAATTGTGGCTAAATGTGCTCTTAAGCTTTTTAGCCACTGACAATCCTTTTTGGATATCTGTCATTCTACTTGTCTGAGCCCGGGGCGGATTGCAGGAAAATATCAACCCAGGGGATTTTCTCAAAACTGGCCCACAAGGTATCTGTCTGACTCCCTTGTGCGCTTTCCCTGCAGGATATTTCGCAACAGTTCCCAAAAGCACACCAAACTGATCTTCAGAGGTATATCATGTGACCAGGAGTCTGGCAGAACTGAGTCATAAAACCTGCAACATAAATTTCACATTTTTCTAAATAACTAAGAAGTAGAACAAACGCTAGGGCAAGGGGGAGCAAACAGAGCTGTGGATCCTCTTCCACACATGTAATTGGTTGCCATCTGACCCCAAGTCTAGTTACATCTCTCTTATATATCTGGGATCCATGGTCTGGTATTAGTCTCTTGCCAACCAATCAGCTCTTGAACCAGTTGCCAAGTAATGTGATAGCCACACTACTAGCCAGTGTCAGACACACACAGTCTCTCAGGCACAAACACCCACACATACTCTTTCAGATACCCACTTTGGGGCGGATTTTCAGAGCCCTGCTCGCCTAAATCCGCCCAAAACCAGGCGGATTTAGGCGAGCAGGGCCCTGCGTGCCGGTGAGCCTATTTTACATAGGCCTACCGGCGCGCGCAGAGCCCCGGGACTCGCGTAAGTCCCGGGGTTCTCCGAGGGGGGCGTGTCGGGGGCGGGCCCGGTCGTCGCGGCGTTTAGGGGGTGTGTCGGCAGCGTTTTGGGGGCGGGTACGGGGGCGTGGCTACGGTCCGGGGCAGTCCGGGGGCATGGCCGCGCCCTCCGTACCCGCCCCCAGGTCGCGTCCCGGCGCGCAGGAGGCCCGCTGGCGCGCGGGGATTTACTTCTCCCTCCGGGAGGCGTAAATCCCCCGACAACGGTAAGGATGGGGTTTAGACAGGGCCGGGCGGGTGGGTTAGGTAGAGGAAGGGAGGGGGAGGGGAGGGGTTAGAGGATTCCCTCGGAGGCCGCTCCGATTTCGGAGCGGCCTCCGAGGGAACGGGGGTAGGCTGCGCGGCTCGGCGCGCGCCGGCTATACAAAATCGATAGCCTTGCGCGCGCCGATCCCGGATTTTAGCGGATACGCGCGGCTCCGCGCGTATCTACTAAAATCCAGCGTACTTTTGTTTGCGCCTGGAGCGCCAACAAAAGTACGCCTATGCGCGCTATTTGAAAATCTACCCCTTTGTGTCTGAGAGAGGGTGTGTCTGGGTGTCTTTCTCTTTGTCACGAAGACACACACACACACACACACACACACACACACTTGCTCTCAGTGTATGAGTGTATCATAGAGTGTGTATGGGTGTCTTTCTGTATCAAGGAGAAAGAGAGACACATTCCATTATTGTGCTGCTGCTCATATGCTCACGCAGTGAGTGCCCCTGCTCCAGTACTGCAACAACATTATGTAAAACGTTTTTGCTTGCTGTCAGCCCTTTCCTAGCCTGCAGCAGCCCTCTCCATTTCTCATTCCCACCCCTAGCCTTCTTGGCACCCTCACTCCAGGAGACTCGCTGGTTCCACAGCTAGCTAACCCGTTCAAAAGGAAAGAACAGCCTATAGAAGCCTTCCCAACACTACACAGACACTTCCCTCTTGGCTCACCCCATCCCTTTTTGTGACTGTAGCTTGCCTCCACTTCTCTGTGCCCCTGTCACCATTCCAGCACATTCCCATTGACTGACTGAGAGCCTGCTGCTTTTATGTTTCCCCAGGCTCTGCAGCCTCTACCTACTCCAGGGGAGGGGTGGGGAGACTAGACATATGTCTGTTCCTTCAGGGCTTAAAATGAAGCTGAGATTGGAGAGAGCCACAGGACCCAAAGCAGTACTGCTCCAGAATCCTGTTTTCCCACATGGATCCAGGGCTGGCGCCAAGGGTATTAGGCGTCATAGGTAAACCCTACAGCCTTCTACCCCATTCCCTCCCTCCCCACACACAATTAAAAATTATGCATTTATAACTGGTTTTATGTTAAAAAGAACATTCAAAGTACAGTCTTATGAGGTAAAAGCATGTATATTTATATATACATGCAGTGCAGTGGTGCCAACCAGAAAGCATGCAAAATAAAAAATAGAGACACTTGGATCCCATATTGCATTAAGCCTATTTTATCAGATGTTGGGTGTGCGCTCTACTCTCAGAAAGTCTTGGATAAACTGAGCTACAGTTAAAATATAGTAAAACTATACATAACAAAAAGACCAAGTATAAATAGAAATTTGCAGACAAAAAACTGAATTGGAAACCGCAACAAGATAGATCCTCTGTACAGTGCAACTGGAAAAAGAGAAGCATTATCATTCCTCATAAAACATCACAAAATCAAGAAATATAAATCAGCAATAGTGAAACCATACTAATAAAAAGAATAAATATTTCAAAACAGCTGAACATCCAATAATTAAACTCTTATAAGACTTTTAAAATTTTCCAAAAACCAATAAAATATTTTAAAACAGCAGACACATCAGATAACACCCAATAATTAAAACCAATAAGAATTTTGGAATCCAAGATGGGGTCATAACGCTTTACTTGTATTGGAGTCTTCTTGTTTGATTTTCTTTCTTTGGGATGCTGCATACTACCTGTAAGAGATGTGCCAGGGAGAGAGTTACCACTGAAGCTCCCCCCTGGTCCCTTTCAGCGCAGTCCAATGGATACACTTGTAGTGAGAGGGCTACTTCAACTGGGAGAAGAATTGCTAGGAGGAGAGCAGGAAAAAGATTTACTTGCTCTCTCTTCTGATTCACTTAGCACGCTGTCCCCGGGAATTCGGATTCCCCCACTGAATCCTGCTGCGGTGAGGGCTTCAACCCCCGGAGGTGAAGCGGCGAGGGCCGATGACGCCGTACTAACTGCTCTTTCAGAGACCGGAGGTCTACATGCACCTCCAGTGACTCCAGAAATTGACATCTCTGGAAGGCAACGGGGTTTGTCGGTTCTTGGTAGTTTTGGTTTGACAGAGGAAGTGAAAGTTTGCGCTCTCTGCCCAGAACTGAAGCTCCAGTGCCTCTGTCATCTTTTGCCTTGGTAAGACCTACTCATTTTAGTCTTGAGTTGATTTGGGAGGCTATTGAAAGCTTGGGCCAGATAGTTTCTACCCAGTTCAACCCCTTGGTGGCAAAACTTGCTGACAGTATCCATGTTGGAAGTCTCTAAATCTGTGGTTGAGAAATCTGTTGAAGCTAAAACCAGAGAAGTGGATTCAGTGAAGGCCTTGCAACTGGCTATTAAGGAAAATACTCTTCTGACTAATAAAATGGAGAATTTGGAAAATTTAATGAGGGGTAGAAATTTAAGATTTATTAATTTTTCCTGAAAACCCTCTGATATCTTTTAAGCATATCCTTAAGTGTTATTAAACTTTCCGGAACAAGCTTTACCTCCTGTCTCTAAGGTATATTATATGCCTGTTTCTAGAAGAGAAACTGCTGGTGTGGAACAACAAGCTGCTACGCAACCACTGGAACTTGAGTCTTAGTGCTCTGTTTGAAAAGTCGGATAGTGAGGGGGTTCACCTGCTGCTTTGATTGTCTCTTTTTTGCTTGAGCCCGATAGAGATTGAATACTAAGATTATTTTTTAGGCACAGATCTGAACTTTTCCTAAATTATAAAGTTAGAATTTTTCTGATGTGGCAAGGCAGACCCAGAAAAGGCGGCAGTAGTTTTTGATTTTGAATCCTAGGGTTTTGCAAGTGGGTGCAATGTTCTCTTTGAAATTTCCTTGTAAATGCTGTATAAAGTATAAGGTCGCCTCTTATGTTTTCTTTCAACCTGCTCAATTGTCCCTTTTTCTGGATGATAAGAAACCATTAGAGCAGTCTTCTAGCTCTGTCATTTAAATGCCACAATTTACAGATCTTTTTGAATCCAGCTTTTTAACAGCCCTCCATTGTTACTATGCTTTACTTATATTTGAAATTTTTTTTTCCTGAAATTGTGCTTGTATTGAGGACTTGGATTGAATTTGACAATATTTACAATTTTTTTTCCTTTGTTTGCTTTTCTTTAAATTCTGTTATTGTCAATTATATTTTTCATTACAAGAAGTTTCTTGTTTAATTTGTTGTAAAATGATAAAAAAAATAAATTAAAAAAATCCCTCACTTTCTGTTCTTTCCAGTCACCCTGAGATTGTTTTGGATTAGTAGGGGTGAGGGAGTCCAGAAACTTTCTCTTCATACACACATACACACACTCCCTTGCACCCACTAACATACACATCAGTCACACCATCTGGCTCAAATAGACACACAGTGGCGTAGCTAGACAATTTGGCACCCAGGGCAAGAGACTTCTTCGGCGCCCCCTCCCTCCATCAATGATTTGCCTCTTGCGTAAAAATTGACAGTAACATTGCAAGTCAATGCAAGAACTTAGCCCCTGCTCTGATTCAGAACAAGAATATTTTTTATGATATCAATAATGTAACACGTTCACGTTGTCAGGACAACTATGATGAAAAAACAAGTTTCTTACACTAACAATTACCAGTTTGCAGTACATATACTTGTACATAAGAATTTCTGAAACATACATGCTTACAAGCAGAAACAGAATAAACATATTTCTGAAACACAAACCGAATGCCACATGTCATGACTAAAAGCAGCGTTATCAGAACAACTATAAAACAGTAGAGTTTCAAGTTTCTTACAGTAACAATTACTAGTCTGCAGTTTTTAATACTTTCAGAAACATACATGTGTTATGTGTATAAGCAGAAACACAAAAAAACCATCTATCAGAGATATAAAAGTAATGCCACATGACTAAAAGTAGCCACAAGACTAAAAAATGACATCAATTACTGGCAATAATTGATGCTGTATTGTAATTATTACAACAAAACTTTTCGAGCTTTCTGAGCAGCGAATTTGTCAATAACATCTTCAAAATCTAGTTTGCTAACGGTTTCTCTTTCTACGCTCAACAGGGTGAGATCATTAAGACGCTCCTGACTCATGGATGACCGCAAGTAGGAGAGAATCAGTTTGAGTTTACTAAATGATCTCTCACAACTGGCAATTGAAGTTCCTACAGTCAGGAGAATCTGAAGTGCAATTCTCAGATTAGGAAATACATCTTCTCCATATGAAATCAGAAAGGACAACAGCTGCAAGGGATTCTGTGGTTTGTTGTCCTGACGGGTATTCAGGAGCATCCTGCGGTCACAGATGTCACAAAAAAGTTCTCTTCCATTAATATCTGTCTCGTAGAACTTAACTAACCCTATGCATGAATCGAGCAGTGTGTCTGGAACAGTGCACCCTCCAAAAAGTTCTTGAACACTAAGCAAGAATCCAAATTTTGCATCAAGTTCCTTCAGTCTCTTAAATCTTGTACTCAGTTCGAATCGTAACCTGTCTATGGCTGCCTTCATAACACGTTCAATTTCCTCCTCTGCCGTAAGGCCTGCATCCTGTGCAATCTCACCTGGCATACATTTTTTCTTCCGGACCCTTCTACCAACTTGTATTCCCAACTCTTCGCATTTCGCCTTGCCAAAATCAATAGACTCTTGACAGAGGCCATCACAAATCGTATCAAATTCAATGTCTAGCGCTTCCAAATCTAGAGCCGCATTATGAAAGTCAATGGCTGGGTCTTGAAGCCGCTTCTGCACACAGTTTATACTACTTAACAAGTGATGCCAGAAATTCAGCAGGACAACAAAATTGAAAGATAGAATACTCTGCAGTAAAACGGCTGCATCACCTCTTGTCTCTGCTGAATGCTTTGTATTCTCTGAGAGACATTCCAGAATGTCAATGAGTACATCAAGTTCTTCAAACAAGGCCTTAACAGCATCAGCTCGTGAACTCCAGCGAGTTTCACAATCCCGCTTTACTACTGACTTCATCTTGGTTTTCATCTCCTCCCACCTTATAGTTGAGGTACTAAAAAATGAATATATTCTCTCAACTGTACCAAAAAATGTCACTACTATGGAGTCTTCTTTAGCGGCATGCACACCCGCCAGATTCAATGAATGGTTGTCACAATTGATAAAAAGAGGATTCGATTCTGTAATCCGCTGTTGCAAACCAGATATGTGACCAGCCATGACTGCAGCATTGTCAAAGCACTGTGCTCTACAGTCTGCCAAAGCAATCCCTTCAGCCTCCAGCTTACCAGTAATCGCTTCTTCAATTGAGGCGGCATCTTTCGCATGTAATTGAGTAAACCCAATAAATGACTCTTCGACTGAAGCCTGCCTCCTGGTGTAATCAATATTAACATACCTCAGAGTAACTGACATTTGTTCACGGTGTGCAAAATCTGGCGTTGAATCTAATAATAACCCGTAGTACCTGTTTCTCTGCATACCACTGATGATTTCTCTCTTGACAGTAGATGCCAAAATTGCGATGAATTCATTCTGAATCTGTGGCGATAGGTATGACACTGAGCCGGGATGTTCTGCAACATATTTCAAATGACCGGCCATGCACGTGTCATACTCTGAAAGCAACTTCAAGAGTGCTAAGAAATTGCCTGTGTTGACTACCTGCGATCCATCAACACTTTCAGTATGTCCTCGCAAAGCAAGATTCTGAGTTGCCAAAAATTTTATACATGAAAGCAGGCGCTTAAGCACTTCTCTCCACTTCTGCTTGCGTTCTTGATTTGTGCACACACTTGTTCTTCAATCAGTCTATTTGCCGACAAGTTGTACTCCATATCTATTATAGTGTGAAAGACTTTCTGTGGCTTGGACTACCCTCATGATTTACTATTTTTTCTGTGTGCCTCCAGTTTCGAAAACCGTACACTAATTCAAATGATGAATGACTGTTTGTTGTTGATGAAGGAAATAAAAGGCAACAGAAACAGAAAGCAGCCTTCTTGTGTTGTGAATACAACAGCCATGTTCGATTACGGTTTTCACCATTAGCAAGCCTTCGAACAAACCAAGAGTCAGTCATGGAGCGAACACCCGCTACAGTCTTACCTACTTTATCTTTATTTTGAAAGGGTGCAGGACCTCTTGATACAAGTTCCCGGCGCAGCTGATCAGATATAGTTGGTAGCTTAGTGGACGCATCAAAATCTAAATAGCCAATATCACTCAATTCTAACACTGTTGAACAAACCGAAGCTGCAAAATCAGCTGTACTGCTTTTGCCACCTTCATTTACTTCCTGCATACTATCTGCATGCACCATTGTTTCCATTTCTGATGTCTGTGATGTGTCCTGTAGTCTACTTGCTTCGCATCTTCCAGAGTCTTCATTACTCTCACTGCCATGTTGTTCAGTAGCAGAATCATCAGTACTTTTATCCAGATTCTGTTCAATGATGTCATTGACTTCATCATGTGCACTATCACTACTAGAATGGTCATCAGGCTCAGCCTTCTTGAAGTACTTATTCATAAAGTTTCTGCTGGTCTTGCATTCAGCATGAAACTTTTTCTGTCTTTTACGTTGTTGAGCACCACTAAGTTTTCTTCCTGACGTCGACATTTTGAGCTGTCAGCCTGTCACAAAAAATTAAATTGAGCGGCTGGGTACCCTGTTCATGCTGATAAGCCATTAGCAAACTTTGCAAATATAAAATAATTACCTAAATTTTTTACTGTACAGTATTTACTATAACTACTGTATTTAGCCGAGATGTTGCGTAAAGCAAATCGAGACGGCAAACAATTATTTAAGTTACAAATCAAACTGTTACGTTTTATCCTAGATGACGTTAGCAGTCCGAGCGGTAATAAGACAACAACGTAACAGTTAGAGCTTTAATGTGTAACTTAATTCGTTGAATTTCAACTAATTATCCACAGTTACTCACCAGTCTATGCTCAAAAACTCAAAATAAATACGAGTTCTTTCTCAATTACTACTGCTCAGTTTATCTCTCGCTAGTGCTGAACTACTGTACGTGTACCGTATGATCCGTATCAACTACAACTGTTCAAACTTCTACTGCTCTCATTGTGCACAGTCATTGTGCTTATATACTACACATAGGGGTAGATTTTAAAAAGCATTTACTCGAGCAAAAACCAGTTTTGCTCAAGTAAATACACTTTACTCAAGTAAGTGGGCTTTTCAAAATTGCTACAATATATGCCATTGAATTGTCCATAGGATTTACTCAAGTAAGTGCACTTTACTCGAGTAAATAGCTTTTGAAAATTGCTACGATAGTATGTCACATTTACATGCGTAACTCCTTTGAAAATGACCCCCATAAAGAATTATCTACATAAGTCTAGACGTTATGCGAATGTTCTAAAAACCTCTATAACATTCGTGTATTTTATCAGGCGTTTTGGCGCCCCCTTAGACCCGGCGCCCGGGGCGGCCGCCCACCCCTCGCTACGCCACTGTAGACACACACACACTGCCTTGCACCCACCGACACATATGCACACATGCATGCTCCATCGAACACTCCTACTCTCTCTCTTTTCCCCTGCCACCTCTGAATGTGTAGTAAAAAAAAAAATTTACTTACACTGGTGGGCAGGAGGGATCCAGGCAGGGCTACCAGCTGATGGCCCTGCTATGGGAAAAAGTAGGCAGAAAGGCCTGATGCAGCAGGGAAGGTTATTTTTTGCCGCGGCCCCAACCTAATGGGGGGTCATTGGCAGAAATCAGTCAGAGGCCTTCAGCCATGGTGAAGCAGCAGCGGTAGGTCTCCTGGTTGCCTCACAAGGCAAAGAAACGATGGAGTGGTGTAAGGGAAGGCTTTTGGAGCATTTCCAGCTGCCGCAGTGGTGAGGGGGAGTGATAGGGAGATCAGCAACACCGCAGAAAAGAAAAAAAAATGAAAATTTTCCCAAATAAGACACTAATGGTGAGGTAGTTCTAATAAGGGAAGGGAGTTTAAAGGAGAGCCTGTGTTGAAGCAGCAGTGTAAATAAAGGGTCTGATTTTAAAAAGCATTTACTCAAGTAAAAACCAGGTTTACTGGAGTAAATTCACTTTACTTGAGTAAATGGCTTTTGAAAATTGCTACAATAGTAGCTACATTTACGCATGTAACTCCTTTTGAAAATTACCCCCAAAACAAGCCTAATAATTTGAAAAAAATATTAAAAGCCTGCCTGATTTTGTTCCATTGTTTAGTAACAAAACTGCCTTGGCACTATTTTTTCTTCTTGGTGTAAAAAATCTATTTTGTAATGTGATTTGTTGGGTGAGTGTCTCCAAAAGGGCTTGTTTTGTGCATGCCATAACAAGCATGACACTCTGTTTTCAGCATGCCCTGGCTTAAGAAAATTTCAGTCCCTGGAATCTACTGTTAGTACTTCTCTGAAAGCTTGGATTGGGCTAAAGAGAGCTGCTTTCCTGAGCTTCTTGCACCACTCACTGGTAAACAAAACAGCATTTAAGTAATTCAATTACATTTTCTTGTTTTTCTAAATCTGGATAATACAGCTGTGCATGATTACAGTGATATATAGGATGTTGACAAATGGAGCAGCGATTTAGGAGCCAAAACATGAAATTTCTATCTATTGCTGCAGCTATAAAAATATACACAAAAGTGGCAGGAATGTAAACAAACACAGTTTAGCATCCTTTTGAAACAGTGGCTTTATATGTAAATGCCAGTTATAGATTATAAAGGGTTTTTTGGGTTTTTTTAAATTTTAAAAACAGCTGAAGGGTACAGACATTGTAAAACTCTAAACTGAGTTGTCCTCATCCTCTTTAGTTGTTTCTTGGGGTCTTTTAAGTGAGCACAATAGTATTTACACACTTAAATAACTCCCTTAACTTAATATCTGTGCACTCCATTTTGAATAATTCTAGCGTATACATTATGTATATAATAAGGTTATAAACTTTCCTTATTGTGCAAAAAGTGTCATTAACTAGCATTCATTTCCTCTCATTTATTACCTTTCTGCTAATAATAAAGATTTATTTTTTTCTGTTTACTCTGTTTCTATTTTTCTGTTCAGTATTTTTTGGAATTCTTTCATTCTTTTGCATGAGGGGTAACTCTTGTGCCTTTATCCATTCTGCACATTACTGCCTGGTCCCATGGCAGCTTCTGCTCTGCCCTTGACCTGACATTTGCACACAGATGTTACTGTGCATGAGCTGGCTGTCTGTATGTTGAGAGAATCAGTACACGTGAAGTGGGAGAAATGGGCTAGTGCATACACAGGAAATTTAGTGTGCATGTAGTGGCATGTCAGTATGTGTGGAGACAACCCTTGCTTCTGCACATACTTGGGTTATTGTGGGCATACTGTCAGTTTATGCGGAGGCAATACACCCTCTGCATATACCGTTCTTCCTTCTATGCGTGTGCACAGTAGAGAGTATATAAACAGAGATCTATGTTATAATTTTAGTCAGAAAGATAGATGCCAGTGCCAAAAACTCTATATCCATACAGTACTATCTATTAAATCTAGTTGTTAGTTGGATTTTGGTAACACAAACACTAAATAGTTAGCTGTATCCGGCAGAGAGAGACTGAGACTAGTTATAAGGATTTCATAGTAGGGTCAGCTAGTAGCTCGAGGTGAGGTGTTGGTGGTGGTTTAGGGTTTTAGATACACCTTGGTGAAGATTTGACATCATTTGGAGTGAGGAAAGTCTCACAAAGATGAGATTTCTACCATGTTATCTCGCCCTAGCTTGATCAAGCTAGGGCGAGATAACATGGTAGAAATCTCATCTTTGTGAGACTTTCCTCACTCCAAATGATGTCAAATCTTCACCGAGGTGTAGTGTGCCGTTTGTAGGTCAATGACCTTGTTAGCCAGTGATATTCAACCTTATCCGGTTAAGATAATCTGATAAATTAGATGTGGCCTGTAGCAGGTCTATAGTTAGCCCAATAACTGTAATACTTACCTGGGTATATTCAGTGACTTTGCGGTGCTGCTTGATAGCTTTAAATATTGGCCTCATGATGTTTTCTTGGTAAAGGGCATGACTCATTAATTTTGCCACAAGGACAATGATACCAGCTTCCCCTTAGTCATATATTTCAGCAACATTGTAAATATGGACCTGAAGTCTGATTTTTTTTTTCTAAGTCCCTCATCATCCTTTTGGGTTCCTTTAAGATATGGATTATGGTTTTCGTCTGCTTTTGCCTTGGGCAGGAATCCTAGATGCAAGAATTGAACCCTGAAGAAAATTTGGTAGATACCGCAGATCAACAGCATCCTACTCTATATATAAAAGGCAGTTGTGTTTGAATGATGATTGTCTCACTGCTGCTGTGTGCGCATGTGTGGATGCAAGGTCAGTAGGTGCAGAGCATGTACCACCCCTGCCTCCCTGAATACTACTGTGCCTGTGAGGATACAGTAATATCTGTATACAGGCTTGTTAGTATTTCTATGCATACTGTTCTTGCCTTCATGAACAGTAATATTGGTAGGCACAGAAACAGGGGCAGTACAGAGGTTGATGCTGATGTGCTCGTGCATGCACTGGTGTTAGTTGTGCGCACACGGGTGTGTCCTGAGTTTACCATTCATTTTGCTTGTATTGCCTCTGCGTCTACTCATGGCTTTCTATCTCAGGAGGGGAGGAATGAGGGGAAATCACAGTGGGGAGGGAAAGAACATGGCAGAGTGCAATATGGAACAGGGATAGTGTACTCCCCCCACCCCCACGCACACACTTCCTCCATACACACACATACTTTCATATTTCCCTCCTAAACCATCCCACCAGCCACTCATACATGCTCACATAACCTGGCTCAATTACTTCTGTCGTACCTCACATCCACTTACACTTGCACTTAATCTCCATGCCACCCACACCTGCTTCATACCCCTCCCCAGACATTCATTCATGCACACATCTCCCGTCCACTCACACATGCATTTACCCTCCATACCTCCCAGCCACCCACATCTGCCCCAGCTATCCCTGCACACCTACCCATCTATACTCTCTCTAGTGATTCCCACTCCATCTATACTCCTCCAGCCACTTTCACCCAACTAAACTACTCATGTACACCCATTCACAAAAACCAGCCCCAGCTACACATGTACACCTACTTGTACACACCCTCTATACCCAACAGACAACCATACCTGCCTCAGCTATCCACGCACACCTACTCGTACCATCCTAGCCGGTCATATATGAATACAACCTCTGTTCCTCCCGGACAGCCACACCCACTCTAGCTATCTGTGCTCACCTGCCCACATCCTATTAACTAGTCATATATACATACCCACACCCCTTCTGTACACCTCTCCAATCACCCATACCTGCCTCAGATGCCCCTTATACTTACCCATTCCATCTAATCCCTCTCTAGCCATGCATACCTTCTCAGACCTCCTCTAGATACTCACTTGCACAACTCCTCCCAAACATTCCCATATATGTTCACACACCATGCACCCCAGCTGCTCATACATGTAGATTTCCTCCATTCCCCAGCTACCCATGCATGCTTACCTATACACCCCAGTCCCTTACACACAGACGTATCCTCTGTACCCCAAGTCACATGCACTCATACACCTACCACATTTCTCAGCTACCTATGCATGCCCATCCATTCACACATGTACACACTGACATGGAGACAGGGAGCACCCTCACAAAGGTGCCACAAGGCTGCAGGTTAGGACTGGAGCTGATCTTCTGCCTAATCACCCTCCTCTCTCTCATGTTGAGCCCTTGAGTGCTGGGGGCCAGTAGGACTTGTCTTCTGTGGAACATCATGGTGCAGACACAAACTGGGAGCTTCTGTGCAAGCTGAGAGCTGGACTCAGAGCACAGGCTGGGGGTAGATATAGAGCTTGGTACTGACTGGAAGATGGATACAGGTACCGGCTTGGGCTGAATATAGAGCATGAGACTGGGCAAGGTATTCCTAGTAGGCCTAGAAGCTATAAGGTTACATAGAAAAGCCCAGGAGGACACAGAGCATGGAAGGGAGGCTGAGAGGCTGCAGAGCAAGACCAGAAGATTTGGATAGCTCACAAGGCAAGGCAGAAGGCCTGGCGGCCACAAGGCAAAGCAGAATAACGAGGTAAGGGTAGCCAGGTCAGAGAGCCAAGATGACTCAATGAAGAGGCACTAAGGAGGCTGGGTTAATTAGGGATGAGACTTGGGCTTACTGTAATTAGCAAGGAGGTAACTGGCAAGGTAGTGAGAAGGCAGTCTGAGGACTCCTGGTAGAGGGAAGTCTGGGCAGCAGGCTGAACCTTGGCACAGAAAACTGCACAGCAGGTGAAACCATGACACACACCTACCATACCCTCCCAGCCACATACTCCTTTCCAACCCCCCCCCCTGAATCTCATATATGAATTCATCCTCCATATTCCTCGAGCCACTGACTCATCTCAGCTACCTGTGCACACCTATTCATGCCTCTTCAGCCTCTCGAACTCCCTCCATAAACACCCAACCACTCACCCATCTTAGCTACTCATGCAGGCAACTCGCACACACCAACCACACAACCAAGCTATCAATGTGCACCTGCGCACATACACCCTTTATACCTGAGACAACCACACCTGCCCTAGCTATCCGCACTCACCTTCTGTACTCCCAGACGACAAAACTTGCCTCAGCTATCTGCACAAACCTACCCACACTCTCTTAAGCCAGTCATACACACCATACTCCTAAGATACCCATATACACACACCTCCCTAGCCACTCATGCATGCATAGCCCCTCCACATCCCCCGAGGGATGTTGCCCGCTCACAGGCATCCTCCATATTCTCCTCTGCTGTCTACATGTGCCGCAGCTATTGCTGTACACCCATCCACACTCCCTAGCTACTCGCATATGCCCGTCATACTCTTCTAGCTGTGCAGACCCACAGTCCGCTCCATCCACCCAGATGCACAGAAGTGCATACACACCTCAACCATATGCACACACCCCAGTCTTCTCCCCAAAGCTATGTACACACACTACATCCACAGACAGTATCCAGCAGTGCAGCCCAGCTAACGATGTAACTCCAAGTTGGAATGCAGAAGTGAGGGGGCTCTCAGAGCATGCCTTCTGTGGGTTGACCTGCAGATGAGTGAACAGGAGACTTGAATGTTCACCCAACTATCTGTCATTCAGCGATTTGATTTTTCTGCAACAGCCAGGTTTGGATAAAACATTAAACATAAGTTATTTAGGGGAAAACAAAGCCAATAATGGAACCATCTTCCCTTTGAAAAGCAGGCTACTTTTTTGCTTTTTCTAAAATATAAATTTTTTTGTGACCATCATTTTCTATATGTGTTTTCATATTGCATCTAGACTGGAAGAAAAGCAGGTTAAAAGGAGGGCACTTTTCAGGGAGGAGAAGTTTCAAAGCTTTTTATGTGGGTAAACACCTGTTTATCCATGTTAAAAGTCCCTTGGAAAACTTATTCTATGCCACTGAGGGTCAAAATAGCTATGTTGTAAATAGCATGCATACTTTTACCAGCAGGGGAAAAAAGAAGCAGGGCTAGGTTGGTGAAGGGAAAGTATAAATCTCTGCATAATTTTGAAATCTTTGTGCATACTTTCATACGTAGGGAGAGAAAGAGACTGAAGGGAGGTATAGTAAAGGGATTCCCAACCTTTAAGGGACTATGGACCCCTTTTCAGCTTCAAAACCTTTAGCGGACCTCCACAAACTTTCCATAATTTTTGCTTGTGATAACAAAAGAAATAATGATATGCACTCCAGAATTATTGATAAAAGTATAAAACCAGGAGGTGGAGGAGAAAGGACTGAAAGGTATTACCGGGGGTGAGGAGCGATACCTGGCCCCGACGGGGGTACAGAGGCACTTCCAGATCCTGACATCATCTGGTAAGGGGCTGTCAAAACTGGCCCTTCTGCGGCGCGCAGCCGTGCAAGCCAAAGTGGTGCGCAGCTTTGTTTGATTTTCCTGGGACTTGGACAGCATCTAAAGACTCCTCTACCTATTGTAAGTTTTAAGTTTGATTACTTTTTTTTTTTTTATTTTATTTCTGAAATTTTCAAATTACATAATTCAATAATACAATTGAACTTTCAAAAGGAAATAAGGTATTATAATACATACATCTTATTTGTTCCATTTTATTAATTAACTACCTATCTTCCTTATTTCCAAGGTACTAAACTAGATACTTGGGGAAAAGAAATTAAGCAAGTTATAAACCAAAAGATCAAGGAACTTCCTTTAAAACAAAACTAAATATAAGGGTTAGACAGATTTCAACTAATTCCCAATGTATCTGGACTAGATGAAGCTTCCCTCTTTTGACTTTGATATTCTACCAGGAATTTCTCAAGATGTTCTGGCTCAAAATAAATATATTTCTTACCGTCAACATACATTACTACTTTGCATGGAAATCTGACAGCGATGTTAATTCCGAATGTTCTCACTTGGTTAGCTAATAATAGGAACTTTTTTCTTCTCTGCTGAGTCTCCCTAGCAACATCAGGGTATACCCATATCTTTTGGCCAAGATATAAGGAGGATCTTTTCTCCAAAAATATTTTCAAAATTTTTTCCCTTTCAGACGAAAGGGAAAATTTTACCAACAATGTACCCCTCCTTTCAACTTGTGCACTAAAAGATGTCTCTATTAATGCTGTTACATTTAATGTTGTTTCTTGTTGATCTGGTATTACCTCAGCATTTTTCCAGTTTATAAAATAAGCACTTACTATTTTTGGTATTTTCTCTGGAGATAAAAGTAAAATCTCCTGGAAATAATTTTTCAGTTGTTCCTTTGGGGATGTCAATCTACACTTAGGAAAATTGACCATCCTCAAGTTTACTTGTCTGATGTTATTCTCCAGCATCTCTACTTTTTTAGAGAGCATTGTTTCCCCCTGTATAATAGTAGTCTGAATTTGTTTTAACTGGGTCATTTCGTCTTCCACTTTTTTTATTGCTAACTCATTATTAACAACCAAGGGATTCAAATTTGATATTACTTTTTGCATATCACTTACACTTGAATTTAACTTCCCAATATCTTTATGAATTACATTCACTGCCTTCCATATCATTTCCAACGTTACATTGCTAGTATCTCCACTAAGTGGATCCCCCATATTTTGTAATGGCTGAACATCAGAGATCCTAGAGGTATCTATGCCAACTAATGAGGGAGAACCTTCAAGTCCATTAACCGGAGCAGTTCTTTCGCCGGTTAACACTCTGTTACCAATTGAACAGAGGCCCCTTTCAACGGCAGGAGGGACACCTCCTCCTGCCCTTCCAAGCAATAGCGTCTCTCCATCTTTTACCTCCTCGATCGGGCTTGATTCCAATAACGCCATCCGTGTTGGTGTCAGGCCTGGTACGGTAGCCGACACAATGCCCCTTGGTGGGGTTGGTGTTTTGGGAGCCCCGGGACTTAGTCACATCTCCCAATAATTGGAGTGTTTGCTCCTCACTCTCATAACGGGATTCTCCGGGGTTTCTTTTTCTGCCTTAAAATAGAATCCTGGCAAAGTGGTTTGGATGGGTATGGATCGGGCAGGGGTCGAGGCATCCTGCCTTATCTTCCCCTTCCGTTTTGTGTGTGGCATCCCACTATTGGGAGCAACTCACAGCGGACAGAAACAGTTAGCTCAACAGTCTTTGCAGCACAGTTTCCTATACCCTTATTTAACCAAATATTTGAAGAGAGATCTGAAGTACCTGGTAACGTACCTCCGGGATAGGGAATGGACCAGAGTTTCTCGCCTCTCCGCCTTCGCCGGCCTAAGCCGACCAAAGCCGCGCTACCCTTACGGAGCGCGCGGCTTAGGCAGCGCGCCGACGGCACTTCGCGCCGTCTGCCGCTGATTTAAATAGCGGCAGACGCGGTCCGATGACGTCAATTGAGGAACGCCCTGGCAGAAACCTCAGGGCTGTAGTTAATCAAAAAGTCCCGAAATAGATGTCCCGGGGACTCTCTCAAAAGCTGGTAAGCTACCAAAACGCTCCGGTCTCTCTCCTCCTTCTCCCGGAGTGTTGCCGTCTGCCGCTGGTTTAATTAGCGGCAGACGCGGTCCGATGACGTCAATTGAGGAACGCCCTGGCAGAAACCTCAGGGCTGTAGTTAATCAAAAAGTCCCGAAATAGATGTCCCGGGGACTCTCTCAAAAGCTGGTAAGCTACCAAAACGCTCCGGTCTCTCTCCTCCTTCTCCCGGAGTGTTGCCGTCTGCCGCTGGTTTAAATAGCGGCAGACGCGGTCCAATGACGTCAATTGAGGAACGCCCTGGCAGAAACCTCAGGGCTGTAGTTAATCAAAAAGTCCCGAAATAGATGTCCCGGGGACTCTCTCAAAAGCTGGTAAGCTACCAAAACGCTCCGGTCTCTCTCCTCCTTCTCCCCTTAAGTTTGATTACTTATTCTTTTCTCTTGAAGCCTCCAAGGGGAAACCAAGTAATTGTACTTAAGGAATGAAAGTTGAATGCTCTCCTGATACTTGAAAAGTTATTTCTTTTTTGTGCGGTGGAAGCAATTATGCCGCATACTAAAAAGAAGGGTAAACTGAGAGAGGTACTTGCTACATCCTTCCCAGTAACCCCCATCCCAGGCGAAAATTTTGAGTTTTTTCAGCTTGGGTCTTGAGAAAGCTCCAGAGGAAGGAAGTGCTGTGAAAGCCGCTACAGAGTTAAATGCGGTGTCATCTGCTTCGGTCATCTCACTCAGTCCGGGAGTGCAGACCCTTCCCCCCCCCCCCCTTTGTGGAGAACCCTGAGAAAAGAGCCCTTCTTAAAGAAAGAACATCTGAAGTAAGTGAACTTGTTTCATTGACTTCTTTGAAAGTAGGGAGGAAGGTCCCTCGAGGAGACCAAGGAGCAAGGTCCATAAGGGAGGAGGGAGGAACCTTCAATGCACACAGTGATGTGTTGGACACTGGAGGTTCAGAAATAGCTATCAATATTCCTGGGAAAAAAACTGGAAAAGCCGTTGGTAATAACTTTGGACAGTGTATGGACTGCTATCATGACCTTGTAGAAATCAATATCCACATTGACAAATGTGATAATAGATGTGAACAAACGAGAAGTGAAATCTGAACAGCAGATTGAAGTACAAAAAAACAAAAATGGAGGAAATAGAACAGAAAGTACGGGTAACTCAGGTCCAGAAAGTGCAAGGAGGGTTAATACAAGGGGCAATGGTTTAGAAAAAGAAGATGGAAAGGTTGGAAAATGAAATGAAGTATTTGAGAGTGTTAAACTTTCCCCAAATTAGGGATATATGAATACAAGATCTATTTAAACGATACATGAATGAGGTATTAAAAATACCATTAGAAGCCACTCTACCTTTTGGCTAAAATATATTATGTATCATATGGTAGAGTGAATGAAGAACAGCCATCTCAAAAAAGATATAATTGCGATGGAGAAGGTTCAGAGAAGGTTCAGAGAATGGAACAGCTCCCCTATGAGGAAAGACTAAAGAGGTTAGGACTTTTCAGCTTGGAGAAGAGACAGCTGAGGGGGGGATATGATAGAGGTGTTTAAAATCATGAGAGGTCTAGAACGGGTAGATGTGAATCAGTTATTTACTGTTTCAGATAATAAAAAGACTAGGGGGCACTCTATGAAGTTAGCATGTGACACATTTAAAACTAATCGGAGAAAGTTCTTTTTCACTCAGTGCACATTAAACTCTGGAATTTGTTGCCAGATGATGTGGTTAGTGCAGTTAGTATAGCTGTGTTTAAAAAAGGATTGGATAAGTTCTTGGACTAGAAGTCCATTACCTGCTATTAATTAAGGTGACTTAGATAATAACCACCACTATTACTAGTAACAGTAACATGGAATGGACTTAGTTTTTAGGTACTTGCCAGGTTCTTATGGCCTGGATTGGCCACTGTTGGAAACAGGATGCTGGGCTTGATGGACCCTTGGTCTGACCCAGTATGGCTTCTTCTTATGCTCTTAACCACCCCCTTTAAATGTGACAGAATTGCTTGAGACATAAGGTGGATATAACGTTGAAAAACGTGGCACAGTCCTGGTGAAATGTATATTTCCAACAGATAGGCATAAGGTTCTCAAGTTATTTTTGAGAAATCGAACTGTCAATTATTACAATCAACAAATATGGATATTTCCAGACATTGCAAAGTGACCCAACAAAGAAGACAAGAATTCCTGGCTCTAAGACAGATTGCTGAACAGATTGGTGCTCAAATGGTTGTTTGCTATCCATGCAAATGTATGTTAAAATTGAATAATGTGAATTATACCTATTTTGAACCATCAGATCTTAGTGTTCTTAGAGACCAAGATATTAATTGGGAATAATTGATTAGATGAGTGTTGTCGCATAAAATAAATGTTGGGACACTCATAGTTCCTGTTTCCCTTAAAGAAATTACTTAAATAGTGCTCAACTAAAATCTTGGTTTCCGCTAATTTCATGGTACCAGGATATCTATAATGAAAGATAAAGATTTGAATATCAATATGTATTTTTTTAATATGAAAGTACTTTCTTTCTATCAGTTTTTCTTTAATGTATTTTAAAATAAATCTCCGCATTGTCTTTTTTGGCATGTCATGAAAATTAAAAAATTAATAAAGTGCAAATTAAAAAATATATATACCGTATTTTTCGCTCATAAGACGCACCTGACCATAAGACGCACCTAGGATTTAGAGGAGGAAAATAAGAAAAAAAAAATTCTGTCCCCATGATGGGCTCTGTATAGAGCTCCCTCCTGGTGGCCTGATATGCTTTTCATTAATTTCAGCTGTCAAAAACTGCTAATCAGTTCTGAAAATCCACATTGCTTCATATGCAAGAAACATTTTATCATAAATCATTGAACTATACCATGAACTAAAAAAGTAAAGGTTTGTATCATGTGTCCTCTATCCCAGGCAGTATATTACCCTCATGATTTTCTAATATATCTAAACAAATGAGAAGGAAATGGCTTGTACTAACCATAAACATTGATGCCATGTATCGTCTTCTGCCAACAGAGCTTGAGCTCCCTGCCGGTCTGCTGTTCCCGGGGTGCCGAAGGGTGCATCTTACTGCGAAGGTTGGCGGCACCCCGGGAACAGCAGACCGGCAGGAAGCTCAAGCTCTGCTGGCAGAAGATGATATATTTGACCTGCGCCACCATACTTATTGGGCTGAGTTGGGAGGAGGAAGAGGGGGACGGCGCGTGAGAGGGAGAGACTCTACATTCGCTCCATAAGACGCACAGACATTTCCCCCCACTTTTGGGGGGAAAAAAAGTACGTCTTATGGAGCGAAAAATACGGTGTGTTGTGGGTGTGTGTGTGTATATGTATGTGTGTGTGTGTGTGTGTGTGTGTGTGTGTGTAAAACCAATCTAAACTGAATACATAGGTAGAACATTTTCTAAAGCTATTTAAAAATTGCCCTCATAATTGAAGGTTGAGGCCATTTTACTTTCCAATCTAGCTCCAATGTGGAAAAGGAAGCAAGTTCAAAAGTTCCAGGTTGGCAACTTCCTGTCAGAAAATCAGCACCAGTACCTGCAGACTTGCAATCTAATTTTCAAAGGGAAACTGTCTGCAGAGCTTCTTTTTGAAAACTCAGGCCAGCAAAGGAAAGCCAGTACTTTTGTTCCTGTGTACTTTTCATCCGCAAAAGGTTTTGAAGCTGAAAAGGGGTCCATAGTCCCTTAAAGGTTGGGAACCCCTTTACTATACGTCCTTCAGTCTCTCTCTCTCTATAACATAAGATTTGCCATACTGGATTAGACCAAAGGTCCATCAAGCTCAGTATCCTGTTTCCAACCGAAGCCAACTCAGGTCACGAGTATCTGGCAAAATCTCAAAAAGATTCCAAGCTGCTTATTCTAGGGATAAGCAGAGTGGATTTCCCCAAGTCAACCTTAATAATGATTTATGGACTTTTCTTCAACAAATTTATCCAAATATTTTTTAAACCCATCTACACTAACAGCTTTTACTATATCCTCCAGCAATGAATTCCAGAGTTTAATTATGCATTGAGTAAAAAAAAAATATTTTCTCCTTCCTGTCTTAAATGTATTACCTAATAACTTCATTGTGTGTACCCTAGTCTTTGTACTTTTTGAAAGAGTTTACCTGTTCCTCTCAACATATTTTATAGACTCTATCATATCTCCCCTCAGCCTTCTCTCCTCCAAGCTGAAGAGCCCTAATCTTGCTGGCCTTTCCTCAAGGGGGACTCATTCTATCTCCTTTATCATTTTGGCCGCCTTTCTCTGTATCTTTTCTAATTTTGAAATATCTTTTTTGAGATGTGGTGACCAAAATTGCATACAATACTTGAGGTGCAATCACACCATGTATACCTTGTTTTGATGACACTCCTTTGCTTTGGCTTTCTTGTTGTTTAAATTGCCACCAAACCTATGCCCATCTTTCCAATATCTTTTCAGTTGTCTTTCATTTTTCCTACTGGGTTGCAGATTATTATATAATCTGTAAGTGGGTACACTTTCCATTTTAACCTTTCCATAATGTCCTATGAAGGCATCGAAGAGGGCCTGGCATTCATCCCTGAGGCACCCTACTGGTCACTTTCCCTTCACTAGAGTTGATGTAGTTGGCCACTGCTCTGAATCATGCAGCTTAACCAGGTTATTTTATTTATTTATGATATTTATAGTACATTTATTGTGACAAATCATACTAAGCAGATTACAAGGTATAAAACAGTCAAGATTATACTGGTCCCATTGCGCTCCTGCCAGCTCCCCGCATCGCGGCCGACCTAGGAACGCTGCTACACTGCTTGCCATGGCTTCCCTTAGGCACGTGAGCGCAGTCACGCTCTTATTAAAGGGTCCGTAGTGGGAATTCCCAGCGGCGCACGAATTGAGTGTCATCAGACTGCTATTTTAGGGCAGTCTGACTTGGAACCTGAGCCTCTGCTACAGGTCTCCTGTCTGACGCATTTCTCTGCTGTTTGCCTGTTCTGCCTGATTCAGACCGTGCCTTGGACTCTTCTCTGCTTTCTGCCTGTCCTGATTGATTGATTGATTTATTTATTTATAGTTTTTTTTCTATACCGACGTTCCTGTAAAATATACATATCACATCGGTTTACAGTGCGACAAAAACGATCGCTCAGGGCGGTACAGAGAACATAGGAGGCAATTAACAGTAAAACGAGTCATAACATAACTTATCCTATTGTGCCGGTCAGTCCTCATTCCGAGCCCCTAGTCTTCGAGGGGATATTCCACCTGCTGACAGCAAGAAACTTTGGGACATCTCTGAAGGATTATCCATCTTGTTGCAGGCCAAGGTTCTACGTGAGTAACACATACTTAAAATTGTTTTAAAATACACAATATATATCCTCATTGAAATTAGCTTGTTAAGCTATCAGGAAAGGCCTCCTGGAAAAGAAAGCTTTCAGTTTTTTCAGGAACAATTTTAAAGTCTGATATGGCTTTGAGTTTAATAACAGACTGTTCCATAATGCAGGTCTATCTATTAATAATGCATGATTTCATCTTTCTTGAAGTCAGCTTCTTTAATACCTGAAATCTCAAGGAGCTGTTGATCTGCAGAATGTAAAGTCCACAATGGGATATAATCTATAAACAATGCATATAGATAAACTGGTGCCTCTTTTTGAAGACATTTGAATACCAAGATTGTCACCTTAAATTTTAATTGTCATAATGTTGGAAGCCAAGGCAAATTTTGCAGTAATGGAGTAACATGTTCTCTAACTGCTGATCAACTGAGTGACAGAATTTTGAAGAAGTTATAATGCCCTTAATCAGCTCTTGGGAAGCCCCAGGTATAAGGAGCTGCAGTAGTCAATTGGTAATAAATAAAAAAACAAAACAAAAAAACCTGTAAAATTGTAGGGAAATCCTGTCTGATCCAACAGATATCTAAGGAGCTGTAATAATCTTAGTTTATAGTAACCCCTTTACAAAATAGACTTTATTATTGTGCCTCCTTTTTTACTAGTCAGTCTTATCTCTATTAATGTTTCATTTTGTTTCACCATCCTGGTCTGGTGAATACTTAGATAATCTCTACTATACTCTTCTTTGTCACTCATGGACTTTCTATCCATAGAAATCCCAGAGCGCAGTTTGTTTCCTGAAGAGATTTTATCTATCTTGAGTTTGTCATCCTTAACATATAATGCCATCCCACCACTAGTTTGATCTACTTTGCCATTGTTTGATCTACTCTTCTTTGTTAGCGTGGTGCTCCATTGGTTATCCTCTTTCATCCAGATCTCTAAGAGTTCTATTATCTCTGTATCTTGGGGCGCTGGATTATGGTTTATGGATTATGGTAATTTTTTGATAGGGATGTCGATTGCTGTGATCAAGAAGCTCTAACTTATTCAAAATAGTATGGCTAGGTTAATGTGCAGTAAGAGTAGAAATGAGTGCCACTCAGTTTACCTCCATTGACTACCAGTGTTGGAGAGAATAAAAATTTTTTTTTGTTTTTTTTTCAATTACTAACTGTAGTTTTTGCTGTTTGCAGAGTAATGGTCCAAAGTAAGAACATAAGAGATTGCCATGCTGGATCAGAACAAGGGTCCATCAAGCCCAGCATCCTGTTTCCATCAGAGGCCAAAACCAGGCCACAAGAACCTGGCAATTACCCAAACACTAAGAAGATCCCATGCTATTGATGCAATTAATAGCCGTGGCTATTCCCTAAGTAAAATTGATTAATAGCCATTAATGGACTTCTCCTCCAAGAACTTATCCAAACCTTTTTTGAACCCAGTTACACTAACTGCACGAACCACATCCTCTGGCAACAAATTCCAGAGCTTAATTGTGTGTTGAGTGAAAAAGAATTTTCTCCGATTAGTCTTAAATATGCTACTTGCTAACTTCATGGATTGCCCCAGTCCTTCTATTATTCGAAAGTGTAAATAACCGAGTCACATCTACTCGTTCAAGACCTCTCATGATCTTAAAGACCTCTATCATATCCCCCCTCAGCCGTCTCTTCTCCAAGCTGAACAGCCCTAACCTCTTCAGCCTTTCCTCATAGGGGAGCTGTTCCATCTCCTTTATCATTTTGCTTGCCCTTCTCTGTACCTTCTCCATCGTACTTGTATGGTATGTTCCAGATTGGGCCTTGTGGACTTCACGGGGTTTCCAATTGTCAACTTCAGTGGGATATGGATTTTGGTTGCAGCATTTTCGTAAAAGAGCTTTTACTAGCATAGCTTTACAACTATGGAATATGTTACCAATTTGCGGTGCAGTCGGAACTGAACTATTAAAAATTCCAGAAACATGTTAAACTGTTCCCTAGTTCTTGAGTGGATGGAGTTGCAGGGGTAAAGGGTTTAAGCAGTGAAGAGAATGATTTTTTTTTATATTGTTTATGGATTTTTCTAAACTGCTCTGATATTTTTGCTTATGGTGAGTGTAACACAGCGTGAATGGTCTTTAGCTTGATGGAGGACAGAGTAGGATGGACTCTGGTTATTTTGCTACAGACTATTATTTACAGGTAAATTAAACAACCAAAAGCCTGCTTAACTTAGCAGTGCTGACAACAGAAATGTAGTAGTTTACAGATGTGTAGTTTCAGCAAAGTTCTAGCTTTTTCCTCTCATCTGGGGCCTCCCTATCTCTTTGGGCCCAAGCGTCTTATCTGGCTTCCTAGAGGAGGTACCCTGCAACCAGGATTCTCTTGTGGCTTTCTTAAGGTGAACCAAGCTAAATGCCTCATCCTGGACTTTTAAGGAGGGTCTAACCCACAACTCCTTTACAGTGCAGTATATACATTTTTAAAAATATAAATAAATATCTCAATTTAATGCCATTTGCTTGAATTCTCCAGGCTTATTTTTTAGGCTTCTAGTATTTGCATATAGATACCTAAAATGTATTGTTTTTGTTCCTTGTCATAGTCTACGTATTATTATTATTAGCAATTGAATCAGGTAACATGGGATCATTTTATTTGTATGCTTTTCTTCTAAATACACTGGAGGAACTATTTGGCTTTTTCTGCATCCTGTCTGTCAGTATATTCTAATTTCCCTGTTTTTAACAATATCCTTTCAAAATACTTCACTCTGTGCCATGTACTCTGAAGCATTGGTGGTTTCCACCAAGATATAGTTTTAATAACTGCTTTAACTCTCTTAAAATGTTAGCACCAGCAGTCCAACCTCTTGGAATAAACTCTCATTTCCTCAAAATGTTTTTTATTTTCTAACCAATCCAAAGCTCTCTTCCCTGCAGTATTGTCTCATCTAGGCATTGATATTCTGAGCTCAGTTCCAGTTTCACATAATCCTGTGTGTGAAACTGGGACCATCTCTGGGAATGATACTCTGGAAGTTCTGACTTTTAATCTTCTACCTATAAGCTTAAATTTGTCCTCCAGAATCTCCCTCCTGCATTTCCTTGTTTTGTTGGTACCCAAATGTACTACAACAGCCAACTTGTTGCAGCTTTCTCTAATAATATGTTTAGGTTTTATATGAGATCTGCAGTCAAGCAAGTTGCCAAGTGATCTTCATGATCACCAGCCACCCAGTTATCTAAATTCCTAATGATCAATCACCAGTAATAATGGCAGTCCTATTCCTACCCACTTGTCACACACCTCTAGAGAGACATTCTTGCTGGGAGAAGATAACACATACCTTGGAAGGCACGTTTCAACTAAAGAATTGCTTTTGCTATCCAAGATGATTCAGAGGATCTTGCTTTCCCCAAAGCAGCACAGGGGCTTCCGGAATGAAGGTGGGACTATTCCATTATGTCTCTGAAGGTCTCTTTATGTCTCCCTTTCAGCCTCAGCACTTCCAGGTCTGCCACTGTAGCCTCCAGAGACTGAATTCATTCTCTGAGAGCTAGGAGCTCTTTGCATTGAGTGTGCACACACAATCTCTCCTCAATCAGCATATAATTTAACATGGGGCACTCAGACTGAGTAGCTCCCATCTTGCTGTTGTGAGCTGCTATCTGCATCTTTTTTTCTTAATAGTTATTAAAGGAAGTGAGGAATGCTTAACACAAGTTTAAAATGCTAAAATTATATGGCCTTACAAATTAGGAGTTTATTAATTGGGATCAAATACAGTTAGCCTCTCAATTGTTTGATAATTTTGAGTTGAATAGTCTCTCACGTGGGTAGTATCCTGAGCCTTCTTATAGTAGCCTCTGTACCGCCCTGAGCTCACTCAGCTAGTGTCTCACTTCACTAGAGGCTGTCTTGACTCAAGTAAAAGATTCATGCAAGATTTCAATTTATACTACAAACTAGTCCTCGATCCCACCTATAGCCTATTCCAGGGCTTCCCAAACCTGTCCTGGAGACCCCACAGTCAGTTGTGTTTTCAGGATATCCACAATGAATGTGCATGAGATAAGTTAGCATATACTAAGTCTATATGATATGCAAATTTATCTCATAAACACAAGAAATTGCCTTATTGGGTCAGACCAAGGGTCCAGCAAACCCAGCATCCTGTTTCCAACAATGGCCAATCCAGGCCATAAGAACCTGGCAAGTACCCCAAAACTAAGTATATCCTATGCTACTGATGCTAGTAATAGCATTGGCTATTTTCTAAGTCAACTTGATTAATAGCAGGTAATAGACTTCTCCAAGAACTTCTCCAAACCTTTTTTAAACCCAGCTACTCTAACTGCACTAGCCACATATCCTGGCAACAAATTCCAGAGTTTAATTGTGCGTTGGAGAAAATTCTTTTTCACTCAATTAGTTTCAAATGTGCTATATGCTAACTTCATGGAGTGCCCCCTAGTCCTTCCATTATCTGAAAGAGTAAATAATTGAGTCACATTTACCCGATCTAGACTTCTTATGATTTTAAAGACCTCTATCATATCCCCCCTCAGCTGTCTCTTCTCCATACTGAGCAGCCCTAATCTCTTCAGTCTTTCCTCATAGGGGAGCTGTTCTATCTCCTTTATCATTTTGGTCGCCCTTCTCTGTACCTTCTCCATCGCAACTATATCTTTTTTGAGATGCAGCAACCAGAATTGTACACAGTATTCAAGGTGCGGTCTCACCATGGAGCAATACAGAGGCATTATGATATTTTCCGTTTTATTCATCATTCCCTTCCTAATAATGCCGAACATTGTTTGCTTTTTTTGACTGCTGCAGCACACTGAACCGGCGATTTCAATGTATTATCCACTATGATGCCTAGATATCTTTCCTGGTTGGTAGTTCCTAATATAGAACCTAATATTGTATTTCCCTAAATGCATCACCTTGCACTTATCCACATTAAATTTCATCTGCCATTTGGATGCACATTCATTGTGGATATCCTGAAAACCCGACTGGCTATGGAGTCCCCAGGATAGATTTCGAAACCTGGCCTATTTTTAAATTTTATTTATTTAATACAATTTATAGCCTGCTCTCTACAATTTTAGCATGAGATGGCTTAAACATTTTTAATAAAAGACAGGTCATCAATGTATATATGAACTATAAAACTGTTGGTCTAACTGCAAGTTTAATAGTACTGGTTTCTACCTGCAATAGTACCACTTTAATGGGATTATTATCTAATAGCTTTCAGCTAGTGTGAGGTACAGTCAGTGGTGATTTTCTGCCAGATCACTGACCTGAAACCTTTTTTGAATTTTCCTCCTTTTCCCCATTGGGGAAAAAGTAGAAGGTGGAAACTGCTGCAGGCCCCGACCTGGTAACTTTTGAGGTTTTTTTAATTGAAAAGTACCAGTGGGTACATTATATTTTCTAACCAATCCCAGATGGAAAGTTTGATAACTACTGATTATAGATTGTCCTCCCCCCCCCCCCCCCCCTAGAGTGAATGTGCAAGCTGTCAACAGAAACATTTATGTAAATGGAATCTAAAATTTACAAACTTTAAGATTTTTTTCTTTATTTATAAACCAGCCTCTTTAAAAACAAACCCCCCCCCCCCAAAAAAAAAACTGTTCTTGAAAAATGAATGAGCTCTTTCTTATCCTGACCACAACTTTTAATGGTAACAGATGTTTTGTCCCTGATTTCAGCAGATGCCTTTTGCTTATGCAGTATTAGTAATTAGTAATGACTCTGCTTTATAAAAGGCCTCTATATAATTGTGTGTAATTATAATACTGCATTTCTTAGCAGTCCTTGTGTCCATGCTACATTGAGTGGGTGACATAACTATACTTATGATGTCATAATCATGTTTAGAATTCCCATACAGAAGTATTGGTAGTATTTAAGTGGAAACTAGATATCATTTATAATACATTTGCTTATTAGTAACAGAACAAATAATGCTGTACATGATGTCTGCTGTTTCTTTTCCAAATATTGAGCTATACCCTTACGGGCGGATTTTAAAAGCCCTGCTCGCGTAAATCCGCCTGGATTTATGCGAGCAGGGCCTTGCGCGCCGGCGCGCCTATTTTCCATAGGCCGCCGGCACGCACAGAGCCCCGGGACGTGCGTAGGTCCCAGGGTTTTTGGAAGGGGGCGGGACCCGATGACGCGGCGTTTTGGGGGCGGGACCGGGGGCGTGGCGCTGGCCCGGGGGCGTGGTCCAGGCCTTCAGACCAGCCCCCGGGTCGGAGCATGGCGCGCCAGCAGTCTGCTTCTCGCAGGCGTAAATCTACGGACAAATGTAAGGGGGGGGTTTAGGTAGGGCTGAGGGGGTGGGTTAGGTAGAGGAAGGGAGGGGAAGGTGAGGGGAGGGCGAAAGAGAGTTCCCTCCGAGGCCGCTCCGATTTCGGAGCGGCCTCGGAGGGAACGGAGGCAGGCTGCACGGCGCGCACCGGCTGCCCAAAATCGGCAGCCTTGCGCGCGCCGATCCAGGATTTTAGAGGATACGCACGGCTATGCGCGTATCTTATAAAATCCAGCGTACTTTTGTTTGCGCCTGCTGCGCAAACAAAAGTACGCGATCGCGCTTTCTTTAAAAATCTACCCCTTAAGAAATTTTTGATTCTCAACTGCCTAGAAACCTTATTTTCAAGAACAGTTCACTCAATGTTTGCAGGGAGACTCAACTGAGAAGAAAGCAGTTTTTGCCTTTCAAACTGAGTCTCCCTGCAAACATTTTTGCTTGGACAATTACTAGCAGTATTGTTTATAGATTTTGTTTTGTTTTCTTTTTTTTTTTCTTTTGTCCCCCTCTAACAATGAGGACTTGATATTCATTACATTGTTAAATTTTATTTTCTTAAAATGTATCTTTACATGTATCTTTGCTTGATGTTTTACTCTTATGATATAAAACTGAATAAAGTGAAAAAAATGCAGTTCACTCTTTATTTATTTTAAAAACTTATATCCCATACCATTGCCACTTCTAGGTAGGCAATAATGTGAATGGTCATAAAATTCATATACAGACTGCATAAAGTTTATTTACATCTTTGTTCTTGAGTAGGTATAGAATTAAAAAAAAAATTTTGCTCAGCAGTTTCCTCCTGTTCCTTTGTACTTTCAGCTCATTTGGAACCAGGGCTGGGATCTGATGTTTGGAGCCTTACAACAATGGTACCTAGTTTGGTCATTGCACCAATGGTTCTGGTATGGGGGTCCATGTACCAGGAATCATAGGCTTCAAGTCTGGCCAATATGTATCACCCTTGAGTGATGACCACAAGTCTTTTCTCCCTGGTGGTTGTGATCACTGCCTCCACAACATCCCCATCTAACTCAGGAGCAGAAGACCTGACTTGGGGATCGAACTGGGTTGCTACCAGGTTGCCCCATGCATATAATTTATATCAAATTCTTACAATTCAGCATGTTACTGTAATAAAGTTTAGTATATTTAAAATAAATATTTAATAAGTGATATGCTTAAAATGCTGAATGAGAAATCATACAGGATAACATTCCTTAATGTTTAGAGCAAAATCAAATATAAAATTACATAAATGGCACCAAAGACTTGTAGCCCAAAACTTGGAGGAGGCCAAGAGGAAAGCCTAGCATCTTATTTCTGACTGTAGCCAGTCTGGGTGACAAGTATATTTATTTAAAACTATTTCTTTTTTTGTAACTTAAATTGTATTGTGTAACAACTGTGAATATACACTTAACTAAATAACATCAATACATGATACTAATTTTTCAATTATCAGTATCCCTATACCCCCCTTCCCCAACAAGCTCAAAAGTTCAAAGGTTTATCAAGGCAAGTTAGCAACAAGGTTGGTTGCAGCCTAAGATACTGCCAATAATCAATGCATATAATTTGCCAAGGCTAGGATAATCATTTTTCTAGCAAGTAATATATGAAAAAAAACATAAGAAAACAAAACCACAAACACTACTGTGCTGTGCACACCAAGTTACATATGGAGACCAAATCAAGTTAAATTTATGTAGAGAATTTCTCTTTATAGTGGGAATCCTGCGTAAACTGAATGCACGATCCATGTGTTTCAGAACCTCTGGTAGAGGAAGAGCAGCGTAATTCTTCCAGTAACGTGCTACCTCACAGTGGACAGCCGTGAATATCTTCTATATTATAGTCTACTTATGGACAACTGCCTGTTAGGCTGGTAGTCCTAATAAAACATACCTGGGAGAATTGACATTAGTCACCCCCATTATTGCTTTAACTAGTGAAAAAATCCCCTCTCAAAATCCCAGTTTTAATATCACATGCCCACCAGATATGAAAAAAAAATCCTGACTGCTCCACACCCTCTCAAACACTTAATATCAAGGCGCTGTTAACTTTGTGTAATTGTTACCAGTGCAACGATACTTCATATCTATTTTCTACAATATTAGCAGAAATAGAACCTTTCCCTGTGTGCAGAAAAGATAGATCCCACTCAGATTCTGTAAGGGGGTTCCCAAATCACTATCCCATGCCTGTCTGCATGTTGGAGGGGTTTGCAATTCTTGGTTCAGCAAAGCATATAGCAAATGATATAGCCTTGAGGTTGTCCCCTTTGCTTTATTAGCATTGTTGCACATAAATTCAAAATATGTCTTGCCCTGCAAGAGGGTTTGTTTTATTGTCACTTGTCCCAAAAAAAAAAATATGACAGATCTGCACATATGGAAGAAAGTTCTATGCAGGTATCTGCAATTTACTGACCAGCATATCAGAACTCAATGTCACTCCCCTCACACACACATCTTCCATACAGATTACCCTTTGTTTCCTCCAATTGTGGAATACCCCTGCAACCAAACTGATGGGAATTCTATATTTTGAAAAAGGAACAAGCTATAAAAATATTCTTGCTTACTCACTAACCTGTTACGCCATTGATGGCATAATCCCAAGGTGTTAATGGTGGTGGGAGTTATGACTTTAGTAGGTCGCCATATTTTCCTTAAGTTGTCATACCATTGCTTAATGGCATAATGCCCACTAATGATTGATCTAATTGCACCTACTGTTTCACCTCCCTCCTTCTATTCCAATCCACTATTGCACACAGTTGAGAAGCTGCATAATAACATTTGGGACGCCAACCCCCTCTCAATTTTGACTGGTCAGAATACCTAGTTGATTGGTTCCTCCATATGAAGTAAAAAAAATTCTTCTCTGCCAAAGTTTCAACATGCTATTTGGACCCTAATTGGCAATGTTTGAAATAAGTAGCAGAGCCACGGCAAGATGTTCATTTTCACTGTAGCTATCTTTCCCAGCTAGGAGAGAGTACAATCCTCCTATTTCTCCTGCTCTCTTGTTATCTCATTTAGCAGCAGGGGATAGTTAAGATAGAACAAGTCTTCCATTTGTTTTCCCAAATATTCTCTCAGATATTTTCTTGTGTTTTGCCCATTTTTAAAGGGGAATCTGTGTACTAACTCTTCTGCAATCTCCTTTGGTACAATGGCATTCAATATTTCTCACAGGACAAGCAGGATGGTAGTCCTCACATATGGGTGACATCATCAGGATGGAGCCCAATCACGGAAAACTTTTGTCAAAGTTTCTAGAACTTTGACTGGCACCTACTGGGCATGCCCAGTAATGCACTGACCCTGCATCCAGCAGGGGTCTCCCTTCAGTCTTCTTTTTTCCGCGCAGCAGTAGTCACACGGGTTAAGGAGCTCTCTTGAGATTCCTGACCGGAATTTTCCTCACGGAACTTCTTTCAAAATTTTCAAAAAAATTCTACCCCATAGGGGTCCCCCTATCGATATCCATACTCTGCAGTCGAAAGGTAAGGTTTTACCTTTGTTGCGATCGATTCCCATCGAGTTATCCCTTCGGGGGCTACCGGCCATTGGCTGCACCGTGGCTAAATTTTTGTCTGAGACATGGCGTCGGGTTTTCATCGGTGCCCCGACTGTACACGAACAATGTCCATCACTGACCCGCATGGGGTCTGTTATGTGTTTGGGGTCCGACCATGACGTCCTAACTTGCACAGATGTGTCCAAATGACACCGAAGGGCTGTAAGGCTCATTTAGAGAAAATGGACTTTCTCTTTCAGTTAAAAACCCCGACTCCATCGATAGCTTCGACGTCGTCCGAGCCGGTGCCATTGACTTCTCGCCAGCACCTGGACACCGCTGCTGTTCGACCGGCGTTGACGATTCCAAAGGTGTCAATTGTCTCCTTGCCTCCTCAAGAAAAGGACAGAGGAGAACGTCACGAAAAACGTCAACACCGGCATCGGAAGGCTCAGTCCGTCGATCCAGGAAAGTCCTCGGCATCGATGTCGACAGAGCCACCAACAAAGAAGCCCCGTCCAGAAAAGGCCCCATCCTCTTCTGTGACCGTGTCATCGAAGCGTTCCCCCACCTTCAGTGGTGCCGGGATCCGCGATTCCACCTTCACCGGTGGACCCTCCGGCTACACCAGTGCTGCCTCCTACTCTTCTTCCGGGGTTCCATGCCCCAGGCTTCCGCGAGGAATTGGATCGGATGATCCAAGAGGCCATCGGTAAAGCACTTCAGGGCTTCCAACCTCCATCGATGCCGGATCCCGAGCCGGTCACTGATCCGATTCCCATAGCACTTGCACCGCTACTGGGTAGACTGGATGCATTGATCAGTGCCCTGCCTCCGATGGAACTGAGAGCACCGGTGGGTCCAGTGCCTTCTACACCGATTCCATTATCATCGGATGATGAGAAAACACCGATACCCATTCCACAGTCTGGGATCTTACCACTGACTCGTCCATCGATGTCACTGGTCGCTTTGGTTCCTCCGATGCCCTCTGTGCCACCTCCGATGCCTAGGCCTGGTCCTTCAGGATTAGCACCATTTCTCCCTGCTGGAGATCAGCCCTATAATCCTTGGACCAATGATTCGTCTCAGGATACAGATGATCTACCATCAGAGCCCTCTCCCCCAGATGAAAGACAATGCTCTCCACCAGAAGATCTGTCTTTTATTAATTTCATCAAGGAAATGTCTGTAACCATTCCCTTTCAGCTTCAGATGGAAGAGGACTCTAGGCACTAGATGCTGGAAGTACTCCAATTTCTAGATGATCCTAAGGAAATCATGTCTATACCTATCCATGAAATCCTGCTTGATCTCCTGAAAAGAAACTGTTCGGTCCCACCTGTCAACCACAAGACAGATGCCACCTATCTAGTGCAGACAGCTCCTGGGTTCCAAAAGTCACAGTTGGATCATCACTCTGTGGTTGTTGAATCAGCCCAGATGAAGGCACGACGTTCAAAACCTCATTCCTCCATACCTCCAGGGAAGGAACAAAAATCCCTGGATGCTTTTGGCAGGCGTGTCTTCCATGGCTCAATGCTCATATCTCGCATTGCCTCTTACCAGTTATACATGACCCAGTATAACAGAGACCTTTTTAAAAGGATCCAGGACTTCTGATTCTTTACCAGAGCAACTTCATACTCTGGCTCAGAAAGGTCTAGATGCTGGAAAGCATGAGGTCTGCGCTGCATATGATATTTTTGACACTGCCTCTAGAGTGTCTGCAGCGGGAATTAGTGCAAGAAGATGGGCCTGGCTCAAATCCTCAGACTTAAGACCAGAAGTCCAAGACAGGTTAGCAGATCTACCCTGTGTGGGTGATAATCTCTTCAGAGAAAAGATCCGAGAGATTGTGGCACAGTTGAAGGACCACCATGAAACGCTGCGCCAGCTTTCTTCTGTGCCGCCTGAGTTCCCTTCCGCCCCTTAGAGAAATTTCAGATGTGACTCTAAGCGGCCGACCTACAAGCCAAGAAAATTTTATCCTCCGACTTCTAGAGGATGTCCTTCCAGACCTTACCAAAAAGGTCAATCCAAACAGACTCTGCCTCAAAAGTCTCAGCCAGCTTCTCAGCCTGGACCAGCGTCAGGGTTTTGACTCCTTCCTAGAGAGTGTAAGCCAACCTTCTCTTCCAACCATACCGGTCGGCGGTGACCTCTGCCACATCAAGAGCACTTGGCATACAGTCACCACAAACCAGTGGGTACTTGCAGTAGTCACTCAGGGTTACCACCTAAATTTCCTGACTGTTCCAGCAGACTCTCTACCTCGGCTGACGTGGGGGATGTCCGACCACTCTCCCTTGCTCGAACAGGAGGTCTCATCCCTCCTCATATCCCTAGCAATAGAACCAGTGCCCCTTTCCCAGCAGGGGTTTTATTCCCAGCATTTTCTAATACCAAAAATGTCAGGTGGCGTTCGCCCGATACTGGACCTCTGCGCACTAAACAAATTTTTGCACAGAGAAAAATTCAAAATGGTAACGTTGGGCTCTCTACTTCCTCTTCTACAAAGAGGAGATTGGCTATGCTCTCTAGGTCTCCAAGATGCGATGAGATGGAGTAATTAAGATGTGTATGTAAGCAAGTACCTGCGACTTCCTGGTCAGCCCTCGTCATTTCCAGTACCGTATACTACCATTCGGCCTGGCGTCCGCTCCATGAGTATTCACCAAGTGCCTGGTAGTGGTCGCAGCCTTCCTCAGGACTCAGGGTGTGCATGTCTACCCTTATCTCGATGCAGCAGGGCGCATTCACCTCCCTGCGTCTCACTATCAACATCCTGATCTCCTTAGGGTTTCTAATCAACTATCCCAAATCCAAGATAGTTCCATCCCAAACCCTATCCTTTATAGGGGCTGACCTAAACACTATACAGGCGAAAGCCTTCCTCCCCCAGGATCACACTTTCTCCATAACATCTCTGGCATATCAACTACTGACTCGAGTATCTTCAACTGCTCGTCACTTCCTCATACTGTTGGGTCTCATGACGTCCTCTGTGCATGTCACTCCGATGGCTCACCTAGCCATGAGAGTAATGCAGTGGACCTTAAAATGCCAGTGGATTCAAGCTTGTCAGCCAATGTCCAGCATGATCCAGGTTACCAAACAGCTCCATCTGTCACTAGCCTGGTGGATGCACCACTCCAATCTCATTCAAGGCCTTCCATTTCAGGCTCCAGATCCTCAAATTATCTTAACAGGCACATCCAACCTCGGGTGGGGTGCACATGTAGGCAACCTGCAGACTCAGGGAACATGGTCTCCAGAGGAAGCCAAACACCAGATAAATTTCCTGGACCTTTGGGCGATCAGGTATGCCCTCAAGGCCTTTCAGGATTGCCTATCAAACAAAGCCATCCTGATTCAAACCGACAATCAGGCTGCGATGTGGTATATCAACAAACAAGGGGGAACGGGCTCCTACCTCCTGTGTCAGGAAGCTGCACAGATATGGGCATGGGCCCTTTCCTGCTCAATGTGCCTCAAACCAACCTACTTGCTGGGAGTGGACAATGTGTTGGTGGACAAGCTGAATCGCACTTTCTATTCACATGAGTGGTCTCTCAACCCCCACGGTAGCAGACACGATATTCCAACTTTGGGGTTACCCTCGCATAGACCTACAAACCACAGAGATATTATCCACCTCAATCCCGTACTTGACAGACTAGACCTCCTCAAAGAGGTCAACCTCGTCAAGCCAGAGTCCCAAAAACCCAACCAGTCCTGCAGATTGGTCTGGCTTCGGAGTTTTGACTCTCTCTTTCCTGTCCTTATCATTCCAGTGGGAGGCCATTTGTGCCATTTTACCAACCTATGGCGCACTATCACAACAGACTAATGGGTACTAACTGTGATCAGCCAGGGATACAACCTGAACTTCCTCACTATACCACCGAACGTTATACCACGCCCGGTATTAAATCTAAACAGTCATTCCCCGCTTCTCGAGGCAGAGCTCTCGTCCCTTCTGCAATTGAATGCTGTGGAACCAGTTCCTCGACAGCAGTGGGGTCAGGGGTTCTACTCTCGGTATTTCCGAATCCCAAAAAAATCAGATGGCATTTGTCCTATCTTGGACCTATGCACCCTAAACAAACATCTCCAAAAAGAGAAGTTCAGAATGGTGACCCTGGGTACCATGCTCCCAGTACTACAACAGGGAGAATGGTTCTGTTCTCTAGATCTTCAGGAGGCTTATGCCCACATTGCAATATACCCTCCACATCGCAAATACATAAGAACATGCTATACTGGGTCAGACCAAGGGTCCATCAAGCCCAGCATCCTGTTTTCAACAGTGGCCAATCCAGGCTATAAGAACCTGGCAAGTACCCAAAAACTAAGCCTATTCCATGTTACTGTTGCTAGCAATAGCAGTGGCTATTTTCTAAGTCAACTTAATTAATAGCAGGTAATGGACTTCTCCTCCAAGAACTTATCCAATCCTTTTTTAAACACAGCTACACTGGCCACAGCCTGACCTTTACCTGTGGGTATTCTGGAGAGAGGGCCCGTGAAGTTTCTTATTTTCCCTTTGGGTTTGCTGGCGAAAGACCCGGTGGATTTCTTGCCGTTTTCTGGGTTGGAGTGCCGGTGATGTCGGAAGTTGGAGGAGGAGCCGGATAGGCACAAAAACCCGCCTATACCGGCGTGACGGCTAAGCCGCGCGTGGCCAAAGAGGCGCGCAGCTTTGCCCGGCTTAGCCCGGGTTGGAATGTGTGGGACGGAATTTTGCAGGTTGCGGCCAGGAGAACACTAATAAGCTAAGTGCAAGTCATTTTCATTGTCTTACTTGCAAGTATCCCGGCTGGGTTATTACTTTGGTTATTAACAATACGTATATTACCAAATCGCTATGCCTCATACAAAGAGGAAAGCGAAATTGAGGGAATCCTCTTTAACATCTATGCCAATTAAGATGCTTCAACCCAGCATTAAGCAATGCTTTCAAGTGTTTTCCACATTTACACTGGAAGAGGCCGCTGATAGCACAGCTCAGGAGCAGGAGAAGAGCTATCTGGCCAATGAAACATCTCTTATTCCTGGTGCCCCAGAAAAACCTGTCCCTCCAACCGTAAGAGTAACAGAAAATCAATCTGTATTAGAAGAATCTATAAATTCTCAGGATTTGAGAGAACAATTGAATGTTGAATCAAAATATTGTTCTTTATTATCATCTGAAGGGAAGAGAGGGACATTAAAACAGTCAAAAGAAGACTTACAACAATTTGGAATTAAGGATGTGCCTATTATAATTCCAACTAAATTTTCTATTGAAGAACTGGGATTAATGATGATGAATGTTCAAAAGTCAATAAATAGCCTCACTAAGACTATCCAGGAAGCCCTAAAGAACAATACCTATATAGAAGAAAAAATAGATAATATAGAAAAGAAAGTAAATTCTTCTGATTTAAAAATAGAAGAAATACAGAAAGTTCAAATAAATTTGATAAAATCTGTGGTAGAGAATGAAGGAAAAATTGAGTTCTTAGAAAATCAGAATAGGAGATTTAACTTAAGATTGTTAAATTTTCCAAAAATACACTTAGCCTCTCCGGCTGATTTATTTAAGAGTTATTTGAAGAACATCTTGAAGTATTCTGATAATTCTATTCCTATACTATCTAAGATCTATTATCTTCAACAATTCCAAGGTGAGGAAGATCAACAAAATCAAGGTAACTTGAATTTAACTAACTTTCCGATCCCTCATAAGATAACTCTCTCTCTTAGTTGCTACCATCTTGGATTTTCAACTTCATGCCTTGACTTGCATATCTTCAATAACGTACACTCTGTATATAGTTTTATAATCATATATGCTACTTCCTCCCCAATGCATCTATTGTAAATAGTTCCTTGCAATCTTTGCAACTCCTCCTTTCCCTCCCCCATGCAACCCTTTCAACTCTTCATTCCCCTCCCTATATGCAATATACAACCCCTATCCCCTCTATACATTCCGTCCATCTTCATCCTCCCTCTACCCCTTTCTTTCTTCCCCCCCACTCCATCCCCCAACCATTTTTCTCAATACCATCTCAGTTATTTAACAACCTCTAAGTCTCTTTATTTAAGCCTCATTCATTATATAGTTTATTTAATTTTGTTTTATTCACTGTTTTCCTATAGGTTCTATGTAAAGCCTCTGTTTTGCTGATTTTGAAGTTATAATGTAAACCAAACTGTTGTTATCCTACGAAGTCCGGTATATAAAAACCACAAATAAATAAATAAACTGACTTCCTGGAAAAGTCTTATGAGGCACAGGTTGATAACAGGGCAACATTATTAGTACAATTTACATCTTTCCTAGAGAGGGATGCTGTGTTGAAATAACATTTTAAATATCAAAAACAAGATTTTTATGGGTCACCCATAAGAATATTCCCTGATGTTACTCGTGTAACCCAATTGAGACGAAAAAACTTTATTGCCTTAAGAAAAGAAGTGCTAGAAAGAGGTGCACAATTTACTTTAAAGTATCCGTGCAGATGTTTTAGAAAGCACAGAGATAGTAGATATATCTTTAACACTCCAGAACAGCTTCGAGTTTATTTAGACACTCACTCTTAGATACTGTTTTAAGAGGGAATAAATCACGTTTAATGTGGAAAGTTGACTAAAATCACTATGTTGATGTTATATTCTTGTAATTTGCTCCATGTTAACCTAGCTTGTAGCTTCTCCAGTTCTTTCTTTTTAATTTCCTATGTTTGGATGTTATGTAACATTATTTGGAATAAATATGGATTTCTTTGGTAAATGTATTTGATCCTAAGTATCCATAAATTTTCTGTATTTAAATTGAAATGCAATAAAAATAAAAAACAAAACACAGCTACACTAACTGCACTAACCACATCCTCTGGCAACAAATTCCAGAGTTTACTTGTGCGTTGAGTGAAAAAGAACTTTCTCCGATTAGTTTTAAATGTGCCAAATGCTAACTTCATGGCATGCCCCCTAGTCTTTCTATTATCTGAAAGAGTAAATAACCGATTCACATCTACCTGCTCTAGACCTCTCATGATTTTAAACACCTCTATCGTATCCCCCCCTCAGCCATCTCTTCTCCAAGCTGAAAAGCCCTTTCCTCATAGGGGAGCTGTCCATTCCCCTTATCATTTTGGTCGCCGTTCGCTGTACCTTCTCCATCACAACTATATCTCTTTTGAGATGCGGCGACCAAAATTGTACACAGTATTCAAGGTGCGGTCTCACCATGCAGTGATACAGAGGCATTATGAAATTTTTATTCACTATTCCCTTTCTAATAATTCTCAACATTCTGTTTGCTTTTTTGACTGCCGCAGCACACTGAGCTGACTATTTCAATGTGTTATCCACTATGATTCCTAGATCTCTTTCTTGGGTGGTAGCTCCTAATATGGAACCTGATATTGTGTAACTATAGCATGGGTTATTTTTCCCTATATGCATCACCTTGCACTTATCCACATTAAATTTCATCTGCCATTTGGATGCCCAATTTTCCAGTCTCACAAGGTCTTCCTGCAATCTATCACAATCTGCTTGTGATTTAACTACTCTGAACAATTTTGTATCACTCCAAATTTGATTACCTCACTCGTATTTCTTTCCAGATCATTTATAAATATATTGAAAAGTATGGGTCCCAATACAGATCCCTGAGGCACTCCACTGCCTATTCCCTTCCACTGAGAAAATTGTCTGTTTAATTCTACTCTCTGTTTCCTGTCTTTTAGCCAGTTTGCAATCCATGAAAGGACATCGCCACCTATCCCATGACCTTTTTACTTTTCCTAGAAGCCTCTCATGAGGAACTTTGTCAAACGCCTTCTGAAAATCCAAGTATACTACATCTACCGGTTCACCTTTATCCACATGTTTATTAACTCCTTCAAAAAAGTGAAGCATATTTGTCAGGCAAGACTTGCCTTGGATAAAGCCATGTGGACTTTTTTCCTTTAAACCATGACTTTCTATATCTTCTGTGATTTTGATGTTTAGAACACTTTCCACTATTTTTCCTGGCACTGAAGTCAGGCTAACTGGTCTGTAGCTTCCTGGATTGCCCCTGGAGCCCTTTTTCAATATTGGGGTTACATTAGCCACCCTCCAGTCTTCAGGTACAATGGATGATTTTAATGATAGGTTACACATTTTTACTACTAGGTCTGAAATTTCATTTTTGAGTTCCTTCAGAACCCTGGGGTGTATACCATCCAGTCCAGGTGATTTACTACTCTTCAGTTTGTCAATCAGGCCTACCACATCTTCTAGGTTCACCGTGATTTGGTTCAGTCCATCTGAATAATTACCCATGAAAACCTTCTCCGGTATTGGTATCTCCCCAACATCCTCTTCAGTAAACACCGAAGCAAAGAAATAATTTAATCTTTCCGTGATGGCCTTATCTTCTCTAAGTGCCCCTTCAATCCCTCAATCATCTAACGGTCCAACTGACTCCCTCACAGGCTTTCTGCTTTGGATATATTTTTAAAAGTTTTTACTGTGAGTTTTTGCCCCTATGACCAACTTCTTTTCAAATTATCCCTTAGCCTATCTTATTAGTGTCATACATTTAACTAGCAAACACTTATGCATTATTCTATTTTCTTCTATTGGATCCTTCTTCCAATTTTTGAATGAAGATCTTTTGGCTAAAATAGCTTCTTCCACCTCACCTTTTAACCATGCCGGTGATAGTTTTGCCTTCTTTCCACCTTTCTTAATGTGTGGAATGCATCTGGACTATGCTTCTAGGATGGTATTTTTTAACAATGACCACGCCTCTTGCACACGTTTTACCTTTGTAGCTGCTCCTTTCAGTTTTTTTCTAACTATTTTTCTCATTTTTTCAAAGTTTCCCTTGTGAAAGTTTAGCATGAGAGCCGTGGATTTGCTTACTGTCCCCCTTCCAGTTATTAATTCAAATTTGATCATATTATGATCACTATTGCCAAGCGCCCCTACCACTGTTACCTCTCTCACCAAATCCTGTGCTCCACTGAGAATTAGATCTAAATTTGCTCCCTCTCTCATCTGTTCCGAAACCAATTGCTCCATAAAACTGTCATATATTCCATCCAGGAACTTTATCTCTCTAGCATGTCCCGATGATACATTTACCCAGTCAATATTGGGATAATTAAAATCTACAAACACGAAGAGCAACAACCCTGCACTTGAGCAAGTCGAATCCAACACACTAGTGCAAGAACACATCAAAGTTCCACATGAATCTCTTCAGAAGGTGTATATTTATTCAGCAAGCTTATGCACGGCAACTCCATTGGTTTCAAACAGCAAACATCTTATAGAGGTCCCCCGACATGGACCCGTGTTTCGCCGAGACTGCTTCGGGAGGGACAGTGAACATCAAAGGAACCTTAATATACATGGCGCTTAATATACAAGGCGCTCCTTGTTGAAATTTGGAAACTGTATATTAAGGTGGAACTTTGATGTGTTCTTGCACTAGTGTGTTGGATTTGATAATTGAAATCTCCCATTATTACCGCACTACCAATTTGGTTAGCTTCCCTAATTTCTTTTAGCATTTCACTGACCGTCTCACTATCTTGGCCAGGTGGACGGTAGTATACCCCTATCACTATAGTCTTCCCCAGCACTCAAGGGATTTCTACCCATAAATTGCCAAGCAACAGCCTCAGCAACAGCAAGACATCCCCCTGTCACTGGGACATAAGTGCCTGGAGTGCGGGAAACACGAGGTCTGCGTGACCTACGATGTTTTCAAGATGACTTCGAAGGTCTCTGCAGCGAGAATTGACGCCCGCAGGTTCGCATGGCTACGGACCTCAGACTAGAGGTACAGGAGCAACTGGCAGATGTGCTGTGTATGGGAGAGAATCTCTTCGGAGATAAGGTCAAGGAGGCAGTGGGCCCAAATTCAAGACACCCATGCAACCCTTCAGCAGCTCTCCACTAGCACTCCAGACCCACCCTCCTCATCCAGGAGGTCATCGAGAACTGGGCCTAGGAAGTCCTCCTTCCGTCCAAGGAAAAACTATCCACTGCCTTCTCATTGCCATCAGTCTGTTCGGGGGTTTTTGTGGCCGCTCCAGGTAACAGAGCCCCAAAGCCCCAGCCGGCACCTCAGTCAACTCCAGGGATGGGCTTTTGACTAGATCATAGGGAACATTTATTTATTTATTTATTTAGAGATTTTTATATACCGCGGTACGTATAGATATACATCACCTCGGTTTACAGTAAACATAAATTTTAGCAACAGGCTTTACATTAAACAGTTTATACCATAAGTAAACAGTAAATAAATATAAATTAGTAACAGATTTTACAAATAACCGTTTTAAAGAGTATGTAAACAATTCGCAGCTTGAGGCTTTACATAAATCAAGTTTCCATAGACCCTCATAGACCCTCATAGACCAACATAGTCCCTAATTGGCCAAGACAGGTCTGGTTTCCACTCCTCAAGGAGATGTCCATCTGGAACTCATCAGGGTGGGGCCGTCCCCAGATCTCATCACCCAGTAAGGCTCAATCAAAGTTCTAGAAACTTTGACATAGGTTTTCCATGCCAGACTTCATCCGATGATGTCACCAATGTGTGAGGACTGACATCCTGCTGTCCTCGGAGAGCACCTGTTACAGGTAAGCAACTCTGCTTTACCATAAATGATGTTTTCCATAGATAACAGGATGAATTAGCCGTGGAATGCCTACCCTCCTCCCTGGAGAGAAGACTACCTAGCTAGTTAGCTCTGTTCCTGATTGAAGAGGCTAATGAGCAAAGCATAAGTGGGAACTCCCACACATGCTCAGTAGAGCTCAAAGCTGTATAGCTTGGAGAGACAAGTCAGTTCAGTATCAACATATGGCTTATTCATCTGATGATACCGAACTGACCGTCGTCATGTAATGGCTAATTCATCCTGCTATCTACTGAAAACACTTTTTACAGTAAGCAAGCTTGCTGTTTTTTAGGAACCTGGTTTCCCTCATTATTTATCCCAACAACAAATATAGATTTTCAGCCTTTAATGTCTTTGTGCACCCCTTCGTGCAACCCTTTGTGCTACCTTTTTATTTTTAAATTCCATTATTCTTCCTCTTTCAATTAACCTTTCTCCATGTTTTTAGTTTTATTCCTTGTTAACAATTTCTTTGCTATAAATCTTTAATGTATTAGACAATGGAAACTCATTTCCTGCATCTCCTGTTTTAATGTAAACTGGTATGATTTGTATTTGATACAAGAATGTCGGTATATAAAAGTTAAAAATAAATAAATATACGTACAACCCCTCAGCCTCTTAATTTAGCTATAATTCTTTTGTAATCTGCCTATAACTGTATCGCCATTGTGATCTGCAGCCAGCATCTTTCCTAACCTTATCGTCTTTCACTTTGAAATGACAAAAGGTGGAATAGAAATAAATTAAAATGTAATTGAACATTCTTAGAGGTCTCATATATTTCATCAAAATATTTAGAAACTTAAGTTTCTGAATTTTTAGTCACAGTCCATATAGAATCTAAGGTATTATCAGACTGCTTCATCTGGCCTGCTCCCAGAGAGGGGGACATTTTTTGTCCAGTGTTCAAATAGACAAGAACAGCAGCATTCCAGCTGAGATTTTAGGCAAGTGCGGCCACCTCACTCCAGTTGCCTCTCAAACTGTCTTCACTGCAAGACTCTGATATAGGGAGGTCTTCCTAATAGTGGGCCTGACTTTTCTACAGCACCTTTTGGGGTCAGCAATGTTCTTGGCAGGTCTTCTCTTCCAGCTACCACACTGGGTCACATGGTTCATAGCAGTTCTAAGGTGGATGAATTGTTAGCATTTCCTGTGCCACCTAGCATCTGTGGAGTAGCTGTACTTTGGGTTCAAGTTCTCACCAGCAAAAGCAAACCAACCCTCATGTAGGGGTTGTCCAAGGCAATGTTTCCTAACCTTTTCTATGACATTCAGGGCGGATTGCAAGAAAATATCAGCCTCGGGGGATTTTCTCAAAACCGGTCCATGGGGTATCTGACCCTCTCATGCACTTTCTCTGCAGCACGTGTGTCAACAGCTCCCTAAAGCATGCCAAGTCAACTCTGGAACCTGTCAGAATTAAGCCTAACTATCTCCAAAATAAATTTCACATTTTTCCTAAATAATTAAGAAATAAAGCATGCTCTAGACCAGCAGTGAGTAAACAGTTGTAGACCCCATTCCATCCATTCAAATCTGTTAGCATACACAAATATTCTGGTCTGGCCAACCAAGCAGCTCTTGAACTAGTGAAAGTAATGAGACAACTACACTGCTAACCAGTGTCAGACACACACACATGCTCAGTCACACAAACAGGTTTATAGATTGCAGAAACTTTATATATACTGACATACAATCTGTTAGAAAATTCTGAGACCTTAAATATCCGTCGCGGGTGACGTCATTTTCGGGGGACGCCCCCAAGGTTCGAGCCATCGCCAGTACTTCAGTCGGGGCTGCGCCGTGCGCATGCCCCTAGGCTTCCAGGAAACATGGCGGTTTGCAGTGTCGAGCCGATCCGGTGACATCTGAGGACCTCGGCAAAAGAACGCCGTGGCAGCCAATCTTCCCGCGGTCGAAGAGGGAGGCGCCAAAGAGGTAAGGAGGGCAGAGAGAGGGCATCGGGCACTGACGGACACAACAAGGCTTGAATCTGCCTACCTACTCCAGGGGATAGGGGATCACAAATTAACCAGCAGCAGGTGTTGCAAGAGCAGGTGACGCAGCAGCATACAGCCCTAATGTAGATAGCCCAAGCGATGCAAATGGCAGTGACCTGTCTGCCTTCAGTGACACCGGCACACATCAAAATGTCCTGGGTGAAGATCCAGATAGCTTTTTGAAGAACTTTGAGCATCCAACAAGCCTGGCAGGGTGGCTAGAAGACTGGTGGGCTACATATCAGGGGGATTTACTCACCGGACTAAATAAAGATGCTTATCAAAAAGCTAATCCAGATGGGACAGCCAGTTATCCAGAAGTCAAGGGAACAATTTTAGGGTGAGCAGGGCTCACCCCAGAGGCATACCAAAAGCAATTTCGACATGGGACTTTACAGACTGGAGCGAGAACCCTAGGAACCTATTCCACAGGCTTAAAGAATCTGCCTAGAAGTAGCTACACCCAGAAGGGAAAACCGGAGAGAGCCAATATGGTACTGCTGGAACAGTTCCAGGACAGCTTTGACCTGCCCATGAGGCAGTGAGTTTGCTGACACCCAGGCCTCATGGTTGAAAAGGCAGTGTCAGAGGCCTATCATCGGGCCCAAACCATGTCCAAACTGTTACGTACTCGAGAGAAACCCATCAACCTAGATAGAGGTTGTCAGAGTCCTAAGACTTGGAGATCTTTACTGTCAGCAGAGCCGGTGCGGCCAGATGGTTCACCCCACCTGCAAGCTGTAGTCGGACTGCCATGCTTCAGTTGTGGCAAAAGAGGCCATTTTGTAAGACACTGTCCCCATAGGGAAGGTGAGGCGATGGACATTAATGCGGTGACTCCATACTGTTGTAACTTCGTAGATGTCTTTAGCCAGAGTTTTTAAGTTTGTGATCCCAGTTGAGTTGGATGGGGTTCCAACACATGTGCTAGTCGACGCCTAACACTAATAAAGTAGTGACCCTGGCCTGTATTCATGGGGACCATCAATAATACCCCACTGGTTGGGTTTGCCTGAAGACTCCAGCCATTCAAGAGATATTGGAAGTGGGGGTACTCCCTTGGCTTTTGTACCCTGTGATCATTGGATGCTACTGTCCAAATTTCAAGTCTCTTTTGACTCTTGTCTACAGCAAGTTTGTCTGATCACGACCCTGAAGAGATGGAGTTCCCAGAGCTCTTTCCATTGGAGGACCCTGATCTTTTTCACAAAAACTCTAAGACTCCTAATTCCTGGAGGCAACACCAATAGGATAAATACATTTACTCTGTGAACTTAGATACAGCTGGGGAGGAAGGGTCGGAATCGGAGGGAGAACAACCACCCACCCAGAATGTCTTACCGAGTCCTGTGGGGTGGGATCAGGGTGATCCGGGAAAGTTTAGACAAGGTCAGAGGGAGGATGAATCCTTTAAGTGGCCCACGAGCATATAGAATGGGTGGATGAGAAGGTAGTCCCAGGAGCCCAGAGTGCAGACTCTGTCCCCCCTATTTTGCGATAAAAGGGGATTTGTTGTACAGAGTCACAAAGGTGAGGTGATAAACAACTCCTGTTTCCCAAACAATATCATCAACAGGTCATGCAGTTAGCTCACAGTCTTCTTCTAGGAGGCCACCTGGGAGAGGAAAAGACTCGGGAAAAGATACCGGCACAATTCTGTTGGCCAGGCCTTCATAAATAGGTCCAGTGGTATTGCCAGTCCTGCCCTACTTGCCAGCTCACAAAGCCTGCCTTGGAACGGGTGGCATCTGTCATACCAATGCCTATCATCAAGACCCCCTTTGAAAGGGTGAGCATGCATCTTTTGGGGCCACTAGAGAGGACGACCTGAGGAAACATATCTTAGTCATACTGGACTATGTCACCAAGTATCCAGAGGCAGTGCTCTTACGGAATATGAGACCTCGACAGTGGCAGCCGCCCTAATGGAGGTTTTCTCATGACTTGGGGTACCCAAGGAGATCCTGATGGATCAGGGTACCCCTTTCATATCCAAGGTCATGAAATAACTCTGCATCTTGCTCAAAGTAAAGACTCTCCAGACCTCTGTGTATCACACACAGATGGATGGCCTGGTCGAGCGCATCAGTCAGATGCTCAAACAGATGTTAAGAAATTTTGTGAATGAAGATGGGAAGAGTTGGGACATACTACTGCCCTATGTCCTATTCGCAATCCACTAAGTATCAGAAAGCTCAATGGGGTTCTCCCCGTTTGAGTTACTATACAGAAGGAGATTGAGAGGAACGCTGTATATAGCTCACAAGATCTGGGAAGAGGGAGTGAATCCCAGGCAGAACATAGTGGACTACATTTTCAGAATACAAGATCGCTTAAAGAATGCAGGTGAGGTTGTTTGCCTGTGTCTGGAAAAGGCTCAGATTTCTCAAACTCGAGCTTATAATCGCCCCACGGTCCAGAGAGTATTCTAATGGGGGGATCAGGTCCTTGTCCTCCTCCCATCATCAGAAAGTAAAAGGCTAGAGGATGGGAATGAAGAGAAGAACCATGGGGGGTGGCTTGCTGGAATGGAGGCTACTACCTGGTGATTACTACCCTTACTCAATTACTACCCTTACTCAATAAGCCTTTGCACGGTTAATGCAACTCCAATATTGCTCTCTGCTTCAACGCAAGGGAAATGTGGAAAAGAGGATTTGCATTCAGACAACAACCAACAAGGACTGAACTTCACAGTCTGGGTAAACAAATAAGCGTGGGGGTAGCTTGCTTATTATGGCAGTTACTACCCTAAACCACTTAAGCCTGATACATCACTTTGAATACATATACAGTGTTGCTCTCTGCTTCAACAGCAGGGATAAATGTGGAAAAGAGGATTTACATTCAGACAACATCCAACAAGGCATTGATCTGTGCAGTCTGGCTAAAAAGCATCGGGGTAACTTGCTTGATGCGGCAGTTACTACCCTTAACCATTAAGCCTTATGTTCACCTTTGATGCAACTCCAACATTACTCTCTGCATCAATGGCAGGGGATGGCAGGACATTTGAATCAAACAGTTACCAACAAGGGCCCTGAACTTGGTGGTTGGTGAAACAGATACCCTGTTTCCCCGAAAATAAGACAGTGTCTTATATTTATTTTTGCTACCAAAGATGCACTAAGGCCTTATTTTCAGGGGATGTCTAATACCGTAGAGCTGCTGGCTGCCCCTGCGTCAGCCATGCCTCACCAGTGTGCTGTCAGAGAGAAGTAAGAGTGTGCAGCATTCATGGTAGTCAGCTTGGGCTGACTCCGCTGCTTTTGAACCTCTGCACACTGCTTGGAAGGGGTCCCCCGACTGGTACTGCCACCATCCCCAGATGTCAGTAATCTTGCTGCCACTGTCACTGCTGCCACATGGCTATTGGCGAGGCGCTGATTGCTGCTACTGACACTGAAGCCCATTCTGCTGCCTCCTTGGTGCAGGCCCCGTGGGCTTCCAATTTCTCCATGCTGATCTCGTACATTGTGAGATCCGCATAGAGAAAGTGCTATTCTTGCACATTCCCAAAGATTACATGTGCCAATCACTAAAAAGTAATGTTTGGGGTTTTTTTTACCTTTGCTGGCTGATGTTACCGTAGTTTTCTAATCGGTTGGTCACAGGCTTTTTTTTTTTCCACCTTCCCTTTCTTATTTTTTTGCCAATTCCTTTTATATTGTCCTTTTTTCTTCCGTATTTCTTTTCTCTGTCTTCTTCCCTCAAACACAGTCAGGTTCTCATTCTCACATGCATTTCTCGCTCTCACACACACACAGGCTCTCACTGTCACATGCTGTCTCTCATACAATCATTCATACACACAGGCTCTCACTGGCACATGCTGTCTCTCTCACACACACAGAGGCTCTCACATGCTGCCTCTGCAAACATTCAGATCCTCACTCCCACACACAATCTCTCAACTCATCTCATACACGTGCGCACACACACACCCTCTACAGACCCTCAGCCTCTCTCTCACCTCTGGGCCTCCTCTTCGCGGGTCGCCGCAGGATGGGCTCTGCAGCGGCCCTGAACTTCTCGGGCCTCTTCCTCGGCCCTGCTACCGGGCCTCTTCCTCTTCTTGGGCCGCTGCGACTTGGGATTCGCAGCAGCCCGCGGTGGCTCCTCTTCTGCACGCGCTGATGCTCTTTCTCCTTCCTGCCCACGCGGCTCCGGCAACGTTAACTTCTGGGGCCGCACAGGCAGGAAGGAGAAAGAGCATCAGCGCGTTTGAACGCGATCTTTTTCTTCGGGCAAGGAGGCTCAGTGGCCGCATGAGCCTCCTTGCGCCCGGGGGCATTGGCTCCCCTCGGGATACCACTGCTTGCGTCTGCCCCCTAATACTTTGGAAACTTTATTAAAAAAAAAAAATGACGTCACAGGATTGACCGGCCCACCGGGGGAAGCCCGATCCGCCCCTGTTTACAAGGGATGGCTTACTTTCGGGGGAGGTCTTATATTTAAGAATTCAGCAAAATCTCTACTAGGTCTTATTTTTGGGGGATGTCTTATTTTCAGGGAAACACGGTAAGTATGGGAAATTAAGTGTGGGAGCCTGCTGGGCAGACTGGATGGGCTGATTGCTCTTTTTCTGCCATCATTTCTGTGTTTCTATATTAGCCCGTTGGCAAGGACCCTATGAAGTCCTGGAGAAAGTAAGGCCCATGGAATACAAGATAGCTCAGCCAGAAAAGCAAAAGAAGACCCAAATCTACCACATAAACCTCCTGAAGAAATGGATACCACAAGAATGTGGCATGGTTCAGGAAGGAGAATTTGGCCCAGAGGTGTGATCGAAACTGGACCAAGCCCAAGTACCCGAACGGACAGCTAACTTGAAGCAGTTGATGGAGAAAAATGGAGATCTTCTCGAACCTGTCTGGTCGTACCCAGCTGGTACAACATGATATTACTATGTCTCCTAGAGTGGAAGTACATCAGCCTCCTTATTGGATCCCTGAGGCCAGGTGCCATGTTAGAGTCCAAAGTGAAGGAGATGTTCCAGCTCAGCATAATAGAGGAGTCCAACTGGACTGGTCCTCATCCATTGAATTGGAGCCGAAGCCAGATGGCAGCATCAGGTTATGTATCGACTTCAAAAAGATCAATGAGGTCTCAAAACTAGATGCCTATCCAATGCCATGAGTGGATGAACTGATTGAGCATCTGGGGATGTCCCAGTTCATCTCTACCCTTGATCTTACCAAAGGATATTGGCAGGTGCCTCTCACACCTATGGCAAAAGAGAAGACAGCATTCTTGACGACAACTTGGCTATTCCAGTTCACAGTACTCCTGTTAAGTCTTCATGATGCCCCCGCCACATTTCAATGGTTGGTTGACCGCCTGCTCCACCCACATCAAGGGTATGCAGCCGCCTACTTATCCACGACTGAAAGACCCATCAGCCAAATCCAGGCCATATTAACCGATCTGAAGGAAGCAGGATTTATGGTTAATCCCAAGAAGTGCTTGCTAGGTGGGCAAGAGGTCCAGTATCTTGGCTATATCCTGGGCAAGGGCAAGTTCCATCCACAGACCAAAAAGACTGAGGTGATAACCCGAGTGTCAGTCCTGCAAATGAAGGCAAATGTGAGAGTGATTTTAGGCCTTATAGTATATTATAAGAGGTTTATCCCTAACTATTTACAGAAGGTGGAGCCTTTCACAAAGCAACCAGAGAAAGTCCAGTGTTTGGAGGAAGTGGAGAAGGCCTTCAGACCCTGAAGGAGGTGATATGTTCTGATCAGTCCGGACTTCACCAAACCCTTCATGGTGCAAACCGATGCCTCAGAGGTTAGCTTGGGGGCCATCTTGGCCCAGAAGAAGGATGGCCAAGAACATCCTGTAGCATACATCATCCGTAAGCTGATACCACGTGAGAGGAGGCCTTGGTGGTCAAGTGGGCCTTAGAAGCCTTGCACTACTATCTGCTGGGGGGGGGGGGGGGGCGGGGGCCAGTTTATGCTCTTAACATTCCATTAACTGCTCATGGATCAGTAGGAACAAAGAATCCAATGCCAGAGTGATGAGGTGGTTCCTGGCTTTGCAGCCTTTCAACTATAAGAGCCGACACAGGGCAGGAAAAAAGAATGCGAATGCAGATTTCCTGTCTAGAGGTGTCCTTTGTACAAGCGAGCGCTCATCCCAGCAAAGCTGAGCTGAAGGGCGAAGGGTATGTGAGGGAGTATATGGGAAACTCCTTAAAGGGCTGGGCACAGATATCCCGCATGGTGTTCCTTAAGATAGAGACTCGCAGGGGATCCTGGGTAAAGGAAGGAGACCCTAGAAGGGTTAGAGGGGCCCCAGGGAGCTGACGGAGTCCCAGCAAATGCAAGGTACACAAAGACCTGCTATATCTAAGGTAGGTTAACTTTCTGCTTAAAGACTTTCCTCCTTAAAGACTGTGCATTGCCTGAGGTTAAAGTCACTGCCTGAATTGTGTTTTGTTTTTCCCTTTGTACTGCTTGTTTGAAATACCTGAAATGAAGATTTTCTGCCATTTTGTTCTGAACATATTTCCTGATAATGTGAAAAATATACACACATTTATAATTTTTAATCATTATCATAGTAGAACCAGAAATAATATATGCCCAAAAAATGAAAAAAAAAACCAACTTGGAAAATATACATACAGGGCAGTATTAATTAGACTCTTATAAAATGAAAATGGAGGTGAGGGGCGAGGATATGAAATGCAGAAAAAAAAATTAAAGAACAAGTACAGAATGAAACAGGTATAATATTCCTTTAAGATACTCTTGACTAAAGCTAGGTTGCATTTGTTACAGCAGATATCTTCTTAATCAATAAAGGAATGCAGCTGTTCTGGAGAAAAAAAATTGATACCTAGCTCCTGCTTATTGTATGATTATTTTCTGCCTAGCAAAAGAAGTGGAAAAAAAAATCAATGAGAAGAGAATGTACTATCGTTGATTGCACCTGATAGTTCAAATGTGATGGCTATGTTTGAGGGCTCACTGCAAGAAGTATTTGACTGAGCCATGCTATTGGTATCTTTGTTTTTGAGCAAGTATGGAACAATATTTTGCACCTTTTTTTCTATAAAGCTCAAGCATTATTTTTGGGACAAAAGGTTTAGTTTTATCCAGATATTTCTAAAATTACTCTGGAGAGAAGGACATTATTTTTGGCTTTCTACCAAGACACTGTAGATCTTGGAACGGAATTCTTTTTGCATTATCTTTGTAAATGTAATTTTTTCAATGGCAGAAAGGCCTCGAACAATATTCAGTACTTATTTAATTTTTTTGATTTATATTCCGCCTTTCAATCATTTCAAAGCAGATTACACTCAAAGTACTGCAGGTATTTTTCTGTCCCTAGAAGACTTCCAATTTAAGTTGGAACTTGAGGTAATGGAGAGGGAAGTGACTTGCCTAAGGTCACAACACAAGAGACCTCTTTATAGATACTTAAGGCAGGTATCTCTCACAGACAAACCAAACACTTTAGGAAAACTTAAGAGACAGAGATTAAGATGTTGAAAATGATTCTCAATTGCTCAGATTTTTTATGCAATAATACTTTTATCTTGTATCAAAGTTGTATCCACAGCTTTTAACTCTTGAATCTCCTTATCTAAAATATCAACCTTCCCTTTGTATTCCGCAGCCTTGGTATCTTGGCCAAGCGCCAAACCAGTCACTGCTTTAGGCAATAAATTAATATCTATAGCACACTCTGACAAGCTTTGCCAAGCCTTTAGGGCAACGTCAGCTGGTTTAATCTAGGAAGGCTTAGATGCGCTAACTAACTTGAGAACTATCTCTGACTATCTTTCTTGGAGAGCAGCACATTCTTCAACTACTAACACCACTGCGGCACAACTAAACAGTTCTCTGGTCAGCTTAGGCACCATCAGTGAACTGGGCTTAAAGGGGCCAAATGCTCCCTCTACCCCTCCCATCTGGAGAACTCCTTCCCTCAAGTGAGCTCCTCTAGAGGATGGCAGGACATAGATGTCATCAGACAGCACCTGGGAATCCACAATGCTCAAAGGCATCTCCTGTTGAGTTGACGGATCCCAGTCCAGGGGGCTAAGTGAGATATCCCTCCAAGCGGCACTCCTTGGGGTGATGCCAACATGGAGCTCCCTTCCCTAGAAATTGTTCCAGTTTTTCCACAGACAAAAGCATCCAATTTTGTGCTGATTGAGGGGAAAAGGAGAGGACTCTGAGGGGTAAATCCACATCCTTGCCTTCCTCTTGGGAGGCATAATAACTGTGAAAATAGTTGGGAAATCAGGAACCGAGAGAGATTGCCAATCATGCTGTCATCTTAATGCTCCCAAAAGATTTACATTTTTAATGTGTGCCCCTCCTCCACTACAAAGTGAAACATGTATGTTACTAGGTGCTATCTCAGTAAACAAGATTTCTACATGGCAAAAAATGAAATTCAATTTGGAATCCTAGAATAAAAAATACATTTTATATTATTTACACAGTATAAAATATCCTTGACAAACCTAGTAGTGTTCACAACACACCAGAGAAAGCAGCAGCCAGTCTTTCCATAATTTTAACTTTTACTTAAGTTATAGATTTTGTTTAGCTGGAATTTAGTGTTAACATTTTTCAGTCTGAGCCTTCTGCTTTCTAATTGGCTAATGGAAAACCTGTACAAGTCAGATGCTGAAAAGCAGGGGAAAAGTTGGTAATTTAAGAACTTACGATCAGATAATCTCAGCAAATATTCTAACTTCTACTTAGGTTGTATTCATTTATGCCAGAAGATAATAGTAATGACATAACAAGCAAAGTACACTTTCTCCTAGCCCTCTGATATAATGTAAACCACCGGTGCAAAGAGACTAATCTAATTCATTTCTGTTCTTGTTTATCTCATGACTCCTTCAGTGCTTCTGTTAATTTGCAAACATTATGATTCTCCGAGAACCAGCAGGATGGTAGTCCTCACACATGTGACATCATCAGATGGCTCCCCGAGGTGGAAAACATGTCAGAGTTTCTAGAACTTTGACTAGGCACACTGAGCATGCCCAGTATGCCTTATACCATGCATCCACGAGAGTTCCCTCTCCAGGAGCAAAGGAAATCTCTGCCTCAGGATTTAACCTTCACAGGGTTTGTGAGGATGATGGCAGAAGCCATCCCTTTTCAGTTATTGACAGAGTATTTTCCAGGCATAAAATGCTTGAGATCCTCCAGTTCGTAGAGCCTCCTAAGAAGATCATGGCAGGTCCCGATACATGAGATCCTTAAGGAGTTGCTGCTGAGGATATGAGAATACCCCCTTCTGTCAATAAGAAGTCAGATGGGGTTTACCTCATCCAGAAGGCTGCCAGATTTGATAAGCATCAGCTGCCCCACCAGTCGCTAGTGGTCTAATCCACCCTCGAGGGCCAAGCACTCTCGGACTCATTCCTCAGCAACCCCGGGGAAGGACCATAGAGCGATGGATGCTCTTGGGAGCAAGGTATTTCAAGGTGCCATGCTTATTGCGCACATTGCTGCCTACCAGCTCTACATGAGCCAGAACTCATGGGACATCTAGAATCAGGTGCAGGAGGTGGCTGAGCAGCTGCCTCTACAGCAGCAAGACACTCTCATGTCACTGGTGCATATGGGCCTGGACTGCGGAAAACATGAGGTCTGTGTGACCTACGATGTTATTGATACGGCATCGAGAGTCTCTGCAGCAGAAATCGGCACCCGCAGAATGGCATGTCTGCTGGCCTTGCATCTCCGACCAGAAATACAGGAACGACTCACTGACATGCCATGTACTGGAGAGAACTCTTTGGAGATAGGGTGAGGGATGTTGTGGCCTAACTTCGGGACCACCTCCAACAACTTTCCGCCAGTACTCTGGACCTGACCTTCTCATCCAGGAGGCTGGTGAAGCCGGGGCCAAGGAAGTCCTATCCTGCTTCCTCGCTTCCGTCAACACCATCAGGGCTGCTGCAGCCGACCCAGGCAGGAGACCCCAAGCCCCAGCCGGCTCCTCAGTCAACTCTGGGGATGGGGTTTTGACTAGGCCGTAGGGAGCATAAGCCTGTTGCCTATACCTAGGATGATGGATCCTCCAGCTGGGGGAAGGCTGTGGCTCTTTGCGAACCAGTGGCCCAGTATAACCTCGGATCAGTGGGTTTTATCCATAATCTGTCAGGGATTACCAATTGAACTTATTGGGTGTCCCGCCAAAATGCCCTCTGTGCCCATTTTGGGGGGCTGGTAGCGCATCAGGAGGTACTACTAGTGGAGCTCTCCTTCCTCTTAATGGCCAGAGCGGTTGAGCCTGTACCACCAGGGCAAAGACTGTGGGGATTCTACTCCAGGTGCTTCCTGATTCCAAAGAGAACAGGAGGACTCCGTCCTATCCTAGAATTAAGGACCCTTGAACAATTTTCTAAAAAAAGAAAAGTTCAAGATGCTTTCACTGGGCACCTGAATTCCCCTCTTGCAAAAAAGAGACTGGCTGTGCTCCCTCAAACTAAAGGATGTATACACCTATATCAAGATCTTCCCTACTCACAGGAAGGATCTCCGTTTTGTGGTGGGAAAACATCACTTCCTGTACCGGGTATTGCCGTTAGGGCTCACATCAGCCCCACGGGTCTTCACAAAATCCTAGCCATGGTGGTGGTGCACTTCCATAGGGTGGGAGTGCATGTTTTTCCGTATCTGGACGATTGGCTGGTGAAGAGCACATCTCAGGCAGGGGCCACCAGGTCCATGCGCTTGACAATCTGGGTGTTGGAATCACTAGGGTTCGTTCTCAACTACCCAAAGTCCCATCTCAATCTATCAGTTCAATTGGACTTCATAGGAGCCCTGCTAGACACAAATTAGGCCAGGGCCGTCAGCTTGATGACCATCACGGCAGAGATCCAACAGAGCCAGCCTGGCACATGTTGAGGTTGTTGGGCCATATGGCCACAACCATCCATGTCACTCCCTTGGCACATTTACACATACACAGAGCCCAATTGACCCTGAGGTCGCAGTAGTGCCAGGCCACTCAGGACCTCCAGGATTGCATCCGAGTCACTCTGTCTCTACGGGACTTGTTGTCCTGGTGGCAGATGCTTTCATATCTGGAACAGGGGATCTCTTTTCGAAGTCTCCCTACTCAAATTGTCTTAACCACGGATGCATCCACCCTGGGCTGGGGAGCTCATGTAGATGGGCTTAGCACTCAGGGTCTCTGGTCCGCCCAGAAATACTCTTGTCAAATCAACTTCGGGAACTTCGGACGATCAGGTACGTGCTATGGGCTTTCAGACAACCAAATAGCCATATGGTATATTAACAAGTAGGTAGTCACAGGATCGTACCTCCTGTGTCAGAAAGTGGTCCAGATCTGGTCGTGTGCCCTGTCTTGCGGGATGCTGCTTAGGGCCATGTACCTGGCTGGGATAGAGAACATAGTAGTGAACAGGCTGAGTCGAGCATTCAGACCCCACAAGTGGTCCCTGGACTAAGGGGAAGCAAATCGGATATTCTGCCTCTGGAGGAACCCAGACATAGATCTGTTCACATCCTCCTGCAACAGAAAGGTGCCTCAGTTTTGCTCCACATATAGATCTGATGGCAAACCAGCCTCTGATGCCCTTGCCCGTCATTTGGGCAAGAGTCTTCTGTGTGTGTATCCTCCAATACCCTTAGTGGCAAAGACTCTCTTGAAGCTTCGCGAATACAGAGGGACTATGATTCTCAAAGCCCCTTGTTGACAGAGACAGGTCAGGTTTCCACTCCTTCAGAAGTTGTGGATCCGGAGATCGATCAGTCTGGGGACTTCCCCAGATCTCATCATGCAAGATCTCGGCAGGCTGCAGCATCCCAACCTCCAGGCCCTGTCGCTTACAGCTTGGATGTTGAGAGGTTAATCCTTCAGCTGCTTGATCTTACAGAGGATGTGACTCAGGTCCTAGTGGCTTCCAGAAAGCCTTCCACTAGAAAGTCCTGTAGACTGCAGTGGAGGAGGTTTTCTGAGTGTTGTGAGCAGAAGGCTCTAGATCTGTTCTTTTGCCCCACACAAAAACTGCTTGATTATCTTCTACACCAGGGATGGCGAACTCCAGTCCTCGAGGGCCGCAAACAGGCCAGGTTTTCAGGATATCCATATTGAATATGCATGAGAGAGATCTGCATGCACTATCTCCATTGGATGCAAATCTTTTTCATGTGTGCTCATTGTGGATATCCTGAAAACCTGGCATGTTTGTGGCACTCAAGGACTGGAGTTCGCCATTCCTGTTCTACACCTATCAGAAGCTGGCTTAAAGACCAACTCCATTAGAATTCATCTCAATGCAATTGGCGCATGCCTCCAAGGTGTAGATGCTACGCCTATTTATGTACAGCCTAAAGTTGTACATTTCATGCAGGGCCTGCTTCAATTAAAGCCTCCCCTAAGGCCTCCTGCTATGTCTTGGGTCCTCAGCGTGGTGTTAGCTCAGCTGATGAAAGCACCTTTTGAGCCGCTGAGCATCTGTGTCCTGAAGTACCTGACCTGGAAGGTCATATTTTTGGTGGCAGGCACTTCAGCATACACGGTCAGTGAGCTCCAGGCCTTAGTGACTTATCCAACTTATACTAAGTTTTATCAAGAAAAGGATGGTCTTGCATACACACCCTAAGTTCATACCTAAGGTGGTGACAGACTTCCATCTTAACCAGTCAATCATCCTGCCAATATTCTTTCCCAGGCCACATTTGCACCAAGGAAAATGAGCAGTGCATGGTTTGGACTGCAAGCGAGCTTAACCTTCTATCTGGAGGGGACAGAAGCCCATAAATAGTACACCCAACTTTTTATTTCTTTTGACAAGGATAGGTTGGGCGTTGCTGTTGCCAAACAGACACTATCCAGTTGGCTAGCACATTGCATCTCCTTCTGTTATGCCCAGGCGGGACTACATCTTGGGGGTCATGTCAAGGCTCATTCTGTTAGAGCCATGGTAGTGTCAGTGGCCCACTTGTGAGCAGTTCCAGTGGAGATCTGCAAGGCTGCAGCATGCAATTCTCTCCACATATTTACATCTCCATTACTGTCTGGATAGGGATGGTCTATGCAACAGTAGGTTTGGCCAGTCTGTCCTTCAGAACCTGTTTGAGGTGCAGAACCCAACTCTTCTACCTAGGGCTCATTGTTTAGGTTCAGGCTGCCTCCTCCTCTGTTACCAACAGCATGCAGTGTTGTTTATTCCCTTTGGTACCTGATTAGGTGTCTTTCAGCCCCCTTTTGTGTTGGGGAGCAGCCTGTAGCTAGGGATTCACCTGTCCTGCTTGTCCTTGAAGAACGCACAGTTGCTTACCTATAACAGGTGTTCTCGGAGGACCGTAGTATGTTAGTTCTCACAAAACACACCCGCCACCCTGCGGAGTTGTTTCTTCAGTTTTTTGTTTTAATTATGTTACAAGACTGGAGAGGGAACCCGTGTGGTATAGGACATGCTGGGCATGCACAGTGTGCCTAGTCAAAATTCTCTAAAATTTGACATTGTTTTCCGCATCAGGGCTCCATCTGATATCTCCCATGTGTGAGGATTAACATCCTGCTGTCCTCTGAGAACGCATGTTACAGATAAGCAACTCTGCTTTCTTAGATGATTTTTTTTTTTAGCATGCTTCATATTGTACAGTAAGTGTATTGGTATATCAGAGCCCATTTCATTTATTTTAGAAGATGGATCAAACCTTTGGTCATTCAGACTGTTTTATTTTTAAGTTTGGAGGTGTGTAAGCAAAGAAATTATGTACAGATGTAAATTTCTGTGGAAGAGAGTTGATTATCCCCTCAGCTGGTATGAGTATCTTGATTTTTTTTTTTAATTTTTTATTTTTTTGTACAATGGAAAAAAATCATTTGTCAAAAATCTCCAGATATTTGACTATGCAAGAACATCGCAAAATAAGGGTTCTGAGGACTTTCAAAGATATTTACAGCATTTTCCATTTTCTGCAATTCTGTTTCTGCTTTCATGGTATCTATTTTCTGTGTGACCTGCGGCATCAGCTCTCTGCGCACTTTTGCTGTTATAGCTGTCCTAGAGGGTGAACTTTTGAGATTTTTCTGTGGTTCTGTTGAACATCTGTGAGAGGCGCTGTTGTATAGCACTATAATAATGCATGCTGGATGTTTTCTTTTTAGTTAACTTTGCCCATTTTCTACCATTCACACTTTTGCACTATGGTTTTTCTTTTAAGAAGCTTTCATAGTAAATTTGAATGGAAATACAGTTGAAGAAGGTTTAGTTATTTAAAAAGATATTCCATCTTTAAAAAGTGCTCGCCTGTCCCTCACAAGGGATCCGGCATTTTCTATCGCAGGTCCAGTTCTTTGGAATTCGTTCAGAAGCTTGTTAAAAACCTTCCTGTTTAGGAAAGATTTTTTCTGATTGGGATAGTTATTAGCTTCCTCATCATCACAGGATTCTGCAGTAAGCTAGTTTTATTGTTATTGTCCAGTTTGTTGTATTTGATTTTATGAATGTTTTTTGTATGTCGCCTAGGCCTTTCCTATGTTAGTTGATTTAATAAATTTTAATAAATGTATAGCAATGATGCATTATTATAAGTGCATCAAAATTAGCCATCAGAATTCCAAATAAAAAAAAAGTTTCATTGAAAACTCTCTAGGCTTGACTTGCTGTTATGAGAATGTGTTCTTGAATGTAAAATATTTGATGCAAGCTATATATTCCCTATTTTGAAAGTTCCCATACTGCATAAGTAGGTAGTTTCTTAGGTGCCCTTTCTGTTGGAAAATTCCTTAGGTCATGGTCATTTGTCTTATCTGTGACCCCTTCCCACTTTATGTAGTACTCCGGATCATTATGTGGGGGTGCTGTGCTGGACAAAGGCAGCTGGGGCCGTGTTGCTGCCTGGTGAAAACAGGTGTCTGCACAACACGGAGGAGAAGCTGCCAGAGGGCGCTGTGGTTGGACAAAGTGACTGCCAGTATCCAGTCATGGATCCTATGATCTGCCAGAGGCATTGGAGCTAGCAGAAGGGAAAGAATGTGTCTGTCATCTGTACACCCTCAGTTTATTTCAACTAGCTTCTTTTCAAATTCCTAAACATTCTTCTTCTTTGTTATATATGTATTTATGTCTTAAAAACATCATCAAAAGAAATCTTTGTTTTGCCCTTAATTGTTTTTCTTCCTGTTTTCATTTAAATGTGCTTTCCCCTTTGAGTTAGTGCTACTAGGATTTAATGCTGCTGTGATTCTTTCACTTTGTCTACAAGCCTTCATATCCCTTTCCACATACTTTCTTCGTCAGTCAATGGATCAATGAAGTGTTTGTTCCATGATGTACAAAAAAAAAAAAGCAGCCACAGACTGAAAAAAAATCAAATAAGTACACAAGTGACTGGGTTTCAAATGAATCCTTCAAAAGTATTTTTTTGTTCAAAAGTCTCAATTTTAAGTTTGTAACTTTTTTTGTATTTAAAGAGGACTCATCCCCTTTCCCCTCATGTTGATACAAAAGAAAATACTGCTTTTATCCTACAGCACAACGAGGCATATATACTAAAGTGCAAAACAGATTTCTGCACCAATAATTATGCACAATGCCCAGAAATATGCAAAAGGCTGGGTGTTTAGCATAAATATTTTTTGCAAAAGCCGATTTTGCAAACACATTTTTCAAAAGTGGCCTTCACAAGAGTAACCTTTCACGCAAAACCAGCCAAATTTTCACGTGTTCAAATTGTACCTTAATCTGATGCAATGAAAAATCCATGCAAAGCAGCTTTTTAGAGGGGGTTCAAAAAGAGGCACATGAAAAAGGTTTCACAAACCCACCCCCCCAAAAAAAACACACTTCCAGAGAGGTGTAATCATTGTTTTTGGTCTGGCCCAGGGGGGGGGGGTAGGGCTTCAAGCAGCCCACATGAGGCTGCCTTTCTTTCCGACCCCCTTACAGTAAAGGGAAATCTTCGGTGAACCAGTGGTTCTCATGCCCCTCATGGGGCAAAAAAATGTTGGTCCAGCAGGGCTTCTTCTAGCTAGGGGGCAACTGGCCTACCAGGGACTTCCTTTAACTTTTGGCGGGTGGAGGGAGTGCCCTTGCATACGGGCTATATGGCCTGTCTACAACATAGGCAGCCAGGGGAATGTTTCGTGCTTTGCCATGGCTTTGAACGCATGGAATATTTTGAGAGAAATTTTGTATGGATGCAAATCAGCTTATCTGTATTCATGACAAAATTGCACAAAATAGCCACTATAACCGTTGACTATAGTGGGTAAACTCCGTGGGTTAGTTCATCTCAGCCACAGAGTGAAAGAGGAGGAATGGATTTTACTCACTATTAGTGCAGTTTGTGTTTAAAATGGGGAAGCATTTTGGCCCAGCAGAGAGTGCCCACCCCATTACCTTCTTTGACCACCACCACTCAAAAAGATTCCTCTCTGCATAGTCATTCTGTTGGCATCTATGAAATATAATAAAACCATTCTTGTACGGGGAACGGGAGATAACAGCTGTCTGTCTTTCAGATTGTTTCATATATATTTCATATTTATTTATTTATATACTGTCATTCTGGAGCATATAATCATGGCAGTTTTACAGTAAAAATGCAATGATACACATTTTTATTGTATTTTATTGTACTGTATCATACAATTATTAAAACAAAATAAGATTAGCTGAAAATCTGATTAAAAGTTATTTATAATCAGAATGCTAGGCAGAGCTCAGTTTTCTAAGTTTTCAATGCTCTGGCAGTAGCACTGACCTAATAAGGGAAGCATATTCAAATGAAAACAGTGTGGATCTACTGGCTTTGTAGGGGGGTTTTCTCCACTTTTAATTTTAAAACATGCAGGATCGCACTAACCTATGATGTGTACTAAGATCAAGATCTTACCTAACAATTGCTTCTAAAATGTATAATATTTAGAGATAGTACAAGATAAACTTTTTCAAAGCCAATTGTTAATACGGTTATTGCACATACCCACATGCACGCATGCATGAGACTAGTCCTACAGGAAATAACACACAACACTTTACTTTCAGTTTTATGCCTTTAATGTTGACGTTTTGTACCTTAAAGCTTCAGTAGATTTAGCTGAACCTTAATATTCTTAAGTCCATTGAAACATTTTATCATTCGTCATAGCAGTAAGTATTGTGATTCTTTAATTACTTTTCGGCATGTTAATAACACCAGATTTTCAAACTACTTTAGTGGCAATTTGAGGATAATTTTGAAATTACTTTTTGGTTTAAATCTTTCTAAATGAGGTAATATGTTTTAGTCCACTACCTAGGATACATGGATTTGGATTTCAGATTTAATTATTTGTCTTTCCAAACTAGAGTTCTAAGTGAGTTATAATCAGGTACAGTAGGTAGGTACCTGCCCCAGTGGACTTACAATCTACATTTGTATATGAGGCAATGGAAGGTGAAGTGACATGTCCAAAGTCACAAGGAGCATCAGTAGGATTTGTATCTTGGCTTCCCTTGTTCTCAGCCTGCTGCTCTAACCATAAGGGCTGCTACTCCATAATGAAGTCAGGCCCAGTGATATATTATTTCTGCCCTGGGCCCAAGTTTAAGAAGTGGGCCCAGCTTTTGCTAGGAACCCTGAAACTATACCTCAGTAATGGCACTCAGCTTTGCCAAGGGGAGCTTCTTGTGGGGATGGGGCCCTGGCAGTTGTCCTTCTTACCCCTTTCCCTCCTCCTCCCAATATCATGCCTGGTGGTGGTAATAATCCTGGATATACACAGTACCATATAGTGGTGCTAAGTGTTCAGGTACGATAAGTCCCTGTCCCAAAGAGCTTGCAATGTAAGATGGTACCTGAAGCAATGAGAGGTAAAGTGAAATGCTCAAGACCAGAAGGATAATCAGTGGGGGAAGTGGGATTTAAACTCTGGATCTTACCACTGTGATGGATAGCGTGAGGTGTAAGCCCTTGATGCTATAGTGTAGTTGACACAGCCTCGTAGATGAACCTACGAGGTCTATACTGCCAGCTGGTGAACACGCACTGAAGCGAGACAGGCTGGAGTTTCACCTATACCAGCCACATTTCCCACAGGTTGAGCCCCCTTGGGTTTTGGCAGCCGACAGGTGGGTCCCTGGGATGGTCAAGTAAGCAAGAGTCCAAGGACTGCCGGGGTCAGGGCAGGCAGAAGACTTGAGTCGTCGAAGGCAGGCCAATGTTTGGACAGGCTGCAAACAGACATGGTCAGGTGCAAGCAAGAGGTCAGGTCCAGGTGGCAGGCAATTGTGGTCAGGACCAAGCAAGAATTCAGAATCCAGAAGTCAGGCCAAAGGTGGATACAGTCACACACAAGACACTGGGTGAGGCAAGGCACCGGATCAAAGACAAGGAACGCAGGAGCAGCACACACTATTAGCTTTTGGAGAGCCGTTGCTGAGGCGAGGAACTGTGGTGCCAGGAGAGCTTATAAAGGCCTGGGGCTGTGATGTCATCCAAGGACACCATGTGGATGTTCCCACCATGGGCTCCTCAAGAATTGGAACACACCTAGAGGGGGGCCCCGAGGAGAAAGCAGGTACCTGTCAGGGCCTAGGCACATGCCGGTGTGCTGACCATGCGATGCTGCTCTGGCAGTCGGAAGCGGCCAGGAGTGGCTTTGGGGGTAAGTGAAGTGGCTCTTGGGGCCTTCCCATGAGTTGTATATCAAGACAGTACCCCTTCCCTCCAAAGCCCCCCCCCCCCCCCCCCCCCCCCACCAATCTTCTGGTTCTGGGTTTCCTGGGAAATTTCTTGTGAAACTTGTGTATCATTTGAGGGTCTGAAAATTGGAGATTGGTTCCCAGAAATTTTTTTCAGGTCCATAGTTTTTCCAGGCGATTAGATATTGAAGCTGATTCTGGATCCTCTGAGAATCCAAGATCTCCTGGACTTCATATTGGGTATCTTTTTCCACAGAGACTTCAATGGGCTGGAGGGGCAGTCTGCCTGGCCATGAGAGAATTAAGGGTTTCAGCAGAGATATGTCAAAGATATTGTGGATCCACAGAGTTGGGAGTAACTTTAACTTGTAAGATACCGGTCCCAGCTGCCACAGGATAGGGAAGGGACCCATGAACTAGGGTGCAAACTTCAGCGAGGGCATTCTTAAGTGTAGGCTCTTTGTGCTGAGCCATACCAAGTTGCCTGGTTACAGATGGGATACTGGAAAATACTTCATGTCCACCTTGTCCTCATTAAATTTCATTTGCCTTTTGCATGCCCAATTTTGCAAGGTCTTCTTGCAAGGTCTCACAATTTTCTTATGATTTAACAACTTTGAATAATTTTATGTGAAATGCAATGCGTCTTCTGCCAGAGGTCCTGGAGTTCACCCCACATCGTTGGCTGCTGGACAAGTGACTGTGAATGGAACAGGCCTGTATGTATGAGGATGGCACCCGAATACTAGGTAGAAGGGCGATGACCCATTGGAACTGCTCACTTGGTTATTTTGGCAGAATTTGGCTGATGGAAGGAGGGATGCCCAGCATCCTGCCCCTGGTTCACATAGGCCTTGAGACTCTGATTTACTCACTTGGTTTTCCCATTGTTCTGGAGTTGGTAAGCTGAAGTGAAATCCAGGATAATTCCAAATTTCCTGCACAGGCTTTTCCAGAAACAGGCTCCTGTACTCCTCGTCAGAGGATGTGAAGGGGAAGCCCATTCAGACGGAAGATAAGTTGGACAAAGAGTTTTGCCGGTTCAGGTGCCGAAGGGAGGCCCGAAGGGGCATGAAATGCGTCATGTTATAAAATCGATCCATCGCTACCCATATGATGGTTGTGCCACTAGAGTGACAAGGTTGTACCACTAGAGAGACAAAGTTATTAGCTAAGTGGGTCCAGGGTTCCTTGGGGGCTGGCAGCAGTTATAACAACCCTCAAGGTTGAGCTTGCACACTCTTGTTTATGGCACATGTTTCTACGTAGCACTTCACATCGGTCTTCTTCAGGGGGCACCAGTATTGTCGAAGATTAACTCCAAGGTTCGGGTGATAACTGGGTGACCCGCCAACCGGGAATCATGGGGCAATGAAGGACCTTCTGACATAGATGCTGGGGAACCACGGTCTTCCCAGGAGGAAGTAGGAATGCAGCAGCAACCACAATCTTAGCAGGGTCGATGATATGTTGTGGGGATTCCGGAGATCCTTCAGTGTCGAAGGAGTGTGAGAGGGCATCGATCTGATGGTGGTTCTCTGCAGGATGGTACCACAACTTGAAATCAAATAGATTTGAAAAACAATGACCAGCAGGCTTATCGATGGTTCAGTTTCTGTTATTGTGCTAGGTGTTCCAGGATTTTAATGTACATATAGATAGTTACTGGATGTCTGGCTCCTTCCAAGTGTTGCCACTCCTGTAAGGCTAGCTTGACCACTAGTAGCTTACGTTCTCTGATGATATAGTTCTTCTCAGCAGGAGAGCATTTTTTCGAGAAATAAAAGCAAGTCATGAGGTTACCATTATAGTTGTGTTGCAGCACCTACCCCCAGGGTTGATGCATATATCTCCAAGATGAATGGCTTGGGAGGGTCAGGGTGGTGTAGACATGGATTGTGGGTGAAATCCTCTTTGAGGCACTGGAAAGCTTGAACATCCTTGGTGGTCCTGTTCTTTCTGTCCGAACCTTTGCTAGTCAGGGATATAAGTGGGATTGCTAAGGTGGAATAATCACAAATTAATCACCTGTAGTAATTGACAAATCCCAGAATACAATGCAGTGCTTTGAGACCCATAGGACGGGGCCACTACAGAGCAGCCTTCTACTTTTCTGGGTCCATGCATAGTCCTTGGCGAGAATATGAAATATCCCAAGAAGGAAAGTTCTTCCTGCTTGAAGGTACACTTCTCTAACTTTGTGTAGAGATGGTACTCACTTGGACCTGTTTCGTTTGACATCAGTGCTCCTTCAAGATCTTAGAAAAGACTAGAATGTCATCTAGATAGATCACCACATGGGAGTAGAGCAGGTCCCGGAAGATCTCATTGACCATAAACTGAAAGACTGCGGGGCATTGCATAATCCGAAGGGCATCACTAGATATTCATAGTGTCCATATCTGGTATTAAAGGCGATCTTCCATTCATCGCCTTCTCTGATCCTGATCAAGATATAGGCACCTCGAAGATCCAACTTTGTAAATATCTGCACACCACGAAGGGAGTCAAAGAGCTCGGAGATCAAGGGAAGATGATAGCGATTTTTCTTGGTAATAAGAGTTGAAACCACAATAGTCAATGCAGGGGTGTGGCAACCCATCTTTATTCCCTACAAAAAAGAATCCAGCCCCTGTCCAAGTTTTCTTTAATGTATTTGATCATAGCCTCCATCTCTGGGGCAGAGAGCAGGTATACCCTGGTACTTTCCCAGGGACAAGTCAATGGCACAATCATAGGTGTGATGTGGTGGTAGGAGTTCAGATGCCTTGGAAGCTGTGCGACCACATTCATCAGAGATCTGGTGAAATTCCTGTAGGAAGTGATTCAAATCCCGTAGGAGTGGATCATCTCTTCCCCAGAGGGACAAGGCCCATGCCAGGGCAGAGCCATCCAGCAAAGACAAGATATAGGTAATCTTGTTGCAATCAGACAGGAAGAGAGGTACTTGTAGTTTGAATTGCATTTGACATAGGTTCAGGAAGCCTTTACATTTAGCAGGATTCCCGTCATGTCTTGGAGGTGATGGCACATGAAGTATGGAAGTAGTAGGCCGCACTGGAGGTGTCAGGGATGGTGCCACAGGAGCTGGATGGGAAGCCAGGACCTAAAGATAACCGGCCACAATATTCAACTGGTCTTGATGCACTTTTAGCTGGTTAGCTAGCCCAGCAATGGCAGAGGCCTGGGACAAATCCGCCGAGCTCATGGTCTCAGCAATCTGTAATGGGTGGCATGGGTTTGAGCCCTTGTTGCTGTGGTGTAGTTGATGCAGCCTCATAGGCGAACCTAAGAGACTTACGTTGACAGATGAACACACCCTGAAGTGGTATAGGCTGGAACTACACCTATACCGATGGTGCAGCTCTGGCAGTCAGAAGGTGGCGTCTCTCTTGTGGGTGACTGGGAGTGGTGTTGAGGGTAAGTGAGGTGGCTCTCGGGGCCTTCCTTTGAGCCGCACATAATGACAAGCCCATTGCTCTTAACTACTAGGCCATTCTTCCTGTGGCAGAAATAAAGACCAACAAGAATGTGTAGCTGTGATACCTTTATACCATTTGTATTCTAATTTAATGCATTTGTGACTGACTTTTATGACCTATATTCCCTTCATCAGATCAAAGAAAAATGAACTATGAATGATGCCTGAATTGTAGTACTTATTGATGCAACCAAGGTCAGATTATATATTCAGTAGTTCCCTATTTTAGTCAATTTCATTTAGTTCTTTTGAAACTCAAAAGGATGTGTGTACAGTTTTGACCTCCAACAAGGTAGCAGTTTATGTAATGCAGAAACAGCTGTTGAACTGTTTTGCCCCCCCCCCCAAAGAAAAATTTGATATATTAGTTCATTTGTACAATATCATCTGTATAATCACTAATATGGACAGCTGTCATGCCTAAAGATTCCTAACATCCTGGCAGAATAGTTCTGTGTACACCTTACTGTAAAGGAAAATAAGTTACTAGGTACTTCAAAACTGAATTGTAGTTTCTGAGCTTGTGCATTTTGTACATAAGTGTGTGTGTATTGTGGGGGAGTGGGGTGTGCAGAGGATGAAAGGGCAGAGTATATCAATGGATCTTCTGCAGGCAGGATGAGCCAACGTCATGTGAGACACAAAATGCACATGTTAATTTGACCTGTCAATTTCCATCGTAATCATACCTGTTTTCTACTAGGCTGTAATTCCATGAACCTTCATTTGCAACTGTCCAGGAATTTGCCAGTATTTTTAAATTCCCTCTGCCACCTCTTTATCTAGCAAAACCAATGTAGCAATGATTTTCTGCTAGGGACCACAGATCATGTTTCTGTCTGGATCTTGTTATACATACATGCTGATTCTGGCTACTAGGTATCTGTTTTTCAGTGCGTGATGACTTACTTCCTGGGCTGTAGTTGTTGCATCCTATATGGATACCTGTATAGTTCGGTTCCATCTTCCTACCCGAGCTGGTATCATCTTTTCATGGAAAGTAAAGGTTCATTTAGACCCCAGCAGCGGTGGCTGTCAGGGAAAATTTAAAACCTGTGATTTATTAAATATAAATCGGGTTCTCTTGACATACTTAACATTATAGAAGAACAGGTGAGCTGTTCTTGATATTTGGTGCCTAAAAAGGGGCATGTGGCTTCTAAGGCCACCATACCAGACGGATCAAAGAAGCAGTAGCATTGGCCTACCTATTATCAGGATAGGGGGTCCTGGTAGGGCTCTGGGCTCACTCCACAAGGGCACAAATATCCTGGGCAGAGGCACCTCGGCCTCGCCAGAGGAAACTGGCAAGGCAGTGGTGTGGTCATCCTTGCACCTTCTTGAACACTATAGATTGGTCACACAATCTGTCAGTTGCTGCCTCCAAGACAAGGATTGCTAAGATTGCCCTGTCTTCTCCTGCCTCAGTAACTCCCAAATGAAATGACTGGTCTAGCAGATGACAAAGAAAATGAAATTATACTTACCTGATGATTTTCTTTTCTTGAATACCGGTACTGCTAGACTAGTCAGGATCCCACCCAGGAAAACAATGGTGAGAGAATCAGGAGGATTAAGGGTATCATGTGAGGCATGTGCGACAGGGCCCACTTATTCTGCTGTCTATATCCTTCCCTTGTCACATTTGTGCCTCTCTCAGAAAGGGTTCCAGTATACTGTAATCTATGTTTAAAGTATAGGGTATAAAAGGGCTTTCTAGTGGTCACAGTGCTTTGGCAATGGGCTACTGGTATTGGCCAATCTCAGAGGAGGCTCCCACTGCGGAAGAAGCACGGTTAATTGGTTGCACCTTCTTTATAGCCTAGTGAGATCATGAAATAGGTTTGTCTTCTGTCTCTATCAGCTGTAGAGGAAGGGAATCCCAAATGTAAAGACTTGTCTAGCAGGATTCAAGGAAAGAAAATCATCAGGTAAGTATAATTTCACCTTCCTTTCCTAGGAAAAGGTGGGGTATCAGATGGAAATTAAATTGGCGATGAACCAGACTCAAGAATCAAACCCAGATTTCCTGCCTGACTGTGCATAGCTATCAGTTTGATCCAAGACATTAGTAGTTTAACTTCTACAAAGATGCCATTAACTTCCAGTAAATGCCTTGTATATGGGCAATTACTTCTATAATGTTTCAGCATTTTGTTTTATAAAATGATTTACCCAATAAGCAGCTCAACCATGTATTTGGTATCCAGTTTCCTTTCCTTAAAGAAAATGTTATAGTTTGTATTTGATGGTTGTTTCATCCATGCTTATGAGTTTAGGGGAGACACATGTGTTTCTCACTTGTTTAGGTATAGCTAAGTCGGCAGCTAGCAAAAGCTGGAATGTGTCAGATAATTCTTAGGAGTATTAACAATTTTCTGTCAATAAGCAGGGCTGAATTAGACATGTTCTGTTGGCTTCAGGGGCTGATTGGCCTATTGGGGCTTTGGGCATGTGCTGGTGAGCTGGTCCACCCAATCACGTGGTTAGTGTTGGTCATAGCAATCCAATGTGTGTGGAGCCTCTGCAACCAACCAGCCGTGCTTCTTCCGCAGTGGGATCCTCCTCTGAGACTTTCCATTATTGCATTTTCCCTGTGGTGGTGGCAGCGGCTCCCTAGTTCCAATTCCTGCTGCTGTCTCGAACCCTCACTTCACCATCACCGCAGGGGTAGGAAACAGTGCGGCTGCCTCTCCTCACTGGCTTGGGGTCTGCCACTCCCTTCGGGAGGTGTGCGGTAAGCCTTCCACTGCTGCCTCACTGCTGGCTGCATGCTTTCTGTTCCTCTGCTGTGGCAAAAAAAACTCCTCAAAAAACAGCATGTGGAAGCTTACCGCCTACCCCATCCTAAGGTAAAGGATGCCTCCCCCCAAAGCAACAGGCAGCTAGCTCACTGGGACCCTGTTTTCCCGGGCCCCTGCCTGCATTCCCCTAACTCCCAATGTGAGTAAACTTTTTTTTTTTTTTTTTTGTTGTTGTTGTTTTTAAAGTTAATAGGCTGCTGCTACTGCTTCTGCAACTTTTGGGGGGGGAGGGGGAGTAGGAAGACTGAGTGTATGAGTGATCCAGTCAGAGTCTGTAAGTGAGAGTGCGACTTGTCATATGTATGTGTCAGCATGTGGAAAAAAAACGTGTGAGAACATGTTAGTGTGCATCAGCAAGCATGTAAAAGTGAGTGCGAGACTGAGTATTTGTGTGTGTTGGTAGTGTGTGAGAAAGTGTCAGTCAGTATGTGTGCATGACTGGGTGTGTGTATGTGACAGTGTGAGTATGTGAGAGTTGTGTATGAGTTGAACATGAGTGTGTTTCAGTGTGTGTGTGTGTATGTTTTAAATGTTTGTGTATGAGAGCAAGAGGACAAAGTCTGTGCATATCCCTCAACCTAGACCGTCTCGGAGTTCTTGAAATGAAAAAAAAAGTTCAGAGGTATTTTATGTATGTATTTATTTAATTTGATTTAAGAGCAGGAATTTTTTTTTAAAACTTTTTTGTTTTTAATTGTTGAGTGTTTGTGTCTGGTGTTTTGAAATATTTTATTGGTGTTTGGGAAATTTTAAAAAAATTATATGAATTTTTAAGTATTGGATATTCTATTCTTCAGCTGTTTTGAAATCTGTATTCTTTTTAAGAACATGTTTTTTTTCTAAAAGGATCCAGGAAATTCAATCATATTTCACAATCACTGATAGCTCTGCACTGGCTACTGATACAATCCCAAATCCATTACAAAGTCTTAACATTAATACATTCCTTCCTCCATTCTGACAACACTGGCCTGGTAGGGGTGGTGCTACAACCATACAAACCACAGAGATCACTAAGATCTCATAATAAAGGAATACTAGCTGTGCAGTCATTACAGAGAATGCACAACTAACAAAAGTAAGAGAACGTATGTTCTCCTTTGCAGGCCTACACTTTGGAACGCTCTACCTGAGACTCTATGCCTGGCTTCTGAAACAAATTCAGATGTGTCCTCAAAACGAGGTTATTTCAAAATGCCTACAATCTTACTTAACCTCTCTGAAATCATCACTTGCGCCTACACTGACAATCTCATGATGAACCTACCTATTAACCTCATTACCACTTTCATTCCAACCCAACATAAATAAATGTATCTGAAACTTCTTCTCTCAACCTCCTCTTTATATCCCCTTCACACGTTTTGCTAAAAATTGTTACCACATCTCTGCTACCCTGTCCCTGCATATCTCCCCTCCCCCAACCGCCTTAATGTACATGTATCTCGCTAAAATGTATGACACATGAACACATCAAGTGAATGTAATTGGCTACCTAAAATATTGGTCATGATGTAAACCTTTGTGATCTTCATTTGGAATGATGGTATATAAAATAAATGTTTTATACTTCTTGATTTTATTGTTGCTTTGAGACATGGTGATTCTGTTTTTCCATTGATGTACTGCATAGTCTGGCTTGTTGCAGTTTTCAGTTCTTTTTTATCTGCACGTTTCTATTTATACTTTATAAGTCTCTTTAGTTTATATTTGGTGAGGGCCTGTCTGTGTTCTGCATGTGTGACCGAGATGAGGAGGGGTTTTGCTAGTGTGCAGCTTCTGTGTTGGGATCTGTAGCAACCTAACTTGTTCTGTTTTCCATATGGAAGAATATATTGGTGTTTTAGGGCCTGGTGAATATTTGTAATGTTACCTTTACAAAGTAAGGTTGTTACTGTTTGAGTGCTGGCAGTTAGTGCTGTTTTGGTATGGGAGGTTTACTATATTGTAATTCAGTTTATACAAAACTTTCCAAGGGCCAAGTCCACACCAAACATGCCACACAATAGGCCTAATACCATAAGGATTCCAAATGTCTTTTCAGGGTTTTTTTGTAAATATAGTATACATGTGTTATAAATGATGTTTTGCTTCAGAAGACTGTACTTTGAATGTCCCTTTTTAATGTAAAATCTATTGTAAATGCATACTTTTTAATTGTGTGTGGGGAGGACCTAATACACATGGCTATGGTCCTGGCTATGCTGGCTCAATGTGGGAAGCCAGGATTCCATCTTGAGCTTTGTGCTAGTGACTGCAGCAGTGATGCGTGCAGTCTTGGCTATGGCTAAATTTTCTTTTTTATAACCCCAGGAGAATCCAGCAAGATGGATCACTTCTAGAGCTCCCTACTCTGGAGTAAGTAGGCAGAGCCGAGCCTGGAGAACCATAACTATAAAAGCAGCAGACTGTGTAGCACAAGGTTAATGGAAAGATGGTGGAGCGCGGGGTGGAGGGGGGCGAATTGGAGGCAAGCTACAGTCACAGATAGGGAGTGGGTAAGCCAGGAGGAAATGCTTGTGCATTATTACTGAGGCTTCTGTTGGAGGTGGCTCGGCTGAACTCTGAGATGGACTGTGGGACCTGTGAGTCTCCGGGAGAGTGGGGGTGGGAAAGGGAGGGGATATTGCAGGTTAGGGAAGGGCTGGCAGCAAGCAAGAACTTTACATAATGATGCAGGGGATACTCACTATGGGGGTAATTTTCAAAAATTACATGCTTAAAACTAGGTTTTACAAATGTGAATGGGCTTTTGAAAATTGCTACAAAAATGTTACATTTACATGCGTAACTCCTTTGAAAATTACCTCCTAAAACTATAACTTTAAACCTGGTATGCTGGTGCATGCCCAGATGTGCTGGAATTTTATATTGTGTGTGTGAGTAAGTACACGCATATATTATAAAATAGGCCTGGCACATGTATGTGTGCACCTAATTTTACAAGTTTGTGAGCACAGCTGTATAAAGTTGGGGTTGAACTGCATACCTGAGGGAATTTTATAACAAGCCATGCCCATGCCATGACCAGTTTCACCAATTAGTCCACCAATTTTCCCAGTCTAAAGCTAAGTCCTCCAAACCTCCCTGGTTTTTTAGCACTCCCCCCAGTTAATCCTGACCCCTCTCAAACATTTCATGGATGCCTAGAAATACTTTTATTAAGACTTACACCTCCTCTGTAGCAGAAGGAAATTTGTGCTCAATTAGAACTGGGTGTGCACCCAGGTACGTAGGCACATGTGCCCATATCTCTTGGCCCTTCCCCACCCACATTCTGCCCCTTTTTCTCACCTATGTGAGATATGCACATATTAGTACTTGTAAGCAGCTTTAAAAATTGGGTGGACACGCACATGTCCTATATGCACACCTATCTCTCAATTTGGTGCATGCCCGGCTTTTAACATTCACTTTTTAGTGAGCACATGAGCAGCAGCACAACAGCAGAATATGTGTCTTTGTCTGAGCCACTGGTTGGCAGTGTGGTTGCCTCATCATTTGGCAACTGGTTCGAGCTGATTGGTTGGCAAGAGACTTTAACAACAGGTTTGAAAGTCAGGATATATATATATATCTGAAAGACCATATCTCAAAAGAGATAAACTTGCTGGGCAGACTGGTTGGACCGTTTGGTTCTTTTTTCTGCTGTCATTTACTATGATAACCAAACTTTGGGGGGGGGGGGGCACAGGGGGCCAACTAGTTGAATGGATGGAAGGGGGACTGCAGTTCAGTTTGCTCATTCCTGGTCTAGGGTGTGCTCTTCCTAGTTATTTAGGAAAAATGTGAAATTTATGTTAGAGATATTTTGGTTTCATATCAAATAATGTACCTGTCCAGGGTCAACTTGGCATGCTTTTAGGAGCTATTAAAGCATGTGCTGCACAGAAAGCACACAATCATTTTGGATAGGACTTAATTTGGGGGAGTGTAGTCAGGAACACGGTTCTGACTTTTCAGGCTTAAGAGGAGCAGCAGCAGGGGTATTCTGCTCCAACCTTTCCCACTCCAAGCAGGGAAGAGAAGGCAAGGAGTGAACTTGGAGCTCACAGGGATGAGAACAGCCATTTTGCTCCCTAAACCAGCTCCTCTCCACTTGTTCCCTCTGTCCCCCACCTCTCCTCCTGTATTGCAGAGAACAGAAGTGGAAGGGGTGAAACTGATCAGACACTACAGAGCAAAGACCAGACCCCCAAACATAAAAAGGGTTTGAATTAGTACAAGTTTGAAACTTATGAGCAGTAGTGACAATTGTAAAAGCTTCAACATGGCCTTAATGAATTGTACTACTGCTCACAACTTTCAGACTTATTCTAATTCAACCCCTTTGTGGGTCCATATTAAGGGTTTAATTTATAGCAGAACAACCCAGAAGGGCATTTTGCCAACTTTTTTTTCTAGGACCTAAGAAAGTGGAGCAGAGCCAGCAGCATATATCAATTCTTGCTTCCCTGTGGAAACAGAATAGAGCCAGTAGCTGCATGGATTATTTATGCGGCTCCCCCCATCCCCCAGCCTTTGGAGGAAGCAGAGCAGAACAGCGTGTTGGAGCTGCTTACCCTGAGACATGGGCAGCCACATACTTTGATTTTTGTACAATTTCCCAGCACAAGTTAGGAGGCTGTAAAGGATAACAGCCAAGATTTAAAAATAATAATAAAAAAAGACATGGGATGAATGCCTGTCAGCCCCACTGTTTCTGCTACTCCTGGGTGTGTTGGTTTCGTGCTGACCATTCTGTCATCCCAGGCCCTGCTATTGGCGAGCACACTGGCAATGGTGAAAAAGCAAAGAATGTGAATGAGGGGATTTGTGGGAGTGGGGGCATGTGAGTGAAGGGATTGGAGGGAGGGGAAGAAATGACTGATGGGATGTGGGAGGGCAAAAAAGAGTGAATGAGTGAAAGAATTGGAGAGGCTGTAGGTTGTGTGGAGGAGAAGTGAGTGAGGGGATCAAAGGTGATGCAGGATGTGAATGAGATGATCAGAGTTGGGGGCAGTCTGTGAGTGAAGTGATTAGAAGGGGTGGAGAAAGAGAGTGAAGGAGGGGGATAAGATTGGATATGTTGGGGAAAGGAGAGAGTGAGTGAGTGAGGAGAGCATGTGGTGTTGCTCCCTTCCTTCTTCCCTTAAGGAGCGAAGAGCAGGCCATGCTTTTGAATTCAGGCCTCACATCCCTGTCCAAGGAGACTGAGGATAGCAGACAATGCACACTAATCTGTTTCCACTCCCAAAGCAGAACAGAGCCAGCTGATTTTGGCTTGAAGAGAAGGTCTATGCTTTACTGGTCAAAGAAGGATAGTTGCTGGAGAGGATGATTTACCAGGGAGAGGAGGGGTTTAAGGATCTCCAGGAATAGAGGGTTAGACGTACGGATGTTAGGGCCACAGGAAGGGGATGGGGGGGGGTGACAAGGACCATTGGGGAATTTATGGGGGGGGGGGGCGAGGGATGAGGCTGGAGGATCAGGATCACCTGGGTAGAGAGGAGGAGGGGGTTAGAAAGAGAGAACCCCACTCATTTTATCCATCTTCTCCTCCTTATCCCAGTAATCTTCCATCCCCAGTCTCCAGCCATCCTTTGCTTACCAGTCCTCATCGAACATGTTAAAAGTATGAAGAGTGTGTTTGGCTGTGTGTGTGTGTGAGAGAGTTTACACCTGACCTTGATCCCATCCCTTTGCACATGTCACATCTGACCCTGACACTGCCCATTTCACCTTCCTCCACAGTTCCACTTCCTTTTTTCCTACAAATTAAGCCCTGGTTTTGGACCTATAACCCGTGGGCCTATTTTGAAAAAGTCTCCATGGCTGATATTTTCCTACAATCCGTCCCTGGTGGGCTTTACTGAATTAGACAGTATTAGACTTGATCTGTGGGTGAAATCATCAGGTGGGCACTGAACAGAATTATCTCAAAGCTGGTAGAGCTTTTGCGCTCTGTTGAGTATGTTCGGGAGTTCCTGTGTGGGCATTGCCTCAGTCTCCTCAATCTTTTTTTTTTTTGTCTGCACTCTGCTCAGATGGATATTCTGCCGCTCTCATTTTTTTCTCCTCTGTTTCTTTCTAATTCTTTAAATCTAGCTATTTTTGCAGCAAACCACAACAGCACATTTCAGTGCTACTATCTTAAAAAAAAAAAAGGAAGGTTTTAAGACCTGTGCCTGTGTACAGATAATGTCAATAATGGACAGCCACAAATACTGCTACTGGTGCTTACGCCCGGAGCATGACCAGCCCAATTGCGAGGCATGTGGAAGAATGTACCCCCATTTGCAGTGGTCAAGAGCAGTGAAAATTGAAATCCTACACTCTCACAGCAGGTCATTATTGTTGTGTCAGTCGGTGTCCGACGCCCTCTCTCCGCCCTCCTTACCTCTCTGGCACCTCCCTCTCTGACCGCAGGAAGATTAGCTGCCGTGGCATACTTCTGCCGCAAGTCTTCGGGCATTCCCGGACCGGCTCAACGCTGCTATCCGCCATGTTCCTGGAGGCCTAGGGGCGTGCATGCGGCGCGGCCCATACTGAAGTACCGGCAATGGCGCAAACCTCGGGGGCGGCTCCCGAAGATGACGTCGCCCGCGACGGATATTTAAGGTCTCAGTATTTGCTAACACATCGAATTAGCAAGGATTGACAACTGACTCGCTTTGTCTTTCTAAGCAACTCTGCCTTCTCGGACTTACCAGAGGTACCCGCTCCTCGGGGGCCTCGCTCTCTCTTTTGTTTTTCAGGTGACAGTCTGGAACCGGTACTCACTCCTCAAGGGCCTTTGTTCCCAGACTTGATTCATATACTCTTCTGCCTGGAAGTCATCACTACCAACTGTATCAGCTACATCAGTGAGTTACCATCGTTCTCTCTGAGCTTTCCCTGGAACCAGGTACTCGCTCCTTGAGGGCCTATACATTCCAGCGCCTGGGCTTTATTGGGACATTGTGTGAATGTTACCATCTGCATACCCTGCCTACTCACTATATCTCAGTTTCTCTACAGCTCAACCTCCAGGGATCGCTGTTCCAGTATCTGAGGGACTACAGCCCAGCAGGGCTTTCCAGCTCACTACTGCCATCTCTGGTAGTTCAATATATTGTTTAATAAAAGAACTAGTGTGTGTCTGTCTCCAAACTCTGAACCTGATCGGTGGTCCCTCTCGGCAGCTTCCCCCCCGGGAGCGTGGTCATCTGCCACCGGCCCAAGGATCCACAGACAACTCTCCCTAACTATAACAGATTGCTACTCCATGCAGACTGTTAACTCTGAATGATAACAGATTGCTAACTCCTATCTGATTGCTCCTTCCATCAGATAGCGGTTTGACAATTATCTAAAGACCGCCAGTCTTCTTATTACTCAAAAAGTGAAAAAAGTCACTCATCCAGCACTTCTTCACACAAAGTAACCCAGATTGGCCTGCTCTGGAAGAATCCAGTGCCAGCTGCGCACTTTCCTCTGGCTCGGTTAAAATGCCAACTAAGATGAGACCCTGGCCTGTATCGGTACAGTTGATGCACTCTGAACCAGTTCTGACAAAAAAGAAAAAGGGCTTGACATACCATGATACAGTTCTCATCCTTTAACTGATGAATTGATTCTGTCGAAATTACCGACTCATGACTTGACGCAGAAGTCTCAGTGAACATCTATACAAAATGTACATCTATGCATGATACCCAACTTCAACATGATGGGTCGAGAAAATTGAAAAAACTGACACACGAGGCAGCAAAAAAACTGTTGCGCAGTGCATCAGAGATGATGCCCAATACGTCGAAGCACAATCCTTTGCATCCGATGCATGGAGTGTCGATGCAATCTGTGCGAAAATCAGCACATCGAGCTTTAAGACAGAAATCGAGATCAATGCAAGAAGACTTGGAAGTCCTTCCCATTAGCTTGGATGAAGCCTCCCAGCAATCTATTACTTCTCATCGATGAAGACAATTCTATGACCAGCATGTCTTTTTCAGTGGGCCCTACATGTTCAGAAGAGCGCTATGCACATGATGTACTTAGAGCTGTATTATCAACACAAATGTAAATGGCTTACAGCTCAACCAGGATGGAATCCACTTTTCACCTATCTCCAATTAAAATTGTTTCCTCCATCACAGCTGATCTCTCAGGGTCTTCACTTACAAATGCTAAACCTAATCTCTACATTAGATCCTTTCACATCCGGCCAACTGCTTATGTGTGAATGTGAATCAGTCATGGTTTCTGAAAAGGATGGTCCACCTTTGATACCTGCACAGTGCTTGCAACAGGCAGTGGATCAAATAGCTGAAAGAGTGCAAGAATTTTTTACTTCCATGGTGAATGAACCATATCAATCATCATTTCCACTGGTATATGAGATTCAACCTAAGTCGCCACCTAGAGTTATGATGGGGCACTTCCACTTACCCACTTCATATCCTTTAGAGAAGCTTTTCTTCTTATCTAACTAAATGCTGCTTCTCATACCTCCATCATTGGAAGGACATAGCCTACCAGGTTCTCCATGGTCTTCATGGTATAGTATACATTTAACAGGGAAGTTTCCTGCAGTTCTACAGGAATTCCATCTGATGTCCCCACGGACCCAGAGGATTTTACATACTAATTTTCTCAACAAATGTAGAGTAAAGCGCTAAATGTAATAATGCAGAAGGAATAAGATCTACATTTAGAAGTAATGGATAATTTAAAGATCCTTGATTTTCCAGCTGAACCATCAGCACCTCATGCTGTTTTAGACAATGTTCTGTTGAGAATGTGGCAGACACTAAACTCTGACAATATAGTATCTAGGAAGCTGGATTTAAAATTTTTCTTACAGAAATCTCCCCAGCATGAAGTAATGAAACTTCCACATAACTCAGTAGTTACAGAATCAGCTAAGAAAACTCGCCTCTATGCAAAGTCCCCTCCAGGGAAGGACTATAAAATCTTGGACAATGTGGAAAAGAAGGTATTCCAGGGCACAATGCTAATAGCTCATATAACTCATTATCAGTTATATATTGTGCGGTATATCTACAAATGCATTCAAGAACATATGTTTGTTTGGACACTTGAGAACAATTTTCCCCTACATCTCTGTGTGATCTAGAAGAAGGTATTCATCACCTACCAAACTCTATGAATCATGCGAGACAATAGCACAAACCTCAGTGGCATCTCTTGGCAGGGCAAGGGCAAGCAGCATACACGAGTATGTACATGACAAGTTGGCTGATCTTCCTTGTCTCGGTGACAATATATTCAGGGAAAAATTACACGGAAAAGTGTCGCAAATTTAAAAAAAACAAATGTAGCTGTTCAATTGCTGTCTACATTACCAGAATCACACTACCCACAGAGAAGAACCTATACGCATTACAAGTATCTTTGCTATAATGGATGTTAATATAGATCTTATACTCAGTATCGACTTCCCCAAAAGCAGTCACAGCTGCAACAAACAGGCATCCTCTAACAGAGGTAGAATAAGAGAACATCATCAACCTAAACAGCAATAGCAATCACAACCAAAATCAGGTCAGAGTTTTGATTCCTCTCCTTATCAAAACCCAGGATAACAGTGGGGGCCAGAATCCAATCACTTTTCACAAAATGGATTTGTATAACAATGGGCAACTGAGTTTTGAAGATAGTACAACAGGGTTATCGTCTAAACTTCAAAAATTGCCCCCAGTTGCCTCACATATTGATCACACCTTCTGACCAAACACATCTACTTCTCTTAAAAAAGGAGGTCCAATTTCTCTTACAATAAAAAGTAATTTAATGAATACTCTTGAACCAATAAGAAAAAGGATTCTGTTCCCAGTACTTAATCCCCAAGAAGATGGGAGGTCTCTGACCAATCCTGAACCTAAGAGCTCTAAATCTACATCTCATCAAAAAAAGTTCAAGATGACCTTACTCAACACAATTCTTCCTTTTATCCAGGAAGGAGATTGGATGTGCTGCCTAGATCCTAAGGGATGATTATGCGCATATCCCCATCTATCCTCCTTGTTTGTGTTATCTGTGCTTCATGGCGGGCTCAGCCCATTACCAGTACAAGATCCTTCCATTTGGATTTCTGGCTGCTTCTCATGGCTTCACAAAATTTCTTGCAATGGTAGTGGCCCACCTTTGAAAACAGGGGATCCAAAAAACAATCTTCAATCTCATCTACAAATAATAAAGACCCTTCAATCCCTAGGGTTTTTGATCAATTTTGAAAAATCCATCCTTGTAACAACTCAGCATCTACAATTCAGTGGAGCAATCATAGATATGCAAAAAAGTCTGTCTTTTCTTCTACCAGACCAAGAGACTACTTTAACGCCCTACCCCGCTCTGAACTATGCTCGCATTGACAGCAAAGAGGTTGCTAGTGTTCCTTGGCCATCTAGCAGCAGCAGTACATGTAGCTCCCTTGAATCGACTACATATGCATCACCTCCAATGGGGGGGTTACGGCTGCAGTGGAATCAACTTCTGCATCCCCTCAACTCACCAATTTCATTCTCCATGGAAATGAGAATTGAAGTTCGATGGTGTTTACAACCACAGATACTCCAGACTTGTGCACTACTTCAACCATGTCCCTACCAAGTGGGGACAGACATCTCTAACCTCAGATGGGGGGGGGGGGGGGGCTCACACAGGTCCATACAAAATGCAAAGCCTTTGGTCTTCCCAAGAATGTCAACTTCAAATAAATCTCTTGGAGCTGTGGGCCTTGTGGAATACACTACAAGCATTCACTCACATCCTTCACAACAAAAGCATCATGATTCAGATGGACAATCAAGTCACAATATTCTGCATAAAAAAGCAGGGTGGAACTGGATTGAGGATTCTCTGTCAAGAAAACCCTACTCATCTGGCAATGGGCACCTTACAAGCAACTTATGAGCCAGGTATATCCAACATTCTGGCAAACCGCCTATAGTAGAATGTTTTGTCCTCATGAGTAATTGCTCCAGCAAACGATAACATACCACCTCTTCAATCTGAGAATGACCTTGGATAGACCTATTTTGTTTCGAAAAGCAATTAGAAGCTAGATTGATTCTGCTCCATATTGCCAAGCACACTTCGGGAAAAACAGGACACCTTTCTGATCCACTGAGGAAAAGGCCTCGTGTATGCCTTTCCTCCCATTCCACTTAGTGTGAACTGTTCAGCCAAACTACCATAATTTTCATCATACCAGCTTGGCCCAGACAACCATAATATGCATATCTGGTTCAACTATAAGTGAAACCTCACATACCATTGGGAAACAACTTACTTTGCCAAGAGGAAATCCTGCTATAATCCTCTAACCCTTCAATCACTCAGAATAACAACACGGATGTTGAACGCAAAGTTTTAGTTTCTTGGAATTTGCCTGAGCCAATCCTGGACATTTTACCTTCTGCAAGAAAACCATCCACAAGACGCAATTACCTTTTTAAATGGAAAAGATATTCTAACTGGTGTCTTTCTTAATCCTTGGACCCATTCATCTGTGAACCTAATCAACTTTTAGCATATCTTCTCTCACGGTCTCTCAGTCCAGTCTCTCTACTGCTTTAGTGTGAGTTCATTTAAGTGCCATCGCAGCCTACCACTACCCTGTTGAAGGGGCTCCAATATCTGCACATCATCTCATCTCTAGAGTTATGAAGGGACTTTTGCAATTGTGTCCCCTGTCACTAAACCTCCAGTTGCATGGGACCTCATTATTCTCATAGGAGAAGCAGGATGGTAGTCCTCCTACATGGGTGACATCATCAGGATGGAGCCCAATCACAGAGCACTTTTGTCAAAGTTTCTAGAACTTTGGCACCTACTGGGCATGTCCAGCATGGCACTAACCCTGCATCCAGCAGGGGTCCCCCTCCAGTCTCTTTTTTTTTTTTCTGCGCAGCAGTAGCCACGCGGGTTAAGGAGCTCTCTAGAGATTTCTGACAGGAATTTTCCTCACGGAACTTCTTTCAAAATTTTCAAAAAAATTCTACCCCATAGGGGTCCCCCTATCGATTCCGTACTCCGCAGTCAAAAGGTAAGGCTTCACCCTCGCGGTCGATTCCCGTCGAGTTTTCCCTTCGGGGCCTACCGCCATTGACCGCACTGCGGCTAAAGTTTTGTCGAAGCCATGGCATCGTGTTTTCATCGGTGCCTCAACTGTCCTCGAGAATGACCATCACAGACCCACATAGGGTTTGTGTATTGTGTTTGGGGTCCGACCATGACATCCTAACTTGCACCAAATGTGCCCAAATGACACCGAAGGGCCGTAAGGTCCGCTCAGAGAAGATGGAGTTTCTTTTTCAGGCAAAACCCCCGACTCTGTCAACCGCTTCGACATCATCTGAGCCGGTGCCATCGACCTCTCGCCAGCAGCGGGACACCGGTGCTGCCCGACCGGCATCGAGTACTCCGAAGGTGTTGACTTCTTCCTCATCGCCTCAGGAGAAGGACCGAGGAGAACATCGTGAAAAGCGTCGACACCGTCATCGGAAGGCTCAGTCTGCCGATCCAGGCAAGTCCTCGGCATCGGCGTCGACAGAGCCACCGACAAAGAAATCCCGTCCAGAGAAGGCCCCATCCTCCTCTGTGACCGGATCACCAAGGCGTTCCCCACCTTCATCGGTGCAGGGAGCCGCGACTCCAGTTTCATTGGTGGACCCTCCGGCTACGCCACTATTGCCTCCCACTCTGGAGATGGGGTTACATGCCCCAGGCTTCCGCGAAGAATTGGATCGGATGATCCAAGAGGCCATCGGTAAAGCGCTGCAGGGCTTCCAACCTCCATCGGCGCCAACACCGATGCCAGCCCCAGTCACCGACCCGATACCCACGGTGCTCGCACCGCTTCTAGGCAGACTGGATGTGCTGATCAGTGCTCTTCCACCGGTGGAACAGAGGATACCGGTATGTCCACCGCCTTCCATGCCGATACCTTTGTATTTGGAAGATGAAGAAACACAGATACCCATACCGCCATCTGGGATCTTGACACCGACTCACCTGTCGAGTCACCGGTTTCATCTGTGCCTATTCTGCCATTGGTACCGCATCGTCCTCAATCGGTGCCGCCATTGGTGCCACCTCCGATGCTCTTGATTCCTAGGCCTGGTCATTCAGGAATAGCACCATTACTCCCCTCTGGAGATCCTATGGGAGCCGGTGATCAACCTTATGATCCATGGACTGATTCTTCCCAGGATTCTGATGATCTACCTTCAGAGCCGTCTCCCCCTGAGGAGAGAAGATGTTCTCCTCCAGAGGACCTGTCCTTTATTAATTTTATAAAGGAAATGTCTGAAGCCATACCATTCCAACTTCAGACAGAAGAGGATTCCAGACATAAAATGCTGGAAGTACGCCAGTTTGTAGATGCACCCAAGGAGATCATGTCCATACCTGTTCATGAAGTTCTCCAGGACCTGCTGAAGAGAAATTGGGAATCAATCACATCAAACAACCCACACTCAAAAGATTTTTTTGTTATGTTACCCTACAATTTTTCTTCTTTTTAATCAATTTCACCAATAATAATTTTATAATATTTAAAAAATATACTTTAACATTTTTCACACTTACATATTATCTCAATGAGATTTCTAAAAAATGTTTAAAGGTGTAGGGTGATGCTTCATAAAGTTTCAGGGCACCATCCTGGTGTACCTTACTTAGTTTTTTGTTTAATCATAAGCACCACCGTCCACCTTATAATCCTTTTATTATTTTCTCAAAAACATTTTTTTGTTGTTTTGTATTTATTCAAAAGGACATCTTTGCATGAAAGTGTGAAAAGATCAAAACAGAGGATCACAGTTCGCCCAACAAAGATTCAAAAACGGAGCGTAATCCAGAATGTCACTTAGCTTAAATTTAAATCCTCAGGCTTCAGTGTAACCATTGGCGACATTTGCCCCAACAAGGCCTAGTTTCGAATTGCTTCTTCGTCAGGGGAAGCCACTTAGCCGCTGCACATCCCAGCTCAACCTTGTTTGTTACTTAAATCCATGAAAAAGTTTGCATAAGCCAACCTCCTCTGCAGTCTGTACCCGTCGGCGGTCGATTGTACCACTTCACCAACATATGCCACACGATCACTTCCAATCAGTGGGTACTTGCTGTACTGACCCAAGGCTACCACCTCAACTTCCTGTCTGTACCACAGACTCCCCACCTCGGCCGACATGGGGATCATCCGACCACTCCTCTCTTCTGGAAGAGGAGATATCAACCCTCCTGAAATCCCGGGCAATAGAACCAGTGCCGCTCTCCCAGCAAGGGCAGAGGTTCTATTCCAGGTATTTCCTCATCCCAAAAAAGTCAGGAGGCATACGTCCAATGCTGGACCTACGTGCCTTAAACAAATATCTACAGAGGGAAAAGTTATGGATTGTGACCTTGGGTTCTCTACTGCCTCTTCTACAAAGCGGAGATTGGCTTTGCTCTCTAGATCTTCAGGACGCGTATACACACATCTCAATCACTCCGTCCCACCACAAATTCCTTCGTTTCCTGGTTGGCCCCCGGCATTTTCAGTACCGAGTACTGCCATTCGGCCTAGCATTTGCTCCTCGAGTCTTCACCAAGTGCCTCGTAGTGGTTGCGGCCTACCTGATATGTCAAGGCGTCCATGTCTACCCTTATCTCGATGATTGGCTGATAAGGGCTCCGACTCAGAGGGATGCACTAGCCTCCTTACGTCTAACTATCTATATGTTGCTGTCTCTCGGGTTTCTGATCAACTACCCCAAGTCCAGCCTAGTTCCGTCTCAAACCCTATCCTTCATAGGAGCCGACCTGAACACCATGCAGGCAAAAGCATTCCTCCCTAAGGATTGAGCTCGTACTCTCATATCCCTTGCACAATGCCTCCAGAATTGGAGTTATTCGACAGCTTGTCGGTTTCTCATTTTGCTGGGTCACATGGCATCCTCTGTACATGTCACTCCAATGACATGCCTTGCAATGAGACTCATGCAGTGGACTCTAAAGTCCAGTGGACTCAGGCTTACCATCCAGTGTCCAGCATTGTCCACGTTACCAAGCAGCTCCGACTGTCGCTGACCTGGTGGATGCAGCTCTCCAACTTTCTTCAAGGCCTTCCCTTTCAGGTTCCAGAGCCTCAAATTTTCCTAACGACAAATGCCTCCAATCTAGGTTGGGGTGCTCATGTCAAAGGCCTACAGATTTCAGGGTTCCTGGTCTCCAGAGGAAGCCAAACATCAGATAAATTTCCTGGAACTTCGAGCGATCAGATATGCCCTCAGAGTCTTTCAGGATTGCCTCTCAAACAAGACCATCCTGATTCAAACAGACAACCAGGTAGCGATGTGGTACATCAACAAGCAAGGGGGAATGGGCTCCTGCCTTCTGTGTCAGGAGGCTGCACAGATATGGGCATGGGCTCTTTCCCACTCGATGTACCTCAGAGTGACCTACTTGGCGGGTGTGGACAATGTTCTAGCAGACCAATTGAGTCGAACCTTCCATCCGCACAAATGGTCTCTCAACCCTACGGTAGCAAACACAGTCGTCCAATGTTGGGGGTATCCACACATAGACCTCTTTGCGTCCATCCACAACTGCAAAGTAGAGAACTTCTGCTCGCTCACTCGCAGCCGCCACTCATAGCCGAGGGACGCTTTCGCCCTCTCGTGGTCCAGCAGTCTCCTCTACGCATACCCTCCACTTCCACTCATATCAAAGACTCTCATGAAGTTACGAAGGGTCAAGGGCTTAATGATTCACTGGCCATGCCTAGTCTGGTTCCCAATCCTCGGAGACCTATCAGTTCGCCGGCGCATCCCTCTAGGGAAGGATCCGCTTCTGATAACTCAGAACAATGGGTGCCTGCGCCATCCCAGTCTCCAGGCCCTGTCACTGATGCCTGGATGTTGAAAGGTTAATACTTCAACCCCTTAACCTTTCAGAGTCTGTATATCGAGTCCTGGTAATTTCACGAAAGCCGTCCATGAGATGCCCTTATTGTTCCAAGTGGAAAAGGTTTACGGTCTGGTGCACGTCCATGTCATAGATCCCTTCACTTGTTCCACTGCGAAGTTTCTGGACTATCTCTGGCATCTGTCAGAATCAGGTCTGAAAACTTCCTCTATAAGGGTGCATGTCAGTGAGGTAGTCGCTTTCCACAATGGAGTAGTAGATGTCTCTATTTCGACACAACCCTTAGTCACACGCTTCATGAGAGGTTTGCTCCACCTGAAACCTCCTTTGAGCCCTCTGGCCCCCGCTTGGGACCTTAACGTGGTCTTAGGACGGCTCATGAAACCTCTGTTTGAGCCTCTCCACTCCTGTGATCTCCGCTATCTCACCTGGAAAGTGCTTTTTCTTCTTCCTATAACTTCTGCTCGCAGAGTTAGTGAGTTACAGGCATTAGTCACCTACCCGCCTTACACTAAAATTCTACATTACAGTGGTCCTCCGTACACACCCTAGGTTTTTACCAAAGGTAGTGTTGGAATTTCATCTTAATCAATCCATCATCTTACCTACTTTCTTTCCAAGGCCCCATTCAAACCCAGGAGAAAAGGCACTACATTCCCTGGACTGCAAACGTGCCCTAGCCTTTTATCTGGAGCGCATGTCAGCCCACAGGAAATCCACTCAATTATTTTTCTTTTGATGACATCAAATTGGGAAATCCAGTGGGAAAACAGACCCTTTCCTCCTGGTTGGCGGACTGTATCTCCTTTTGCTACCAGCAAGCAGGCATTCCGCTACAAGACCGTGTGAAAGCACACACTGTTAGGGCCGTGGCAACCTCAGTGGCACACCTTCGTTTGGTAGAAAACCAGGGTTAGACGCCAAAGTCACCTGTGTCTCACATTCAACAGAAGCCTTTGTACATAAGAACATAAGAAAATGCCATACTGGGTCAGACCAAGGGTCCATCAAGCCTAGCATCCTGTTTCTAACAGTGGCCAATCCAGGCCATAAGAACCTGGCAAGTACCCAAAAACTAAGTCTATTCCATGTTACCATTGCTAATGGCAGCGGCTATTCTCTAAGTGAGCTTAATAGCAGGTAATGAACTTCTCCTCCAAGAACTTATCCAATCCTTTTTTAAACATAACTATACTAACTGCACTAACCACATCCTCTGGCAACAAATTCCAGAGTTTAATTGTGCGTTTAATTGTGCGTTGTAACCGCGGTGCAGAACATATGCATTGCCAGAGTTGGAGTCCAACAAACACATTGCAATAACAAGATTATGATTCTCATATAAGACAAAAAGAATCAATAACACAGCGGATTACACTTGGCCAAAAGAGTGTTACATACAAGATCACTGTCGTTTTATTCTTAGTCCTAATCAAATTCAGCCCCTGAGGCAGCAGTTTGCTAACGGCGAAACTCTGCCAGAGTCGGGCTTTAAGAATTTATACATCTCCACTTCAATAAAGTTTTGGAAAAGACTTTGGCGTCTAACCTTGGTTTTCTTCCTGACGGCTTTCTTAGACCGCCTACCTTCGTGCTTTTTGGGACCACACCTTCGTTCGGTGCCACTTATTGATATATGTAAGGCTGCGACCTGGAGCTCTCTCCATACCTTCGCAGCACATTATTGCTTGGATAAGACTGGCAGACAAGATTCCATTTTTGGCTAGTCTATCCTGCGAAATTTATTCTCAGCTTAACTACCCAACATCCTACCAGCGACCAGTTCAGGGTTTTCAGGATGCCCTCCTACCTAAATCCACCCCTGTTGTTGTGCCTGTTGCACGTCTTTGGGTGCATTTGGTGCATTGCTCGGGCATCCTCAGCTCGCTTATTCATCCATATGTGAGGACTACCATTCTGCTTGTCCTGTGAGAAAGCAGAGCTGCTTACCGGTAACGGGCGTTCTCACAGGACAGCAGGATGTTAGTCCTCACGAAACCCTCCTGCCACCCCGCGGAGTTGGGTTTGCTTGCGATTTATTTTATTTTTCGCACGTACTTCTTGCTATACACGAGACTGGAGGGGGACCCCTGCTGGATGCAGGGTTAGTGCTATTGTGGGCATGCCCAGTAGGTGCCAGTCAAAGTTCTAGAAACTTTGACAAAAGTGTTCTGTGATTGGGCTCCATCCTGATGATGTCACCCATATGTGAGGACTAACATCCTGCTGTTCTGTGAGAACACCTGTTACAGGTAAACAACTCTGCTTAGTCTTTACTTAATATGTTTTTCTGTTTGAACAGTTGGAATCAGCTTTCTTTTTAATACCTCACATGTAAAGTGGGTTTCTTCATTGAAATTACTTTCATGCAACGAGTCCACTATCTTCTGTAATTACAATTCTTTCACGATAAAATGATCTTCTGGACACACCCAAAATTCTTTCCAAAGTGTTTCCGTGTTGCATCTCAATCAGTCAATAGTTTTACCCATTTTTCTTCCTATATTTGCATACTTATGAAGGTGAAATAACACTTCATACATTAGATTGCAATAGAGCTCTGGCTTACTACAAATGCCACATTCAAGCACACAGGAAATCATCGCAACTGTTTGTCTCTTATGATCTGAACAGACTGGGCATAGAAGTATCTAAGAGAATGTTGTCTAACTGGATTATGAGCTGCATTCAATGCTATTAAGATGCAGCTAATCTTGAGCTCTATCATCTGATCAAAGCTTATCAGGTGAGAGTTACAGTATCCTCACTAGCTTATCTCCAACAAGTATCCATTGAGGACATATATAAAACAGCTTCATTTTCAGCAGTGCATACATTTACTTCTCACCATTGCCTAGACACCTTAACAGCATCAGACAAGTGTGGTGGGTAAAACAGCACTGCATCATTTCCTTATAAAGTAGTCTGTTTTCTACATGGGAGTCAGAGTTGCAAAAAAAAAAAAGGTATATGTACAGAGTAATCATACTATACGTGGTTGCAACCCTTAGCTTGGAACTTCCACAGATCATGTCTAATTCAGTCCTGCTTATTGACAGAAAAGAGCAAGTTTGCTTACCGTAAACAGTGTTTTATGTAGATAGCTGAATGGATTAGGCATGAGCTTCCCTCCCTCCTCCCTGAAAAATAGTCTATTCCTTTATTAGCTTGGATATAGACTGAGGAGACAATGAGGCAATGCCCATGCGGAAACTCTAGCACATGCTCAGTAGAACTCAAAAGCTCTACCAGCTTTGAAAGACAATTCCATTCAGTGCCACCTGATGATGTCCCCCAAAGATGGTCTAATTTAATGAAGCCACAGATCATTTCTAACATCCTGCTATCTACAGAAAACATAGTTTACAGTAAGCAAGCTTGCTGTTTCTTGATTCTTCCTCTGTAATGTTGTTGTAACCCTTTTTTTTTGTCCACAATTGATGAAAAAAAAAAAAGAAATCCAGACTGCCAAATAGTCTAAACTCATATGATATAAAAAAAACCCAGGTAATTGTATAACTGGTGCAGTGAGGCAACCAGATATAGACTGCATCTGCAGTTGTTCCTCAAACTGAGACGTAGTGTTGCAAGATCATTACTTTTTGCTGAGTTGTGAAACACACGAAGTGACTGAGTTTAGTAGCCTGATGGGCTCTCTGATATATTTCAGGAGTATTGAGTTTCTAACAGTTAACATACCTTGCCCAACAAAGCAGCATTAGCATACTTATAGCTATCTGTTTTGGGATTTTTTTTGTATACTCTGTGGGGTAGATTTTCAAACCGCGCGATTTGGCGTACTTTTGCTGGCGCATCAGGCGCAAGCAAAAGTACGCGGGATTTTAGTAGATACGCGCGTAGCCGCTAAAATCCTGGATCGGCGCGCGCAAGGCTATCAATTCCGTATAGCCGGCGCGCGCCGAACCGCGCAGCCTACCCCCGTTCCCTCCGAGGCCGCTCTGAAATCGGAGCGGCCTCGGAGGGAACTTTCTTTTGCCCTCCCCTCACCTTCCCCTCCCTTCCCCTACCTAACCCACCCGCCCGGCCCTGTCTAAACCCCCCCCTTACCTTTGTCGGGGGATTTACGCCTCCCGGAGGGAGACGTAAATCCGGTCCGGGAGCGGTCCGGGGGCGCAGCCACGCCCCCGGACCGCCCCGGGCCGTAGCCACGCCCCCGGGCCCACCCCCGGAACGCTCCCGACACGCCCTGAAAACGCCGCGCGGTTCGGGCCCGCCCCCCGACGCGCCCCTCTCAGAAAACCCGGGGACTTACGCGAGTCCCGGGGCTCTGCGCGCGCCGGGACGCCTATGTAAAATAGGCTCACCGGCGCGCAGGGCCCTGCTCGCCTAAATCCGCCCGGATTTGGGCGGATTTAGGCGAGCGGATTTAGGTGTGAACTTTGGATTTCTGTCCAGCAGCATGGATTGGATTGTGCATAGACTGTAAGAAAATGAAGTTTCACATCAGGACAGTGATTTCTTGAAATGTTCATTTTGGGGGGTCCAGGAAGGCATAGATTCTTCAGACCAGACTATCAACCACTGTCTGTATGCTTGAAGTGCTATTTTTTAAGGATGTGCATTAATTTCGGAGTAATGCGCATAACTCGCATACTTTATAGCAGGGGTCGGGAACCCATGGCTCGCGAGCCAGATATGGCTCTTTTGAGGGCTGCATCTGGCTCGCAGACAGTCGCCACACTTTCCTGCTGACCCAGCTGCTCCCCGGTCCTCCTCCGCCCGGGCTTAAAATGCTGTCAGCCCGGGCGGAACGCGGCAGGACAGCTGGAGTCGGCGGCACCGGCGTGCTCTCTTCTTCCCGCCCCCCCCCCCCCCCCCCGCGGCCCGGAAGAGGAAGTGGAGAGTATCTGGTGCGTGCGCGGCAAGAAGAGGCCACGCTAGTGCGCTCGGCATCGGCCCGAAGAAAAGAAGACTGCAGCGCGGCTCGGAGGAAAATGAAGAGGTTCAACCGCGGCCGATGGGACTCCGCCTCCGCGAGTCCCCCCACCTCGCCTCCCCCCACCCCCACCTCCGCGAGTCCCCCCACCCCCACCCCGCGAGTTCCCGGGGTGGGGGTGGGGGGGAGAGAGAGTGAATGAGCTCATTCACTCTCTCTCTCCCCCACCCCGGGAACTCGCGGCAGCAGCAGCCTCCTCCCAACGCTAACCTCTTCATTTTCAGCCCTCGCGGAGGCGGAGTCCCATCGGCCGCGGTTGAACCTCTTCATTTTCCTCCGAGCCGCGCTGCAGTCTTCTTTTCTTCGGGCCGATGCCGAGCGCACTAGCGTGGCCTCTTCTTGCCGCGCACGCACCAGATACTCTCCACTTCCTCTTCCGGGCCACAGGGGGGGGGGAGCCCTGTGTGTGTGTGTGTGAGAGAGAGAGAGATGCATGTATGTGAATGATTGAGAGCCTGTACATGTGAAAAAGAGTATGTCTGTGATTGAGAGCCTGCCTGAGAGATAGAGCATGAATGTAAGTTTACCATTGGGAACCTGTATGTGTAAGTTTGTGATTGAAAACCTGTTTGTGTGAAAGAGTATGTGTGTATGATTGAGATCCTTTGTGTGTGAGAGAAATCATGTGTACGTATGATTAAGAGCCTGTGTGTATAAGTAAGAGAGAGATCATGTGTGTCTGTGTGTGATTGAGAGCTGATTTAGGTGAGGGAGCATGTGAGTATGTGATTGAGAGCCTGTGTGTAAATGAGAGAAAGAGAGGACATGTTTGTAAGCATGTGAATGAGAGTCTGTGTGTGAGAGAAAAAGACAGATGTATTTATGTGATTGAAAGCCTGTGTGTGTGTGTAAGCGTGAAAAGATAGCATGTGTGTAAATGCGTAATTAAGAGCCTATATAAGTGAGAGAGAAAAAACATGGGTATATGTGAGTACTGAGAGCATGTGTGTATAGGTGTGTCATTGAGAGCCAGTGTGAGAGAGAGCGCTGGTATGTGACTGAGAGAGGAGAAAGTTCCAAGCAAACCACCCCGCCTCCTGCTAATTCAGAACAATCTCAGGACACCTGGATATCAAACGTTCCCAGGTATGCAGAGCAAAAACATTTTTGTATCCTTATTTTTCATTACTGGGTCTTTGTGTCTGCTATTTTGAAATATTTTGTTGGTATCTGGAAATGTTTTATATGAGTTTTTAATTATTGGATATTCCACTCATCAGCTGTTTCGAAATATGTTCTTTTTGTTAGTACAGTTTTACTGCTGATGATTTTATATTTCTTGATTTGTTTTATAAGGATGGGTGATGTTTCTTTTTTCCTTTGTTACACTGCATACAGAGACTCTGGCTTGTTGCAGTTTCCAATTCAGTTTTTTCTGCATGCTTCTTGTTATGCGTTTTGGTCTCTTTATTCTATGTTAGGTGAGGGACAGCACGTGATTCAGGTGAGGTTTTCTGCTGGCATATAGTTTCTGTGTAGGACTCTATAGCAGCCTGACTTGGTCCGTTTTCCTAATAGGAGATGTATTGGTGTCTTAAGGCCTGGTGTAATATTTTCAGAGACTTATTGTACTTTAAAAGTGTGATCTTACATAAAATGCACACATTTACTTGTATTTAGTTTTAAACATATTGTATGGCTCTCATGGAATTACATTTTAAAATATGTGGTGTTTATGGCTCTCTCAGCCAAAAAGGTTCCTGACCCCTGCTTTATGGTATGCGCATAACTATGTGTGTACTTTTAATAATTCAAGTTATGCGCACACTACCCGTTTTTTATAGGTGTACTACAAAGTCTGCGAGTTACGCACATACGTCGGAAACAAACGCAGATCCTTACTATATTTATACAATTTTTTTCTGGTCTATGTAGTGTTTTTTATATGTGTAATTTAATACAGCATTGGCTCACTTATGAGAGAAGTTTTTGCTTTTTCAGCAAAACGTTTTTTCTAATTTTAATGCTCTATTTTGATTTCTTTTTAATAAATGACAGTTTGGGTAGAGAAGGGAGGGTGAAGGGTTCTGAGAGATGTCTCTTAAATTGACACTTATTTAATGTGACTTATGTCCTATTACTATATAAAATAAAGTGAAAGATAAAGAAGGCTGCAAACACAAACTTTGTGCACAAGCTTTACAGATCGCCATGAGAAATATCTTAGTGCAGACTGGAGCAAAATGAATACACCCCCATAGTACACTTTAAAAATTGATTCTGTCGAGTTTTGTACTTAAGGTCTATTATTGTGTATTTCTGAAAGCAAGGCCCAACATTATGCAATAAGCCTTTTTCGTAGTAGGCAAAGTTCAACAGCATAATGCAGATTTATTGCTAGCCTTTTCACCTAATACAAAAGTCCCTTCTCAACAGCTGGGAAAAATAAGTCTCTTCTGTTGAAAGTGTTTCAGCTTGAGCTGCCTCAGCTGGAGCACGTGTGAACCATGCACAAGGAAGTATTAAGCCTTCAGATCACTCTGCTTTGGGTTTTATTTAACAAATAGCACTTCTGATGCTTACCACAAACATTTTTTATTACTAGAAACTGCTTAAAATAAAGGACATATTTGCAGTAAGTGTATGAACTGCAAAATAAACCCAAATTATAGCTTTCTAAAATAAACATCCATATCACTGAACTGAGCTTAGAAACATATAGAAACATAGAAATGACGGCAGAAGAAGACCAAATGGCCCATCCAGTCTGCCCAGCAAGCTTCCCTCATTTTTTCTCTCATACTTATCTGTTTCTCTTAGCTCTTGGATCTATTTCCCTTCCACCCCCACCATTAATGTAGAGAGCGGTGATGGAGCTGCATCCAAGTGAAATATCTAGCTTGATTAGTTAGAGGTAGTAGGGGTAGTAACTGCCGCAATAAGCAAGCTACACCCATGCTTATTTGTTTTTACCCAGATTATGTTATACAGCCCTTATTGGTTGTTTATCTTCTCCCCTGCCGTTGAAGCAGGGAGCTATGCTGGATATGCATCGAAAGTGAAGTATCAGGCACATTTGGTTTGGGGTAGTAACCGCCGTAACAAGCCAGCTACTCCCCGCTTTGTGAGTGTGAATCCTTTTTTCTTCTCCCCTGCCGTTGAAGTTATGCTGGATATGCGTGAAATATCAGTTTTTCTTTTCCCCTGCCGTTGAAGCAGAGAGCTATGCTGGAAATTCGTGATGTATCAGTCTTTCTCCCATGCCGTTGAAGCAGAGAGCCATGCTGGATATGCGTCGAGAGTGAAGTATCAGGTACATTTGGTTTGGGGTAGTAACCGCATAGCAAGCCAGCTACTCCCCGCTTTGTGAGTGCGAACCCTTTTTTCTTCTCCCCTGCCGTTGAAGCAGAGAACTATGCTGGATATGCATTGAAAGTGAAGTATAAGAATGGAGTGATCAAGCTAGTTGAAAGGCATCAGGAATAGAGGAAGGTGGAGGTAGTAATTTGGATATTTGGTTTGGGGTAGTAACCGCCGTAACAAGCCAGCTACTCCCGTCTTTGTGAGTGCAAATCCTTTTTTCCACATTTCCTCTTGCTGTTGAAGCTTAGAGTGATGTTGGAGTCACAGTAACCATGTGTATGTTTATTGAATAAGGGTATTGTCTCCAGGCAGTAGCCATCATTCTGGCGAGTCACCTACTCTTCATTGGCGGCCTCTTGACTTTATGGATCCACAGTGTTTATCCCACGCCCCTTTGAAGTCCTTCACAGTTCTGGTCTTCACCACTTCCTCCGGAAGGGCATTCCAGGCATCCACCACCCTCTCCGTGAAGAAATACTTCCTGACATTGGTTCTGAATCTTCCTCCCTGGAGCTTCAAATCGTGACCCCTGGGTCTGCTGATTTTTTTCTTATGGTAAAGGTTTGTCGTTGCCTTTGGATCATTAAAACCTTTCAAGTATCTGAAAGTCTGTATCATATCACCTCTGCTCCTCCTTTCCTCCAGGGTGTACATATTTAGATTCTTCAATCTCTCCTCGTACGTCATCCGATGAAGATCCTCCACCTTCCTGGTCGCCCTTCTCTGTACCGCTTCCATCTTGTCTTTGTCTTTTTGTAGATACGGTCTCCAGAACTGAACACAGTACTCCAGGTGAGGCCTCACCAAGGACCTGTACAAGGGAATAATCACTTCCCTTTTCTTACTCGATATTCCTCTCTCTATGCAGCCCAGCATTCTTCTGGCTTTTGCTATCGCCTTGTCGCATTGTTTTGCAGACTTCATATCATTAGACACTATCACCCCAAGGTCCCTCTCCTGCTCCGTGCACATCAGCCTTTCCCCCCCCCATCGAATACAGTTCATTCGGATTTCCGCTCCCCATATGCATGACTTTGCACTTCTTGGCATTGAATCTCAGCTGCCATATCTTCGACCACTCTTCCAGTTTCCTTAGATCCCGTCTCATTCTCTCCACTCCTTCCGGCGTGTCCACTCTGTTGCAGATCTTAGTGTCATCCGCAAAAAGACAAACCTTACCTTCTATCCCGTCCGCAATGTCGCTCACAAAGATATTGAACAGGACCGGTCCCAACACCGATCCTTGCGGTACACCACTTAAAACCGCTCTCTCTTCAGAGAAGGTTCCGTTTACCATCACACATTGTCTTCTGTCCGTCAACCAATTTGCAATCCAGGTCACCACCTCGGCACTCACTCCTAAGCTTCTCGTTTTATTCACCAGTCTCCTGTGCGGAACCGTATCAAAAGCTTTGCTGAAATCCAAGAATATGACATCGAGTGCTCTTCCTCGATCCAATTCCTTGGTTACCCAGTCAAAAAAGTCAATCAGATTTGTCTGACAGGATCTTCCCCTGGTGAATCCATGTTGCTTCTGGTCCATCAATTCTCCGGACTGTAGATAGTTCACTATTCTCTCTTTCAGCAGAGACTCCATTACTTTTCCCACCACCGAAGTGAGGCTAACCGGTCTGTAGTTGCCAGCCTCCTCCCTGTTCCCACTCTTGTGAAGCGGGACCACCTCTGCTCTTCTTCAATCTCTCGGCACCACTCCCCTTTCTAGGGATCTATTGAACAGGTCACACAGCGGACCCGCCAGAACATCTCTGAGCTCCCTCAATATCCTTGGATGAATCCCATCAGGCCCCATGGCTTTGTCCACTTTCAGGTTCTTTAGCTCTTCCCACACATTTTCTACTGTAAAAGGATTTTCATCTATTCCACTTCCCTCCAGTTTCTTGTTGTGTAGAGATGGTCCTTCTCCAGGGTCTTCTTTAGTGAACACAGAGCTGAAGTATTCGTTTAATATTTCTGCCATTTCTTCGTCTCTCTCCACACATTGATCATTACCACCTTTCAATTTCACTATACCACTTTGGACCTTTCTCTTTTCGCTGATGTATCTGAAAAATGTTTTGTCACCATTTTTTATCTCCTTGGCAATCCTCTCTTCTGCTTGATTTTTTGCCAACTTGATTGTTTTCTTCGTCTCCCTCAGTTGATACAAATATTCTTCTTTGTGCTCCTCCCTTTGGGATCCTTTATATTTCTTGAATGCTGTTCTTTTAGCTTTAATTTTGTCAGCCACCTCCTTTGAGAACCAGATAGGTTTCAATTTTCTTTTGCTTTTCTTTATGTTTCTAACATATAGAGCAGTTGCCTTGGTGATTGCTCCTTTTAGATTGGTCCACTGCTGATCCACATCTCTCTCGTTCTCCCATCCTTTAATTTCTTCCTCCAGGTACTTTCCCATTTCCTCAAAGTCTGTGTTTTTGAACTGTAAAACTCGGGTCTTTGTGGTTCTTTTCCCTATTCTATTAGTGATATTAAACCATACCGTTTGATGATCACTGCTGCTGAGGTGGGCGCCCACCTGGACATCTGAGACATTATCTGCATTAGTGAGCAATAAGTCGAGTATAGCACCTTCTCTCGTGGGTTCCAACACCATTTGTTTGAACAAAGATACTTGCATGGCATCCATTATTGCTCTACTATTTTTAGTTTCTGCAGATGGGATTTTCCAGTCTACATCTGGCATATTAAAGTCACCCACGATCACCACTTCTCCCTTCCTACCTATCTTATGGATGTCTTCAATCAGATCTCTGTCCAGCTCTTCCTTTTGGTTTGGAGGCCTGTAAACCACTCCAATATAAATGGACACTCCGTCATCTTTTTTTAGGTCGACCCATAGAGCTTCTTCTTTACCCCAACTTCCTTGTAGCTCAGATGCTTGGATGTTGTTTCTGACATAAAGAGCCACACCTCCCCCTTTTCTATCCTCTCTGTCCTTCCTTAACAAGTTGTAGCTTGGTATTGTTGTATCCCATTCATGAGATTCTGTGAACCATGTTTCTGTGATAGCAACAATGTCCAATTCTGCCTCAGCCATTAGGGCCTGCAGATCAGGGATTTTATTTCCCAAATTATGAGCATTTGTGGTCATAGCCTTCCAGGTACTCTCTTTAAGGTTATTGCTTTTCCTGGACTCCTTATGAGATATTAGTTGAGATTTGTTATTCACTTTACTCTTTCTGTTTGTAGTTGTGCCACTGTTGACAGAGTTATCCATCTCAATTAGATTTTTCTTTTGGTTATGGATCTTGAAATACTGCATGCATTGTGTTTTTTCTCTCTTTTCTGGTAATACTGCAATGTTTTTCTCAAGAACTTCCTCAGTTTTTAATATAGAGAAGGCTTGTTCTTTTTGCATTTGGTACATTGTGTGTCTCCTCATCACAGGTCTAATTCTACCAGAGCCCACTGTCTTCCTGGATTTTAAAGAATTTTTTAATGACTTGTTTGAGTGCGGGGGTATACCTGTTGGCTGCTCATCTGTCAAGAATGGGTGACTGTGGGTCCTACCTGAGCCTAATGGATCTCCTTTTCTTGACTCCTGGTTTTTTCGTGATATTGGGGAATTATTATCTGTGTAATGCAATGTGGGTGTACTACCTTTAATTGAAGCTAATTGAGCTTTTATCTCAGTCAGCTACTATGTGTGCCATTCTCTGGGTATTTTTTAGCTGGTTTGGGATTTTAGAAAGCTCTAATTATTTTTTGAAAGCTGATTCTGCAGATTTTTTTTTTATTCGCCCGCATTTAAAGACAATACCTTTATTCCTCTTATCTTTCTGCACACACACTTTTTTCATTTTTCTAAAAAATTAGATGTAGTGTGATGGAGACTTCAGTCTCTGGCAGCAAAATGCTTTTTTGGTTGGGGGCCAACCAAGCTCTGTCCCAGCTCCACTCACAGCTCTTCCCCCAGCTCTGCCTACAGCTTCCACTGCCATTTTCTTACTTTGTTTACAGTTAGTCTGCTAGATTTTTCAGCATCCTTTGATATGGTAGACCACAATCTCCACTTCACCAGACTAAGCCCTAGATTTATCAAAATGCTATATTTATAGCAGAAAACACTCAAGGTAAAAAAAAAAAAAAAGAGGGGGAGGGGCATGGTTAGGCTAACTTCCAAGCTACCACATCGCATAGGCAATTTACGCAACATGCGCTACCTTGCGTTATTTAATGCATCACAGCATTTGAGAGAGAGAAGGAGAGCCAGAGCTTTCTATTTATACCACTGTAAGAGGGGGCATTTTTAACTCTGTGTGGCGTTTGGGGGGGGGAGGTTTACATACACAGTCAGAGGTACTGTTACTCTATTCCTTTGGAGCCACATAATTGTAACAGTCTTACCTCAAGCTGGAGATTGAAAGGAAACTGTAGAGTAGTGTCAGGGCTCAGCACCCAGTTCAATCCACGATCCAGCAAGGATTCATAGCGGATGATAGACAAACCAAATCCAAGTCCAGGCAGAGTTTGAGACAGGCAGCAGCCAAATCAAAACCAAGTGCAGGCAGAGGTCAAGGCAGGCACGAAGAGACTCTAGACAGCGAACCACTAGCACAAGCAAGCTTGTTGCCGAGGCAGTGAGTCTCTGTTTAAATCTGAAGTGTTCCCGCTCTCTATCATGGGAACTTTCGGCAGGGGCACTCAGCGTAGTGGGGAGGAGGAGCCAAAATGGAGCATGCCTCCTGTCATGTTCTTTTCTGAGGGAGCCGCTGACATTGACGGTGACCATTGCCACGCTGCGGAACCGCCAAAGGCAGGCAAAGATCAGATCATTTTTTAACAATACCTCCCCCGCAAGGTCCCCTCCTGCCGCCTACACTTAGGCTTGAATGGAAAACATTGATGGAATTCACAAATAAGTAGAGGAGTTCGTGTTACTGGCGGGCTCCCAAGAGTTCTCCTCTGGGCCATAATCCTTTCAGGATCTCCTCTACTTCATATTGTGTGTCGTCATCAAATATTGTAGGTGAAGATTGTTTTGGCTTCCTACTAGGCCAGGACAGAATTGCGGGTTTAAGGAGAGATACATGGAATACATCATGGATTCGAGGAATAGAGGGTAATCGGAGTTTATATGTGACATTTTCTATTTGTCTTTGAACTGGAAATGGTCCCACAAATCGAGGAGCAAACTTTAATGAAAGAATATATAATCGGAGGTTGCGAATACTTAACCACACCAGCTCTCCTGGATGGATCTGTGGGCCTGGTTGTCAATTTTATCTGTCTCTTTTTGAGTGTGAGCTGCGGCCTGCTCCAAACGTCTACGAGTATTCTTCCATAATTCAAGTAATTCTTGAGTTGCAAGATTGACCACTGGGCATGAGAATGTTGTAGCAATGGGTAATGGTACTTGAGGATACCGACTGAAAACCAAATAAAAGGGTGATGTTCCTGTGGCCTGGTTAACATGGTTATTATGACAAACCTCGGTCCATAAGAGTAATGAGGGCCACATATCCACGCTGGTTCACCTATTGTAAAAAATGTTTTAAGTGATTGATTAGTTCGCTGCACCAGTCCATTAGTTTGAGGATGATATGCTGAAGAAAAATCAAGTTGAATTCCAAATTTTTTACAAAGACCCTTCCAATAGCGTGCATTTAACTGAACTCTAATATCAAATAAAATTTGTTGAGGAAGTCCGTGAATTCAAAAAACATGTTGTGCAAATCTCGTTAATTCTTGTACTCATGGTAATCCAGGAAGTGCAATGAAATGGGCCATTGTTGAAAAACGATCAACCGCTACCCAGATCGTATTATTCCCTTCTGAGGAGGGCAGATCCATGATGAAGTCCATGGCGATATGGGTCCAGGGTTTCTCAGGTACTGGTAGTGGTTGGAGTAAGCCCCAAGGTCAAGTCCAGGAGCTTTTATGGCAGCACACGTAGGACAGGATTCCACCTATCGTTTGGTGTCATTTTCCCACTGTGGCCACCAATAGTGATGGGAGAAAAGTTCCTTAGGCCATTGAAGGCCTGGATGTCCCACAAGGCGAGGGTCATGAGCCCAATGGAGAACTCATTCCCTCAAACATTTAGGGAGAACAGTCTTCCTTACCGGAACTGTAAAAGTTGAAGCAACCATGATTCGAGCTGGATCTATAATGTGACGAAGTGGGTCAGGAGTTTCATCAGGATAAAAACTTCTAGACAAAGTGTCTGCCCAATGATTTTTTTCTGCTAGCCAGAAGCGCAAATTAAAGTCAAAATGGCTAAAGAATAAGGCCCATTGGGCTTGTCGGAGTTTTAGCCTTTGAGTGTGAGAGAGATGCCAAGTTCTTGTGGTCAGTGTAGATTGTAACAGTATGTTTGGCTCCTTCCAGTAAATGCTGCCATTCTTCTAGCACTAGTTTGATGCCTAGAAGTTCTTGGCCACCTATAAAATAGTTTTTCTTAGTAGGAGAAAATATTTTTGAGAAGTAAGCACAGGTAGCAAATCTCCTGATCTCAGCTGGTTGTAAAAGAATTGCTTCAACTTCTACCGCAGAGGCATCCACCTCGACAATGATCGGTCTGGTAAGGTCCGAGTGTTGTAAACAGGAATCTTTGATGAACTCTTCCTTTAATTGTTGGAAGGCTTGAATAGCTTCTGAGGTCCAATTATGTACATCAGCCCCTTTTCGAGTCAAGGCTATAAATGGCGCTACTAATGACGAATATCCAGAAATGAATTGACTGTAATAATTCAAAAAGCCTAAAAAATGTAACACCTTGAGAGCAAGCATGCAAGAAGGGCGGAGTTAAGAGCACACACATTTAGGTAAATCACAGCAAAATAATGTGCGGCAATAAATTAAACTGGACAATAGCACTATAAATGAAGCATAAACAGTTTAATAAGTGCACACACCAATAGTGCACAAATTTTAAATCAAACGAAGCGTAAACACGTAGTTATATAAAGCCCCTGGGACATCGAGATTACACTATCTACAAACCCTTTCAACATGTCGGGCATAAGCACAGTGAGAATATTTTGACCGCTTGTTTTCTATCCGCGTCTTCATCTTGCAGAATTATGTGATTGAGACCTTCAGGTCCATTCTTTGAAGTAACTTACAGCCTGTTGCGATGTCCCCGGAGGACTTAATTCATCTTCTAGACGTTTACTACTGAACGAATCAATTTGGGACTCCGTGGTTTGAAGTATCTGACATTTAGCGATTTCGCCACAACCAGAGCTTTACTCCTAGCCCTCTTAAGAACTTTGGAATTCATCCCCCTGACGCAGCCTGACGTGAAACACGGCCGTGTCGGGGCTTTATATAACTACGTGTTTATACTTCGTTTGATTTAAATTTTGTGCACTATTGGTGTGTGCACTTATTAAACTGTTTATGCTTCATTTATAGTGCTATTGTCCAGTTTAATTTATTGCCGCACATTATTTTGCTGTGGTGTAACACCTTGAGACCCATTTGTTGAGGCCAATCCATAATCACCTTAAGTTTCCCTGGATCCATCCGCAATCCGGTTTGGAAAATTATGTATCCCAAGAAGGTAATTCTTCTTGGTGAAAAACACATTTTTCTAATTTGGCGTATAACTTATTTTCATGCAGACGCTGGAGAACTTTGTCGTACATGATCTTGATGCAGGTTTGTAGTCTTGTAAAATATGAGGATATCATCTAGATAGACAACATATAAATATAAAAGATCTTGGAATATATCATTTACCATGGCTTGAAATACTGCAGGAGCATTGCATAAACCAAAGGGCATAATTAAATATTCATAGTAATCACGTGTATTGAAGGCAGTTTTCCATTCGTCTCCTTCCCAAATCCGTACCAGATTATAAGCTCCCCATAGATTTAGATTAGTGAATATCTGTGCTGCTCTAAATCTATCAAAAAGCTCTGTTATAAGTGGTAGAGGGTATCATTTTTTTTTTTTAGTAATGGCATTTAGACCTTGATAATTGATACAAGGTCAGAGAGACCCATCTTTTTTTCCAACAAAAAAGAATCCTGCTCCCACCAGGGAAGAAGACGGCTTGATGAATCCACGAGCTAAGTTTTCTTGGATATATTGATTCATAGCCTCCGTTCCTGGGACTGATAGTGAGTAGACTCTTCTCTGAGGGGGCATTTTCCCAGGAGTAAGTCAATGGTGCAATCATATTCTTGATGCAGAGGTAAGATTTCAGCTCACAGCAAATTCTGTGTACAGAATGGGTAAACCAGAAAGAGTTGGAACTGAACAATGAATGTTGAGTGTGAGTGCCTTTACTTGGTTCAGACAGTCCTTATGGCATTTTGGACTCCATCTTGCCAATTGTAATGAAATCCAATCAATGTGGAGTTGGTGTAACTTTAGCCAAGGTAGTCCCAAAATTATCTGGTTAGCCGCGGAAGGTAGCACATACAGACAGATTCTCTCGGTGTAACAGACCGGTAGTCATAGTCAATGGCATGGAAATGTGGGAGATCCTGTCTGCCAGGGGTTCCTCTGAGACTGATAAAATTGTAAGAGCAACTCTTAGTGGTTCCATGGGAATTTGATACTGCTGAGCAATGCTTTCTTCAATAAAGTTTCCGGCCACCCCAGTGTCTAGAAAGGCTTGCAGATGTATCGAGTTCTTAACCGTAGACAAACTTACCAGAATTAAAATTTGTGGAGAGGAGACTGAATGACCCAGGGAGGCCTCTCCCACCAATCCTAGGTCTGAGAGTTTCCCGGCTTCAGGGGGCAAGATACAGCATAATGACCCACCCCTGCATAATATAGACAGAGATTATGTTGCCATCATCACTGATGCTCTTCGGGTGAGATCCTGACCCGGTCTATTTGCATGACATAGACTTAATGGCATCTCAGAGACGTGGTGGAAGGAGGATACCAATGGGACAGTGCTATACCGGGGTACAAATTATATCGCAATGGCAGAGAGGAGCACCCGGGAGGTGGTGTGGCGCTTTATGTCCGGGATGGCATAGAGTCCAACAGGATAAACATCCTGCATGAGACTAAATGCACAATCGAATCTTTATGAGTAGAAATCCCTTGTGTGTTGGGGAAGACTATAGTGATAGAAGTATACTACCGACCACCTGGGCAAGATGGTGAGACTGACAGTGAAATGCTAAGAGAAATTAGGGAAGTTAATCAAATTGGTAGTGTGGTAATAATGGGAGATTTCAATTACCCCAATATTGACTGGGTAAATGTATTATCGGGACATGCTAGATAGATAAATAAAGTTCCTGGATGGAATAAATGACAGCTTTATGGAGCAATTGGTTCAGGAACCGACAAGAGAGGGGGAGCAATTTTAGATCTAATTCTCAGTGGAGCACAGGATAATGCATAAATGTTGGCAAGTTAAATGTAAGACATTGATAAGACAGGCTAAGAGAGAATTTGAAAAGAAGTTGGCCGTAGAGGCAAAAACTCACAGTAAAAACTTTTAAAAATATATCTGAAGCAGAAAGCCTGTGAGGGAGTCAGTTGGACCGTTAGATGATCGAGGGGTTAAAGGGGCACTTAGAGAAGATAAGGCCATCGCGGAAAGATTAAATGATTTCTTTGCTTTGGTGTTTACTGAAGAAGATGTTGGGGAGATACCCATACCAGAGAAGGTTTTCATGGGTAATGATTCAGATGGACTGAATCAAATCACAGTGAACCTAGAAGATGTGGTAGACCTGATTGACAAACTGAAGAGTAGTAAATCACCTGGACCGGATGGTATACACCCCTGAGTTCTGAAGGAACTAAAAAATGAAATTGCAGACCTATTAGTAAAAATTTGTAACCTATCATTAAAATCATCCATTGTACCTGAAGACTGGAGGATAGCAAATGTAACCCCAATATTTAAAAGGGGCTCCACGGGCGATCCAGGAAACTACAGACCGGTTAGCCTCACTTCAGTGCCAGGAAAAATAGTGGAAAGTGTTCTAAACATCAAAATCACAGAACATATAGAAAGACATGTTTTAATGGAACAAAGTCAGCATGGCTTTACCCAAGGCAAGTCTTGCCTCACAAATCTGCTTCACTTTTTTGAAGGAGTTAATAAACATGTGGATAAAGGTGAACCAGTAGATGTAGTATACTTGGATTTTCAGAAGGCGTTTGACAACGTTCCTCATGAGAGGCTTCTAGGAAAAGTAAAAAGTCATGGGATAGGTGGTGATGTCCTTTCGTGCTTTGCAAACTGGCTAAAAGACAGGAAACAGAGTGTAGGATTAAATGGACAAGTTTCTCAGTGGAAGAGAGTGGGCAGTGGAGTGCCTCAGGGATCTGTATTGGGACCCTTACTTTTCAATATATTTATAAATGATCTGGAAAGAAATACGAGTGAGATAACCAGTTTTGCAGATGATACAAAATTGTTCAGAGTAGTCAAATCACAAGCAGATTGTGATAAATTGCAGGAAGACCTTGTGAGACTGGAAAATTGGGCATCAAAATGGCAGATGAAATTTAAAGTGGATAAGTGCAGGGTGATGCATATAGGGAAAAATAACCCATGCTATAGTTACACAATGTTAGGTTCCATATTAGGTGCTATAACCCAAGAAAGAGATCTAGGCGTCATAGTGGATAACACATTGAAATTGTCGGTTCAGTGTGCTGCGGCAGTCAAAAAAGCAAACAGAATGTTGGGAATTATTAGAAAGGGAATGTGAATAATACGGAAAATGTCATAATGCCTCTGTATCGCTCCATGGTGAGACCGCACCTTGAATATTGTGTACAATTCTAGTCACCGCATCTGAAAAAAAGATATAATTGCGATGGAGAAGGTACAGAGAAGGGCTACCAAAATAAGAGGAATGGAACAGCTCCCCTATGAGGAAAGACTAAAGAGGTTAGGACTTTTCAGCTTGGAGAAGAGACGGCTGAGGGGGGATATGATAGAGGTGTTTAAAATCATGAGAGGTCTAGAACAGGTAGATGAGAATTGGTTATTTACTCTTTCGGATAATAGACTAGGGGGCACGCCATGACGTTAGCATGTGGCACATTTAAAACTAATCGGAGAAAGTTCTTTTTACTCAACGCACAATTAAACTCTGGAATTTGTTGCCAGAGGATGTGGTTAGAGCAGTTAGTATAGCTGTGCTTAAAAAAGGATTGGATAAGTTCTTGGAGAAGAAGTCCGTTGCCTGCTATTAATTAAGTTGACTTAGAAAATAGCCACTGCTATCACTAGCATCGGTAACATGGAATAGACTTAGTTTTTGGGTACTTGCCAGGTTTTTATGGCCTGGATTGGCCACTGTTGGAAACAGGATGCTGGGCTTGATGGACCCTTGGTCCGATCCAGTATGGCATGTTCTTATGAGTTCTTTGGCTATAGATCGTGATCTTGAGGTTTGGTGGGGAGAACCAAACTTTGAAATGAAGGTGCTAATCGTACTGGACGGCGAAGAAAGGCTCTTTCCCAAGACGTTTCCCGAAAGCAAAGATCCAGGCGAATTGCTAAATGGATTAATTCTTCTAAAGAATCCGGCAGGTCTTATCCAGCCAGCTCATCCTTAATGGATTCTGATAGTCCTTGGTGGAAAATGGCTTTGAGGCTATCCACTCCCTACTGAAGTTCAGCGGCTAATGTCCGAGACTGGACAGCATGTTCCACAACTGAGCGAGAGCCCTGACGAATTTGTAGTAGGTCAGAAGCTGCAGAGGTCAAACATCCTGGCCCATCAAAAACTAACCGGAAATCTCTAAGGAATTGGTCCAAATTGTCCAGTAACAGATTGTCTCACGCCCCCAGTGGAGATGCCCATGATAGAGCTGGACCCTCCAGTAAGGAAAGAATGAAGGTAACTTTAGTTTTGTCAGAGGGAAATAATTGTGCTTGAAGTGAAAAGTGCATTTTACACTGATTAATAAATCTTCTGCATTGTTGAGGGTCTCCATTGAAATGAGGAGGAGGCAGGTGAAGAACAGCATTTGAGGAGAGCTAGATGGACCTGGTGGTGGGGTATCCATTTGGGCCGCTAATCTCTCAAGAACTCCAGTCACGTGGTCCAGGACTCCCTGTTGTTGCTGCACCCAAGTGGCCAGGCCAGGAATAGCTTGTAAGGCTGTTAGGTCTACTGGATCCATGGCCTTGGCAAACTGTTACGATTATGTGGATCCAAAGGAATAGAATAATAGTCTTACCTCAAGCTGGAGACGTCGGGGCTCGGCGTCCAGTCCAGTCCATGATCTAGCAAGGATTCGAGGCAGACGATAGACAAACCAAATCCCAAGTCCAAGCAGGGTTCGAGACAGGCAACAGGCAAATTAAATTCAAGTCCTGACAGGGGCTCGAGGCAGGCACGGAGAGACTCTATACAGTGAAGCACCAGCACAAGCAAGCTTGTTGCCGAGGCAAGGAAGTGCAGCAGAGACATCGTTTAAATCTCAAGTGTTCCCGCACTCTATCGCAGGAACTTCCGGCAGGGACACTCAGTGTGGTGGGGAGGGGGAGCCAAAATGGAGCACACCTCCTGTTACATTCTTTTCTGAGGGAGCTATTGCTGTCGACGGTGACCATTGCCACGGGACTGCCAAAGGCAGGCAAGGATCGTATCGTTTTTTTTAACAGGTACATTGCATTCTCTACCTAGCTTGTTGCACTCTCTACCTGTCTTGTTTGAAGCTAGGCAGAGTGTGGATTGTACAAATCAACTCCTCTTGTACCTTTCATTGATTCAAACAGAAAATCTTCAGTGATGTCAACTTTGCTGTTCATACCTCTGACTGTATATGTAACCCCCCACCCCCCAAACCTATCCCAAACCCCTCATAGTTAAAAGTGCCCCACTCTTACAGTGGTATACATAGAGAGTGATATTGATTTCTATACAGAGGTTCGTTTTCTCTCGCGCGCTCTCTCTATAAAGCTGTAGTTATTTCTGGCATTAAAACCCATGTTACTGTGTGTTCCTTGATCTGTTTCATATTGTTTCTATTCAAATATATCTAGTCTGTAGCTCTAGGAACAGCTCTCTTAAAAGCACATGTTCTACCATGTGGCGTACCATTCTCTCACCCATACTATTTAATATTTACAGTTCACCTCTGTCAAATCACATACTACTCTTTTGCCAATGACATAAAAATACTGGTTTTGCTCAACTCAAACTCGTATTCTACCTCTCAAATGTGTAACAAAAATTGCTACTTGGGTACACCAAAATAAATTAATCTTAAATCCAAAAAAGAATGATATGCTCTGGATTGGGAAGAATCAACCCAATCACTCTTTCAAGTGATCTACCCTAAACCCCAGCCCCCAAGTACAGACTCTAGACTTCATTCTTGACTCCCATCGAAGCCTAGATCCAAGCAATCACCAAAGTAGCTTTTTACCACCCTTGTTAGCTGAGACATTTGAGACCCCTCCTGGATGATGAGGCTTTTGTGATTGCTATTCAGCCTTTGGTTATCTCATGCTTGGACTATTGCAGCACCTTCTATGCCAGTATCCCTGAAATCAGGTTGCAACTGATCCAAAATGTTGCTGCAGAACTAGTCTCAAAAACAAACACATTTGTAGACATTATCTCCATGCTAAAAACCCTGCACTGGCTTCCAACACTGTACAGCACAACATTTTAACTACTACCCCAGGCTCATAATCACTCAAAGAAATGTCACCAACTTATTTTGGCAGATCCCTCTCTCACTATAAGCTTCCCTGTATCCTGCATTTGCAGCACAGGCTTGCCTGGTATTTTGTTCACTCAGAATCATGTGACTCACAAGCACCAAGGAGAAGACCTTTGCAGGCTCTGTCCCTACACTATGGAAGTCAATGCCACCATATATTAGATGGGCCCAGACTTCCTATCCTTCAGGAGATTGGTTAAGAATCAAGTTTTGGCTAATGATAGTCTCATTACACTATACTGGACCATAAACAGCTGGACTTATCTATGCCAGGCTTCCACTATTCTAAAAGCATGTGGACTGAAATCCCATCAATGTCTTGTATATAGCCCCACATGTAGTTACCAAACTGCTCTCTAACATCTAGATGTTTACTCTCTTAGTTAGACTCACAATTTTCATCTTATACCTATTATGTAATCACTGCTTCCGTTGTGCTTGTCTTGCGATTGTATTAACCCTAGCCCTACTTTCCAAGTTGTCAGTCTCATTGTTAATTCATACTGAGCTGCAGTGCTGTATTAACTGTATTAACTGTGTCATGTTTTGGACTCATTAGCTAGAAAGGCATGTCATAAATAAGTGATAATGATGAGATAGGAAAATAATCATTAGGGCCAGCTCAGTGGCACTTGTACCAGGATCCAAAGGCTAGATATCATCATTGCAACAGTGGGGGGTGGGGGGGGGGGGCGCATTCCCCCAAAGCTTATGAGTGATGACTGTCATCACTTAAGCTTCATCCAGATCAATTTCTTTTGGCTCCAGAACCTAAGAAACTGCCAGAGGACAAAAGATTGGCTTGGAAAAATAAATCCCTCTACTGTAAACCAGATATGACACTTCCAATCTGAAGGTGTTCCCTTCTTTTATGAAAGTCCTAGCGAAAAATTGCTCTGTGTTGCTCAGGGAGACTGGTCTATAAATCTGTTTGTGTGCACATGTGGATGCCTGTGCCCCTGCCTGTCTGTGTTTGGGGAAGCCTGTGTGTGTGACTGTGCAAATCTGTCCCTGTGTGTGGGAGAGTGAGAGAGAGAGGGCTTCACAGAGCATATTAGTGAACAGTTCTCTGTGTTGCTTGAGTTGTATGGTTAATAACAGCCTCTGTGTGTCTATACCTGTGTGAGTGTTGGAGGCATGTGCCTGTGGGTGGGTATGTGTCAGGGAGGTGGTACCTGTGTGTGTGCCTGTGTTTGTATTTGCGTACCTGTTTGTGTGTGACAGTGGTTTGCAGACAGAGCATATTGTCTTTGCACACTATTCCAGGCACCACATAATGGCCTCAGACACACAACCGTGTGACAGATCAATCTACACAAGCCTTTTATGTATACAGAGAGTATTCTTTCTGAATCTTGAAATCAACCAAATGTTATAATGGCTTTTAACTTCAGCAGCTGTGCAAATCTGAATCATAAACTTATAAACCTGTTATTATCCATGTGAAAGAAATGACTCATAAAGGAAAGCAAATAGACATTTCAGTTGTTTTTGCATCTGAATGTATTAATTTTTCTGGAAATGTGACATTTAAGGCCTGATTTATAAAGATTTTTTTTCCCCACTGGCTCTGGAAAAAAAAAGCTTAGAAATTAAGGCCCTTAAATTCTAAACCTTCAAATTATCTCAGGTTATGGACTGCTTGTATGTGTGTGTAAATATAGATGGGCATTATATTTTTTTAAATTTTCATAGTTGTACCAGATTGCATTACTCAAAATCAAAATAAAATGAACTATTTCTCTCCGAAATGAATGGATGTACTGCAGTTAACATCATGTTTTTTGTGCCATTCTTTAAAAAAATTGTCCCCTACGTGACCACATCACTATTGCACTGTACAGTTCCAAGAAACAAACTAATAAACTTTAAATTAAAAAAAAACAAACTATCCAAATAAAAGTTAAAATACAAAGAGAGCTGCCTAGTTCTTATAGAAATTTGTTCCATAGTGCTCTCAGGTGACTGATCAATGCATTACTTCACAGGACAAGGTATAAACAGAGCCACTGGCAGTAAGATGCTGGGATTGCAGGGTTTCTACAGAATAGTGTGTGTATGTATATGTATATATGATATATGTGTACATATATATATATTTAAATCTGGTCTGTGGCAGCCCTGTGCCCATTACAGAAGAGACACATTTTGACTGTCTTCCAATAGGGCAGTTTGTTCTTGACCCTGAAAAGCAGCAGTAGGTCTGAGCAAGAGAGAGGCCACAAAAATTACAAAAAACTGTATTTTATTTTGAAACTTCCTCCTTACAAGCTTCCTGTGACGCTTCTTGTGGGAAGGCATTATTACAAAATCCAGAATCTCGTGAACTATTTGAACTGATGTTCTTTCTTGCCTAGTTGGTAGAAAGCAATCTATAGTTGCCCATTTGATAGTCACTTTTGGGGTTCGGAAGTGTGAAGAGATCCCTACCATTTGATAAGCACTAAAGAACAGGAAATGAGTATTGCCGCAAATCTGAAGACTTGTGGTTGAGAGAACTCATGGGAGCGTGTAAGTATTTTTTGCTTTTGCATCTTCAAGTTGAAGATTCATAGTTATAAAAGGCTATGCAAAGATTTTACCGAGTTCAGCTTGCATTCAGTCTTTACAAACACTTTATCTCACTAAAACTAGCAGAGGTATGTTTGTATGTACGTGTTTCCTGGTCTTTTTATGTATGACTTTTTTCAGATAAGATAGCCTTGCACACACCATTTTTGCCATACCTTACAAATGGAATCACAGTTCTTAAAAGGTAAAATGGGCTCCTTTTACTTTGCCAGAAACCGGCAGGACTAGCACATCCCCTGTATCATTTTGCTCCTACTGGGTATTCTCAAGGGGTTAGTGCATATATCTAATGACATGATTAAATACATACCATCTTAAACACAATTAACCAGTTCCCTCCTGTTTCCAACCTTTCAAAAAATCAGTTTATCTAAAACTATATACTTCAACTTGCATCTAAATCAAAGTTGTTTGGCATCTTTAACAAAATGCTAATATCCATAGTTATAAACATTTCTTATAATTAAATCAACCAATTCTCTTATAACTAGATATTTTTTTTCAATTTTGCATTAAATGCATAATCTTTCCCTGGGGTAAAAATTCAGTTTCCAGGTTTAAACTCACTGGGTGTCAGATCCTCTGTTCATGTCTAGCTTCTGAAAGATTTCTCCCAGAAATCATGTGGTGCCAGATGTTTAAAACAATAAGCAAAGTGTGATGATCCCACTGTTTTAGCGTGTTCTGCATTGACAACCTGCTGTAGTTCCACTGATTTCAGGGGCAGCTTATGGCATTTAGGCTGCAAAATCCAAGGAAGAGGAGGGGGGGGATTCTTCTAAGCATGAAAGAGTGATTATATATGATGATCAAAAGGTAGCCAAACAAGTGTATAAAGCGACAGCAAAAGCGAGGAATATGCTTGGCTGCATATGGAGAGGAATGATCTGTAGAAAAAGGGAGGTGATATTGCCCCCTTTATAGGTCTCTGGTGAGACCTCATTTGGAATGCTGTGTACAATTTTGGAGACCATACCTTCAAAATGTATATAAACCAGTTGGAATCAATCCAGAGAGTGGTTACTAAAATGGTCGATGGATTTCATTCTAGAGCATATGAAGACAGACTTAAAGATCCAAATATTTATTTATTTACTTATTTATTTATAGACATTTGATATTCTGCCTTTTACTACAAGTGGCCTCAAGACAGATTACAATAAATGTAATAAATAATGACTGCTTTAGGATAAATTATATAATTAGAATAATAATACAGCAAGCTTCTGATAGTTTGTCAAGCATTAGCACCAGAATGGGGCCATGGGCCAAGTTTAAGATGAATGGTTAGGGCATGGTCTAACAGTAGCATCCATAGAAAGGGCAAGGTCTTGATCAAGGTGTATAGTTAAGGGGAATGATCCAGTAGAACAGAAGTTTCTACTGAGCGGGCTGGGTCCAAGGGAAGGACATTTTTGTGAAGGTTTCAGAGAAGAGCCATGCTTTAATATTTTTCCTGAAAGTGAGGTAGTTGTGTTAAGGCATAGAGTTTGTGGAATCTTGTTCCAAATCTTTGGTATATAGCAGGTGATGTCTAGTACATAATAGTCTAGTGAATGTTAGTGAAAAGAAGGGCCGTTGAGAGGTAATTCTCTTGTAGAGATGAAGGAAAAGTTGAGAGAGGTATTTTGGGGCCTGTTTATTCATGCATTTGAAGACAAGGTATAGGATTTTGAATTTAATCTTGTTTTGATTGGGAACCAGTGAAGTTGAGAGAGAAATGGATTGATGTGATATGTGGCTTTGGCTCTTACCAGAATTCCTGCAGCTGTGCCTTGGAGGAGCTGAAGGCACTTCATTTGTTGTGAGATGTTGTTGAATAAAGAGTTGCAATAGTCTATTCTGCTGGTAATTAATGCATTAATCACACTGGTGAGATTGTTTGTCTAGGTAGTTTGAGGATGGTGAATATGTCACAGATTTATGAAGGAGGTTCTTAACACCTTTATGATGTGGGATTCCATGTTGAGATTCTGGTCTAGTTGAACCCCTAGGCTTTCTACTGAATCTTAGGAATGTTGTGAAGTACCTAATATGGAAGGAAGTGATTGTAATTGATGAGCTTGATGGCTAATCCAGAGAAGTTCAGATTTGGAGGGGTTCAGTTTGAGTTTGCGGTCACTGAGCTATTGGCTACTGCAGTGAGACAGTTATCAAGATTAGCAATGGAGGACTTCTGGTCTGGGCTGATTTTGACACAGTTGAATGTCATCTGCGAAAAGGTAATATTCGATGCTGAAGGATTTGATGAGGTCACAGATTGGTTGAATGTAAATGTTGAAAAGGATTGAGGAGAGGACTGGGCCTTGGGATACTGCATAAATGCCTTTTGGGTTTTGAGGTATTGTTGGTCCAATGATGGATTGAGTTCTGTTAGAAAAGATTCAAACCATTTAATGGCATTGTCTTTGATTGTAGTCCCACCTAGGCGTCAAATTTGAATTGTGGTTGACTGTGTTGAAGGCAGCGGATATATCTAGTAGTACAAAGAAGGAGTTGCCAGCTGCATTAGCATGAAGGTGGATATTATTTGAGATTGCCAACAGGACAGATTCAGTTCCATAGCCTTTCCTGAACCCAGCTTGGTGACTGTGTAGAAAATTACCTTCTTCCAGGGAGTCGAGAAATTGGAGGTAAACAACATTTTTTTTCTATTATTTTTGATGGGGAGTTGGAGACAGGTGGTAATTGTCCAATATTTTTGGATCAGAACTAGGTTTTTTCAGGATTTGTTTGACTGCCATTTTGAGTGAATGGGGAAGGAGCATTAGGTTAGATTGGTGTTTATGATAGTTGATAACCAGGGGGCTAGGATGTATTTCAGACTGCAGAATCTGGGGGGGATAGGGTCGAAGGGGCTCATGGATTGACTGATCTGTTTGAGGATTTTTATCATCTCTTGTGGGGTTGTTGTCCTGAAGTCAGTGTGACATTATCAAAGAAGTTTTCCGTTGGTTTAACCAAGGTGGCGAGTTGGATATTATCATTCCCTAGTTGATCTGGAATTGGGTTAAGTGGGATGGGAGGGAGGGATTTTCTTCATGAAGAATTTGGCAGAGTCATCTGCTGTGTGGTCTTCATTGGTAGTTGAGTGTGATTGAGCTTCTGGTTTGGAGAATTTCTGAATGAGTTCAACAGCTTAATTGGATGGTTCATGGCTAGTTCAAGTTTGGTGATATAATCATTTTTATGCTTGTCTGATGGCAGATTTGTATATTTTGGAGTGTACTTTACAGAGCTGGAATTTGACATCTGTTTGTTTTCACCATGCCCGTTTGAGTTAATGGAATTCATGGAACCATGGTGGTGTTTTGTTTTGGGGGGGACTAGGACTATTTTTGAACTAGAGGTTCAGGTTGGTCTGTAGTGGTGATAGTTATTGTAATATTGATGAGCTCATTTTATTTTTGTTAATAACTGTGGTGAGGTTCCTGACGGGAGCATGGTAGTGGGATAAAAGGATTAAGGTGGGAGCATAGGGAAAAGGTAAGAGAGGGAAAATTATAGTCATTAAAATACCTCCAAGGTTTACGTGCATAGGAGGCAAGCCTCTTTCAATGTAAAGGAGGCTCTAGAAAGAGGGATCATATGGTGAGTATGAAAGGGGGTAGACTAGAGTAATGTTAGGAAATATTTTTTAAATATCATTACATCTGCTACTTTAAAGAAATAATTCTTATTAAATTGAGATCTTCATATAGCAATGTTCGATATCTTATTGACAACAATCATTTTTATTCATTGATCTCAAATATACAATTTTTATTTTTTCCTTTTGCATATAATATTCATGTTTCACTTAGATTGATTTCAAAGTCCATTTATTTGGATTCCATAACCCAGTGCCAACCAGCATTTCGAGTATCAACTCTGCTTCAGGGAACTCAAGGAATGTGTATTTAGGTCCCATGTCTCTAAAAATAGAAAGAAATAAAATAAAGCTTAAGAATATTTTGAGCTATCCAATCAGCTAGTATGTTGCAATAGGTCAACAAGGACAACACTCATTTGCTTCCATTTTGTTGAGACATGGGACCTAAAGACAAGTTCCTTGATGAATTCCTCTGATGTAGTGATGGGAATTGTAAAGCTAAATTAGTTGGGTGAATGGGCAGATTTGTTAGGCTATATCATCTTTTTCTGCCTTCATGTTTCTGAGGTAGACTGATTTGTTCATGGTGTTCTAAATGACTAGCACTGCAGGTATTGATGGCAGTCCTAGCTGGTGATGAAATCTGCCCTTACCACCCCCTGGCAAGCAGACATGAGATGGTTTATGTCAAATATATCCAAGATGTTCTCAGGATTAAGACTGAGCCAAGTAAATTTGTGTTCTGGTCCAGCTCTGGTTTTGATTTGAGCTACCATTTTTTAGTTGGTTTAGAAAACCAAATAGAAGTTCATACCACTCCAGCAGCTCATTCCAAACCAGCACCCAAATTGGAACATGGCTGCTGGTCTTTGCTTGAGGAAATAACTTGAATAATCCCCAAAGACTGCTTGGATTAGCTGCCTAGTGGTTAGCACAGCACACTCAGAAACAGGGAAGCCAAGGTTAAATCCCACTGATGCTCCTTGTGATGTTGGGAAAGTCACTTAACCTCCACTGCCTTAGGTACAAACTTAAGGTCCTATTTAATAAGCATTTTTACCATAGATACAAAATGGGAGAAAACATTTAATAAATGGGCTCCTTAGTTCAGGGATGAGCAAACTTGTTTTGTGCCTGGGCAATATTACAAGTTCTCATCTATAACAGGGGCCAGAGGTGGGGTTCCCCTTTGGAGCTCCTAAAGATGAGGTTGAGGAGAGGAAGTCAGGGAACTCAAATACATGATTAATATAAAGAGTATCATGAACACCACAAAGCACTGAGATATGAGCAAGTAACTGGTAAAGTGGCAATAATACCCCAAGATAAAGTGTGAGGAACCAACCAGCAGCAGAAATATAAATATAATATTACTTAAAAGAAAAAAAAATGCCAGCAATGTTTTCAGAGAGCAGCACCAACAGTAACATGAACACCACAAAGCAGTGACTTAATACCCATAATGAAAGGGACAAAGCAGCAACAGACAAAACCCAAAAGCTTTACTTTAAAAATCCAGCAGGTAAATCCAAGAAAGCAAGCCACTAGAGTCCCAGCTAAGGCAGGCAACTATCATCCTCTGGTATCAACATTCATGATAGGCTCATGGCAAATTAAACCTCTGGTGCAGAAATCACCTGTGCCATGGGATCTGAATGTTGATGCCATACTGGGTCAGACCAAGGTCCATCAAGCCCAGCATCCTGTTTCCAACAGTGGCCAATCCATAAGAACCTTGCAAGAACCCAAAAACTAAGTCTATTCCATGTTACTGTTGCTAGTAATAGCAATGGCTATTTTGTAAGTCAACTTAATTAATAGCAGATAATGGACTTCTCCCCCAAGAACTTATCCAATCCTTTTTTAAACACAGCTACACTAACTGCACTAACCACATTCTCTGGCAACAAATTCCAGAGTTTAATTGTGCGTTGAGTGAAAAAGAACTTTCTCCGATTAGTTTTAAATGTACAACATGCTAACTTCATGGAGTGCCCCCTAGTCTTTCTATTATCCGAAAAAATAAATAACCAATTCACATTTACCCATTGTAGACCTCTCATGATTTTTTTTGCTTGTAATACTTTTTATTAAATTGCAACCGTCATACAACATTGCAACACCACAACATTGACCACTACAGCATGAGCCAGGAATAACAGCAGAAAAATGTAACTTAACAGCGTGCGGTCTATAAAACAAAGGATCGTGTAGCATCCGGACATAAGCTGTCACCCATCCCCCCACCCCCCAACCCCCCCTAACCCAGCACCTTAGGCGATGTACAAGTGGAGTGGAAATAGGGTCCGAGAAGCAGCATTTCCTAAAATCAGAAGGATCTGCAAATAAGAGAACACATCCAACAAAGCCAGCACATCAGACGTAGGAAATTTCACAGTGAAGGTTGTCCCTCCTGTCATGGAGCAAAGGGCAACCTAGTTACTTCTCGATACTTCACAGCAATCAACGATGACTTCAAGAATGGCTTCCAGGTCGCGGCAAGCATCATTTGTTTTTTTCTTGGAGTCCAGCGGGGTAGACTTCTTTTCCAACAGATAGAGATCCAGCATAGTGTCTATCCATTCCTTCAATGTTGGCGAGTTAGGAGAAATCCAATGACGAAGAATGACACGTAGAGCCGTCAAACTTCCTTTATGTAATAGTTGGAGAGGAATTCCAGGTGCCCTCTTCTGAGTATTAGCAATTCCCAAAATGCAAAATATCACCTCCCAATCCAAAGGGGTGCTTGAAGAGTCAGTAATATAGTGGAGTACTGAAGTCCAAAAGTGTTGTATATGAGAACACTCCCATAAACCATGTCCATCACAGACCCTCACAAAGTCTGTGTAATGTGTCTCGGATGTGAGCACGATATCCTAACCTGCACTAAATGTGTCCTAATGACACCAAAAGGTCGCAAGGCTAGAATGGAGAAGATGGAACTCCTCTTCCGTGCTCAAACCCTGACGCCGTCTATTGCATAGACGTCGACAGAACCGGCACCATCATCTTCGCGCCAGCATCGACCTCTGGCCGGTGAGTTCCAGCATTGACGTCTTCTCAGCCTTTAACACCCTCTACTCCCCCTCAGGATCGTGGGGATCGTATAGATAAACATCGCCACTGGCATCGAAAGTCTCAGACCATTAAGGGAGCAAAATCATCGACCTCACCATCGTCCAAGCCGCAGTCAAAGAAACCCCGTCCAGAAAAGGCACCAACCTTTTCAGCGACCGAGTCACCGAGGCAACCCTCTGTATCGGGATCCGCGACTCCGCCTTTAATGGTGGTCCCTCCGGCTATGCCTCTGTCTCCTTCTTCTGTTCTGGAGCCGGGCTGCTTGCTCCAGGTCTCCGAGAAGAACTGGACCGGATGTTTCAGGCGGTCATCGACAAGGTGATACATTGACTCCAGGTTCCTCTGACCACTGACCCGATTCCAACAGTGTTGGCACCGCTGCTGTCGAGGATGGAAGTGCTCATAGACGCTTTTCCACCGATGGACCACGGGTCACCGATGGCTCTGGTGCCCTCCCCGCTTGCTTTGTCATCGGGAGGAGAAACACCATTCCGTATCCCTCCATCGGGAGTTCTACCAATGCCTCAGCCATCGATGCCGACACATCCGTCGATGCCACTGATGCACTCATCGGTGCCGATACGTCCGTTGGCCCCACCTAGCCATCCATCGATGCCCTCGATGCCTGCGCCGGTGCCTTAGATGCCTTCATCGGTGCCTCCAGTTATGCCTTCGAGTCTTTCGGAGTCTAGACCAGGACCTTCAGGGATCCCACCGCTCCATCCTCCTCTAGCCCCTAGAGGAGCAGGTGCTGATCCCTACGATACCTGGACTAATGATTCTTCACCAGACACAGATGACTTGCCTTCACTACCTTCACCTACTGAAAGTTGAAAGCGTTCTCCTCCAGAGGACCTTTTCTTTATAAATTTTGTGAAAGAAATGTCTGAATTGGTTCCCTTCCAATTGCAGACTGAACAGGATGATAGACATCAGATGATGGAGTTGCTTCAATTCCTGGATGCTCCCAAGGAAATAACCTCCATCCCTATCCACCAGGTTCTTCTGGATCTCCTCAAGAAGAACTGGGAACATCCTGGCTCTGTTGCTCCAGTCCACAGGAAAGCTGACACCACCTATCTTGTTCAGTCAGCTCCAGGATTTCACAAACCTCAATTGGATCACCAATCTGTGGTTGTAGAATCTGCCCAGAAAAGAGCAAGGAGACCAAAACCTCACACTTCCTTTCCTCCAGGCAAGGAACAGAAATTTATAGATGCCATTGGTCGCCGTGTCTTCCAGGGATCAATGCTCATCTCCAGAATTGCCGCTTATCAGCTCTATATGACCCAATATAATAGAGTCTTATTTAAGCAGATACAAGACTTGACAGACTCCCTGCCTCAGCAATTTCAAGATCAACTTCAAACCCTAGTAAACAAGGGTTTTGAGGCAGGCAAGCATGAGATCAGATCATCTTATGATATCTTTGACACTGCTACCAGGGTATCTGCAGCTGCTATCTCGGCAAGACGATGGGCCTGGCACAAGTCTTCCGACCTTCGCCCTGAAGTACAAGACAGATTATCTGACCTGCCTTGTGTAGGAGATAATCTGTTTGGCGAGCAGATTCAACGAACAGTGGCGGAACTCAAGGATCATCATGAGACCCTAAGATAGCTCTCTCTGATGCCTTCTGAGTACTCTTCAAAACAGCCCTTCCAGAAGGACTCTAAGAAGTCATTCTTTCGCCCGAAGAAATCCTACCCACCACCAACTAGAACCCGTTCTACAAGACCGTTTCAAAAAGCCCAGTCTCGTCAGACACGAAAAAAAAAACCCGCGAGAGGCTGACGGTGAGAGAAAAGTTTCCTGAACGCTGTACTGAGACGGTTTGGATTACCTGGTAAAATTGCCTCGGAGACGCCGGTCCTGATGTCAGAGGGAGGCGCCGGTGAACAACATAAAGAGCACACTCTGGCGCTGCCGCTGGCGCGTCGCCAAGCCGCGCGCACTTTGTCTGACTTAGTCTGAATTGCCTAAAGTTTTTTATTTTTTTTTCCTTTTGCAACTCACCGTAATTAAGGATTTGCGTCATAATAGTAAAAAATGTAAGACCTTGTTATGCCTGCTAAGAGGAAGGGTAAGATTCGGGTGTTTCCCTCGGCACCCCCATCTTCAGCCCTAACCCAGCTGGAAATTAACAAAGTTTTGACCCAACTGGAGAATCGAGGAGCTGAGGACTCTGTTGGAGCCACACAAAATGGAGATTTATGTGGCCCCCAAGAAGAAGCGTCCCTCAGCCCGGACAGCCGCCCACCTCCAGTCCAACGCAGTATGGACGATGGAAAAGTTCTGCTAACTCCTAAGGATGGGGAAGCAGGCCACGAGGGGCCATCTGTCCCAAATGTAGAAGATCTCCTGCAAACAACACCAGTGACTGGTCAGGTAACTCTTGAAAGGATATTGGAAGCGGTTAACAGTTTAAGTACTGCTGTGGCTCGAATGGAAAGAGAGGTTGACAATGTGACAACTCACTTACATGGGAAATTGACTGTCCAAAATCAGAACAATGAGACAATCCGTAGAGTTAATGAAAATGAAAAGAATTTACAATCATTACAAAAAGTAAATGTTTGTCTAATTAAAGATCAGATAGCCAGTGCCAGACGTTTGGAATTGTTGGAGAATAGAGTACGACATCTAAACATAAGAATAACAAATTTTCCGCAAGTCCTGGGTGAGATTCCTTATATATCGCTAAAAAGATATTTTAGAGAAAATTTATCTTCTAAGGAGGAATCAATTCCTCCAATTAACACTTGTTATTTCCTTACTCAAAAATCCCCAGTCCCTGCGAATTTGACAAATTTCTTAGAAGATTCCAGCTTAGACGTCGTACATAGAAATACACTAATTGTATCCTTTATAACAACTCAGGATATAAGTAGTCTCATGAAAATATACTTTAAGAAATTCCCAACGATCTTTCACGGGCAGGTGGTCAAGTTATATCCAGACTTAGCACCAATTACCAAAACTAGACGAAGGGAATTTCTTGTTTTGTGACAACAGACTGTCTCTTTGGGGTTTACTTTTTTCCTACGTTATCCATGTAGATGTGAACTTAAGAAAGGAGAACATATATATGTGTTTCACCAAATAGATCAGATACAACAATTTGGCAAAGCCCAGCAATCTAATGCAGGTGTAATTGAAGCGCCTATAGCAGAATCATCTCCTTCAAGTGTGTTACCATTAAGTAAGTAGCTATGATAGGGCATAGAATTATAAACAGTTGGATTATGTAAGCTTAATGTCGTTAAGTTTCTAAAAAAAGAATCTCCTTTAAATTTGCCTTAGTTTCCTTAAATCAGTCTCGTTTTTTCCCTATGTTTATTGCTATTATTTATGGTTTCTTTTTCTGGAATTATTGTTCTTCTCTGATATATGACAACAAGTATATAATAGATGTTCTATAAATAATTTCCATAATTATTTCTTTTAATCTTGTTTTTGTATACATTAGAATTATCTTATTTAAGATTATGTTTTCTGTAATATTAAATGAAAAATGATAGATAAAGATTTAAAAACAAAACAAAACAAAAAAACACAAGCAGCTCCTCAGCCAGGCCCTGCTTCCAGTTTTTGACTCCTGCATATAGAGCAGCAGCCAGCTTCCATTGCCCCACATACCAGTGGGAGGTCGATTGTGCCATTTCAACATCAGGTGGCACTCAATCACCTTAGACCAGTGGGTCCTGGCAATAATTGCTCAGGGTTATCATCTGAACTTTCTCTCTATTCCACCGGACTCCCCACCTCTACTGACATGGAGAACATCCGATCACTCCATCCTTCTGGAACAGGAGATCTCCCTCCTCCTCCAGTCCAAGGCAATAGAACCAGTGCCCTCCTCTCAGCACGGCTTAGGGTTCTATTCCCGGTACTTCTAATCCCTAAAAAATCGGGGGGTGTTCGTCCAATTCTGGACCTACGTGCCCTCAACAAGTACCTCCAGCGAGAGAAGTTAAAATGGTAACCTTGGGCACTCTTCTTCCTCTTCTGCAAAGAAGAGACTGGCTCTGCTCTCTAGACCTTCAGGACACATCCACTCATATCGCGATAATTCCATCCCTTCGCAAATACCTGAGGTTTCTAGTAGGCCCCAAGCACTGTCAGTACCAAGTGCTTCCATTCAGCCTCACGTCTTCACAAAATGCCTCGTCGTAGTTGCAGCCTTCCTCAGGACTCAAGGTGTTCACGTCTACCCCTATCTAGACGATTGGTTAATCAGGGCTCCCACTCAGCAAGCTGCTCTGTCGTCCCTACTGGGCATGCCCAGTAGGGGCCAGTCAAAGTTCTGGAAACTTTGACAAAAGTGTTCCGTGATTGGGCTCCATCCTGTGATGTCACCCATATGTGAGGACTAACATCCTGCTGTCCCGTGAGAACACCTGTTACAGGTAAGCAACATTTGCTATATCCTCCCAACTCACTTTATCCAGTCATTCTAGTGATAATCCTTAGCTGGGGTTCATGTGCTCGGGCTCCTTCCAGAACCTTGCAGTTATGGGCCCTAAATCTAGCCACTAGGTGTCATCCTTGCATGATGACTGAAATTCCCTTGCCTCGGGGACTGTGAACAGTATTTCTGCAGCATCCCCAGCCCCAGTGGCTCCTGAAACACTGGGCTGGCCCCTGAAAAAGATTTCTCTAAGTACTGACTTGTATTAGGCAATATCGATTTAAATTCAGACCTTAGGATATAAGAATATTATACATGATGTGAATATCACAATCTTAATATTATTTTATTTATTTGGCCATTTTATATACCATGTTCCAAATGAAGATCATAATGGTTTACAACATGACATACATATTATAGATAGACATGATGTGAACATATAACATACATTTTAAAGATCAACACATTGACAGATGAAATCAGAGGAGATATAGATCTGCTGGGATGTTCTAGCATTTTTAACTCAAGGTGCTGGAGGGACATAAGGTTGGTGGTGAATAAAATGTTTGTTTTATTTGAATGGTTATGGTTGGTAAGTGATGAGATATTTAGTTCAGTTCTTAATGAGTTTGTCCTTAGTAGGTGCATGCTCTGTGTTCAAATAATTTTAAATTAGATTATAGGCATTCTGAAATAACCATGTTTTTAGGTCACGTTTGAATTTCTTTGTTTCTGGAGTCAGGCTTAGAGTTTCAGGTAGAGAGTTCCATAGTATTGGGCCTGCTATGGAGAATATACAGTCTCTTATTTTTGTTAGATCTGTATTCTGTAATGAAGGCACAGCTAGTAATCCTTTTTTTTTTTTTTTTTTTTTTTAGATCTTATTGATCTATGTGCCATGTATGGTTGTAGTGTTACACCTACTAGACCAGAGTTGTTAGAGTGCAGGGAGGTATATATTAGGGTTAAGACTTTGTAATTGATTCGGGATTGTACAGGTAGCCAATGAAAAGCTATCAGTGAGTGAGAGATGTAATTGAATTTCTTGATCCTGTTTAGAGTCTAGCTGCAGCATTTTGTAATAGTTGTAGTTTTTTCAGAAGATAGAAAGGTACTCTGAGTAGAATGGTATGTTTTAATGCATGTAAACGAATCCACATTTAATGTAACAGCTTACAGGGTAAAAGTCTGTAAAGCATGAGTTTGTGCACATGAAAATAACCTTTTTATTTTAAACTTTAGATATTTCCAAGGTCAGCTTTGTGATATTTTATTTCATTGCTTAATCACAGAAACTCTCCCATGCTATCAAAAACATTGGACGTGGATGTGATAAAGGTTACACACTTGAGAGCTTTTATGTTGCGAAGCCCTGGCCCTGCTTAAATGAGGGGAAGAAAACCCTGCCCAGTGAGGACTGGGGCCTGCTTGTTCCTTCATTAAGAATTTGCAAAGCTAAAGCACAAAGCCAGCAATTGTTGCCCAATAAGCAGCAGTCACAGACTTCCACCAATAGCCTTGCTGGAGTGGGTTGCCATGGAAGCCGCCATCTGTTCACTCCCTGCAGGAATGTGATTATCCCGACTGTGCAGGGAGCTAGGGTGAGAGCAGGAATCATCTGCAGCCCAAGTGTGCTAATAAGCAGCTTGAACCGACTATAGAAGGAATAAATATAAAGGATTTTTACCCACACTGTTGGTGATTCTTATCCAAGAGGAGTAAATAGCAGTTGTATAAGGTTAGTAATATGGAGCACTTCTTTCTCATTCATCCAGTGCATCTCGCCATGCATTTTGGAGGATGAATGAATAGCTAGAAGCCATGCTGCTAATGTTTTTTTTTTGTCAGTGAAAACTGGGAGATGCTTTTGATCAGTTGTGGTTGAATAGTATTGATTTGATGTGTTACAATTATAAATGGATTTAGTTTGCATTATTTCTGGATTTGATGTGGGAATATCCAAGGAAATCCTAGTACATTTTCCTTGAAAAATCTGTAACCATGATATTTGTTCATTTCACACTGGATTTTTTTTTTGAGGGGAGGACTGTTGTCTTTAATGTATTGTGCTTTCTAAAATCCACACATAGACATATAAAAGGCAGGAAGAAGTGAGCATTTTATTGTCAAGCTTTCTTAGCTTCTCGTGGCCTGGATTTCTACAGCCCTTTCTGTTGAAATATTTTACAAGCTTTATTGTGCAATCTCTGCAGAAGTTTCGAAGTACTATGCATTTGGAAATGGTCACAGTGTGTTTACAATCTGTTTTCTACTCAAGGACTGAAGAGCAGTCAGAAAAGCTTAAGTTGCTTTCTAGGCCTGCCTTCTAGGCTTTTTGGAAATTATCATTTTTAGCACTCTTCTTTTGTCTAATGAAATAGAACAGGCTTAAATAAGTCTAATTATCCTTATTTGCCATCATATTCTATGTCCAGTTATTTTTTGTTGCTTTGCTGTAATGCCACAGAAGTTATGGGATTTTTTTTTAATGCATGTTTACATTCTTACAATTAAAATTATTTTAAGGTGAAAAGGGGACTTTCATTGAGTTCTGAAAGCCACATTATGTAAACTAGAAGATAATGCCTCTTAACTGATGCTAGTGATATGTCTCTGTCTGCTATTTTTTTCCCCTCCTGATTTGCTTCCTGGGTTTGGGGTTTATACCCTATAAATCTCCAGAGTTTCATATTTACTGAGTCTACCAGTTTCCTCTTGTTGGAATGGGAGAGTGTGCTAAGATTAGCAACAGGGTCATTTAAATCCTAGAAATTTCATTGATTTTTTTCTCTTTGTTTAGAGCATCTTTAAGGATGAGCTGAAGAAAACTTGGGAAGGGACTATTAATGATATTCACTACTACTTATAAAAACCTTTTTTCAAACCTTCAAAGCTGATGTTTCTTTACTAAGATGTATCTAGAGCGGGTAGGATAAACAAAAGAACATAAGTTGCTTTACTATGTCAGACCGAGGGTCCATCCAGCCCAGCATAGTGGGCTTGATGGATCTTTGATCTGACCTAATAAGGCACTATAGTAGTTCTCCCACAAAGAACTATTGGTTATTGCTTTTTAAAACACACAGATTTGTCCTAAGGGAAGACTAACATCACATATCATTGTGTGGAGTATTGTGAATCTTAAGGATGGAACGGAGGTTGAAATCGTTCCACTATTTAATATAGCCTCTCTACCCAGATTGGGATTTCATGGAAGTTCAGTATTTTAATTAGTCTGTTCATCTTGCAATCCTAATAAGGATTTTATTATGTTTTGTTCTTTTGGCACAAAATTTATATAACTAAAAACAAATAAAACATTCTGTTTGTCTCTAGACTGTAGCAGATTCATATTTTTTCTACACATAGTCAAGTTAAAAAATTACCATATGTTTGAATGTAGTTGTTGTTTTTCTTTCCAGGACATTGTAATACTCTATGAACAGCATGATTTTGATTATATTTAGTACTTTTTAGACCTGGTAAAAAGAAGAATCAAATCCATATTATATTTCCAGCCAAGGAATATGTGTTTTCCTATTAATAAATCATTATGTAAAGAGACCTTTGAGTTGCTTCGGTATAGCTGCTCTGTGACTTGCAGATCATAGCTGCTTTGTTTACTGACCAGTTAGTACTTTTTTATGCCATATTGAGCAGTGAGAATAGAATGTGAAATCTAACATTTGTTAATTCTGCAGCAAATTCCATACGACAATAGTGCAGTCTTGAATTCTCATAGTAACTGACAAGTGATGCCAGAGTTGGAAGCCGAATGCTGAGTAGCAGTAACATCCAGGTTATCAAAAAAAAATTCATAAAAGAAAAAAACCTTAAGTGCTATGTCATATTTCATTTTGATTGATCTACATCTTATATTGTGTTTTCAAGAAGAAAAGAACGTGGTTTTTAATCAGTAAACCAAACTTTAGGACCTATAAGTGTTAGAATGTTTTAGCCACACATGGACAACTGAAAGATATTTACACATTGGCTGTTATTAGTAGAAGGATACTTTTATTAGGCTTTGAACAGGTGTATCATATGGGCTGTATGTTTATTTGGCATTTTTAACCAAAGCATGTAGAAAATATTAAATCAAGAGCAGTTTACCCCTTTGATTTACGAAGATGGCTGTAGACATCACTTGTTTGCAGTGAGTTTGCAAGTAACTAATCAGATCAATTTGTGCTTTAACGTTTGGGCAAAGAAAGCTGCCTTTAATTGCCTACTCCACAATAATTGGGCAGCCGAGACCCCCATGGTTCTATTCCACCCCCACCTAGCCTAGCTGGACTCCACCAACTACACCCAAAGAAAACATAACACATAATTTGGATGAAATAGCCACAGCCGTTTATTAGAGTCCCTAACAGGGGAGTCTAATTTACACATTGAGTCTGGTCAATAATGTCTACAAATTACTGCTGGGCAGGTGCTAATAACAGATTTCCACCCATGCAGAACCATGGGGTCTCGCTCCCTGCAAGCCCTTGTCCAGGCATTGTGACCGCCAAACACTGGATGGGATCTCGGCCTGCCATTTCTAATATGTTTTCTCACAGGGCAAGCAGGATGGTAGTCCTCACGTATGGGTGACATCATCAGGATGGAGCCCAATCACGGAACACTTTTGTCAAAGTTTCCAGAACTTTGAATGGCACCTACTGGGCATGCCAGCATAGCACCAACCCTGCAGCCAGCAGGGGGTCCCCTTTCAGGCTTCTTTTTTCCGCGCAACAATAGCCACGTGAGTTAAGGAGCTCTTCAGAGATTCCTGACAGGAATTTTTCCTCACAGAACGTCATCAAAAATTTCAAAAACATTTTACCCCACAGGGGTCCCCTTATCGATATCTTTGCTCCGCGGTCGAACGGTAAGTTTTTTTACCTGCTGGCGGTTGATTCCCGTCGAGTTTTTCCCTCGCGGCCTACCAGCCATCGACCACACCGCGGCTAAATTTTGTCGAGTCCATGGTGTCTGGTTTCCGTCTGTGCCCTGACTGCACTCGAACGATGTCCATCACTGACCCTCACACGGTCTGTGTGATGTGTTTGGGGTCCGACCATGATGTCCTTACTTGCACCAAATGTGCCCAAATGACACCAAAGAGTTGCAAGGCTAGGCTGGAGAAGATGGGACTTCTCTTTCGGCCAAAAACCCGACTCCATCGATAGCTTAGACGTCGTCTGAACCAGTAACCGTCTACTTCGCGCCAGCACAGGGAAACCGCTGCTGCCCGACTGGTTTCGACGACTCCGCGGGTGTCGACCCCCTCTGTTCCTCCTCAGGAGAAAGACAGAGGAGAACATCGAGAAAAACATCGACACCACCATCAAAAAGCTCAGGCCAACGATACAGGCAAGCCCTCGGCATCGATGTCATCTGAGCCACTGACAAAGTCCCAAACAGAAAAGGACCCATCCTCTTCTGTTTCTGGGTCACCGAGGCGTGCCCCACCTGGACAGGTGCTGGGAGCCGCGACTCCACTTTCACCGGTAGACCCTTCAGCTACGCCGGTGCTGCCTCCTACTCTGGAACCACATATCCATGCCCCAGGTTTCCGTGAGGAATTGGATCAGATGATCCAAGAAGCCATCTGTAAAGCACTCCAGGAGTTCAAACCTCCATCGATGCCTGTGCCGGTTCCTGCTCCAGCCACCAATCTGATACCCATGGCGCTTGCATCGCTGTTGGCAAGAATGGATAAGTTAATCGGTGCCCTTCCACCGGTGGAACAGATGGCCCCGATTCCTTCCTCACCAATACCCTTGTCATAGGAAGAAGAAGAAGAATCACCGATCTCCATTCCGCCCTCCGGAGTGCTATCACCGCATCCATCAACGTCACCGATTCCATCTGTGCCTCCCTTGATGCCTTTGCTTCCATCAATGCCTTCGATGCCACCTTAAAGGCCATCGATGCCTAGGCCCGACATTCTGGAATAACACTGTTACTCCCTTCTGATGAACGTATGGGAGCTGGTGATGAGCCATACAATCCCTGGACAGATGATTCGTCCCAGGATATGGATGATCTGCCTTCATAGCCCTCTCCTCCAGATGAAAGGAAGCGTTCTCCTCCAGAGGACTTGTCCTTTATCAACTTTGTTAAAGAAATGTCTGAAACAGTTCCATTCCAGCTTCAGACCGAAGAGGACTCTAGGCATCAGATGTTAGAACTCAAATTTCTCGATGCTCCTAAGGAAATCATATCTATCCCTATTCATGACATCCTCTTGGACCTTTTAAAGAGAAATTGGGAGCACCCTGGCTCTGTGGCACCTGTCAACCGTAAGGCAAATTCCACCTATCTAGTTCAGCCAGCCCCTGGCTTCCAGAGAGCTCAACTAGATCATCATTCTGTAGTTGTGGAGTCAGCCCAGAAGAGGGCACGAATCTCCAAACCCCACTCTTCCATTCCCCCAGGAAAGGAACAGAAATTTCTGGATGCGTTTTGGAAGGCGAATATTTCATGGATCAATGCTCATCTCTCGCATTGCTTCCTATCAATTATACATGACCCAGTACAATAGGGCCTTGTTTACGAAGATTCAGGAATTTGCTGAAGCCTTACCTCTGCAATTCCAGGACCAACTTCATGCCCTAGCACAAAAGGATCTAGATGCTGGTAAACATGAAGTACGGTCAGCATATGACATCTTCGACACCGCCTCCAGAGTTTCGGTGGCAGGAATTATTGCGAGAAGATGGGCCTGACTAAAGTCTTCAGACCTCGGACCAGAAGTACAGGACAGGTTAGCTGACTTGCCCTGTGCTGGGGATAATCTTTTCGGAGAAAAGATTCAAGAGGCAGTGGCGCAGCTCAAGGACCACCAGGAGACTCTGCACCAGCTCTCCTTACTGCCTTCTGATCTCTCGTCCTCTTCCAAAAGATCTTTTAGGAGAGACTCTAAGAGATAATTCTACCGGCAAAGGAGATTCTGTCCCCCAGTGTCCAGGGTTTGAGCTTCTAAGCCTTACCAAAAAGGTCAATCCAAGCAACCTCGAGTACAGAAGTCACAGCCTGCCCCCCCAGCCAGGTCCAGCATCAGGCTTTTGACTCCTTCCTAGAGAGCAGTACCCAGCCTCCGCTTCCTACCATTCCCGTCGGAGGCCAGTTGTGCCACTTCTCCAAACCATGGCATACAGTCACCACAGATCAGTGGGTACTCGCTGTAATAACCCAGGGTTACCACCTCAACTTTCTCTCTGTTCCACTGGATTCCTCACCTCGGCTGACGTGGGGAACATCCGACCACTCATCACTCCTGGAGCAGGAGGTCTCCCTCCTCCAGTCCCAAGCAATAGAGTCAGTGCCCCTCTCCCAACAGGGGCAGGGGTTCTATTCCCGGTATTTCCTGATACCAAAAGTGTCAGGTGGTGTTCACCCAATACTGGATCTGCGGCGCACAGGGCAGGAGAGGAGGAGAGCCCTGACAGCAGCAAGGACCCCAGAGAGACTTGCTGTATGTCTCCCTGATCTGGCCGCGCTGCTGCCGGAGGAGAGAGGGGGCGTGACCCTCCGGAGCCGACGTCATCGGGACGAGCCCGGGAAAACTTTTTAAATCAGGGACCTGCGGCGCACAGGGCAGGAGAGGAGGAGAGCCCTGACCGCAGCAAGGACCCCAGAGAGACTCGCTGTATGTCTCCCTGATCTGGCCGTGCTGCTGCTGGAGGAGAGAAGGGGGCGTGACCCTCCGGAGCCGACGTCATCAGGAGGAGCCCGGGAAAACTTTTTAAATCGGGGACCTACGGCGCACAGCCACAGGCGCGCAGCCGAAGCCGCGCGCCAAAGGGGCGCGCCCCTGGGGGAAAAAATGGGGAAGAGGAGGAAATTGAAGAACTGAACTTCCTCCCCATTACCTTTACCATCTGCGAGAGTTGGGCTGATGGATGACCACGTATTCTACCTGGGTGAGTCATCTACGAGGGATTGCTCCGGGGTTAATTCACCCTCGGGGATTTCGTTAAGCCCTGGGCCACAGCAGCCACCCATTCAACCTGCAATTTTGCAGTCGGACAATGGGACAGTTTCTGGGTTGTTAATGGAAATGATCTCTCCCACCAGCACTAACCCACAGCCAACAGCTGAAGGGGGGAATGCTGGTGAGGAAAGGAATATGTTACTAATTAATAGCGGTCACATGGAGGTTAAAGAGAGTAATTCTTTTTTACCTATTCCTTCTATTATACCAGATCTGTCTGATAAGTTTGGGGAGGTAGAGCCGGAGTCAGTTTCCCTAAAAGATGTATGGAAATTGGTTGCTACAGTTGATAAGAAAGTGACTAGTTCTATCTCCCAAATGCATAGTTTTTCTGTTCAGACTTGTGCTAAATTAGGAGAACAGGATTTAAGATTGAGAAATACAGAGGCCTATGTTTCCAAAATTAACGCTCAATTACTCCCATTGCAGGGAGTGACATCATTTATAAAAGATAAATTATTTATGTATAATCAAATTGAGGCATTGGAGAATGAAATGAGGTCTAACAATTTACGTTTGTTAAATTTTCCTCATACTAGATTATTGTCCCCAAGAGAAATCTTGAGAAAATATCTGATAGTTGGAATCTTGTCCTCCTCATAGGACAATATCTCTATCTCAAAAATCTATTATATTCCTACCAGGAAAAAAAATAGTAAATCAAGAAGAAGGGGGGATGGATATTTTGGAAAGCCCTGGTATCACAACTTTTTTAGAGGATTCCCTTGACAATATTCCTACCAGAGCCACTTTGCTTGTATCGTTCTTGCTAAAATGTGATAAAGAAGATGTATTTCGTAAATATTTTCAGAATAAGCAGTTAAGGTTTTGCGGACAGAAAGTCCAAATTTTTCCTGACGTTTCCAGAGCTACTCAAGCTCGTAGGAAACTTTTCCTAGCATACAAACAAAAGGTTCTGGATTTAGGTGCCAGTTATTTTTTGAAATATCCTTGTAAATGTTTATTAACGTATAATAACAACAAGTTTGTGTTTTTAGATCCTTTACACCTAGATAAATTTATTAGGGATAAGACCAGCACTTAATAAGCAAAGTTGCTATGAAGGTAATTAAGGCTGCAAAAATAAGATGTTGCTGCTACAGATGCTTCCCTTCTCTCCTCAAAAATGTGGGCTGTTTTAATAGAAATGTGGATAACATGTGTTTTCTTGTTAGTATTATGATTATTCCTTTAAATACCTTGATTATTTCATTGTATATAATGTTATAATTTAAATAAATATTAAATTAAAAAAAAAAGAGAAAAGTTCAAGATGGTGACCTTGGGTTCTCTTCTTCCCTTTCTCCAAAGGGAAGACTGGCTCTGCTCTCTAGACCTCCAGGACGCCTACACACATATTTCAATTACTCCCTCAGATCGCAGATTCCTGCAGTTCCTAGTAGGCCCAAAACACTTCCAATTCGAGTGTTACCATTCGGCCTAGCATCTGCCCCCACGAGTCTTCACCAAGTGCCTCGAAGTGGTAGCTGCCTTTCTCAGGAGAAAGTGTCCACGTCTACCCCTATCTCGCCTATCTCGACGATTGGTTGATAGGGGTCCTACTCAGCAAGCTACACTGACGTCTCTGCGTCTCATGTGCCATACCCTGATCTCCCTAGGGTTTCTCATAAACTATCCAAAATCCAGGCTAGTTCCCTCTCAAACCCTATCATTCATAGGGGCCGACTTGGACACTCTAAAAGAGAAAGCCTTCCTACCTCAGGAGCGAGCTTTCACTCTCGCTTCTCTGGCCCATCGACTGCAGTCTCGACACACTCAACTGCATGTCATTTTCTGGTCTTACTGGGTCATATGGCCTCCTCGGTGCATGTCACTCCCATGGCCCGCTTATTGCTGGCTTGGTGGATAAACCAATCCAATTTGCTTCAAGGCCTTCCATTTCAGGCTCCAGACCCTCAAATAACCTTGACAACAGATGCCTCCAACCTTGGCTGGGGTGCACATGTTATTTATTTATTTATTTTATTTAGCATTTTTATATACCGATATTCAAGTAACATAGTTACCAATCACGTCTATTTACATTACAACAATAACCATGACATGAGAATGTCTTACATTTGCAAACCTGCAAACTCGGGGCATTTGGTCTCCAGAGGAAGCCAAACACCAAATCAATTTCCTGGAGCTTCGTGCAATCAGATATGCTCTCAGGAATTTTCAGGATCACCTTTCCAACCAGGTCACCCTGATTCAAACCGACAATCAGGTGGCCATGTGGTACATCAACAAGCAAGGGGGAACGGGCTCCTACCTCCTGTGACAGGAAGCTGCACAGATATGGGCGGAAGCCCTTTCCCACTCGATGTACCTCATGGCCACCTACTTGCCGGGAGTGGACAATGTGTTGGCAGACAAGCTGAGTCACACTTTTCAACCGCACGAGTGGTCCCTCAACCCCACTGTAGGCGGACTCAATATTCCAACGTGGGGGTTACCCTCACATATAGACCTCTTTGCGTCAATTCACAACCGCAAAGTAGGGCACTTCTGCTCTCTCACTCGCAGCCAACACCTTCAGCCAAAAGATGCTTCCTCCCTCTCGTGGGCCAGCGGTCTCCTTTCTGCGTACCCTCCACTTCCACTCACTTCAAAGACTCTCGTGAAGTTGCAAAGGGACAAGGGATTAATGATTCTCATAGCCTCTCATTGGGCATGCCGGGTCTGGTTTCCAATTCTCCACAACCTATCAGTACATCGGCACATTCCTCTGGGGAAGGACCCACTTCTGATCACTCAGAACAACGGCTGCCTTCGTCACCCCAATCTCCAGGCCCTCTCCCTGACTGCCTGGATGTTGAAAGCTTAATCCTTCAACCTCTTAACCTTTCAGAGCCAGTTTCCCGTGTCCTAGTAGCTGCACGAAAGCCTTCTACAAGGCAGTCTTATTGTTACAAATGGAACAGGTTTGCGATATGATGTACTTCCGTGTCCATCGATCCCTTCACTTGTTCCACACCGAAGTTTTTGGACTATCTCTGGCACCTGTCAGAGTCAGGTCTCCAAACTTCTTCTATCAGGGTACATGTCAGTGTGGTAGCCGCCTTTCATAAAGGTGTCGGGGATGTACCTATTTCAGTACAACCCCTCGTAACACGCTTTTTGAAGGGCTTGCTCCACCTTAAACCTCTACTGTGTCCTCCAGCCCCTTCCTGGGACCTCAATTTGGTTTTGGGGCGGCTCATGAAACTGCCGTTCGAGTCTCTCCAATCTGTGATCTCCGCCATCTCACCTGGAAGGTGATTTTTCTTTTGGCGATCACTTTTGCTCGCAGAGTTAGTTACCTACCCGCCTTACACTAAACTTCTGCATAATAGGGTAGTACTCTGCACTCACCCTAAGTTTTTGCCTAAGGTAATATCAGAGTTTCATATTAATCAATCCCTTATACTACCCACCTTCTTTCCCAGGCCCCACTCAAACCCAGGAGAACGGGCTCTGCATACCCTTGACTGTAAACGTACTCTAGCATTTTATCTAGACTGTACAGCTGCCCACAGGAAATGCACTCAATTGTTTGTTTCCTTTGATCCCATCAAATTGGGCAAACCTGTGGGTAAGGAGAAACTCTCTCCTCCTGGTTAGCAGACTGTATTTCCTTTTGTTACCAACAGGCAGGCATTCTCCTTCAAGACCATGTTAAAGCACACTCTGTCAGGGCCATGGCAACATCAGTAGCGCACCTACGCTCGGTGCCTCTTGCTGACATCTGTAAGGCTGCTACCCAGAGCTCTCTCCACACCTTCGCAGCCCATTATTGTTTAGACAAGGCTGGCAGACAAGATTCCATCTTCGGTCAGTCTGTGCTACGCAATTTATTTGCGAACTGAGCTACCAACATCCTTCCGCCAACCCGGTGGGGTTCAGGATGCCCTCTACCAAATTCCACCCCAGTTCTTGTGCCTGTTGCACGACTTTGGGTACATTTGGTGCATTGCTCAGGCATCCTCAGCTCGGTACTCACCCATATGTGAGGACTACCATCCTGCTTGTCCTGTGAGAAAGCAGAGTTGCTTACCTGTAACAGGTGTTCTCACAGGACAGCAGGATGTTAGTCCTCACGAAACCCGCCCACCACCCCGAGGAGTTGGGTTCATTTACGTTTTCTTATTTTATTTTTCGCATGTATTTTTTATTATAAGACGAGACTGAAGGGGGACCCCTGCTGGCATGCCCAGTAGGTGCCAGTCAAAGTTCTAGAAACTTTGACAAAAGTGTTCCGTGATTGGGCTCCAGCCTTATGATGTCGCCCATATGTGAGGACTAACATCTGCTGTCCTGTGAACACCTGTTACAGGTAAGCAACTCTATCTACTTTTTAATTTTTAGCAAGTGGCAATTTGTCAGTTTGTATTACATATATTGGGTAGTTATGAATATTTTATCATGCATGCTACCTAGAACAGTGGATTTAGGTGATATTTAACTCTTTTAAATAAATAACAGCTGTAAATAAAATTCCAGGTTATATAGATGCCTAGCTTTAGCAAAGTGATGCTGTTGTCTCCAGTCTATAAAATCAAATCTCAGTGGATTGCCAAATAAATGAAATGTTTTGTCTGCACTTTTGAAATTTCACAAGTTCATTAGCTGTCTAATGATGTTGACATAGTTTTCATATTATCTGAATGGTTAGCATATGTAGTATGGACCAATTTTGAAAGCCCACAGGCAGGTTGCAGTGGACCTGGAAGGTAGTGTTTATAGCAGGGGTTCTTAACCTAATTCTCAGGTCACACCTAGCCAGTCAGGATTTCAGGAAATCCACAGTGAATGTGCATGAGAGAGATTTGCATACACTGCTTTCATTGTATACAAATCTATTTCATGTGTATTCATTGTAGATACCCTAAAAGGAATGTCCAGAGGACTGAGTTGAGAACACTCAGCTTAAAAGGAAACTTCTAGGCCAGTTATAACAGCTACAAAGTACACATGGGATTTCAAAATGAAATCTCTCCACATTTTATCTACCCTGCCTGCCCTTGACCCTATTCCCTTTTTCCCCCACTGCCTATGACCACTGAGAGGGCAGTTTTCAGCCTGAGGAATTTACTCAAGTAACAACTTAGTTACCTGGGCAAATACCTTTGAAAATAGTTCTTTGCATGATCAGAATATGTATCTTTTGTGACTAGAAGCGATTCAAGTGCATTTTTTCATGGGGTTTTTTAATTGTTGATTTCATAACAAAGCAAGACTAAGTTATGCATTTTAGTTAAATTTCAGCCTTTTTAAGGTTGAATTTTAGTTTCATGGGTTAGTGAGACAAAGTGACTTTGGGATAGCCATTTCTTTGGAACCTGAATAATTTTTTCAAATGCTAAGAATTTTGTAGGATGTGCAAGGGCAAACCTTGCACATCCTACAAACTACACTGTTAGCCATATTCTCAAATCTTTGGTGTCAGAAGCAGCTAGTGAGTTTCATTACTGCAGTATGCTGAAACCAGCATTTAACTCCCTTCTCTCAAATTAGAAATTGCTGCATAAGGCTTTAGGAAGTAGGCAAACCATTTTCTTTTGTCCAAAAGCAGATTAGCATTTTTTTCAGACTGCATAGCATTAGAACACAACACTAAACAAATCTTTGCATTAGCAAAATCCTAATTGACTCAGCAGAATGCAGGTGAAGTTGCAGTGTTTATATATACCACTGGGATCTACTTTAGACCACTTTTACAACAACAATTTTGCTTATATTATTGTGTCTCAGTGCATATGGTTTAGATGCAAGCTCAATGTTACAGCAGAATTTCTAAGGCAAGATAGTTAAATATTTTAAAAGTATGGTAGGAGAAATGATTGAACAAATAGGTGAACAGATATAAAATCTACTTACTTGAAAGTTTTACTGCATTAATGAGTGAGGAGTTGAAATGGATTCATAAATTTGCATGTCCGTATTGACAGCTATCTTTCTTTGAGAACCAAAACACAAAAGTTCAGTTTTTAATATAGAAACATAGAAATGACGGCAGAAGAAGACCAATCTGTCCATCCAGTCTGCCCAGCAAGCTTCACACTTCTTTTTTCTCATACTTATCTGTTTCTCTTGGCTCTTAGTAACCTTAGGTTCTATTTCCCTTTCACCCCCACTATTAATGTAGAGAGCAGTGATGGAGCTGCTTCCAAGTGAAATGTTAAGTTTGATTAGTTGGGTAAGCGGCAGCATAGCTCTCTGCCGTTGAAGCAGAGATATGCGTGAGGTATTAGTTTTTCTTCTCCCCTGCCGTTGAAGCAGGGAGCTATGCTGGATATGCATTGAAAGTGAAGTATGCCTTGAAAGTCACATTAACTATCAAATATTGAAAAGCCTAATAATTGGAATTGAATAAGCCTAATAATTGGTAATACCTATAGCCCATGAACCCATCCCTGTTTTTTTGGGGTTTTTTTTGTTTGGTTTTTTTTCTTTTTCTATTTGGGAGATGGCAGCCCTCCATCCTTCCACTCCGTGAAGGTGGAACACCAACCACTGGCCACTGGCATCCTGCTCCGTGAATGCCTCTGTGGCTACTGCCACAGAGGCATTAATAATTAAGAGTTTAGAGGTTAGTTGATTCCATTGGCTTATTTTTGGAGATTCTACAGTTACTGGCTAATAAAAAGCCTTCAAAATAAGATGAAACAAAACTCTAGAAAGCAGTGCCCAGTGGTAGTAATCTTTTGTTGCTTTTAATCATGGTAAAGTTTGATCCTAGATGCTGCTTAGTGTGAGCCATTCTAACTTTTACTGTGAGCTTGGGTGTAGTGTCAGTTAAGGCAGTGTCTTCTAACCTTTTCAAAACCAAGACACACCTACATTAACAAAAAGGTTGTGTGGTACATCAACTTCCATGGAGCAAGCAGTGCAGATATGAAAAGGTCCTCTATAGCCAAAAGAGGAGCTAGGGAAATGCTGAAAGCCTTACCGGTCCCCCTTCCAAATTTTAAAACAAAAGGGGAGAGGGTTGTAGAGACATACATGAATCTGTGAGATTGGGATAAGATATCTCTAAATATAAGTGCAGGAGAAGGGATAAGTCTGTGTTGGTGGATAGCTGGCTGCCTGTCTGATGCATGTGATTGCTGGAGTTCCTCCATGCTGCTGCATTCAACACTCACAGCAAATCAAATCTAGGGGTCAATGAAGCCATACCACCACTGTAACCAGCCCAAAGACCCTGATCCAGAACTGCCCCTGAACAAATTCTAACCCAACACCATAGTATTCACCTTAAACCTTTTGTACTCAGTATATATACCTGCTTTAAATACCACTTCTAATAGTACCCATGTTATATACACACATATAGATTTACCTTTTATATACACAGTTAACATAAGAATATAAGAATTGCATACTGGGTCAGACCAAGCGTCCATCAAGCCCAGCATCCTGTTTCCAACAGTGGCTAATCCAAGTCACAAGTACCTGGCACGTACCTAAAAAAATTTCAAGATACAATAGTATCTTGAAATTTTTTGCTTATTAATTAATAGCAGTTTATTGATTTTTCCTTTACGAACTTATCCAAACCTTGTTTAAACCCAGTTACACTAACTACTGTAACTACATCCAGTTTTATAAACTCACTTTAATCTTTGGAACTCAGTATATGTATCCACCTTTACTACTCGTTTTGTACATGTCGTGTACTTATATTGACCCCACTGTACCCGATATATGTACTCAGTTTGGTTCTTGCTGTAAACTGCTCAGACCATGTGTTTGAGACAGTATATAAAATTATTAAGTAAAAAATAAAACTATAGGAATCTTGGTGATAGAAACTAGAATTGGTATGCCAGTCCCATACTGTAATCTCCTCAGAAGAAACAGTAGGGAAAAGGGAGAGGGAAGGCATAGCCCTTACCATTTGGAACATAATAGTAACCACTGAAATAAAGGGAGAACCAGGGAGAAGCTGAATTACTATGGTTTGCTCTGGAAAAACCTAAGAGAAATTCTATATACATGAGTATTATATAGGCCTGCAGCATAAGGGAAGAAGGTAGATTTAGATATGGCAAGATGTATCACCAGGATTATGCGCAAGGAGACGTACTTTGGGTGACTTCAGTCTATAGATGTGGACTGAAGCATATCTGCCACAATGTTAGCTAAGAATGAAGAATTCCTGGATGTCCTAGAAGGGATGTTTCTCAGGTTAGTCCAGGGTAACAGGTAGAAGAAACAGAAGCGGCTCAAGTATCTGCTCATAAAGCATCCAAAAAGCCTGAAGAAACTGTCATGGAACAGCCATGATTACAATTCTGAGCAGCAGCATTGCTACATTAGGTTTCCAATAATGTGGGATAATTTGCACAGAGCAACCATGGTTACAATCCTAGCAGCAGTTTTACAGTGGCATCAGGCTTCTATGATGTCTGAGACAGCCTGAATAGAGCAGCCATGGCTATAATCCTAATATTAATGAAATTGGTAGGGTAGGTGTAAAGGACAATGGTGGAAACAAGGTTCAATGACTGAATAAAAACTTGGGTGATCTGATGTTAATCCAAGTATAGAAATGTAGATATTCATCTACCCAATTGGTCAAAAACTGGAGGTGAAGACAACAGGACAGACGGGATGGCCCAGTTGGTCTGTATCTGATATCATTTATCATGTTTGGAACACTTTGTTGGAGCAGCTATGGTCTCTGACTGATTCAGAAGCATTCCGGAATGCACTAAAAAACCTTTTTCCCCAGTGTGTCTTTGAACTAGATCTGAGGCTCTTGGAAGTGAGGATTGCAGATCTTAGACCCTATTGCAGATTTGATGGATGTGACACACTCACACACACTCTGATGGAGAATACTGACAACTCCCTCATTCTACCTTAAGGAATACCACAAGGCTTGACTAATGTTGGTGTAATTATTTATTTACAGTGCTTCACAGTTACATAAATCAAAATAGCAGCTCACCTTGCGTCAAGCACAAATATCAAGTAGACAAACGACTTACGGATGAAGCGTGAGATCCTACCAGTTTCCCTGGAGCCTGCTGGGCTTTTATGGCAGGGTGAAGGGCTTGTGTTGGTCATACACTCAATGTCTCTTTGGCCACCAGGTGGTGCCCAGAACAGTGGAAAATTCACTGTACAAAGACATTATGTTCTGTCTGCAAAGCACTGTCTCTCAGGCATCCAGACACACACAGGCTCCTCTCTTTATTTGTTAATATTTATCTTTTCCACTTTTGTTTGGTTTTGAAAATTTACATCAGTTATGACCCAGACAACCTGAGCAATACTGGGTACTTTTTGCTAATATGCTCTGCCCACTGTTGCAACCGTCCCTTCCCGACGGCTTCACTCTGCCTACCTTTCTTTTCTTGCACCTCCTCTTGCTGTGGATAGACGCCTGGCTGCCGCAGCGTCTGCCTGCCATCCTCTCCAGCGTCCCCGGACCGGCTTGGGCGCTGCCTCCCGCCATGCTCCAAGTCAGTCTTATATAACACTGCCGCGGTGGGCTCTGCATGATACCTGTCATATTTCAATAACATTTCAGAATATTATTATTAATTTAATTAATGATTTTTAATAGCGATCTATTTTTTCTTCTTGTGTTGATTTAGTAATCCTTTTACTATACCAGAATTTGCATCCACCAAAATTGAAACACTAAACCATATACTTTCTAAAAAGGTACATCATTTCATACATATTTTACTGTGTGTGTGTGTTTTTATATATATCTCCACATATATATATACAATACTTTTTAGAAAGTATTTTGGTTTAGTGTTTCAATTTTGGTGGATGCGAATTCTGGTATAGTAAAAGGATTACTAAATCAACACAAGAAGAAAAAATAGATCGCTATTAAAAATCATTAATTAAATGTTATGCTCAGGCTTGTGGACCCTTGGGCCAACGGAAGGATAGTATACCTTGGAGGAAGATCCGTAGGTTCTCCCGTCGGGTGGCGAGGCAGGAACAGAAGAGGTGACCAGTTGACCCTCTGCGCTGGAGACAGATGTGACTGTGAAGGCAGATGATGACGAGGCGTGACGTCAAGGAACGGAGGTGTGTCTTCGCCACTGGAAGTCCGCGGTCCCCCCAGGAGGAGCCCGTAGGGACCCGGACCGCTGGGACTTAGGTGGACCTTTGAGAGGTCAAGGAACAGACGTACTGTACAAGGGCTGTCTGGAGCTTCACCCCTGGAAGCCCGCGGTCCCCCCAGGAGGAGCCTGTAGGGACCCGGGCCGCTGGGACTTAGGTGGGCCTTTGGAGACGATGGTCAGGAAGAGGTCCAAGGTCAAGTGCCAGAGGGTTGTCGCTTAACAGTCTGAGGTCACACACCAAGGGATCACCACTTGCCAATCCGAAGCCACACACCAGAGAATCACCGCTAGCCAATCCGAAGTCAATACCAGGAATCACAGCTAGCCAATCCAAGGTCCGGAACCAGGAATACCAAGACGAAACTGGAACAAGGAGTCAAGACGCTGGAACTCACCAAAGCAAGCAGACTCAAACAACTCTCTCACAGGAGACGTTGCCAAGTCAAGGAATGGTCAGAGGACGTCTCCTTTTATACTTCCTCTGTCCCTGGAGATAGGAATCAGCTGCAGGCAATTAAAGGGACGCGGTCCCTTTAAATCTAGTGAAGGGGCGCGGCCTCGTGCCTAAGGATGGCGGTGGCCATCTTGGATCCGGGCCGCGGAGGAGAGCAGCAGCGGCCACGAGGGAGGAGCAGGGTCGGCTCCGATCCCGGCGGCCAGCCCGAAGGCCCGCGCCGCCACACTTGGCGCAGGGCAGTAGGCCCCGACGCTGCCGCTGGGCTGGTCAGGAGAAGAGGTAGGGGGCCGTGCCCGCGGACAGCCGCGGGCGCGGAAAACAACATTAAATTAAATTTATAATCTGAAATGTTATTGAAATATGACAGGTATCATGCAGAGCCCACCACGGCAGTGTTATATAAGACTGACTTGGAATACAATAGACTATTTTATTTAAAGGACTAAGCTATCGGTGATCGTGAAAAATAACATATTAAATGCCGGCACCGAGGAAAAGTTAGGCATAGACAGATATCATACAAAGCCACCACAGCATGTATCCATCATTCTTTATTTTTTTGTGTGTACTTATAATATATTTTTATTAACTACTATTTATTTTGTTCATTAAGTATTGTTATTTATATGGCTATTTATGTATTATATGTATTAATTTATCTGTCAATATTTTTTATGTGTGCTTTTTGTATTTTATATATATATATATATATATATTTTTTATTATTATTTATCATGTACACTATTTCTATCCTGCTCTTATTTGGTTTTATATTTGGTTATTTTTTTAGCCTCTGACGCAACCATTGTGCGAAACTCGGCCAGAGTTGGGCTCTTTTATCACGTTTATATATGCGAATAAATATCCTCAATCTAAGGCGACTGGTCTGTCTTGTTTCGTTTTGTCTTCTGGCTTCAACAGACTGTATTCCAGTCTGTTTCTTGGGATCCTACCTTCTTGGCCTCGACAGGTTTGGTTTCCACTTCTGCAGGACCTATCTGTGTGAGCGCCCATCCGACTGGGGATGGCGCCCGACCTTATATCACTGAATCAGCGCACCCTGCACCATCTGAACTCAGGGCACTGACCCTCACGGCTTGGATGTTGAGCGCATAGTCCTCCAACCATTACAGCTCTCGGATTGTTTCCCGGGTTCTGGGGGAGTCCCGGAAACCTTCGACCAGGAAGTCCTACAGCTCAGAATGGAAGCTTTTTTCCATCTGGTGTGGAAGGCATGGATTAGACCCTTTTTCATGCCCTCTTCTCCAGCTGCTGGACTACGTGTGGCAACTGTCCGAGTCTAGGCTCCAGACTGGTTCCATCAGGGTGCACCTCAGCGCTATCAGCGTGTATCATTGGGGTGTTGCTGGCACGTCCATTTTGGTCCAGCCCCTAGTGGGCTGTTTCATGCAGGGTTTCCTCCAGCTGAAGCCCCCTCTTTGACCTCCGGTGGTGTCCTGGGACCACCTCATTGTCCTAGCAAGACTGATGCAGCCTCCTTTCGAACCACTGCAATCCTGTGACCTGAAATTCCTCACCTGGAAAGTCATATTCTTGGTGGCGATCATTTCAGCTCATAGGGTCAGTGAGCTTCAGACTCTGATTACGTATGCACCATACATGAAGTTCTTCCATGACCGTGTGGTACTGCGTACGCATACTAAGTTTCTGCCCGAGGTCGTGACTGATTTCCACCTCAATCATAAGAACATAAGAAAATGCCATACTGGGTCAGACCAAAGGTCCATCAAGCCCAGCATCCTGTTTCCAACAGTGGCCAATCCAGGGCATAAGAACCTGGCAAGTACCCAAAAACTAAGTCTATTCCATGTTACCATTGCTAATGGCAGTGGCTATTCTCTAAGTGAACTTAATAGCAGGTAATGGACTTCTCCTCCAATAACTTATCCAATCCTTTTTTAAACACAGTTATACTAACTGCACTAACCACATCCTCTGGCAACAAATTCCAGAGTTTAATTGTGCATTAAGTAAAAAAGAACTTTCTCCGATTAGTTTTAAATGTGCCCCATGCTAACTTCATGGAGTGCCCCCTAGTCTTTCTATTATCCGAAAGAGTAAATAACCGATTCACATCTACCCGTTCTAGACCTCTCATGATTTTAAACATCTCTATCATATCCCCCCTCAGTCGTCTCTTCTCCAAGCTGAAAAGCCCTAACCTCTTTAGTCTTTCCTCATAGGGGAGCTGTTCAGTCCATTGTTTTGCCTACCTTTTTTCTGAGGCCTCATTCCCACCCAGGGGAACGGGCACTTCACACCCTGAACTGTAACAGGGCTTTAGCGTTCTACCTAGATCTCACGGCAAGCCACAGGCAGTCCACCCAGCTCTTCATGTCCTTTGACTCCAACTGGCTGGGGGTGGTGGTGGGTAAGCAGACCTTGTCCAACTGGCTGGCGGATTGCATTGCCTTCTGCTACATGCAGGCAGGCCTTCAGCAAGCCGGCAGAGTAAAGGCTCACTCTGTGCGGGGCATGCCGATGTCTGTGGCACATTTGCGTGCAGTTCCCATTCCTGAAATATGCCGGGCCACAACCTGGAGTTCTCTTCACACGTTTGCGGCTCATTACTGTCTAGACAGGGAATAGCCATCAGGACAGTGTCTTTGGTCAGTCCATCCTGTGCAATCTGTTCCAGACCTGAAACCAAGGCTCGCTACTCATGCTCCTTGTGGGAACCAGAACCACCCCTTGTTATCTACAGCACTGCAGTTGTTTTATGCCCGTTGGCATCTTGTTCGATCGCTGTTGGTCTCTCCAGGTGAATAGGGCAGTCTGGAGCTTTATACTCGCCCACATGTGAGGACTTCCATCCTGCTTGTCCTAGGAGAAAGCACAGTTGCTTACCTGTAACAGGTGTTCTCCTAGGACAGCAGGATGTTAATCCCCAGGAATACAACCCGCCTCCCCATGAGGTTGGGTTCACCTTCGGTTTGTTGTTTTAATTTTTTCCCTCGTATTTTTGCTATGTTTCTAGACTGAAGGGGGATCTCGCGTGGACGTGCAGATAGTAGCAGGCTGGGCATGCTCGGTCTGCTGGTCAAAGCTTCTAGAAACTTTGACAAAAGTTTTCCATGCCCGACTCCATCGGATGATGGTCACCCACATGTGAGACTAACATCCTGCTGTCCTAGGAGAACACTTGTTACAGACAAGCAACTATGCTTTCTCATCATGAAAGGAGACTCTGAGGAGGACCCAGAGACTAGGCTTTCCCCATAGTGTGGCTTTTAAGTGTGATTTTTTCTTTTGCCAAGCTGCCTAAGGAGGACACTGCTATAAACTGCTAATTGAGAAGGAAATGAAAGGTTTTGTATAAGTATATGTGGGAAGCCACAAGACAGAACCTAGTAAGGCTGTAACCTGTTTTGGGAGTTTGGGATTTGTAGTGCTAAGCCCTGCCCAAGTTGGGGACTCTTAAGGTATTCAGAAGAAGTGAAGAGAATGGCAGCAGCGAGCAAAGTGCTCTTATAAGCAAATAGAGACTTTTGTGATGTGCCCAGGAGTAAGCCTCTCATCAGTCTGGAAGTAGTATGTCTTGTGTCTAAGTTAAAAAGCTGCATTTGTGATATGCACAAAAGTAAAAAGAATGCATGTAATTGCAGCAGTGGGTAAAGAACTTTTATAAGCAAAACAGAGACTTTGTGAGATGCTGAGAAGTGAGCTTCTCAGTTTATAAGCTGCAGTACTGAAATGCATAGAAATAGTGTGTTTGTTTTTTTTAAGATACTTTTGTGAAATGCCAGAAGTAAAACACCAGGCTTAATTAGTAAGCGGAATGTGTGAGCTGTACAGGGGCAAAACACCTTCTCCTAATTAGCAAACAGGAATGTTAAGTCTCAAAGAAGGAAAACCTTTCCCTAAATAACTAACCATGCCTAGAAACTACATAGTGGTAAATTAGGCCCTGTTTAATAAAGCAAAGTGTTAAAGTATACTGAAGTGAACTTAATGTCTATTAACCAGATATTGGCAGCTACAAGCCAGTGTCGTCTACGTGGCGTGAGCACTCCTTCTAGTTAATTGTACTAGTTGCCTCAGTGAAACTGTTTTGTTCCAGAGGAGCAAATAAACATGTTGCTTTAAATTTGCCCAGTAGATCCTAGATTGGAAAAAGCAGCTAGGAGCAAGACCAGGAGACTTAATGTTGCTCTTTGTGAAGAAAACCTGATCAATCTATGCATTATGGCCTATCTGGGGAGAAATGACAACTGCTTTGTGTGAACACAAGAATTTTGACTGTGATTTATTATGGAAGAATTGTCATTCTGCTGGGGCAATAAACCTAACATGTGCTTGTATGGAGAATGGCACCAGTGAAGTTTAATAATAAAAGTAAAGGAATGCCTCTGGTTCATGGATTTTTTTCTTTAGACATTGAGTCACTTCTAGACCTGAGAGCCTGAGTACCTAGCTGGGAAGGTGAACTAAGGAAATGTTATAGTGAAACCAGTTAGAAGAAAGGTTCAGAAGTGATATCTCAAGGAGCCCTGTAAAAAAGGTCATCAGTGACAGCACCAGGAACCCTGCCTCAACTCAGTGAAAGGGAAGGCCCTAGAAGCCTTAAATTAGAATCTGGGAGCCAGGCAATATGGGATCCACATAAGTCACCATTGCAATGTCTTGATTTTATTGACTTGTATTGTCCCCAGGGATAGTCTGCATTCAAGCCAGTTGCAGCTTCATCCAGGGTACCCATATTCCATTAGGCTCACGCCTTGTAACAGTACTGACCTCGCCAAATCCCTGTCAACACAAAACTAAAACCAGGGAGAAATCTTGAAAATCTTTCTTATTAACCAGGCTCAGGTCCTTATAAAGATTAGTAAATTAATGAATAAAAAAGTTTTCCACTTCTCTAGAATCTGAAGTACAGACTCCACCAGAATTCTTTATCTGGAAAATGTGAGACTTGTTAACTCTCTTTAGCACTGCCCTAGCAAAATCGTTGCAGGAGCTCAGCTAGGCTGCTGCAATCCTGATCAGAGCATAACTAGAACTCCAACATGATTTGTTTTTAAACAGCTCAAATGCTGTCAAAATTAAATTTGGTGACTGTAGGTACTTCTTCAATAAAGTCTATGAAAAGGAACAAAAGCAAATAAACTGCAGTCTAGGTATTCTGTTTCTAATGTTTCATGTCTGTGACTTATGATTTTGGGTGCTATGTCCTACCGACTCAAAAATTTTATTTCTTATCTCCCCTGTCTGTCCCCGCCAGTCCATCAGCCAGAGAAAAGCCTTCTGTTTTACAAAACTGTGGACTCCTAATTCCTAACAATAGAGACAATAATTAAAAAAAAAAAAAAAAAAAAGACATATAATGTCACATGTACCATTTTTCTCTAGTACCACAGAAAGATAACCAAAGGTGATTCTCACTTTCCCTTTATTGGTGCTTGAGGTAGACTCCATGGTTCCCAAACCTGTTCTGGGGGACCCCCAGCCAAATATCCACAATAAATATGCTTGAGATAAATTTGCATGTACTGCCTCTCATAGGCATTTATTTCATGCATATTTATTGTGGATTTCTTGAAAATCCGACTGGCTGGGAGTCCCGAAGATTTAGGAACCACTGGAGACCATTTGCATCTAGGATTAGTGTCAGGAAGTTCCAGCTCCCTGTGACCAGATGTTAATTATTCACTAATATTCTCAGCTAAACTGTATAAACAAAAGAGAGGGTGTGTGTTTCTTTACAGTAAGTCAATATTTTACTAGTCAAAGTAAATCTGATTAAGCCCTATGCATTTGTTACCTGTACTAGCTTTCTTATAGTGACTTGGTAAAAGACACCCCTAAAAGTAGTTGAATTGATATGATGCTCTTACAAGGCTAATGAATGTTAAAAAAAAATGCATGTTTTGGGGATAACTAAAATGTTTCTGCTGTAAATTTAAATGGTTAATGCAACAATAGAAAAGATACTGAAATCACAACATAAAGTCAAAAGGGTGACAAAATCAGGTACTGGAATTGTAAATCAGAAGGCACCAATTTACAATCTGTGTGATTCAACACTGAGTTGGGAAAGTTTTGTGAATGTATCAAGTCCTTGTGACTTTTACAAGAGCATGTTACAGGCACAGAAAAGGGAAAGCTCATTTGAAAATGGGGTAAGTCACCAAGATAAAAAGAGAAGAGCACACACGCTAATAGAGTTAACCTGGACAGACAAATGAAGAGGCTTTTAAACCAAATTATGTCAATTTTGGTAAATTCCTTCCAAGAATAAATTTGAAGGAACTGTGGCAGTTCAGAACAAAAGAATGTTTCATCTCTTAAGAAATGGGGCAAGTGGTTCTGGATTTTCACAGATTTGTGTTACTTTCCAGCTTCTCCTGCTGTTTTATATGGCAAGCTTAAATGCATCTGAACAACATACAAATGTGTGTGTGTCTATCTGTGTGTGTGTGTATATATATATATATATATATATATATATATATATATATATATATATATATATATATTTATTTATTTATGCCATATATTTTTGTTATATATATGTATGTAATGCTAAAATTTATGGCAAAAATATTGTTCCTGTATACACAGTATATGAACTACTTAAAGGAACACTACATTGAATAGTCTATGCTAATTACAATATAAAAAACATTTTTTTTATTTCTTATTGATTTTATACAAATACAAAACCGAAATAGTAAAATAGCTAGTATGTCATAAATAATACACAAATGCCGCATGTGCAAAAGTACAAATGTTCATATCTAAAAGGATTTGTGATCACATGATCTACTGAATCATTCTGATAGATCCAAGATGTATAAATGCCTCAAAAAAGAGGTAGAAGCACTAAGTTTAGATAATCTTAGAAAGCCACAGTCTGTATATAAATAATGCTTGTCTCAACTTGTGTAGGAGTTCAACAATCGTAAGCGATTCCCAGTGTCCTAACAAAGGCCTTATTGTTTCGCCAGAAATGGCTTCTTCAGGGGGAAGAAATACATGTGCACAGAGGACTCACAGCACTCTTAATCGCATATTGTACAATAATTGTCATGTCATAGATTTCTCCATGTACAACTGGATCAGTTATTCTGCATGATATATAATCCAGATACTCTTAAACTTACTTCAAATACTGATGTGCTTTCCCGGTGATTAGTTTTCATCTTCACATTCATTTCATCTGCACATACATACCATGTTATCGTTAGTTAGTTTGAGTCCTGACATGACCATTTAACATATAAGTACAAATTGAAAGCTTCAAAATATGAAACTCCAACTTAGAGACTAATTGGACAGACCTTACTCAGCTTTACTTCCTCTGACTGTGCCCAGAAGAAAACCAGAATGAGGCTGGATCCTGCGATACTGCACATGACAATGCTATGGGAAAGTGCGGGAACATCAGCTGGTATGAACTAAAAAAAAACCCCTAATATTTTTGTTAAAAAATTAAAAGAATTCTAGTTTACAAAAAGGCTTTCCATTCTATTGCTGTATTTACACCACCAGGGTCTTAGCTTTCAGAAAAGCCACTCTTGATTTGGGGGCCACTTTTATACTACGCTACCCTTGCAAATGTTTAAGAACATAAGAACATGCCATACTGGGTCAGACCAAGGGTCCCTCAAGTCCAGCATCCTGTTTCCAACAGTGGCCAATCTGGGCCATAAGAACCTGGCAAGTACCCAAAAACTAAGTCTATCCCATGTTACTGTTGCTAGTAATAGCAGTGGCTATTTTCTAAGTCAACTTAATAACAGGAAATGGACTTCTCCTCCAAGAACCTATCCAATCCTTTTTTAAACACAGCTACACGAACTGCACTAACCACATCCTCTGGCAACAAATTCCAGAGTTTAATTGTACGTTGCGTGAAAAAGAACTTTCTCCGATTAGTTTTAAATGTGCCACATGCTAACTTCATTGAGTGCCCCCTAGTCCTTCTATTATCCGAAAGAGTAAATAACCGATTCACATTTACCAATCCTAGAACTCTCATGATTTTAAACACCCCTATCATATCCCCCTTCAGCCGTCTCTTCTCCAAGCTGAAAAGTCCTAACCTCTTTAGTGTTTCCTCATAGGGGAACTGGTCCATCCCCTTTTATCATTTTGGTTGCCCTTCTCTGTACCTTCCCCATCACAACTATAACTTTTTTGAGATGCGGTGACCAGAATTGTACATAGTATTCAAGGTACGGTCTCACCATGGAGTGATACAGAGGCATTATGACATTTTCCATTTTATTCACCATTCCCTTTCTAATAATTCCCAACATTGTTTGCTTTTTTGACCGCCGCAGCACACTGAACTGACGATTTCAATGTGTTATCCACTATGACGCCTAGATCTCTTTCTTGGGTGGTAGCCCCTAATATGGAACCTAACACTGTGTAATTATAGCATGGGTTATTTTTCCCTATATGCATCACCTTGCACTTATCCACATTAGATGTCATCTGCCATTTGGATGCCCAATTTTCCAATCTCACAAGTCTTTCTGCAATTTATCACAATCTGCTTGTGATTTAACTACTCTGAATAATTTTATATCATCTGCAAATTTGATTACCTCACTCATTGTATTTCTTTCCAGATCATTTATAAATATACTGAAAAGTACAGGTCCCAATACAGATCCATGAGGCACTCCACTGCCCACTCATTTCCACTGAGAAAATTGTCCATTTAATCCTACTCTGTCTTTTAGCCAGTTTGTAATCCACGAAAGGACATCGCCACCTATCCCATGACTTTTGACTTGTCCTAAAAGCCTCTCATGAGGAACTTTGTCAAACGCCTTCTGAAAATCCAAATATACTACATCTACCAGTTCGCCTTTATCTACATGTTTATTAACCTTCAAAAAAGTGAAGCAGATTTGTGAGGCAGGACTTGCCTTGGGTGAAGCCATGCTGACTTTGTTCCATTAAACCATGTCTTTCTATATGTTCTGTGATTTTGATATTTAGAACACTTTCCAATATTTTTCCTGGCTCTGAAGTCAGGCTAACTGGTCTGTAGTTTCATGGATCGCCCCTGGAGCCCTTTTAAAATATTGGGGTTACATTAGCCACCCACCAGTCCTCAGGTACAATGGATCATTTTAATGATAGGTTACAAATTTTTACTAATGGGTCTGAAATTTCATTTTTGAGTTCCTTCAGAACCCTGGGGTGTATACCATCTGGTCCGGAGGTGATTTACTACTCTTAAGTTTCTCAGTCAGGCCTACCACATCTTCTAGGTTCACCGTGATTTGGTTCAGTCCGTCTGAATCATTACCCATTAAAACCTTCTCCAATACGGGTATCTTCCCAACATCCTCTTCAGTAAACACCGAAGCAAAGAAATTGTTTAATCTTTCCGCAATGGCCTTATCTTCTCTAAATACCCCTTTAACCTCTCAATCATCTAACAGTCCAACTGACTCTCTCACAGGCTTTCTGCTTCGGATATATTTTAAAATGGTTTTACAACATGGTGTTGAAGTAGTCCCAACAACATCGGCGGAAGTTTCTGCATATTTGGGATTGTTACATGCAGACCCTACTTCATCGTTCTCAGAGCCTCATCCTCAACGATTAACTATCTTGGACCTCTCCCTTTTCTAAGGGTTTCTTTTCATTGATTATGACCTGTGGACATAGTGCGTGGTATAAGAATTGTGGACCCTGACCCGGGGAGGGGGGAGGTGATTTGCGGTTGGAGAATTAAGTTTTTATACCAAGAGTTAAAAGAACATGTTGTAACAATGAAGCTGCCTTGCCAGCTGGGGTGCACAAGTGTCCCTTCACCCGGCTTGGCTGACTGTTCAATTTTGATGTTCACAATAAAAACCGTTGAAACTAAAAAGTTTTTACTGTGAGTTTTTGCCTCTACCGCCAACTTCTTTTCAAATTCTCTCTTAGCCTGTCTTATCAATGACTTACATTTAACTTGCCAATGCTTATGCATTATCCTATTTTCTTCTGTTGGATCCTTCTTCCAATTTTTGAATGAAGATCATTTATTTATTTATTTATTTAAAAACTTTTCTATACCATCATTAAGTTAGGGACCATCATAACGGTTTACAATAAGGCACAAATAGTAATATTGGAAACTATAATTTCTCACAGGACAAGCAGGATGGTTGTCCTCACAAATGGGTGACATCGAGGATGGAGCCCACCACGGAAAACTTCTGTCAAAGTTTAAACAGAACTTTGACTGGCCCCTACTGGGCATGCCCAGTAAGGCACTGACCCTGCAGCCAGCAGGGGTCTCCCTTCAGTCTTCTTTTTTCCGCGCAGCAGTTGCCACTCGGTGAAAGGAGCTCTCTAACCACGTTCCTGACAGGAATTTGGAAATTAATTTCCTAAGAAAATTTGCCCCTCAGGGGTCTCCCTTCGACAAACTTTTTAGTCATCTTACGGAACCCGGTAAGTTTTTTGCCTTCTTCCATCAACTGCCGTCGATTTTGGCCCTCGAGGCCTGTGGGCACTTACCGATCCCCAGCCTAAATTTTGGCTTTCAGCCATGGCAACGGGGTTCCGTCGTTGTCCGGATTGTACCCGGACTATGTCCATCACAGACCCCCACAGGGTTTGTGTAATGTGTTTGGGTAGTGGGCATGATGTCCTGACTTGCACCAAATGTGCCTTAATGACACCCAAGGGTCGCAAAGCCAGGATGGAGAAGATGGGGCTCCTCTTCCATGCACCAACCCCAACGCCATCGATAGCATCGACGTCATCGGAACCGGCACCGTCGAAGTTGTACCATCATCGTCAACCCTCCGGTGACCGTCCGCCATCGATCGCTTCTCGGCCGTCGACTCCCGTCCCTTCCCCGGATGGGCGAGGGGATCGGAAAGAAAAGCACCGCCATCGACGGCATAAGTCTCGGCCTGTCGAGGATCCACAGCCATCGACCTCTGCTCAAGCCGAGCCACCGACAAAGAAGCCGCGAACAGACCGGATGCCCTCCACGTCTCGTTCGCCGGCATCGAGGAAACCCTCACCCTCTCGCGGTGTGGGGGCCGTGATCCCACCGGTTACGGTGGTCCCTCCGGCCCTGCCTCAGCCTCCCTCTCCCGTCGAGCCGGGTATGGTTACCCCTGGTCTCCGGGCAGAACTGGACTGGTTGGTCCAGGAGGCCATCGAGAAAGCGATGAAGAAATTACAACCTCCATCGGCACCGTCTCCGGCACCAGTTCCAGTGCCGCCCCCGGCACCGACACCGGCACCGGCTTCGCCACCGAGGAGGGAACCGACCACCGAGCCGTTGATACAAGCGCTAGCACCGCTACTGAGCCGCATGGAGGCACTCGTGACGGCCCTTCCATCGGTGATTCCAGTGCCATCGACAACACCACCGTCTCCGACTGGTTTCTCATCGGCAGGAGAAACACCGTTTCGAATTCCCCCTTCCGGGGTAGTTCCATCGGTACCTTCTGGTATATCTCCACCGATTTATCCTTCGGCTCCATCGATTCCGCGCCAGGCACCGATTCCATCGGCAGCACCGAAGCCATCGATGCCATTTCTGGTTCCACCTACTGCACCGATTCCACCTCGGTTTCCATCGATGCCTTCAGAGCCTCAGCCAGGTCCATCAGGGCTACAAGCCACACATGATCCCTACGATACCTGGGGTGATGATGATGATACCTCTTCTGACACAGATCTGCCTTCGCCACCATCTCCTACAGAGAGTAGAAAAAGATCTCCTCCTGAGGATCTATCTTTCATTAATTTTGTGAAAGAGATGTCAGAAGTTGTACCTTTTCAACTACAATCTGAAGCTGATGATAGACACCAGATGATGGAACTACTTCAATTTCTGGATGCTCCAAAAATCATCGCTTCCATCCCTATACACCAGGTGTTTTTGGATCTGCTCAAGAAAAACTGGGAATCTCCTTCATCGGTGTCACCAGTTAACAAGAAAGCTGACTCCACATACCTTGTCCAGTCAGCACCAGGTTTCCAAAAGCCTCAACTGGATCATCGCTCTGTTGTGGTTGAGTCCGCGCAGAAGAAGGCCAAGCGTCTTAAGCCGCACTCTTCTACCCCACCTACCAGGGACAACAAGTTCCTGGATAGTGTAGGTCGGAAAGTGTATCATGGAGCTACGTTGATTTCACGCATAGCTTCATATCAACTTTACATGACTCAATACAACAGAGCCATCTTTAAGCAAATGCAAGACTATGCTGACACGTTGCCGGACCAATACCAACCACAGCTTCAAGCCCTTCTTCACAAGGGATTTGAGGCAGGGAAGCACGAGATTAGGACTGCCTATGACATATTCGATGCTTCCACGAAGGTTTCAGCCACAGCCATCTCAGCCAGACGTTGGGCTTGGTTAAAGTCATCCAACCTTCGCCCAGAAGTCCAAGATCGTCTTGCTGATTTGCCCTGCTTAGGCGACAATTTGTTTGGAGAGCAAATTCAACAGATTGTGGCGGAGTTAAAAGACCACCATGAGACGTTGAAACAACTCTCATCTGTCCCACCTGAGGTGACCTCCAAGCAACCGCAAAAGAAGGACTCTAAGAAGTCATTCTTTCGACCACGTCGCTACTACCCTCCGTCAACTAGGGCTCGTCCTGCACGGTCCTCTAACAGGCCTCAGCCCCGTCAGCCGAGAAAGCAAAGACCTACTGTAGCCCCACCTCCTGGGCCTACGGCGGGCCTTTGACTTCCCTGTATTGAGCACATGCCATCTCCCTCTTCCACACATCCCTGTGGGGGGTCGACTGTTCCACTTCTTACACCGTTCGAAACAGATCACCTCAGATCAGTGGGTGCTAGCAATTATCGCACAGGGTTACCACCTCAACTTCATAACACTTCCGCCAGACTCCCCGCCCCTTCAGGCATGGAGTCTAACCAGCCATTTCACTCAATTACATCAAGAAGTATCCCTTCTTCTACAATCAAATGCTATAGAACCCGTCCCTCCTTGTCAACAAGGGAAGGGATTCTATTCCAGATACTTCCTAATACCAAAGAAATCAGGGGGGCTACGTCCAATTCTGGACCTTCGGGCCCTCAACAAGTATCTGCAAAAAGAAAAGTTCAAGATGGTAACCCTGGGCGCCTTGCTCCCTCTGTTGCAAAAGGGGGATTGGCTGTGCTCTCTCGACCTCAAGGACGCTTATACCCACATTGCGATCACACAATCCCATCGCAAATATCTGCGGTTTCTTGTAGGCCACAACCATTATCAATACCGTGTCCTACCTTTCGGTCTGGCTTCTGCCCCACGAGTCTTTACCAAATGTCTCGTAGTGGTAGCAGCATTCCTAAGGAAGGAAGGTGTCCACGTCTACCCCTACCTGGACGATTGGCTAATCAGGGCCTCCTCCCAACACATAGCTCAGTCCTCCCTAAAATTGACAATTCAAACACTCCTTTCCTTAGGGTTTCTTGTCAATTACGAGAAATCTTGCTTAGTCCCGTCTCAAACCTTATCCTTCATTGGCGCAGACTTGGACACCTTGCAGGCAAAGGCTTACCTTCCTCTTCAGAGGGTCCACACCCTAATATCCCTGGCTCGCCAGCTCCAGTCTCAAAACACTGCCACGGCTCGCCAGTTCCTCATTCTCCTAGGACACATGGCATCCTCGGTTCAAGTCACTCCCATGACCCGACTAGCCATGAGAGTAACACAATGGACTCTACGACACCAATGGATTCAAGCTTTTCAGCCTCTGTCCTCCATAGTCACAGTCACACAGGCCCTGCGCCTATCCTTAACCTGGTGGACAACTCAGGTCAACCTCCTTCAGGGCTTACCTTTTCTTCCACCGGATCCGCAAGTAATCCTAACCACCGACGCTTCTCACATCGGTTGGGGAGCCCATGTGGACGAATTACAAACCCAAGGGTTATGGTCCAAAGAGGAAGCCGAACACCAGATAAATTTCCTGGAACTTCGCGCAATCCGCTATGCACTCCGAACTTTCAAAGATCATCTATTCCATCAGATAATCTTAATCCAGACGGACAACCAAGTGGCCATGTGGTACATAAACAAGCAGGGAGGCACAGGCTCCTTCCTTCTGTGTCAGGAAGCTGCGCAGATCTGGGCGGAAGCCCTCTCCCACTCTATGTACCTCAGGGCCACTTACCTGCCGGGAGTAGACAATGTATTGGCAGACCAGCTGAGCCGTGTCTTCAAGCCACACGAGTGGTCACTCGATCCTCTGGTAGTGACCTCTCTGTTTCACAAGTGGGGTTTTCCCCGCATAGACCTCTTTGCGTCCCCTCAGAACCACAAAGTGGACGATTACTGCTCTCTCATTCGGAGCCAACACTTTCAGCCGAGAGATGCCTTCTCCCTCAAGTGGACGACAGGTCTGCTTTATGCATTCCCTCCACTTCCTCTTCTGTCAAGGACTCTCGTGAAGCTACGCCAAGACGGAGGAACCATGATCCTGATAGCACCCCACTGGCCACGCCAAGTGTGGTTTCCCATACTCCAGGATCTCTCCATCCGCAGGCACATCCCTCTGGGAACGGATCCGCATCTGCTCACTCAAAACGACGGATGCCTCCTCCATCCCAACCTCCAAGCCTGGTCCCTGACGGCATGGATGTTGAAAGGTTAGTCCTTCAGCCTTTTAACCTTTCGGATTCGGTTTCTCGTGTCCTGATAGCTTCACGAAAGCCCTCTACCAGAAGATCCTATTCATATAAATGGAAAAGGTACACATCATGGTGCACTTCTCAGTCCCTTGATCCCCTTTCCTGTCCAATCTCTAAGTTCTTGGACTATTTATGGCACCTATCAGAATCCGGTCTAAAGACCTCTTCCATTAGGATGCATGTCAGTGCGGTAGCCGCCTTCCATAAAGGTGTACAGGGTGTCCCTATTTCAGTACAACCCCTGGTAACACGTTTTCTTAAAGGCTTGCTCCATCTGAAGCCACCCTTACGTCCTCCGGCCCCATCTTGGGACCTTAACCTGGTTCTTGGTCGTCTAATGAAACCTCCTTTCGAACCTCTGCACTCCTGTGAATTAAAGTATCTCACATGGAAAGTGTTATTCCTTTTGGCTATCACTTCAGCTCGCAGGGTTAGTGAATTGCAGGCCCTAGTTACCTATCCGCCTTACACTAAGCTCCTGCAGGACCGGGCGGTACTCCGCACTCACCCTAAATTTTTACCTAAGGTAGTTTCTGAGTTTCATATTAATCAATCCATCATACTACCTATCTTTTTTCCCAGGCCCCACTCCAACTCTGGGGAACAGACTCTGCATACCCTAGACTGCAAACGAGCTCTAGCTTTTTACCTAGACCGTACAGTTTCCCATAGGAAGAGCACTCAATTATTTGTCTCTTTCCATCCTAACAAGTTAGGACATCCTGTGGGTAAGCAGGCTCTTTCCTCCTGGTTGGCGGACTGCATTTCTTTTTGCTATCAGCAAGCTGGCATTCCTTTTCAAGACCGTGTGAAAGCACACTCTGTGAGGGCCATGGCGACGTCAGTGGCACACCTTCGATCGGTGCCGCTTCCTGACATCTGCAAAGCTGCAACCTGGAGTTCTCTCCATACCTTTGCAGCCCACTATTGTTTGGACAAAGCTGGAAGACAGGACTCCATCTTCGGCCAATCTGTCTTGCGTAACCTTTTTCCAACGTGATGTACCAACACCCTTCCACCTTCCCGGTAGAGTGCGGATGCCCTTTACCAAATACCACCCCAGTTGTTGTGCCTGTTGCACGTCATTGGGTGCATTTGGTGCAAGTCAGGACATCCTCAGCTCGGTACTCACCCATTTGTGAGGACAACCATCCTGCTTGTCCTGTGAGAAAGCAAATGTTGCTTACCTGATGTAACAGGTGTTCTCACAGGACAGCAGGATGTTAGTCCTCACGAAACCCGCCCGCCACCCCGCGGTGTTGGGTTTGTTTTGTTTTTACTTTTTAGGCACTGCCTGTAGCTTTGAAAATCAGACTGAAGGGAGACCCCTGCTGGCTGCAGGGTCAGTGCCTTGCTGGGCATGCCCAGTAGGGGCCAGTCAAAGTTCTGTTTAAACTTTGACAGAAGTTTTCCGTGGTGGGCTCCATCCTCGATGTCACCCATTTGTGAGGACTAACATCCTGCTGTCCTGTGAGAACACCTGTTACATCAGGTAAGCAACATTTGTTAAAATCTATCATTAAACAGGTGCCACGATTTTACGGTAACATAGCTCGTTTATAATTACTCATAATTGGAAGTGTTGTATCATAATATATCATGTCCATTGTTTATTATAACAGATTTTAAAATTCTAAAATCAAGAGCAAACATGTTTAAAATAAAAATAGAATACATATACCCGTGTAGATTAGGGTAGCGTGCTTGAGTGTTCTGCAGATCACTTTTCTTATTCTCTGTGTTCTACTCTCCTTTCTCTTTGTTGTATGCCTGTTTAAATAACCATGTTTTTAACTGTTTTCTGAAGGTTTTGATGTCTCTTTGCAAGTGGATCTCGACGGGCATGGAGTTCCATAGCATAGGGCCTGCTAAGGAGAGCACTCTTTCCCTTACTTGGGTTAGTTTGGCTGTTTTGATTGAGGGGATGGACAGTAAAGCTTTATTAGCTGATCTCAGGTTTCACCTCACCTTTTAACTATGCCGGTAATCATTTTGCCTTCCTTCCACCTTTCTTAATGTGTGGAATACATCTGGACTGTGCTTCTAGGATGGTATTTTTTAATAATGACCACACCTCTTGCACACTTTTTACCTTTTGAAACTGCTCCTTTCAGTTTTTTTCTAACTTTTTTTCATTTTATCAAAGTTTCCCTTTTGAAAGTTTAGCACAAGAGCCATCGATTTGCTTACTTGACCCCTTCCAGTCATTAATTCAAATTTGATCATAATATGATCACTATTGCCAAGCGGCCCTTCCAACGTTACCTCTCTCACCAAATCCTGTGCTCCATTGAGAATTATATCTGAAATTGCTCCCTCTCCCATCAGTTCCTGAACCAATTGCTCCATAAAACTGTCATTTATTCCATCCAGGAAATTTATCTCTCTAGCATGTCCTGATGATACATTTACCCAGTCAATATTGGGGTAATTGAAATCTCCCATTATTACCGCACTACCAATTTGGTTAGCTTCCCTAATTTCTCTTAGCATTTCACTGTCCATCCCACCATCTTGACCAGGTGGACGGTAGTATACTCCTATCACTATAGTCTTCCCCAACACATAAGGGATTTCTACCCATAAAGATTTGATTGCGCATTTAGTCTCATGCAGGATGTTTATCCTGTTGGACTTATGCCATCCCGGACATAAAGCGCTACACTGCCTCCCGGATGCACCTCTCTGTCATTGCGATATAATTTGTACCCCAGTATAGCACTGTCCCATTGGTTATCCTCCTTCCACCATGTCTCTGAGATGCAATTAAGTCTATGTCATCATTCACTACTATACATTCTAATACTCCCATCTTATTTCTTAGACTTCTGGCATTAGCATACAAACATTTGAAAGTTTGTTTTCTGTTTGTATTTTCTTTCTGCTTTTTAATTGATAGGGATAAGTTAGAATTTAGAATTTTTTAGCTCAGGTGAGTTTTTAGTTACAGGCACTTGGACTACTTTTCTTATTATTGGAACCTCACTGTCGTGATGCCCTAATTCTAATGCGTCATTAGTATCCTTTGAAGATACCTCCCTCCGAACCAGGCGCTGCTGAGCGACTGTCTGCTTTCCCCTTTGTTCTAGTTTAAAAGCTGCTCTATCTCCTTTTTAAAGGTTAGCGCCAGCAGGCTGGTTCCACCCTGGTTAAGGTAGAGCCCATCCCTTCGGAAGAGCACCCCCTTCCCCAAAAGGTTCCACAGTTCCTTACAAAACTGAATTCCTCTTCCTTGCACCATCGTCTCTTCCATGTATTGAGACTCCGGAGCTCTGCCTGCCTCTGGGGACCTGCGCATGGAACAGGGAGCATTTCAGAGAATGCTACCCTGGAGGTTCTGGATTTAAGCTACCTAAGAGGCTACATTTGGCTTCCAAAACCTCCCGCCCACATTTTTCTATGTCGTTGGTGCCCACATGTACATTGACAGCCGGCTCCTCCCCAGCACTGTCTAAAATCCTATCTAGGTGACACGTGAGGTCCACCACCTTTGCACCAGGTAGGCATGTTACCAGTTGATCCTCACACCCACCAGTCACCCAGCTGTCTATATTCCAAATAATCAAATCACCAACTATGACGGCCGACCTAACCCTTCCCTCCTGGGCAGTAGGCCTTGGAGGCACATACTTGGTGCGAAAGGACAATGCACCACCTGGAGAGCAGATCCTTGCTACAGGATTCTTTCCTGCTGCACCAGGTTGATTCTCGCCGATCATGAGACCTTCTTCCTCCAAGGCAACACCAGAGCTGCCAGTCTGAAGTTGGGACTTGGCTACTATGTCCCTGAAAGTCTCATCTATATACCTCTCTGTTTGTCTCAGCTCCTCCAGGTCTGCCACTCTAGCCTCCAGAGATTGGACTCGTTCTCTGAGAGACAGGCGCTCTTTGCATCGCATGCACATGTACAATTTCTCACTGGCGGGTAAAAAAAAATCATACATGTGACACTCGATACAAAAGACTGGGAAGCCCCCCTCTTGCTGCTGTACTGCTGCCTTCATCTCAAATTTGTTCAGTTCCTAGTTAAGTTTTAGGTTGCTATGGGAGTAGGAATGTGTCTAATTAATGTCCTTTAAGTGTATTAGTGAATTCAATATATGTCAAACTCTCTCACAGGCCGATACAGTACAGTGCGCTCCGATGGAGCACACTGTTAGCCTGCTCTTGGATGCGCGTTTTCCCTTACCCCTTATTCAGTAAGGGGAGGAAAACGCGCGTCCAACCCGCAGCACCTGATATCACCCTCAACATGCAAATGCATGTTGATGGCCCTATTAGGTATGCGCGCGGGATACAGAAAGTAAAATGTGCAGCCAAGCCGCACATTTTACTTTTCTTCTGGCGCCAGGAAAGTGCACAGAAAAGCAGTAAAAACTGGTTTTCTGTGCACCCTCCGACTTAATATCATAGCGATATTAAGTCGGAGGTCCCGAAAAGTAAAAAAAAAAAAAAAATTTGAATTCGGCCTGCAGCTGTCGGGCCGAAAACTGGACGATCAATTTTGCCGGCGTCCGGTTTCCGAGCCCGTGGCTGTCAGCGGGCTCGAGAACAGACGCCGGCAAAATTGAGCATCGGCTTTCAAACCTGCTGACAGCCGCTGCTCCTGTCAAAAAGGAGGCGCTAGGGACGCGCTAGTGTCCCTAGCGCCTCCTTTTCCCCGTTTTTACCGCGTCACCCAATTTACATACAGAACCGCGCGCACCGGCAAGTGGCCGGTGCGCGTGCCGGGAGAGTGGGCGTTCATCCGCTCTCCTGTGGACTTTACTGTATCGGCTCGTTAGTAAGGCTGGCTTTTTTTGTGTGTGAAAGTGGCACCTGCCTATAAATTAAAGGATGAGCTAGGGGTGGGAGGGTTGGGAAGTACAAACATCTAACTTGTACTTGTCAGCCAGAGTGACTCACTGCTCTCTTGATTAACAAATGTTGGTACCTAATTAAACCAAATCACACTACCTTAACACCTTTCTAAGGTGAGTAACCGAACTGAACTTTTCAACCTTTTTACCTAGGTATACTCTGCTCCTAGCTTATTTCTAGTTTCTGGCTACCTTTTTTTTTGTTTGTTTTTTAAATATTCAAACACTGTAACTTCTGCTTATTAGCTGCCTTACTGACTATTAAAAGCACAAACACACTAAATAATATTCCCCAATAGTTAACTTGGCCCCGATACTTTTAAAAAAGAAAATTTCCCAAGCAAAAACTTACTGATTCCTTTCAGCCACCAGCAAGGTGATCCTCCCATCTCAGTGCTTCCACTGGATTGTCAAGAAGAAGAAACACTTAAATTCGGCACCTTAGACCATTCGGCCATTATGACAACTTTTAGTAAAGCTTCGTTCAGATACTTTTGGGGATTTTTTTGCACCTGAGCAGCTACAATCCTTTCTCCGTGCTAGGTAGGTGATTATTTCTTCTCCAGCCCTGATTGATTCCTAGTGTTATATGAAGTCCAGAATTAATGAATGTAGGGGTCTTGTACTTGTCATTGATCTTTCCTTTATTTGTTTACTTATTATTCCTTGGTATCTTTACTTCCCCCTCTGTATAATTTCATGGTTTCTTTTTAAATTGGGGATAATAATGAGAATAAGCTACCCGTATATATTATTCAGATATATATTTTGTTGTTATTAATTTCAGTTTTTTATTATTCTCATCTTACAATAACAAAGTTTTGTATTGCTTTGTTATTTGAAAATCGTATAAATAAAAAGTAAAAAAATAAAAAATGACCAGGGTCAAGCATTTGCTAATTAAAAATGAATTGTTGCTCCTGGCATGGAAATTGAGGGAGATGTTACCACCTCTAGCTGGATCTGAACGCTGAATTACAAAAAACATTTCTTCCGGTGTGTGGTTGTATTCCAGCCAATGCTCAATTAGAGGAGACTGCAATTTTTTAGTACATAAACAACTTTTATGTTGTATAACACACATCTTGATAGCCAATTTTGTGTGCCTGATATATAATTTAAGACACAGTGAGCTCTAAATTCAATTCTGATATTAAGAAAAAGATGATGATAGAGAAAGCACTATCCTTAGCGGGTCCAATATTATGGAATACAATGCCACTCAAAATAAGAATGTTGAAAGATTTAAAACTTAAAAAAAAAAAGCTTGAAAACTTGGCTTGTCAAAAAAGCTTTTCACAGTGAGGTCAATGAGTAAGAACACCTACTCATAGCTGAAAGTCACCTAAGAGCGTAATTGCTTTCTTTACTATTTTTATCATAATTAAGTATTAATTTGAGAAACAGTATAAAACGTATATGATTATCCAATGAATCATATAAATGGAAGTTCCAATCCACTTTCCATATAGAATAGATTTTTGAAACATGTAACCGAAAATTGATTGGCACCCCCTAGATAAATGTACAAACCAAACTTTATATACATGCCTAATTGTAAACTGTTGTGATGGTGTATTACTAAACGACGGTATAGAAAAGTTTTAAAATAAATAAAAATCACGGATCTGGAGCACATTGTCACACACCACACATTGCCCGCAGGTATATTGTCCCACAGAATCTCCATCTGCATTTATTTGTCTGGAAATAGCAAACAATTTGTCCTGCAGATTGTGACCGTGTGTGCGGGCAAATAGTAGTTTTGATTGAAAAACACTGTGAAGGTGCAGAATATGCCAGTGTGATAAAATGATATTTTGTATTTGATTTATCTATTGGAAAAAGCAAATCCCAGTTTGCATACAAGCCCCTCTTGTAGGCATGTTTAACCACTCTGGATGGATAGCCATGTTCAAGAAACTTTGTCCACATCTCCCAAGATTGTTTCTTATATTCTTGTCTGGTTTCGCAGAGACATCACAATCTTAAAATTTGTTCCATAGGTTATGTTATTACGTAGGTTCTTAGGGTGGAAATTATCATAGTTGATCAACATATGTGTCTATTTTTGTATAGATCATGATTGTAAGCTGGTTACCACTTTTAAGCACCAAAGATCCAGAAACAAAATCTATTGTATTTGATGTTGGATTGTAAAATGCAAATTTGTATTCTGAGCATTCAGAAAATCCATCTAAGAATGTCAGTGATCCCTTCCAAATGAAAAAAATGTCATCTATGAACCAGGTCCATAGCAAAATGTTAGACCAAAATTGTGAGGAATAGATATATTGCTCTTCAAAATGAGTGACATACATACATGCTAATGATGGGGGTCATGGTAGCTCCTATGGCTGTCCCTTTAATTTGTTTATAACATTGTCAGATTAAAAAAATTTTTTTTCAATGCTATGGCAGCTAGGTTGACCAAAAAATTGCTAAACCCCTCTGAAAAATCTTGCAAAATCAAAGTGTCATAAATTTTACATAATGATTGATCCTGTGGCTATTCGTGTATAATGATGTATCATCACTTGTGGCCATATGTCATAGTTCTGTTCCAGTATCATGTGTTTGCAAAATCTGATTAAAGTGGAAGGAGTCCCATACATAAGAACGGCTTAGAGGGACTATTGATCGTAAGAACGTATCTGCATACTGTGAAAGAGGCTCCAGCAGTGACCCAATTCCGGACACTATTGGTTGGCCCAGTGGAGATACCAAAGATTTATGGATTTTAGGAACAAAATAGAATACTGGAGTTCATGGATATCATTCCAAAAGAAAGTTATATTCTCTCGGAGTTATGTATTTTCTAGTAAGACCATCATGTAATACCTGGTGAATCCAAATCTGTAACTCTTCCATGGGATCTCTTATCAAGTGGACTATAGAAATCTGTATCTGACAATTATCGCAGTGCCTCTGCTTTATAGGCTACAGAGTTCAAGATCACTATACCCCAGCCTTTATCTTCAAGGCGGATGGTGATGGAGTCCATTTTGAGGGAATTGCACATATGTCTTTCACTGTATGTGAGATTATAAAGAGGCGTTAGCGGGATCATTTCTAATTGGTTGATGTCTCTCAGGACCAAGTTTTCAAAAGTGACTATAGCAGGGTCGGGAATCCCAGAGGCATCCATTTTGGTATAAATGAGCAAAAGTAGTTCAACTTTATAAATCAAGAAAAGGATATAAAAAAATATCCAAAGATTTGAAAATGTCAATCAGTACTGTTCAAACTCTAATCAAGAAGCCCATCATTAAATGGCAGGGAACCTACAGGGAAGATTATAAACCTAGGCTTCCCTCCACCACTGCCCCTTCCCCAACAGCACACATTTTATCCTATCCCTTCTCTCCCCTTGCCACTCTCCAACCCTTGCCTTCCTACCTTCTTCCCTTTCCCCTTCCCCTTCTGTCCTCTGCACCTTCTTTATCACCCCTACTCTGCTCACTGACAGCCTCTCCATTCTGTGCCTCTGGTGTTGCTGTCATTTCAGGTGATGGGGCCTGAACTCCCTACTGGCCATGCTACTCAGTTTCTGATTGGTGGGACCTGGATTTCCTGCCAACCATGCTACTCAGGTACATCGGAATAGTTGAGGAGCAACACCATCACTCAGCTACCCCAGTGCAGCTGAATCCTGTATGGGTGTATTACACGTAATATTGTACGCACCCCAGCAGCAACAATGACAAAATTCATGTGAACAGATTGTTTTAAAGATATAATGGGATATTTGAGGTATGACATTTTATAATCTAATGGGATGTGTTCCTGCTCACTTTGGTCACCAACCCTGATGGACACCTCGCCTCTCTTTTCCCTTTTTGCTCATCCCCATCCTCTTTCACCCTTCCTTCCCCTCCCTTCCCTTCCCTTCACTCACCCTCCTCCCTTGTCTACCCTTCCGTTTTACTCACCTTTCTCCTCTCCCAGTCTTGTTTCTCATGTCCTGTCCTCCCACTCACATCTACTCTTTCACTCCCTCACCTCCTATCCCATGCCTCTCACTCATCCCCTCCCCTCCCACTCTCATTCTCCCATTTCTTCACTCACCCCTGCCTTACCTCATCTTTCCTTCCTACTCGTCACACATTTTCCCTTCGCCTTTCATCTTATTTCATCACCCCTTGCCTTGTATCCTACCCCTCTCAATCATCCCTTTCCTTTCCCTCACCTCATCCCCTCTTTTCCCCCTTTCACCTTCTTCTTCTCTCACTCCTTACATTCACTCCATCCCCCTTTTCTTTCTCTCATGCCTTTCACTCAACCCACCCTTGCCTTCTCCTTCACCCCACTCCTATGCTTTTCCTTCTGTCTCGCATTATTTTACCTTCCCTCTCACTCTCCACTTCCCGCCTCAGATATTACCGGTGCTCCTCATTCTGCTCAGCCACTATGCTGATCCTGCAACCCCTTGTCTCACTGGGTAATGCCATCTCTCATATGGAAAACAAGAGGTGCTGCGGACATGGCCCTGCATTGCTTCACAGGCACCTGAATAGTACATTGATGGGAAGCAGGGAGAGAGGCGAGGCTGAATTGAGCTATGCTGCTGCTGGCTTTTCAGAGGGAGAGACCTGAATCCAGTCATCTCCAAGCTCCCCATCTCCGCTGACTCTAAGAATCATTCGTGACTGTTTAGGCTTCTGTGTTACATAGCTGCTGTATGAGCAAAAATGACACTGTGCTCACTCGGCTTCTAACGTTTTTATAATATAGAGATTAATTTATTTTATTTAACATGTTTATATTCTGCTATCTTTAACTACTGTTGTTCTGAGCAGTTCACAAGTTAAAACATAAATCATCTTACAAGCATTTTAAATATATAAAGCATCTCATTTCACAAAACAAGTCACAAGAACAACAATTATTTTAACCTTTGAGGGTCAGTTTTCAGCAGGCTGCCTTGTTGCACTTTTAACATGCTCACTTTGTAGATAACTTTCAAGAATTATGAATACTACCCTCCACATGCGTAAAAACTGACAAATAACCATGCAGTACCCTTATCTCTAGCTTCTAAATTTAGTTTCTAAGTCTCAGTGTTTAATATGTGTGAAATGTTGTATTTAGTTTTGTTGAAGGGCATGGGAAATATAAAATGGGAGTGTGCGTGTGTGGGGGCTGTTACTCAGAATATTCTGCCTCCATTCTCCCACATTCTCTCCTCCAAGTCAGCAATGCAGGCTTGGGCTGTCTGAAAGTGTGAAGCACTTAATATATTGCTTTTCCATAAAAATGAATACCAAATAGCACCATTTTGACAGTGATGGGCAAAGTTGGCAGGAAGTAAATATGTCTCTTCTTACTGGCAAGGAGGACATGGGGAACACTGGATAGGGAGGTGTTGGGGGAGAGGTGAAGGGAATTGGGAAGGGAGTTCTGGGAAAGCAAGTACCTAAGAGGTTAGCATGCTGATCCTATTGTTGTGAGGTTGGTGCGCTAGCCTTTTCCATTACTCCCCCTTTAGCAGTCACCCTACGCCCATGGTTTCCTTCTATTGTTGGGAATACTTGCTAACAGAAATAAAGAGCTCATAGGATTAACCGTAGCTTTATCATGACAACAAAAGATGTTAGTGTTTTTTTTTTCTCATTATATTTGAATTCACTACATTGTTTGAGAGCATTGGGAAAGGAGATTTGATCTCTGTGCTGGATAACCTTATGAAACAAGAAAAGGAGAAAGGAGAAAACCAATAAGATGAGAAATCGAGCTGAGAAAAAGGCAAGAGTCACCCATTGCTTGTAATGCTGCAAAGGTCAAAATAACAAATGAGACTCATAGGAATGGAACAGAGTTGCCATATATTTACAGGACTTTTTTCTCATTTGTGAGGATGTTTTAAATTACCAGTAATTTGGATTTGTATTTTGCACTCTGCAGAAAGCCGCAAAGTAAGATGCAAATAACAATTGACAAAATACTAACAGGCAGGATTCTTCATACTTTACAAATGTGGTCTTCACTAATTTTTAAGTGGGACCACTGAATCAAGAGGGGTCAGAGGAAGGACAAGTATTTTCCTGCACAGGGCTATGGGCCAACAACACTACTGCCTGACATGTGCCAGTGACATTGTCCCTATCATGCTCTTTTTCTTTCAACCCTGTTTCCAGTCGCTTTCAAATCACCCCCACCCCCATCCCCAACAATCTCAGTCTCAATTCTGCTAACAGCCTCCCTCTCTCTCAGCCCTCTCAATACACAGCAGTCACAGCCTCAACCCCCCCTCCCTGAATACACTGCGGTCAAAGCCTCTCCCTCTACCCATTCACAGCACCAGCAGCCTCCCATCCCCTTCCCTACCAGTGGATTGGGAACAGGCTGACATCACAAAGCCTCCGCTGCTCCTCGCTCAGGGGCCGATGCAATAAAGGCGCGTAGAAAGCGGGAGCTGAACTGTCAGCGCCCGCTCTCTTAAGGCGCGCATGGTGCTCCAAAGGGGGGGGGGGCGCCATACAATATTTAAATTAGGGGGTCGTGTTAGCAAGGATCCTTGCTGACGGGAACCCAGACGGTTTTCGTGAACACCGTACGGCAGTCAGGGAAACCGCCGATAAACCTGGCGTTGGTCACGCAGCATTGTAGCAATACATAAAAGGAATAGGCAGAGAATGGGGGGAAAAGAGAGGGTTTTGTTTTTTTGAATGAGGCACATCTGGCCCCCGAGAGTGCACAGAACCAGACCTTATCTGAGAGCTCAGGTACCTCTTCAGGAACTCCTCGCACACCGCCTTCTTGCAGCACGGAAGCGGCTTGATCTGCTTTTCCTCTAAGCACACCCGGCAGGTCAAAACGATCAAGTGCCCATAGTCCCCCGAGTAAGGGCTCCCCACCAGGCTCGACTCGATCAAACTGGACGCGGAGAAGGGCCCCGGAGGCCGGGTCAATGCCGGGTTTATCGGCTTCGGTTTCCCTGACTGCCGTACGACGGTCACGAAAACCGATGCCGATTAAACCCGGCGTTCAACCTTTTTCACTTATGGCAGCTACAAAGACCCTGAAGTTAAGAGGAAGCCCCGGATAGCAGGAAATCGCCGTTGCAAGAGAAGACGGGGAGGGCAGGTGCTGCTGCTCTGGAAGGAGCGAGGTGGGAAGACATGACGATCAGGCCCATCACGAAAACCGTCGGGTTTATCAGCATCGGTTTTTCTTAGTGGCGGACAGCCACGAAAACAGATGCTGATAAACTCGGCGTCGGTTTTTGTGATAGGCCCGATCATCAATTTTTTTTTTTTTTTTTTTTTACTTTCTTCAAATTTTATTCTTTTTTCGATGCGCACGTCTATTAACGCCTGCTCCTGGCAGGCGTTAATAGATGACAGTTAAATGTGCGTCGGAGATGCACATTTTTCTTTTTGCATCCGGAGTGAATGCGTAATAGCCTCAATCACATGCATTTGCATGTGATTGAGGCTATTACGCATTCACTCCGCGTTAGATGCGCATTAAATAGGCGCTAATCCCCTTATTGCATTAGGGGATTGATTAGCGCCTATTTTGCCCACGTCTAACTGCTCGTTAACGGTGCGCTCGGCTCAGCGCACCATATAGCATCGGCCCCTCAGCTTGCACTTCATTTTCTTCTCTTACTCCAGCCTGTATTCCTTCTGCTCACTTCTAGACTCTAGGTGGTATCACTGGGGCACCACAAACCTTCCCTTGAACATTGATTTACAAGGTTCAGGCTTCCTTTTTTTGTTTACTATGTAACCATTTTTTCCTGAAATGACAATTCAATAAGTTTGGAGTAACTATGAAGCATGCACAGGTTATTCTGCCTTTGTTTAAGCTGAATTCCAAAACTCAAGTTAAAATTCCTAATTCGTGCTACCTTGTAACTAAATGCATGTGCATGAATGGCACGAGGTTTTATAAGTGGAATAGAAAAAAAGAGACTGCATGAGCGGCGCCTTTAAAAATGTTCTAAGCAGAGCAGGTGTCAAAGTCAGCAAGTTCATGCCAGAGATTGTATTTAACCCAGTACCGTGCTGTAATGGTGCTTTTACTTCACTTTTCTTGAACGAGCTGCTTGAACAGTAATACAGAAAGTAAAAACTACACTTGAAGTTGAGGCATTTGTTTTAGTTAAAAATAATTCAATAAATATCCTGTTCTTTCCCCGAAACAAAACTTGGACCTCTGTTCTTTCTTGTTCCTCTCCTGGAAAAAGTCCTCCTTAAGAGGCGGGGCCTCAGTGATATATTTGTTGAACAGTTCATTTGAGTGGGCTGTGGTCTAATGCTTTCTGTTCTTCTCCTTCATGATCTTTAGAAGGGCATTTAATTGAAAAAGGCTTGTATTTGCCTGCCTAGTACTCTTGTCTTGTTTTCTAGTCAAATCCTTTTGCAAGAAAATATTGCAAGTGAATGGAATTAGCAGTGACTCACGTTTGAAATATGTTTGGAAAGCCGGGTAAGAGTGTTTTTTACTTTTTTTTTTTTCCTTTTAGTTTGCTTTACAATCATTCTGATGAGGCAGTCAGGGACTCAGTTACGTTTTAACTTTTATAAGTAAAAATGTGTATCCAAATTTAGAATTATTGTGTTTTTGGAAACCAAAACCAAAATAGTACACCAGATTTTAAAGAAAATGAGTATATTTTAGAAGATTTTCTTCCTGACTTTTATTTTTGGTTTTTCAAGCTGTTAAAACTCCAGAGAGAGGTTAAAGGAAACCAAAAAAAAAAAATTGCTGTTAGTTCAATGTATTTTTAAGTAAGCCTGAATAAAAGCTGTTTTGTAAGATCTGATCTGAGTAGCATGTGTAGGTAGATGGGTAAATCTCAGATCATTTTTACCTCTTCTTTTCTTCTGTATTCTCCCTGCAAATATCTAAGGCCAGTGGCTACCTATAAACCTTCACCTCTACAGGCACCACAATTTAAACAATCCGGAATTCCATATGGATACCAGATAGAGCAGGGTTTCACAAATCTGTCCTGATCACCTCACAGCAATAAGGTTTTCAGGAAACTCACAATGAATATACCTCCCTGTTTAATTTGCTATATTTGTCTTTGGTCACTCTGTTATACTCCAAAAAAAACATATTTGTGCTGCTTTGTCAGTAGATTTAGTGGCTGATTTCATTTCCATGGGGTCCAGCAAAAATTGTCACTTTTAACAACCTTAATTGAACACAAAATACATTAAAAATGTGATTCTCATGGAGTACATAAAAACAGCAGTTTTTAAAGCGCTGGGAAAAGTACTTGTGCTGTCTTTCTGTGGCTGAAAAAAGGATCCTTTCTGTGGGGAGGGGGGGGGGGTGTCAGGGAAGTGACTCTATACTTATAAACATCTTTTTCTGTCATTTTTTATGGGCCTTACATTGGTGCATAAGATGCATTTGTATACACTGGAGATCTAGCATATTGGAATCCCTGAGATTCAGCTAATAATTTGTAGTCTTACAGCACCATCTTTCATTCCAGCAACATTCACACATGTATTAGTTACAACATTTCAGAAACATATATTCAGTCACCTTCAGAATTCATGCCCTTAAATTGATTTCTTTGCTTGCTTGCTAGATACCAACTCTAGACGTGAAAGGGGTAGAAGGCTACCAGTATTGTTTATTAGTCAGCCTTGACAAAGCCAAGTGCTAATCATAGTTAATCAAAAACCCTGTCTGTTAATATATGTCTAGTGATGCAGCATTATGTTAGATCAGGCCTTAACTTTCATATGGATTTGGCAATATGAGACCTAAGTATACAATGGGAACATTACAGGCCAAAGTGTTTGGTCTGAGTGTGTCCCAATAGTTTCAGCAGTTCTATCTTAAATTTTACATCTAAGGTTAGAAAGATGTATGTCTGTTTTTTGGCTTTCACTAAAATACACCATCTACTTCACCAAGTCTGAGCTGTAAGTTTTTGAGTAAACCAAACAGGAAGTGTTGCACAGTCTTCAACCACACTATAAATATTTAAGAATTTGCTCAGCAACATTACTTACTTAAAATAAATCTATACTTATTTAGCCCTATAGGGTAAAAAGTAAACTTTTAATCATCACATTTGTCTATTTAAGGAAAGATGCTAAGGAAAACGCTTGTTTAAAAAAAAAAAAAAAACATTCACCCAGTATCTGTTAATAATCATAACATTTAGGTTATGAGTGCACTCAGTGATTTTTTTTCTGCCAGAATGTACCTAGTAACTGCACTTTTTCCCCCCTCTACATTGGTCCCTGGGAAATGATAGGAAGGGAGAAACTTGATTAGGGAGCAGATTTTCTTTTTTCTTCTTCGATATGTCCCCTTCTGCCTCACCTTCTCTAGCTCTTTCCCTACAGGCTGCCTGGGAGGGAAAGGGCTGGAGCGGGAAGCAGAAGGCTGTTTCCCTGCTGAATGAGATTCTAGGCCCCGGCCAATAGACTGGGGCCATGAGCCCCGTGTTCCTCTGCCTCCTAATGTAGCCCCTCCTCCCAGGTGCTGTCTCTTGCATGGAGACAAGAAAGGAGAGGCTGGAGCAGACTCAATAGTAGGCCTGTAGCTCTGTGTTGCTGTGATTTAGAACAGATATTCCCTGTAAGTTGCCAGCAGGGAAGGGGACAACGAGGAGGAGGTGAGGTTAGAAGGGACTGAATGCTTAGGGAGATGGCAAAAGAGAGAGAGATGCACCAATTAGATGGGGAAGGAAAATAGAGAAGTATTGAGAAAAATGCAGGGAGTTAGAAAGGGGAAAGAAGAAGATAACCAATGTGTGTTGGGGGCAGGAATGAGAGAGAATTGCACCAGTGGTACCTCTTTCAGCCTCCTTTTCCCCCTTTATTGGTGCTTTTCCCATGTTGTGATGGCAGCAAAGGAGGTGCCAGCAGGTATGAGAGCTGTTTTCATACATCTCCTGGAGGCAGGAGGGGGAGGGTCACGGTATGAGTGACCTGCAGCCAGTTGTAAGGTGTAGGACTAGTGTTGGGCAATGGGACTCCCCATAGTGAGAGGCTTTGGGCTGCCATACCCGTTTCCCCCTAGCTGCTTCTGAGTACTGGCACATTTTTTTCTAGGAAAAAAAAAAGGATTGAATGTACTGTACTTCAAATTGTAAGACTTCAGAGCTGTTGGTTTGTGACCTGAGAATCACAGGAAGTACATAATTGGAAGCCTATAAAATAGAATTTCTGAGTGACATAGACAAGTGAGAGAACTCGGACTCCTAGATTTTTCTCATTTTGTGTCTATGGGAAGAGACCCCAAGTCAAGCCCATTGCTTAAGTGGCATGTCAGCATCTAATTATTATATTGCATCTTCTGTTAAAAAGAAATTATAAGAAACCCAACACAACTTAAAAACATCAACTATAAATATTAATCTTGATGGTTAACAGCATCAAGTGTTTTTTTTTTGTTTTGCCACACTGATAGAAAAATTAGATATTCATTGAAAGAATTCTATTCCAGTTCAATTCACTGGGCAAAAACAAACTGACAAAAAGCGTACTGAAATGCTGTCAAGGTGTTTGGGGCCTGATGCTCTTCATGTCTCTGGGGAGAATACACAGTCTTCATGAAAAAGCCCCATAAAATGTTTCATTGTATAATATAGTGATAAGGTAGAAAAGACATTTTTGGTGCAGATAATTAGCCTCAGATAACCTAAGGAGTATAAACATAAGAAAATAGTATGCCTTGAAATTTTTTCTTCCTGTTATAAAAGTGGTTGTGTAACTAGAGTCTTTCTATATTCTGAAACACTTTTGAAAACCTGAATTCCATAGTTGAACTAATTAATGTTAGACTAATGTGAGGTTTATGTCATACTCATAATCAATTGATTCCATGGATTATACGTGGTACTGTATGAAATTCTGTTCTGTATTCATACTTTGATACTGTTGTGCAATATGCAAGTATTGAACAGAGTTACCCATCATCTAATAGGGAGATGATTGCCTATAGTTTTTATTCTTACTGTGGGCCTAATGTAATAGAATGTGTGATAAATTTGTTTACTTTTTCTTTTATCACATAGCAAAAATTGAATTAATTCCTAATGCAGTAAACTAATGGTGTGCTGATGTATCAGGAGTTAAAAAAAAAAAAAATGCACAACCCAAAAAGCTTTGCCCTCATAAAATACAATTTATGCATGTAAAACTTGATTTATACACAAACTGCATTTTATGTACATAAATTCTAAGTATAGGACCCCTGCTTCATGAACTTTGGTTCAGTTCCATTACCAACAACTCTTCAGCTGTGACCAGGAATTAAATTTCCAGCGTTAAAACCATGACTTAAGCCTAAGCGTGACTCTGCATCGGGAAGTAATAGCTAATAATAAATTGAAAAAAAGGGTTACTGGAGCCAAGTTAAATAATGCTAAGGATAAAAATAATTGGGGGAGTTCCTTGGTGAACGGTAACCTTGGAGCAGGTCTCTCTTAAGAGAGGGTTATTGAGGATGTTGAAGTTGGGAGTGGTCTTTGTGATTGGATTGTACTATATTTTAATGATGTACATTGTGTTGGGCAGGTCTCTGGAGCTGATTCTGTGATATATACATCTATATATATCTATATATATATAGATATATATAGATATCTATACACATACACGGTGGCTTGCAAAAGTATTCAACTCTCTAAAAAGTCAGCAGATTTGTGTGGATTACAAATGACTTCACACAGATTGTTCCAGAATATATGTATGTTGCAAACCAGTATGCACACCTCAAATTAAATTCTGTGTTAATTTCATTTATTACATAAATTGCATATATATATAGTATGTAATAAATGAAATTAACACGGAATTTAATTGGAGGCAATCTGATTTGTGTGCGCATTTTTTTTTGTATACAAAACTACGTGCTGCATAAAGAGTAAAGTCTGTGCACACATTCACATATAAAACTCTATTCATAGCCCCAGTACACCTTGTTGCATCAAGGCCTATGCTTATAAAGTGCTGTGGGATCCTATGTGGATGAAAATTGATAAGGCCCAATTGTTATTAATTATGATCCCCCTTGAAAACTAGAATGCCTTAGTTGCTTACTGCTTTGCTCTATGCTATTGTATATCTGGTTAGACGTACATTTGTTGATGTGAGGTCCCTCAGTTCTGAAAGGTCAACCTATGTTCTGAGGATTTAGTAATTGCTGAAATGCACCCTTGGGAGGACATTGTAAAAGGCAAGGTAGTTCAAATTAGTTGATCTTCAGAAAATATAAATATTTGCTTTACATCTGTTTGAAAATAATGTACTGTACTTGGGGAAGCTTTACTAAAGCATTTGAGTCGGCATAGATTTTTATAGAATAGTATATTTAGCAACACAAGGCCAGTTCATTAACTCAGTACAAATTATTGAACTGAAATGTAGCGAGCAGGTTATTTCCTTTGTAAAAAAAATACTAGGGTCATAAATATAACCTTCAAACTAACTTCAACATTAGCCCACGCCTTATCTGTTTGTTCAGTACTGATAAACACACGGAAGTTATTTTGCTAATGTAGTGCAGCCTTCTAAAAGCAGTGTGCTTTTAACTAAAATAAGTTAAACCTGGAATATATATTTAATCACATTTTTAAAGTGGATTGTATACATTGTATATATGTGGATTGTATATATTTTGTATTTTATTATGATTGCTTTATTTGCTATTTATTATTAAGAATGTCATTTGTGATCCTCTTTGAATTAACATTTTTAGGATTTTGCGAACTATAAATGTGTAAATAGCAAATTAAAGCCTTGCTTATTGTCCAGACAGGTAGATGTACTTAATAAAGTGAGTAAAACTTTACACCCAGATTGATCTCCAGCAATGGTACTTTGAATATCGGGGTTTAATGCTAGATGGTGCACTAAATGAATGGCAGCAGAGCATTTTATTCACTACTTTTCACACAAGATCAGAAGTGGCTGGCATCACTTCTTTGCTGCTGCTGAGATAAAATGGATGCTTCTAGCTGCTGTATGAATCCCATGTGAAAGGCAGAGTAATAGATGGGTTTTTAAAGGGTCTTCAGTAGGTCACAGAATCCACCGATACGTAAACTCACTCAAGATTTTAAAAAGTTTTGTTTTTCATCATAACCAAATTGTCAGTCTAGTTCTTGGCCTACTTTTTATGCAGATATATATCATCATAATCATTGCACTTATCCTGTCAGTTTAAGGGTCTTTTGAGCCAAGTTTGGGAGATACTGATCCAATTTTTTCCATTTGCTCCAGGCAGTATCCACTAGACCTAAACAATCTCAGCCAGATGGTTGTCTAATATGCTGTTAAGTCTCTAGTGATAGAAAAACCACTAGAACCCTTGATAACTTGTTCTATGATTACAATTTTAAATTGAAAAATAATTACTGGATCTCTTTCATCAGAAAAATTATTTTCAGTTGACTGAATAAAGTCTATATTTTTTTCTTTGCTGTTCTCTTTAAGTAGAGCATAACATTTGAAACAGGGATGTTTCTCTGAGTGCAATGATATTTTAATCCTAATTAGGAAGGATATTGTGATTTACATCATGCCTTTACCTTGCTATATGACTTGACATTCAAGTGCAAGGTGATGCATATAGGGAAAAATAACCCATGTGGTAGTTACATAATGTTAGGTTCCATGTTAGGAGTTATCACCTAGGAAAAGGATCTAGGTGTCATAGTGGATAATTGAAATTGTCGGCTTAGTGTGCTGCAGCAGTCAAAAAAGCAAATAGAATGATAGGAATTATTAGGAAGGGAATGGTGAATAAACGGAAAAGGTGAAATTTATACTTACCAGATAATTTCCTTTCCTTTAGTCCTAGTAGACCAGTCCACATCTGCAGGATTTCTCTGCTTGCCAGTAGATGGAGGCAGAGAACTAAGAACATCAGAACATGCCATACTGGGTCAGACCAAGGGTTCATCAATCCCAGCATCCTGTTTCCAACAGTGGCCAATCCAGGCCATAAGAACTTGGCAAGTACCCAAAAACTAAGTCTATTCCATGCTACTGTTGCTAGTAATAACAATAGCTATTTTCTAAGTCAACTTAATTAATAGTAAGTAATGGACTTCTCCTCCAAGAACTTATCCAATCCTTTTTTAAACACAGCTACACTATCTGCACTAACCTCTGGCAACAAATTCCAGAGTTTAATTGTGCGTTGAGTGAAAAATAACTTTCTCCGATTAGTTTTAAATGTGCCACATGCTAACTTCAAGGAGTGCCCCCTACTCATTCTATTTTCTGAAAGAGTAAATAACTGCTTCACATTAACCCGTTCTAGTCCTCTCATGATTTTAAACACCTCTATCATATCCCCCCTCAGCCGTCTCTTCTCCAAGCTGAAAATTCCTAACCTCTTTAGTCTTTCCTCATAGGGAAGCTGTTCCATTCCCTTTATCATTTTGGTCGCCCTTCTCTGTACCTTCTCCAGCGCATCTATATCTTTTTTTGAGATGCGATGACCAGTTTTGTACACAGTATTCAAGGTGCGGTCTCACCATGGAGCATGGATACAGAGGCATTATGACATTTTCCGTTTTATTCACCATTCCCTTTCTAATAATTCCCAACATTGTTTCCTTTTTTGACTGCCGCAGCACACTGAATCGATGATTTCAATGTGTTATCCACTATGACGACTAGATCTCTTTCTTGGGTGGTAGCTCCTAATATGGAACCTAACATTGTGTAACTATAACATGGGTTATTTTTCCCTATATGCATCACCTTGCAGTTATCCACATTAAATTTCATCAGCCATTTGGATGCCCAATTTTCTAGTATCAGAAGGTCTTCCTGCAATTTATCACAATCTGCTTGTGATTTAACTACTCTGAACAATTTTGTATCATCTGCAAATTTGATTCTCACTTGTCGTATTTCTTTCCAGATCATTTATAAATATATTGAAAAGTAAGGGTCCCAATATAGATCCCTGAGGTACTCTACTGGCCACTCCCTTCCACTGACAAAATTGTCCATTTAATCCTACTTTGTTTCCTGTCTTTTAGCCAGTTTGTGATCTACGAAAGGACATCGCCACCTATCCCATGACTCTTTACTTTTCCTAGAAGCCTCTCATGAGGAACTTTGTCAAACGCCTTCTGAAAATCCAAATATACTACATCTACCGGTTCGCCTTGATCTACATGTTTATTAACTCCTTCAAAAAAGTGAAGCAGATTTGTGAGGCAAGACTTGCCTTGGGTGAAGCCATGCTGAGTTTGTTCCATTAAACCATGTCTTTCTAGATGTTCTGTGATTTTGATATTTAAAACACTTTCCACTATTTTTCCTGGCACTGAAGTCAGGCTAACTGGTCTGTAGTTTCCCGGATCACCCCTGGAGCCCTTTTTAAATATTGGGGTTACATTAGCCACCCTCCATTCTTCAGGTACAATGGATGATTTTAATGATAGGTTACAAATGTTTACTAATAGGACTGAAATTTCATTTTTGAGTTCCTTCAGAACTCTGGGGTGTATACCATCTGGTCTAGGTGATTTACTACTCTTCAGTTTGTCAATCAGGCCTACCACATCTAGGTTCACCTTGATTTGGTTCAGTCCATCTGAATCAGCACCCATGAAAACCTTCTCTGATACGGGTATCTCCCCAACATCCTCTTCAGTAAACACTGAAGCAAAAAAATCATTTAATCCTTCAGCGATGGCCTTATCTTCTCTAATTGCCCCTTTAACCCCTCTATCATCTAACGGTCCAACTGACTCCCTCACAGGCTTTCTGCTTCAGATATATTTTAAAAAAGATTTTACTGTGAGTTTTTGCCTCTACGGCCAACTTCTTTTCAAATTCTCTCTTAGCCTGTCTTATCAATGTCTTACATTTAACTTGCCAAGCTTTATACATTATCCTATTTTCTTCTGTTGGATCCTTCTTCCAATTTTTGAATGAAGATCTTTTGGCTAAAATAGCTTCTTTCTCCTCCCCTTTTATCCATGCCGGTGATCATTTTGCCTTCTTTCCACCTTTCCACTTTCTTTTTTTTTTTTTTTTGCTTATGTCACTGACACTATATATCCTGGCATAGCTTGGAAGTTCCTCAGTAGCCTCTTGGCTCAGGTCCTGCATTTCTCTCTTTTTTTTTTTAAACCCCCTTCCCCCTTTTTTTTCTAACCCCCTTCCCCCTTTTTTTTCTTTCGGGAGAGTACTTGGACTGGTTTGCTAGGACTAAAGGAAAGGAAATTTTCTGGTAAGTTTAAAGGTCACCAAAGTTTAAAGGTGAAATGTATACTTACATTTCACCTTTCTTTTCATCCTGCAGACCAGTCCATTTCTGTGGGATGAACCCGAGCAGTAACTAATTCGGGTGGGATGAGGCCTTAGAGGCCCCCAACTCTACTTTGCTAAACTTCAGATCCTCTTCTACCTGCAGGTCTAGCCTGTAATGGTTTGTGAATGTACCCCAGGAGGACCATGTGGCTGCCCTACAAATATCCTGAGGCATTGCAGCCCTACTCTCCACCCACGAGGTTACTTGATCTCTGGTAGAGTGGATGCATAAGGCCCTCCAGGCCTGCTTCCCCTGCACAATTTATGCTGCCACTATCGCTTCCCTAATCCAGCATGCAATTGAGGGTTTAGAAGCTGCCTGGCTCCTTCTCTGGCCTTCCAACAGAACAATCTGTCTGACCTCTTAAATTCATTGGTGACCTTTAAATAATGTAGCAGCATCCTCCAGACGTCTAGTGGGTGAAACTCTGACAGCACCTTAGGTAAGAAGGATGGGACAGGATGAATAACTACATTGTCCTTGTGAATCGACAGGTAGGGCTTCCTATAGGATAATGCCTGGATCATTGAGACCCTTCAGGCTGAGCATATTGCCGCTAGAAAGACTGCCTTTAAAATGAGGTCCTTTAATGTTGCTCCTGTAAGTGGTTCAACAGGTGCCTTAGATAAGGCCCTAAGGACCACATTAAGGTCCCACGTGGGTATTTCCTGGTGGTTCGGAGGCCGCACGCATTTTACTGTCCTCAAGAAATGTGCTATGTCAGATTGAGCCCCTAGAGAGCCCCCTTGCACTTGGCCCCTAAAACAAGCTAATGCTGCCAACTGCACTTTGAGAGCGTTTAGAGCTAACCCTTTCTCTAGGCCATCCTGCAGGAACTGCAAGATTTCCCTTGTTTTTGTTATTTCTGGGGAGACTTTTCTTCCCTTGCATCACTCCTCAAAAACCTTCCAGGCCCTACCATATGCCCGGAAGGTAAAGTGTCTCCTAGATCTTAACAAAGTGGCTATTACTGCTCTTGAATAGCCTTTTTTCTCTACCCTGTCCCTCTCAAGATCCAGGCTGTAAGATAACGATCTGACTGTCCCCATTTGACTGGACACTGCCTGAGCAAGTTCTCGGCTTTCACTAGCTTTAGAGGTGAATCCCTGCTCAGCCTTACTAGGTCCGCATACTACGACCTTCTGGGCCATTCTGGGACCACCAGCATGATCCAGCCCCCAAGATCTGCTTTCCTCAGTATTCTCGCTATTAAGGGCCATGGCGGAAATATGTACAGCGGCTGAACTAGGCAACTACTCCTTTTGAACCCTGCTCCTGATGCCTGCTGAAAACTTTTCTGCCTTCGCATTCCTTGGTGTTGCCATCAGGTTCCATTCTGGCCTTCCTCACCTCTCTACCACTCTTGAAAATCTTCCTCTACTAATTTCCATTCTCCATGGTCTAGTGCATGCCTGCTGAGGTAGTCTGCCTGTGTGTTCTTCTTCCCTGCTATGTAACTGGCTGTTAACCCCGCCAGGTTCTTTTCTGCCCAGCGCATTAGCTATTCCACTTCTTCCTCTAACTGCCAACTTTGCATCCCTGTGATGCTGTCAGAAAGGACTTACCACCTTTGCTCTGATGCTGGGGCTTAGGAATTTGAGTGCCAGACTTACTACTCACAGCTCCAACAGGTTCGCGCTCTGTAGTTGGTGCATATGAGCCTTTGCCCATGGGACTACTTGTATGGTCGCTACCATCGACTCCAAGTTCTGCAGATAATTACAATATAAAAATTAAATACAAAACTTTAACTATTCTGCATAATGAAATTTACAAAGGCAACAATACTTCCCTGGATAATATGATCGCAATTCACAAATCACCCCGCGCTACAAGGACTAATGACAAATTGCAATTAATCATTCGCCCCCTATCATCTGCAAAACTATCCATTACTAGAAATAAATCCTTCTCCATAGCAGGGCCGAAAGAATGGAACTCTATTCCATCCTACCTAAGTTCCATTAGAGACTCCAAATCATTCAAAAAAGAACTCAAAACTTGGTTGTTTAGACAATCATTCACAACCTATTCAGAATAACCTTTGTCTTTCCTTGAATCCAAAACCTTCCTTGCTAAGAATCATCTAATCTGATTTGTAAATTGTCAACTACTAATATGTTTTTACTCTGCCTTTTCTAAGATGTACTTGCGTTATAACATGTTCCATGTATGAAGTTGTTTTTCGATGTAAACCGGGGTGAAGGCACTTTGCTATACTTCGGTATAAAAAAAGACTCTAAATAAATAAATAAATAAATAAATAAATAATCTCTTGCTGCCAGTTTCCTGTAACCTGTAAGCTTCCTCACCTAGCAACTCAGTTTGTCTGTCCTCTTTTTTGTTAAAAACACCTTTGCCTGCTCTGTGTCAAACTGGGTCCTCCAGGTACACTAACCTTCGGCCTCGTTTACTACCCAACTGTACTCCTCAAGGAGCATCCTCGCATGTCTTGTGAAGCTGCTGCTCTCCTCCTGGATCTGATTAGTCAATCGTCCAAATATGGGTGCACTGGAATACCTTCCATGCTTAGTTCTGCTGCCACTATTACCATCACCTTCGTAAAGGTTCTTGGTGCTGTGGCTAGACCAAATGGCAGTGCTTTGAACTGATAGTGGTTCCCCAGTACTGCAAACCTCAGGTATCTGCACTGTGACTCTCTGATGGGGATATGCAAATATGCTTCTGCTAGGTCCAGCACAGTCAGAAATTTCCCCTTTGACTGCCCCAATGACTGACCTCAATGTTTCCATTCTGAACCTTCTCACCTTGAGGGCTCTGTTCACCCTTTTGAAGTCTAATACTGGGCAAAACGCCCCATCTTTTTTGGGTACTACAAAGTATAGGGAGTAACAACCTGTGCCCCTCTCTGGGACCGGAACTGGTATCACTTCTAATGCCACCAGTTTGTCTAGGGTCAAACTGATTGCCTCTGTTTTCTTCTGCGATCTGCAGGGGAAGTCCAGAAAGAATTCTGGAACTGTGGTAGCCAATTCCAGTGAGTACCCTGGGCGAATCACCTCTAGGACCCACCTGTCTCTGGTGACTCAGGCCCACTCCTTGAAAAATAGTGTTAGGTGACTGCCCACTGGAGGAGTTTCTGGGTGGGCCCCCGACCATTGCTTAGCCCCTTTAAACCCCCTGGAGCTCTGGGGACTTTATCTCTAACCCAGCCCTGTGGCTGCTCGAAAGGGCTTTCTCAGCTGGGGCCCAACTCCCTGACTAACCGGGGCTCTCACTTGCCTAAACCCTCTAAATTCTTTGATCTTTTGTTTAACGGGCCTTAAGAGACTTTTGGGCCTATCCTCTGGGAGTCTCTACAGTTTTGAATCTACCAGGCTCTTCATAAATGCATCTAAGACTTCCCCAAAGAGGAGACGCCCTATGAAGGGCAGGACACTTAACCTCGCTTCTGAGAGTGCATTTGCCACTTCATGTCTGAGCCACAAAATTCATCTTGCCACCACCACCGATGCCATCTGTTTGGCTGAGGTTCTAATGAGATCATACAGTGTGTCTGCCAGAAAGGTAGTCCCTGACTCTATTCTGACCATCCTATCCCCTGAGCTTTTTCCTATCCCTAATGTTTCTTCCTAGAGCTGCTTGAGCTATTTGACCAATGCCCTAGCTACATACCCCAACATACCGCTGCTTGTAAGATCAAACTCGCTCTCTCAAACGCTTTCTTTAAAAAGGCTTCTTTCTTTCTATCCTGTGCGTTCCTTAAGGTGGCACGCCCCTTCTCCCGGTATAGCTGTCTTATTTTGACCGTGCTGCCACTGGGGTGTCTACCTTTGGGATTTTTAGTAACCTATCTACCTCCCCCTGTTGTGGTTGGTAAAGGGAGGTCATTAAGGATCTTGTTTTCAGGGCTGAATCGGGTGTGACCCTCTATAGAAGGGTAGAGGGGAAAGACCTTTGCTGGTCTCCTTATACCTCTTAGTATTGGGTCCCCTTGCATGCTCTTTTCCTCCTCATTTTCTTTGCTTGACTCCTACAAGCTTAAGGCTTACATAACCTTCACTATGAGAAGGCTCAATTCTTCCCTCCTAAACAATCTCACTGCTTCATCTCCCCCTTCACTCTCCTCCTCCTCCATGGAAGCTTCCTCTGGGAGTTCTAAATCCCCTGTATCACTTTCTGAACCACCAGGGAAGGGCAGGGGGCAGCAGGGGGTTCCCTCTGTCCTAGGCTTCTTTAAACCTGGCTTGTGTTGGGAGCCCAAGGGGAAACTACTTCCTGGGAGGCCTTCTAATGTAGCCAATTTGCTTTAATTTCTTTATAGGCCTGGTGCATTAACAAGATAAATTCTGTGGAAAACTCCGTTTCCTGCTATGTTCCTTGCCTTCTTCCCTCTGGGGCTTCTCTCTCTATCTCAGTGCCTGCCTGCACCTCGGCTGCATCCCCCCCATGATGGGCCCTCTGCCCGATCAAGCTGCTCACGCAGTTCCCTCTGAGCCGGTGTCGGGCAGTGCATCTGCTTGCATCCCACCTCTCCCCTCCTCACCTGATCGCCACTGTTTGTTTTATGACAATTCACAGCCATCACAGCGGGGGCAAAAGGAACCTGCGATGGAGCTCCTCCTCCTTGTCCCACACTGTGCGCATTTCTGGCCCCTCTCGGCCATGCATATTTCTGCTGGAGGGGGTGAAGCCTGTGTTCCCACCTCTGTGGCTAAGGATGTCGAACCGTGCTCTGAGTGTATGCCTCCCCCTCCTGGAACTGCCCTATGCAGACCACAGCTTGATTATAACTACTCTGGATTTTTTTGTTTTTTTTTTCAGAATGTGAGGAGAGGATCCCCCCAGAGACTAACTACCTTCCCTATTATTACATCTCTCTGTTTGTTTGGGTTTTTTTTTTTTATAAGTTCCTATCAATTCTAGTATACCTCCCACCTAACCGGCGGTAGAGAACTACTGAGGAACCTTCCAGCTATACCAGGATATATAATGTGAGTGACTTAAGCAAAAAAAAAAAAGGAACGTGTAAAAAAATTCTCTGCTTCTACCTACTGGCAAGCAGAGGAATCCCGCAGATGTGGACTGGTCTGCAGGATGAAAAAGAATGCCCTAATGCCTCCGTATCGCTCTATGATGAGACAGCACTTTGAATACTGTGTGCAATTCTGGTCGCCACATCTCAAAAAAGATATAGTTGCACTGGAAGAGGTACAGAGAAGGTGACCAAAATGATAAAAGGGGATGGAACAGCTCCCTATGAAGAAAGGCTAAAGAGGTTAGGGCCGTTAAGCTTGTAGAAGAGACAGCTGAGGGGGATATGATAGAGCTCTATAAAATCATGAAATGATTAGAATGGGTAAATGTGAATCGGTTATTTACTCTTTCAGATAATAGAAGGACTAGGGGGCACTTCATGAAGTTAGAAAATAGCACATTTAAAACAAATCGGAGAAAATTCTTTTTCACTCAACACACAATAAAGCTCTGGAATTTGTTGCCAGAGGATGTGGTTAGTGCAGTTAGTGTATCTGGGTTCAAAAAAGGTTTGGATAAGTTCTTGCAGGAGAAGTCCATTAACTGCTATTAATCAAGTTTTCTTAGGGAATAGCCACTGCTTTTAATTGCATCAGTAGCATGGGATCTTCTTGGTGTTTGGGTACTTGCCAGGTTCTTGTGACCTGGTTTGACCTCTGTTGGAAACAGGATCCTGGGTTTGATGGACCCTTGGTCTGACCCAGTATGGCAATTTCTTCTTAAGTCCATAAACTGCTGTTAATTGAGTTGACTTAGGGAATAGCCAGTGCTATTACTGGCATTAGTAGCATAGGATCTGTTTAATGTTTGGGTGCTTGCCAGATGATTGTAACCTGGATTGACCACTGTTGGAAACAGGATGTTGGGCTTGATGGACCCTCAGTCTGACCCAGTATGGCAACTTCTTATGTTCTTATGACATTTGTGACTTAGAATTCATTTGGAAAACTTGAATTTTTTTGTTTTCTGGATTGAGAAATAGTCATGAAATGCTTATGAAAGCATGTTTCCTGATTAGCCAAGACATTGTCACATTGTTGTCTGTTTTAGCATATTATTCAATCAAGGTTGCTTTACTAGAAAGCATGTTATGTCATAGCCAAGACAAAAATTGAACAGAACCAAGGTACCAAAAGAAAAAGACAGGTCACATCTTAATGATAGAGACCATCATATTATAGAGCATCAGCATTCGCTAAATTGCTGTTCCTAAATGCATCAGGAGTGCTTATACAAGTGTCCCTTAATTGTATAATCATTGGTCTCACAACAATTTTTTTGAAAGTATTTTTTTTCTTTAAAGCTTTGAATGAAAATTGAAAACATCCATAAAAGGATAAAGGTGTGTACTTTAAGTTCAATGGCTGAATAACTCAATTTCAAAAAGCTGATGGGAACAGCAGAAAATTTTTTATTCTAGCCCATAGAAACGCCCAACACAACACTTGTTTCAAATCTTCGTCGGGGGCAATGGGTCTCAACTGCAAAAATAGAACAAAATATGTGAAATCAAACATCCCAACAACTTAAAGTCCCATATGTGTTATAATTACAACTCACAAACAATGAAATTTCTTTCTTCCTGAAGGCCACAATGGACAACTGTTCATCTGTTGTATCCCCTAATGATGTCTGTGCCAAGCTTGTCCTTCCTAATGAGGTCATCTGAGTCATTAGTCCTTGCAGAACTTTACCTGCGCCTGGCAGCATAATAGACATCTGTCAAAAGCATGTATGATAACTAAAATGTCTGAGGTACAGACATGGGCCTCTCCAGCCCTCAGGTGGTCCTAAATACTTGTCTTTCTACATAACACTGAAAGTGAACAAGTCATAATGCTTACCACATGGTATCTCTGGAAGCAGTTGGTCTATACATTTAGCACAGTACCAGGCTTTAGATAGAGGCTGGTTGTTGGGACATGAGGTCATTAGCTGACAACACCTTCTCTAACCTTAATGCTATGCCCAGAGCTGATGCGTGAGAGTCTATCAACACATCTGCCTTGGTCTTGATATCCACAATATCCAAAATGCTCAAGCATCATAGGAGACGTTTCCTATAAGACAGCTACTCTGCTATGTTGGCCACAAGTCATGGCAGCCATGTGGACAAGCAAGGACCTCAGACCAGAAAATACCTGAAAGGTGGTGACTCTGCATGGAAAATAACCATTTTGCAAGCTTCTCCCTGGGAGTCCTCAGCATATGTGCTTTAAGGGTGGCCACAGATAGGATGAGTGTAACTGCTACTAACAATTGGACAAAGAAACTACTCTGCTATTTTCTAAGTAGCTACATAAAGCAGGACAACATGATTAGCCCTGAGCTGGACAGACAAAGGCCATGCTGCACCCTGACATCTCTATATTTCCCAGTGGCTACCAGTGCCAAGTCAAGCTAGATAAATAACTTCTAGCACAGCTTTTCCTTGGGTTCAGTGATGTGAACCTTTGGTTAGGTGGCATGTGGCCGCTATTGTAGTCATCACTAAATATATTCTGATCTATACATTTCGGAAGTGATTTTAAAGTACAAGTGAAGGCATGACATGTCCTAATCCAGCCTTCGGATAGTCCTACCAGCATCCTTGTCAAACCTCCCTAAGCAGCTAACTTAATCAACATGACAGCCCAAGGGCCAGTTCCCTCACCATCTGTACATGAGAGTTAACAGTTTTCTTAGCTAGGTGCAACAGAGCCCAGCGGTGTGTGGTCATGTGTAACCCCAATATGCTAGCTGTGATAAGTTTTGGATTGCCACTATCTTCCAAAAGGCTGTTAGTGAAAGGCTGCTAGGTGAGCACTCTGATGTCAGCATAGCTTCAGAAAAAGCTGAGGCAGTGCTTTCACCTATGACTTTGCAGGCCCATGTGACACTATCCAAGGTACATGTGGATATCTTCAAATGCACACGGATGTCAGCTAGAGAATCAGGCTGTTACATGTCGAGTCTGTGATTGATGATTAAGTATCTACTTGTAGCTTTAGGTTATGCCTTTAAGCAGCTGAGCTACTTGTAATTACTATGACTTCTAGAGCACTTAGCTCCATGATCTAGGCCCTGCTGAAGTTCCATTATACCTAGGCCAAAATCTTGCCAACCTGTGGGCTAGGACAGGGCTCAAGGCTTAGCCGAGGCAAGCAAGATTGCACAAGCTATATAGCAAGATCTGTACACTGTGTTGGCAGTTCTACACAAAGCCTATGGCGAGATGTGATTCGTTTTGCCTGACAATCACTATGAAAACATTAGGCCAGCCACATGTCATTGTTAGGTTTATTTAGTATGTGCTTTACTACTGTCTACTTCACCTATTACTCCATTATGACTATGTGGTCTGACTAGGCCTAAGTGGTTTCTGTGTCACACTGACCCAGACAGGAGGACCTGTGACAAAAGGATAGAGATGAGACCAGCTCAAAACATTCTACTGGGCAGTCTTCCATGGAAGGGGAAGCAGTAAATGAGGACTAACAGGCAAAGTAGCATTGTATGATGCTTTGCCAGCTGGCATTAACACCACCGTGACTTTGTGATCTCGCTGCCAACAATAGCATGCTGTAAGATACTAGAACTAGGCTCTAGAGTCTAGCCTGACATGAGCCTTAAAAGGCTCTTACCAAGCCCAAATTCCATGCCACATTTTACTGACACACAATATGAACACAATAGCGCTTGCTTATGCTGCGTCAGATCTTCCTGATTGGGAAACAGCTTCTGGGGTTGCTACACAATGTGTCCAGGTCACTCACAACCAAGCTATCGCTACCCGTTTCAAGCACTCCTCCTAACACTGAAGCTGTACATCGCATGTCATTGCAGAAAAACATCAACCTCCTGGTAGGATTGTGCATGTCCCTGGCTGTTCTGCAGTATATCCTCCAGAAATACACATTTGTCTGATATGACACACTGACTATGATAGAGCCAAAATGCACAGCCCCCAGTTTCTCTTTAACCTGTGTGATGGTCAAGACAAGCTGTGGCTGACATCCTGGCTGACAGATCACTAACAGGGCACACTTGACTTGAGAGACCCTTCACTGATGACATCAAAAAGGTTTTGCTAAACAAGTGACATTTCAACAGCTCCAAATGGGAGAATTTTAAAAGCCACTTGCCTCAAGTAAACCAGTAGAAACTGTATACTGCCTGGTCACACACAGAGTTTTGTGGAGTGCATAGTTTGGGCACATAACATTAGCATGGCATGGAGAGAGAAAGCCGGGCCCTGGCTCGATGGCTTGTAGACCTAACTGTGCAAGTCACTTGTCATGTAACCGATGCTGTCACATCCCTGACAGGCCGCCGTGTCAGTGCTGTTTGCTGGCAATATATAGCTGGAGAGGGACGAGAGAGAAGCATCGCTCTTACCTATGAGCCAGCCATCACCATAGAGGCCGTCTTGAAAATTTTCAAACAGGGCCAATTGCCTAAGTATAAAGGAATTGTGCGTGACTCCCAGGTACCTGGCAACCATGTCAAAGATGCGCATTTGATCATCATGGCTGTGGTGCTTTGGAAACTGTTGAATGTGAGTGATTAATTTAACTTAACTATATCAGAGATTTGTTTCGGGTAATCATAGCCCAGTCTATCTATATATGGGGGGCCTTTGTACTAAATAGTTTTTCTGTAGACACAAGTGGAGAAAAACCCTTTAGTGTGTTATTGTAAACAGTTAATCCCTGTCCCCCCACCAACGAATCCACAGCCTGGGAGTAACCGATGCTTTGTTAGTAGATGAGCATAGATAAATATGTATTACATAATTAAGATAATGTTTTGTAATCTCAAAAGTAATGTGAGTCAAGGTTTATACTGGCCATGATATTTACCATGGTAACCCCCTCTTAGGCAGGGGGAGGCAACTGTGGTCCTGGACTGCCACAAACTGGACCTGTTTTCAAGATACCCACAATGAATATGTATGAGATATATTTGTATACATTACTTCATTTGAATGCAAATATATTTCATGCATATTAATTGTGGATATTCTGAAAAGCAGACCTGTTTGTGGCACTCCAGAACTGGAGTTGCCTTCCCCTATTCTTGGGCATGAGATATTTGCAAGTAAATACCTATTTTAAGCTTTCATTTCCTACCCCATATAGTATGCAGTTTTACTAATAACAAAAGCAGAATTAACTGGTAACAAGTTAATAATTTTTTCATATGTGTACATTTAACATTGTGATGCTTAGATGTTTTTTGGCTCAGTGTTCCCAAACTGTAATTCTAGTAGTGTCTTGGATTCTTAGAAATCAAGCAGAGTGAATTTTTGTTTCCATTACAGAAGGCAATTAACTCTGTGGTTCAGTAGTAACTGTTCAGATGTATTCAGTCCAAGCAAGTGTTGCAAGTAGTACAAATAGTTTGTCAATTATGGACAAGTACGGTATCTTTCTTTATCTTTTGAAATCCAAGCACACAAGGTTTAGAGGTATTAGGTAATTGTTTATTACTGCTGTTAAGTAACATTTTAATGTGTCCCAGCAGGTATGAAACTGCTTACCTACAGATGAATCTTGTTGCATGGTGCCGCATGTAACAGTGCATCTACTAGAGGGGAAAAATGTTTTTTCTATTGATAACCATGATATGCGGCACCAAGTGGACTTCTCTTTCAACTAGGAGAGCTTTTTCTCTACTGAGCATGTGCGAAAATTCCTGCTCTGCTGTTGCCTTATGAGCCTTCTCCGTTTCTTTTTTGTTTGAGCACTTGCACAGTCATGTACCTCTGTCTCTCTGTTTTTCATTGAAAATCTTCAACACTTTTTTCCTTAAAGTTTCCTCAGTGCCTCTGCAGCCTCTGAATAGCACTTTTCAGTGCTACTGGAAAAAAAGGAAAATTAAGACATTTTTTCCTCACCATGTCCAGAAAGAAAAAATCCATGATGAAATGGGCTCAAGAACTGTATTTGTGGCAGAAAAATGTCCATTACTGATGGACTTGACCTCTGCTACTGTTGGCTAGGACTGGACTAGACCACGACCAGGCCAGCTGTTAAGAATGTAGACATGTCCCTGTGTACTCAAAAATTGAGGGCTTGGAAAACAGAGGAACTGTGTAAGTTTCTCAGAAGTCACATTTGGTCTACTTCCTTGGGATTTGAGTTGAGCAGTAACTCCTCAAAAGTATCTCCCTCAACAGCAGAACAGGCTGAATCATCTGGGTTGAGTAAATGATGTGTGAAAGAAGATGCACCACTCTGTGGAACCGCTCTGAGTTGACTGTGCAAGTGCACCCAAGACACACAGTACATCGACACTATCAGCGCCATTGATGCACGATGCATCGGCGTGTTTGATGCCATTGACTCATAGATCCCTGACACCCTTGGCACTTCGAGTCCCAGGATGTGAAATACATCTGTCTTCAATACCTTTACCATCAGGGCAGGTAGCTTCATAGTCAACACTATCGGCTATATTTCCAATGCAGTTGTATGCTGGCCTGCACAGAATTTTGACAGGGGCAAAGGAGGATATGACGCCCTTACACCAACAAACTTGATTGAACAAGGGCTACACTTGGAAGCTCCCAATCCAATTTGCTTTCTGATACCTCTCACATCTAATCGGCCTCCAATTCAAATTCTATACAGCCCAGAAGATGTGTACGATTCAATTCAGGAATCAAAAAAGCATCTTGTACTGCCCATGCCAGGACAAAAGGCATGTCAACCTCTTGACCAGATAATGGTGAAGTATTTCTTTGCTTCCATAGTAGCAAAGAATAAGGAAGAATACCTCCCGATCTCTCCTTTCCAGGATATCAGATTTTCTCCCACAAGCAGGAGTCCCTGTATCCCTGGTTCAGATGGATATTCCATTAGAATCTCTGGGAGGTGATTCTGCGTCCACGGCATTCACTTGCAGCGGAATGCAATCAGCCAGAGGAGGTCTACCCGGAGTATACCCCTCCTTAGTCACCTTCTTCACCACTGGGGTCCTGGGTCAGTTTTGCTATATCACTAGGCTCTGAAGAGGGGTTGACTGGAATCCCTTAACAGGCCCTCCAGAACTCTTATCCACACCAGAAAATCTTGCATACTCAGGGTTTCTGGACAAGCTGGAAAAAGCACTTGGAGTTAATGAGATCCTTGTACAAATGTTTGTGGCCGCCTCCAAATTCTGGAAACACCAGTGGAGCCAGCAGCAATCCTTATCTATGATATCCTGCAAGAATTGCAAACCAGAATATGGGAAAATCCTGTTTCCTGTGCGCCAGTTTGCAAGGAAGCTAGACTTCAGGTAAGGGTACAAAAATCCCTGGGATTTGGAATTGAACTACTACAATTCTATTACAATTCAGTTGTAGTAGAAATGGCTCTTAAGAAAGCACAAAAAAAAGTTGGCCTGTTAGGTGTATCAGGAGCTAGTGCAGGGTTTTTAAGATATGTGAGATTCTTTTGCTTATTTTCAGCATTGTTCTAACCGCAGCATTCTATATGAGTTGCAGATGGCTGTTTAGTTTGTTGGGAATCCCAGTGTATAGTGAGTTACAGTAATCCAGGTGGGAGGGCATGCAGGCCCAGATGACTTTCGCAAAAGCAGGGTCCTTGAAGAGGTATGGAGGTGGCAAAGTTGGAAGAAAGTTGATTTGGCCACTCTTAGGACTTGGGCTTCCGTGATGAGCTTAGGATGCAGTATGAATCCCAGGTTCCAGATTTGGCAGCTGTAGGAGGGGGCTATTCTTCAGGTGTCACCTTTAAGTTTAAGCTGCTAAGGTCTTTTTTTTTTTTTTTTTTACCAAGCAATGGTATTTATTTCTTTTGTTGTTTTATCCACAGTTTATTTTGTTGTAGCCAATCAGATTTTTCCTAAGCAGTTATTCGGTTGATAATTGTTTTGTTGGGTTCTGGGCTGAGGGACCAGCAGCTGAATGTCGTCTACATAAGAGTACAGTAGTAGGTGATCTGATAGTCTCTCAGTTTATGTAAGGGAGCCATGTAAATGTTGAATAGAGTTGGTGATGATATAGATCTTTGCAGTGCTCCACAAGGGAGAGAATGGGAGTTTGATGGTTCAGATCCAAATGAGACAGTCTGGCAGTGATTATGGAGATAGGATTTGAACCAGGCTAGTGCTGGACCTGTTACTCTTAGGTCTCTTAAGTGAGTAGTTTGGACTTCATAATTAACAGTATTGAAAGTTGCTGAAAGGTCAAAGAGTAGCAGAAGAGCCTCTTGTCCACAATCCAGGCAGAGTTGTAATTCATCAGCTGGGTTTATTAGTACGGTTTCTGTGCTGTGGTGAGATCGAAAACCAGATTGGAATGGGTCCCAGGTGTCAATGATAGGCAGGAACTCAGCTATACTAGCATACTTTATGTAACTTCCATTTCGGGCATATCCCTTTGCTGCAGGAAAATGGATCATGGTTCTTTAAAATGAGATCTGACTGCCATTTCTGCATTAATACACAATAGTATAATTCCCCAGTCACTCCTATGTAAGTGTTGCTTTTAAGCATGCAGTTATTCTGGCACTCAGAAACAATGATTGGATAAAGCAGAATTAGTGAAGAAGTATTGAAAAATGCAATATATGTACCCTCGACCTGAATGGTTGACTGCAATGTTTTGTTGTTTAAAAACCAATAAAGAATAAATTGGAAAAAAAAAGAAACGCAATATAAAATGTTAGATGTACTTAATTCAGCAATAATAGTTTCTATACAGTATAAATTGTAAAGTGATTGGATTGAGTAATTTAAGCATGTGGTGCAAGTAGGAGATTGAGGGTGGCCCTCATCATGGTTTGGCTTATTGACTAATTGGGTTAGGCCAAAGGCTTCTACTGTGGTTAGACAGTGATGGGCAGGGTGGCATTTCTGACACCTCTGCATGAATATTGAAGACACCTAGGTTTAATGCCCTGGGGTACTCCAGTATATTACTTTTAAAAACAAACTTTTTTTTTTTTTTTTAAATAGTAATAAAGTATTTTAGATATATATTCATAGAATTATACACACCTTAGTGATAGCACTCGTAGTAACATAATTGTTTGTAATTTTCAATAAATGTTTGAATGATGAAATCGGGGTGTTTTATGGTATCTGCATTAATAATCAAAAGTAAAATGTTTTAATTTTCCAATTATATTTTAATTTTACTCTGGAGCATTTTTTTTCCTGTATCTCTTTTTAAAAGGTGCAATTTTATATTTCTGTCAATGTCTAACAATAAGCAAGATGTTTTCCCATAATTCTCTATTAAGGTTGTGTATATTATAAGATTTTATTTAAAGCACAGATGTGTCTAGCGTAAACTTACATTGTTGACATATTTAGCTTAAGTTTGTTTTGGGGGTGAGTGGAAAGGGGTTGGGAGAGTAGTTTAAACATTTACTAAAATAAACAATTTTGCTCATCCTAATAAAGACATTGTAGTCAGTAGGTGACTTCTTGGCCTGCTCAGTTGCTCATACCTATTTGCTTTACCACAGACCCTATTTCATCTCGTCATTGCCCTTACTACTTAGTACTTACTGCCTTTTGTATCTGTTTCACATACATTTGAATTCTGTCTCTTCTTTTGTTTATTAGCACTTCTATTGCTCGGAATAGTCCAGGTATCCACTACCCTTTCAATAAGATAGTATTTCTTCTAGAGCAGGGAATGGCATTGTATTTTAGTGGTATAGCAAAAAAATATGCAGCAGTTTTCCTACTTTGTGCTCTGGAATTCCACCCTCTCTCTGAAATCCATGCCTCCACCCAACTTGCTGTTTGACCTAGCTGTCTGTCCTCTATCTACCTGGTATGCAATTCAATTTCTAATAATGGCAGCACAAGCATGTTTAAAACTTGTAGGCTGGCTGTGTTAATCCTTGCATTGCAAAATTAGCACAGCTGTCCCATGAATTTTGAAAACTATCATGGTGCCGACATTGAAAAAAGTGACTTTTTAGGAAGAAGATGTTTGCATGTCACCTTGTAACACAATGCCAGGGTTTGCTGATCCTCTTTTAGAGAATATATTTTATGTTCCTCGAGTCTCTCTGTGGATGACTTGTGTTGGTAGCCCTCTGCTGAACTGTTTTCAACCTCTATATCCTTAGGAAGCAGCTCAGAAGAAGACTACTGAAATGTACTAATTTTGTGTCTGCAGCTTAATAACAGCACATTTTTATTTTATCATCACTTGTAGTAGGGTAGTATAGACTTTAGTACTGTTTAATGTAATTCATATAATAGCATTCTCGGTGTAAAACAAAAAATTTTTACTATTAACAAATCCAGCAGTTTCATCCTAGTTCTTTTTTTTTCCAGTTCAGTTGCAATCAGGGATGGGAAATGTCATGAGCCTTCATTCGCAACTATCCAGGGATTTTTTCCCCTAATTTATATCTCCTCTCATTTTTATTTTAATTCAGTTATTGTAGCAACAGTCCTAGGCTGGGGCCATGCACCAGGCCTCCTTCCAGAACTCTGCAATCATAATCTCTAAATCCAGCCTCTAGGTGTCACCATTGTAAAGTGACTATGATGCCCTCTCTTCACCAAGGTCCACAAATTCTGCCTCCATAGCATTCCCCAGCCCTGACCAACCAGGGGAGTGAAAGATCTGACCTGAGAATGGAACCCAAGGTACTGCCACTGGGTTGGCTTGTTACACACATTTCTGTTAGGTCTTAAATTTTATTAAATGCTTGTGTATATTTTTAACTGCTTGTCCTTTGTCTGCAGTATTTGGCATATGGTTTGCTGCAAAAAGCTGGTTGACGCTGTTGAGCTCTACTGCCTAAACCAGGTGGATTGTCATAGTTCTATACCTGCAGTGTCACTAGCTAGAAATGATTGAATAGAACTTATTTAATATTTCATGGAGAAAAGGCACTTTACAGATCAGTAAATATTCTCCAGTAGCAGTTTTTCTTCATGTCCCCTCTACCAGACCTGGTGTGACCGGGTGTGCAAACCATGCAATTGCACATAGCGACATTGAGAGCAAGGAGAGGCCCAAGCTATCGCCAGTGGATCTGATCCCACTGGCAGCGGAAGAATCAGAAAGCCCGTGCAGCTACCAGCAGGCTCCATTCCACCAGCGGTGGAAGAAGCTAATCCTGCAGCTCCTCCAAATGCTGGTCCCACGGTAATTCAACACTCACGGTGCTAGCACTGCAAATGTGGAATTACCGCGTGGCCAGCATGAAGGAGGAGGTGAAAAATGACTACTGTCCCCAATGAAGAAGATTCAGGCTGGCAGCAGCAGCAGCAGCGGTGGAGGAATGACTCATGGACCCTGCCTGCCTTGTCTGCATGCGTGTGAGAGTGAATGGGAAGCTGCCTGGGACAGGTGTGTGTGTGTATTTTTCTCACAGGACAAGCAGGATGTTAGTCCTCACATATGGGTGACATCACAGGATGGAGCCCAATCACGGAACACTTTTGTCAAAGTTTCCAGAACTTTGGCCCTTACTGGGCATGCCCAGCATGGCACTAACCCTGCAGCCAGCAGGGGTCCCCCTTCAGTCTTCTTTTTTCAATGCAGCAGTAGCCTCGCGGTTAAGGAGCACTGGAGAGATTCCTTTCCTCATGGAATTACTAAACGTTAATTTGCCCCACAGGGGTCCCTCCTTTAACTCTTCCAAGCCGCGGTACTCCGGTAAGTTTTTACCCGTTTTCCCGTCGATTACTGTCGAGTTTGGCCCTCGCGGCCTACTGGCCGTCGACTGTACCGCGGCTCAATTTTTTCCATGGCCATGGCGTCGGGGTTCCGTCGGTGCCCGGACTGTAATCGCACCATGTCCATCACAGACCACCCATAAAGTCTGTGTAATGTGATTTGGACGAGAGCACGATGTCTTGACCTGCACCAAATGTGCCCTAATGACACCAAAAGGTCGCAAGGCCAGAATGGAGAAGATGGAACTTCTCTTCCGTGCTCAAACCCCGACTCCGTCCATTGCATGGACGTCGTCAGAACCGGTTCAGTCAACTTCGCGCCAGCATCGACCACCGGCCGCTGACCGTCAGGCGTCGACAACATCTCAGCCTTCGACACCCTCTACTCCCCCTCAGGACCGAGGGGATCGTAGAGACAAACATCGCCATTGACATCGAAAGTCTCGGACCATTGAGGGAGCGAAATCATCAACCTCGCAGTCATCCAAGCCGCCATCGAAGAAACCCCATCCAGAAAAGGCACCGACCTTTTCGGCGACCGGGTCACAGAGGCAACCCTCACCCGATAGGGTATTGGGAGCCACGACTCCGCCATTAACAGGGGTCCCTCTGGCTATGCCTCTGCCTCCTTCTTCTGTTCAGGAGCAAGCAGCCTCGGCTTCAGGTCTCTGAGAACTGGACCAGATGGTTCAGGAGGCCATCAACAAGGCGATGCAAAGACTCCAGGTTCCTCTGGCACAGACACCGGTACCGATTGTGGAATCGACCACCGACCTGATTCCGGCAGCATTGGCACCACTGCTCTCCAGGATGCAAGTGCTCATTGCCGCTTTTCCACCGATGGACCCCGGGTCATCGATGGCTCCGGTGCCCTCCCCGCTTACTTTGTTATCGGGAGGAGAAACACCATTCCGCATCCCTCCATCGGGAGTTCTACCTCGGCCATCGATGTCGATACGTCCCTCGCCACCAATCCAACCATCGATGCCTTCTTCGGTGCCTCCAATTATTCCTTCGACTCCTTCGGACCCTGGACCAGGACCCTCGGGTATCCCACCACCCCGTCCCCCTCTAGCACCTAGAGGGACAGGTGCTGATCCCTATGATACCTGGACTGATGATTCCTCCCCAGGCACCGATGATTTGCCTTCACCACCTTCACCCACTGAAAGTAGAAAGCGTTCTCCTCCAGAGGACCTTTCCTTTATAAATTTTGTGAAGGAAATGTCTGAATTGGTTCCCTTCCAATTACAGACTGAACAGGATGATAGACATCAGATGATGGAGTTGCTTCAATTCCTGGATGCTCCCAAGGAAATAACCTCCATCCCTATCCACCTGGTTCTTCTGGATCTCCTCAAGAAGAACTGGGAACATCCTGGCTCCATTGCTCCAGTCCACAGAAAAGCTGAAACTACCTATTTGGTGCAGTCAGCTCCAGGTTTTCAAAAACCTCAATTGGATCACCAATTTGTAGTGGTAGAATCCGCACAGAAAAGAGCAAAAAGATCAAAGCTTCATACTTCTTTTCCTCCTGGCAAGGAACAGAAGTTTCTAGATGCCATTGGTCGCCGTGTCTTCCAAGGATCAATGCTCATCTCCTGCATTGCCGCTTATCAGCTCTATATGGCCCAATATAATAGGGTCATTTTTAAGCAGATACAAGATTTAACAGGCTCCCTGCCTCAGCAATTTCAAGACCAACTCCAAAGCCTAGTAAACAAAGGGTTTGAGGCAGGCAAGCATGAGATCAGATCATCCTATGATACCTTTGATACTGCTACTAGAGTATCTGCAGCAGCTATTTCGGCAAGGAGATGGGCCTGGCTCAAGTCTTCTGACCTTCGCCCTGAGGTACACGACAGGTTATCTGACCTACCCAGTATAGGAGATAATCTGTTTGGAGAACAGATTCAACGGATGGTGGTGGAACCTAAGGACCATCATGAGACTCTGACAGCTCTCTCTGATACCTTCTGACTACTCTTCAAAACAGCCCTTCCGAAAGGACTCTAAAAAGTCATTCTTCCGCCCAAAGAAGTCCTACCCTCCACCAGCCAGATCCCGTTCTATTAGACCTTTTCAAAAAGCCCAGTCTCGTCAGACACGGAAACAAAAACCGCAAGCAGTTCCTCAACCAGGTCCTGCTTCAGGTTTTTGACTTCTACCTAGAGAGCAACAGCCAGCTTCCATTGCCTCACATACCAGTGGGAGGTTGATTGTGCCACTTCAACAACATATGGCACTCAATCACCTCAGACCAATGGGTACTGGCGATAATTGCTCAAGGTTACCATCTGAACTTTCTCTCCCCACCTCTACCGACGTGGAGAACATCCGATCACTCCATCCTTCTGGATCAGGAGGTCTCCCTCCTTCTCCAGTCCAAGGCAATAGAACCCATACCCTACTCTCAGCACGGCCTAGGATTCTATTCCCGGTACTTTCTATGCCCCAAAAAATCGGGAGGCGTTTGTCCTATTCTGGATATACGGGCCCTCAACAAGTACCTCCAGCGAGAGAAGTTCAAGATGGTAACCTTAGGTTCGCTTTTCCTCTTCTACAAAGAGGAGACTGGCTCTGCTCTCTCGACCTCCAGGACGCATACACTCATATTGTGATAACTCAATCTCATCGCAAATACCTGAGGTTTCTAGTAGGCCTCAAGCACTATGAGTACCGAGTGCTTCCATTCGGCCTAGTGTCTGCGCCACGAGTCTTCACGAAATGCCTAGTAGTGGTTGCAGCCTTCCTAAGGACTCAGGGTTTTCACGTCTACCCCTATCTAGACGATTGGTTAATCAGGGCTCCCACTCAGCAAGCTGCTCTGTTGTCCCTCAATCTAACCTTACACACTCTAATTTCATTAGGATTTCTCATCAATTACGACAAATCCTCTTTAGTCCCATCGCAAACCTTGTCGTTCATTGGGGCAGACTTGGACACCTTGCAGGCAAAGGCTTTTCTACCTCGACAGCGAGCTCTCACTCTCGTGTCTCTTGCACACCAGCTGCAGTCTCAGCACTCCGTGACTGCACCCCACTTTCTCATCCTCCTGGGATATATGGTGTCCTCAGTGCAAGTCACACCAATGGCCTGTTTGGCCATGAAAGTCATGCAGTGGACTCTACGATCACAATGGATTCAAAGCATTCAGCCCCTGTCGACCATTGTCCACGTAACCTATCGAGGCAATGAAGACACATCAGGCAGGATTCATGGCAGGCAGGAAAAGGGAAGGGACACTCCCGTGGGTCCCCTTTTTATTGTGCATACATTCAGTAGCATACAATGTGTCATCACATCATTGGCTCCTCTCCCCATAGCATACAGACGTGTCACTACACTATTGGCTTGGCTCAGGGGGTGTGTACGGATCATTTCATTGGCTGCTGAATCCTATACCTCCTGTCTTTGTCCTGCCTCTGACTAGGGGCAACTAGCCCTTCTTTCAGGCAATCAGGGTTAATTATAAGCTAGAGAAATACGTGACAGTCAGGTATCCTCTCCTAGGCAGAGAGGTTTAAGCACAAGTGTTGCTTCATTTAATGCAAAGGTCAGGGAGAAGGGAAGTTAGTGTTAAACCCTGACATGGCCTGCCGGCAAAGCTCATAATTCCCACATAACCGACTCACTCCAGTCTCTCACCTGGTGGAGAAATCAGAACAATCTCCTCCAAGGCTTGCCCTTTCAGGCTCCAGACCCTCAATTAACTCTCACCACCAATGCTTCCAACCTCGGCTGGAGAGCCCATATGGCCAATCTGCAGACACAAGGATCTTGGTCTCCAGAGGAAACCAAACACCAAATAAATTTCCTGGAGCTTCAAGCAATCAGATATGCTCTCAGGGCATTTCAGGATCACCTCTCAAATCAAGTTATCCTGATCTAGACGGACAACCAGGTGGCCATGTGGTACATCAACAAACAGGGAGGCACGGGCTCCTTCCTTCTGTATCAGGAAGCTGCACAGATATGGACAGAAGCCCTCTCCCATTCGATGTACCTCAGGGCCACCTGGTTGCCGGGAGTGGACAATGTGTTGGCAGACAAGCTGAGTCGCATCTTTCAACTGCACGAGTGGTCTCTCCACCCCTCAGTAGCGACCTCCATCTTCCAACAATGGGGATATCCCATATAGACCTCTTTGCGTCTCCTCAAAACTGCAAAGTAGAGAACTTCTGCTCTCTCATTCGCAGCAAACACTCTCAGCCCAGAGACGCATTCTCCCTCTCGTGGGCAACCGGTCTACTTTATGCATTCCCTCCACTTCCTCGACTCTCGTGAAGTTACGTCAGGACAAGGGAACCATGATCCTGATAGCACCTCACTTGCCACGCCAAGTGTGATTTCCAATACTTCAGGATCTCTCCATTCGCAGGCACATTCCTTTAGGAAAGGACACGCTTCTGATCACTCAAAACAACGGGTGCCTCCGCCACCCCAATCTTCAAGCCTTGTCCCTGACGGCATGGACGTTGAAAGGTTAATCCTTCAACCACTTAACCTTTCTGAACCAGTTTCCCATGTCCTGATTGCTTCACGGAAGCCTTCGACGAGAAAATCTTACTCTTACTCTTACAAATGGAACAGGTTTACGTCATGGTGCTCTTCTCAGTCCCTTGACCCCTTTACCTGTCCAATCACGAAGTTTTTGGACTATCTCTGGCACTTATCAGAGTCAGGTCTAAAACTGTCTTCCATCAGAATTCATGTCAGTGCGGTAGCTGCCTTCCATAAAGGTGTCGGGGATGTTCCTATATCAGTACAACCCCTTGTAACACGTTTTCTGAAAGGCTTGCTTCACCTCAAGTCTCCACTGCGTCCTCCGGCCCCTTCTTGGGACCTCAACCTAGTTTTGGGTCGGCTCATGAAACCACCATTCGAGCCTCTTCACTCCTGTGATCTTCGCTATCTCACGTGGAAAGTGATTTTCCTTCTGGCAATCACTTCAGCTCGCAGAGTTAGTGAATTACAGACCCTAGTTACCTATCCGCTTTACACTAAACTTCTGCATGACCGGGCAGTACTCCGCACTCACCCTAAATTTTTACATAAGGTAGTTTCGGATTTTCATCTAAATCAATCCATCATACTACCTACCTTTTTTCCCAGGCCCCAATCCAATCCAGGAGAACAGGCTCTGCATACCCTTGACCATAAACGGGCTCTAGCATTCTACCTAGACCGTACAGCTGCCCACAGGGAAAGCACTCAATTGTTTGTCTCTTTCCATCCTAACACGTTAGGGAAGCATGTGGGTAAGCAGACTCTCTCCTCCTGGTTGGAGGACTGCATATCCTTTTGCTATCAGCAAGTGGGCATTCCATTTCAAGACCGTGTTAAAGCATACTCTGTGAGGGCCATGGCAACTTCAGTAGCACACCTACAATCAGGGCTGCCACCTGGAGTTCTCTCCATACTTTTGCAGCCCACTATTACTTGGACAAAGCCGGAAGACAAGATTCCATCTTCGGCCAGTCTGTCCTTCGTAACCTGTTTACAACGTGACGTACCAACACCCTTCCGTCTGCCCATTAGGGTTCACGATGCCCTCGGCCAAATTTTATCCCAGTCCTAGTGCTTTGCACACCTGGGTACATTTGGTGCATGCTCGGACACCCTCAGCTCAGTACTCACCCATATGTGAGGACTACCATCCTGCTTGTCCTGTGAGAAAGCAAATGTTGCTTACCTGTAACAGGTGTTCTCACAGGACAGCAGGATGTTAGTCCTCACGAAACCCGCCCACCGCCCCACGGTGTTGGGTTCGTAATGTTTTATTATTTTATTTTTCGGCACTGCCTGTAGCTTTTAAATAAGACTGAAGGGGGACCCCTGCTGGCTGCAGGGTTAATGCCATGTTGGGCATGCCCAGTAGTGGCCAGTCAAAGTTCTGGAAACTTTGACAAAAGTGTTCCGTGATTGTGTTCTATCCTGTGATGTCACCCATATGTGAGGACTAACATCCTACTGTCCTGTGAGAACACCTGTTACAGGTAAGCAACATTTGCTATATGAATGGGAGGCTGCCTGGGATGAGTGGGTGTGTGTGAATGAGAGGCTGCCTGGGATGGGTGTATATATGTGTGTGTGAATGGGAGCCTGCCAGGGATGTGTGTGTTTGTGGTGTGCACACGCATGCATGGGAGCCTTGTTGGGATGGGCAGGGGATGTGTGTATGAGAATGGGAGCCTGCCTGGCATCTGAGTGGATGTAAATGGGAGCTTGCTTGGGGGGGGGGGGGGGTGTGAATGGGAGCTTCCTTCGGGTGTGTGTGTGTGAGAGAGAGAGAATGGGGCTGCAGGTGGATACCAACCTGCCAGCAGCTGAAGTGAAGAGTAGGGCCCCAGGGCTGCTGGCAGATCCCAACCAAAGAATAGCTGGAGATGCCTGTGGGTTTGTCTGAGAGGAAGCGTATGTGTGTATGAGCTTGTGTATAAATATAAGAAAGAAAGGAGAAAGTTTAGGCACCCCACTCCCATTAATTCACAACAATCTCAGGGTGACAGGAAATCGAAAGTTCCCAGGTATGGAGAGCAAGAATTTTTAAAATCATTTTTGGTTTTATTTTTCAGGTGTTATTTAATGTATCTGCTGTTCTGAAATATTTTATTGGTGTTTGGAACATTAAAAAAAAATTGTATGTGAGTTTTTAATTTTATTTTTTATTTGTCATCTGTTTTTGGATTATAATTATCATGTCTTTACTATTATGATTATGTATTTATTTTATTTCTTGATTTTGTTTGATGTTTGAGGAATGGTGATGGTTTTGGTTTTTATTGTTCCACTGCATAGAGTCTGGCTTCTTGTGGTTTCCAGTTTAGGTTTTGTCACGTTTGTATTTCTCCTTTATGCTTACTCTATTTTGTATTTGGTGAGGTCTATTTATGTTCTGCATGTGTGACTGAGGTGAAGTATTCTCCTAATAGGAAGTGTATTAGTGTTTTAGGGCTTTTGGAGGGTCAAGCTCACACACAACACACATCACAATAGGCCTAATACTTATGGGTTCCAAGTGTGTTTTTACAGGATTTTTGGTTAGCATCACAGCAGTGCTTGTAAATATTAATGTAAGTGATATTTTTACCTCAGAATAGGGTACTTTGATATTTTTCATCTAAAATGTTATAAATACATAACTTTTAACTGTGTGTGTGGAGCGGGCCAAGGGGTTGAGGGTGGGGGAGGGGAGCATTGTGTAAGGCTATAAGGTTCGCCTAGGGCATCTAAAACCCAGGGGGGTGGAGAGGGCGGATGGGTGTCAGTTTTCAAAGTTTGTATCACTGAAGGGAGTTGGGATTATTTTGGTGAGCCCAGGGCAGACAATTAACAAGGGGGTGGGGGGATGGGGGAGACAGCAAAGTAATTGTTCCCACAGGGCAGCAAAAAAGCTAGCCCTACCCTCTACTCATGTGTTCCCAACACCTTGCCTTAAAAATTAATAAATGAAAGCAATGGACGAACCTTATGTAGCATCTGCAATGGATCTTTTTAAAGTTCCTGTGTCAGCTGCTGGTCTTGTTGATACTTTATTTGCAGTCTCTTCCAATAGGAATGTGATATGGGGAACAGAATCATAGAAACATAGAACATGACAGCAGGTAAGGACCATAAGTCCCATGTAATCTGCCCAATTTCATTCTTGGTGCAATACCATACAGCAGTGGTTCCCAACCTTTTTTTGTGTCGTAGCACACCCAGCACAGAATTCAATTCATCATGGCACTCCGTCACCTTCACCATTTTCTCTTCTCTTCCTTTCTCTTTCCCCTCTTTCTCCCCAGGAATCATCCCTTTCCTTCCTTCCCCTCTCTCACCCTCTAGTATCATCAGCTTCTCTTTCCTTCTTTTTCTCCTGTCCCTTAGCATCATTATCATCACTTTCCCTCTCCCTCCAATCTCCTTCAATCCCCTGACATTATTATCATGTTCCCCTGCCTTTCCCAATCCCTGGCATCATCCTCCCTTTCCTCTCCCCTACCCCCTGGAATCACCATCACCTTCTCTTCCCTTCTTTGTTCCTCCATGTCCCTCTCCCTCGCCCCTGCATCTTCATCATCGCCTTCTCTTCCCTTACTTCCCCCTCCACCCCACTGGCGGCATCATCACCTTTTCTTTCCTTTCTCTGGCATCATCATCAATTTCCCTCTCTACCACTCCTGGCTTCATCACCTTCTCTCTCCTTTCCCTCTCCCCTACCTCTTGGTTCTGGCTACCTCATGGCTCTGGATGTGGCTTTCACCTTATCACATTGTTTCACCAATTTGGGGTAATTGGACATCAGTCTTCCTCCCCTCCCAAACATCACGTATTACTTTCTCAGATTTCGGCATCTCAGATGCATGATTCTGCACTTTTTTCAGTGAATCTCATTCACTGAAGAAGTTAACTTCTTGAACTTTCGTAGACCAACTCTCATTCTGTCTAACTAAGAACATAACATACGTTTTGCCATGCTGGGTCAGACCAAAGGTCCATAAAACCCAGCATTATGTTTCCAGTAGTGGCCAATCTAGGTCACAAGCAATGCTCCCTCCAAGAAGTGAGTAGGTGTTTGCAAATCTTTTTTTCGTGTGAGCAGCAATTTTTTAAACCAAGAATTTTTGAGCGCCAGTATTAGAGTTGCATTTCTGTATATAGTACAAAGAAAAATTTATATGAGCGATGCTTCAAAATGTATAAGCAATTGCTCATGCACTCAGCTTAGAGGGAACTATGAACCCAAGTACTAAGCAAGATTCCTAAATTCAATCAGTTCCATGTTGCTTATTCCAGGGACAAGCAGTGTATTTCTCCAAGTTCACTTTAATAATGGTTTATGGACTTTTTTTCCAGGAAGTAGTCCAAACTTTTTAAAACCCAGCTACACTAACAGCTTTTACCACATCCTTAGGAAACAAATTGTAGAGTTTAATTATGTGTTGAGTAAAATAGTATTTTCTCCTATTTGTCTTAAATATATCACCTAGTAACTTAATTGCATGTCCCCTAGTCTCTGTACATTTTGAAAGCGTAAACAACCGATTTGCATTTACCCATTCCAATCCACTCATTATTTTATAGACCTCTATCCTATCTCCCCTCAGTCTCTTCTCCAAGCTGAAGAGCCCTAACCTCTTTAGCCTTTTCTCAGAGGAGAATTGTTCCATCATCCTTTTCTGTACCTTTTCTAATTCTGCATATCTTTTTTTGAGGTGCAGTCACCAGAACTGCACATGTACGCAAGCTGTGGTCAAACCTTGGAGTGATACAGACGCAATATGAAATTCTCTGTTTTATTGTCCATTCCTTTCCTAATCATTGCCAGCATTCTGTTTGTTTTCTTGGTCACTGCCGCACACTGGGCAGAGGATTTAAATATATTATCCACGATGACGCCTAAATCTTTTTCCTGGGTGGTGACTGCCAATGTGAAATCTTGCATCGTGTAACTCTTTTCTGTGTGCATCACTTTGCATCAGTTCATATTAAATGTCATCTGCCATTTGGATGCCCAGTCTTACAAGGTCCTCTTAAACTCCCTCACAATCCTCTTGTGATTTAACAACTTTGAATAATTTTATACCATCAACAAATTAAATCATCTCACTTGTTATTTCCATCTGTAGGTCATTTACAAATTTGTTAAACAGAAGTGGTCCCAGCACAGATCCATGGGGCATTCCGCTAGTCACTTTTCTCTAATGAGAAAATTGACCATTTAGCCCTGCTCAATCCACAATAGAATATTGCCTCCCATGACTTTATTTTCCTCATGAGGTACTTTGTCAAATGCTTTCTGAAAGTCCAGATACACTATATCAACTGTCTTGCCTTTATCCACATGTTTTTTCATGCCTTCAAATAAATGTAGCAGATTAGTCAGGCAGGACTTCTGGCTAAACCCATCTTTAAACTAATACTATTTATATGTTCAGCAGTTTTGTTCTTTATAATAATTTCAACCATTTTTCCTGGCATGGACGTTAGGCTTACCGGTCTGTAGTTTCCTGGATCATCTCTGGAACCCTTTTTAAAAACTGGTGTTACATTGGCCACCATCTGATCTTCAGGTACCATATCTGATTTTAATGATAGATTACACATTAATAAGAATAGATCTGTAATTTCATTTTTCAGTTCTTTCAGTACTCTGGGATGTATACCATCTTGTCCAGGTGGTTTGCTGTTCTTTAGTTTGTCAATTTGCCTTATTACATCTTCCAGGTTTACTGAGATTTGTTTCATTTCCTCAACTTTAAATATCCCTTCTGGCATCCTGCCTTACATCCTCCTCAGTAAAAACTGAAATAAAGAAGTCATTTAATCTCTCTGTTATGGCCTTGTGTTCCATTAGTGTACCTTTTACCCTTTGATCATTTAATGGTCCAACTGACTCCCTCACCGTGTTTTTGCTTCGAATATACCTGAAAAAGTTCTTATTATGAATTTTTACTTCATCAGAAAGCTTCTTTTCAAATTCTGTCTTAGCCTTTATCAGTGCTTTGCATCTAACTTGCCAGTGCTTATACTGTTTTCTGTTTTCTTCATTTGGATCCCTTTTCCATTTTTTGAAAGATGTTCTTTTTGCATTAAAATAGCCTCTCTCACATTATCTTTAAATCATGCTGGCAGTCGTTTGGCCTTCCATCCACCTTTTTTAATGCATGGAATACATCTGGTCTGGGCTTCTATGATAGTTTTCTTGAACAGTGTAACTTAACCTTTGCAGTTGCTCCTTTCATAGTTACATATACATAGATACATAGAAATGACGGCAGAAAAAGACCAATCGGCCCATCCAGTCTGCCCAGCAAGCTCCCACACTTATTTTCCCATACGTATCTGTTTTCACCAACCACCAATTTCAGGGCCCTTGTTGGTAACTGATTCAAGTTTCCTGCCATCCCCTGCCATTGATGCAGAGAGTAATGTTGGAGTTGCATCAAAGGTGAGCATAAGGCTTAATGGTTAAGGGTAGTAACCGCCGCATCAAGCAAGTTATCCCAATGCTTGTTTACCCAGACTGTACAGATCATTGCCTTGATGGATGTTATTTGAATGTAAATCCTGTTTTCCACATTTCTCTCTGCTGTTGAAGCAGAGAGCAATGCTATATGTGCATTCAAAGTGATGTATCAGGCTTAATTGGTTTAGGGTAGTAACCGCCATAATAAGCAAGCTACCCCATGCTTATTTGTTTATCTCGATTGTGAAGTTCAGTCCTTATTGGTTGTTGCCTGAATGCAAATCCTCTTTTCCACGTTTCCCCTTGCCGTTGAAGCAGAGAACAATGTTGGAGTTGCATTAACCTTGTGAAGGCTTATTGAGTAAGGGTAGTAATCTCCAGGTAGTAGCCTCCACTCCAGTAATCCACACCCATGGCTCTTCTCTTCATTCCCATCCTCTAGCCTTTATGGATTCACAATGTTTATCCTATGCCCCTTTGAAATCCTACACAGTTTGTCTTTACCACTTCCTCTGGAAGGGCATTCCAGGCATCCATCACCCTCTCCGTGAAGAAATACTTCCTGACATTGGTTCTGAGTCTTCCTCCCTGGAGCTTCAAGTCGTGACCCCTAGTTCTACTGATTTTTTTTCCAACAGAAACCATTTTTTTTATTGTCTCATAATTTCCCCTTTGAAAATTAAATCCTATCACAGTAGATTTCCTTAATGTCCTCCCTCCATTTATCAAGTCAAGTTTGATCATGTTATGATTACTATTGCCGTGGCCCCAACATTATTATTTCTCACACCAAATTACGTGTTCCATTAAGGATTCTAAAATAATTCCCCTTTCTTGTTGGTTTTTGTATCAGTTGCTCCATAAAGCAGTCATTTTATTTAATTTAGAAAATGTACTTCCTTGGCATGTCCTGATGTGACATTTATCCAGTCAGTGCCAGGTTAATTGAAATCACCCATTATTACTATGTTGCTAATTTTGTTAGCTTCTGTAATTTCTGTTAGCATTTCATCATCTGTTCATTCTGGCCAGGTGGATGCTAGTACACCCCCAGTGCAGTTTTATTCCCCTTCTCACATGGAATTTCAGTCCATAAGGATTCCACACTGCACTTTTGTTCTTGCAGAACTTATATCCTGTTTGACTGTATGCCCTCTTTAACATTAGTGCCACACCTTCCCTATTTTGAACCATTCTATCATTGTAATACAATTTGTATCCTGGTATCAGTGTCCCATTGGTTATCCTCCTTCCACCAAGTCTCTGAAATGCCTATTATATCTCTCTTCATTCGGTGAAATATATTCTAATTCTCCCATCTTATTTTTCAGACTTCTAGCATTTACATACAGACATTTCAAAATATGTTTTTGTTTGCATTAACAATCTGCTTATTATTTGATGGGTAGTTTGGGATCTTTTTATTCTGCTTTTTACTTAAAGGCTGCTGGGTTACTTTAGCATTTAATGCAAGCTCTCTATCAGGATGCCCTAACATCCCTGTTTTGTTAGTGTCCTTAAGAATCATCATTCTGAATCATGCGCTTCTGAGTGACTGCCTGCTTTCCTCCATCATCTAGTTTAAAAGCTGCTCTATCTCCTTTTTAAAGGCTAGTGCCAACAGCTTGGTTCCACTCTGATTAAGGTTACGTCCATCCTGTCAGAATAGGCACCCCTTCTCCAAAATGTTTCTCGGTTCCTAACAGATCTAAAACCCTCTTCCCTGTACCATCATCTCATCCACATAGTGAGACTAAAGAGCTCAGCTTGCCTCTGGAGTCCTGCACATGGAACAGGGAGCATTTCTGAGAATGCAACTCTGGAGGTTCTGGATTTCAGTTTCCTACCTTAAGAGCCTAAATTTAGCCTCCAGAACCTCCCTCCTGCACCTTCCTATGTCATGGCTCCTCCTCCGCGCGCACTCTGGTCTTATCTAGGAGGCGCACGATGTCCATTAGCTTCGCAGAAGGCAGGCAGTTACCTCATGCCCAGTCATTCAGCTATCCACATTTCTAATGATTGAATCACCCACTATAGCACCATCCTAATCCTTTCCTCTTGGGCCCTGGAGACACATCCTCAGTGCAAGAGGATAAGGCATCACTTGGAGGGCAGGTCCTAGCTAAAAGATCACTTCCTGCCACACCACGGTGATGGTCTCCTGACAGGTGACCTTTCCTACTCCAAAGTAGCATAAATGCTGCTTGACTGAAGTTAGGACCACTTTACTATGTCCCTGAAGATCTCCTCTATATACTCCTCTGCCTCTGCTCTTCCAGGTCTGCCAAGTTGGCTTCCAGAGATTGGACTCGTTCTCTGAGAACCAGGAGCTCTTGCACTAGGGGCATACATTCAGCACTTCACCACCAGGTAGATAGTCATACATGTGGCACTCTGTGCAAAAGACAGGATAGCCCCCAATTTGCAGCTGAACTTCTGTATTCATCTTAGCTTTATTAAGTAGCTAAAGTTTAAAAAAAATAATTGAGTAGGTATGTGTCTCAATTTAAGGGATTTTAAATTAATGGTGTCTTTTAAAGTCTAAGATTTTTTACTTAATAACTAGGTGACATTGTTTGTTTGTGAATGACCAGCAACAAGACTAAAATTAGTCAGTCACTAAAATCAAGGTTAATTGTATGGTTTTCAAACTCACTAATTGACTTCTATTTAGAAGATTTTCCTTTTAATTGGGGTAAGGTTATCTAACAGAAGGGGAGGCGAACCGGGCTTGTCCCGGTATCGCCGACAGTAACGCGGGATCGGGCGGGAGGCGAGGCGGTAGGGAAGGGAGGAAGATGGGGGGGGGGGGGGGGGCGCAAGTAAGGAGGAGGACCAGGGAACCAATGGCGGCGCGGCAATTTGAACTGCCGCGCTGCCATTGGGCAAGGAACCAAGAGAAGGGAGCGAGGATAGTCGGGAGCGGGCATTGACGATTTCGGCAGCGAAGTAAGTGGAGGTAACTTTGCTTGCTCCCCGTTGCTTCTCTGCCGAAATTTCCTCTGCCGCGTCCTGCGCCTCAATTGCTGGGACTCGATGCGGCGCTCTAAAACGAGGAGCGCGGCGGCCAGGCCCACCTCCACATCGAGATCTCGCCCGCCGGCGAGACCTAGGATGCCCCGTGTTCCGGCTCTGACGGCGGACTCTGGCCCAAGCGCCGTGAGTATTGCCCCCCTCGTCGGCTCACCCCCCCTTGGCCAGCCTCCGGCTCCGCCTATTGCCTGTCTCCTCCCGTACTTCTCCGACTCGGGGGAGAGTGGCCCCGAAGCCGACGTGGGCCCGCCTGCCGCCTCACCCCCTCGCCCCCCCCCTTCTGGCCACCCTGCCTCGATCCCCGAGTCAGCCCTTACATTTTCTTTTTTGGCCCGCCCCCCCCGCGGCTTGCTGAGCTCAGCTATGCCTGCCCTGCCTGCTCCTGCAGCCTTCGCCGCCGGTTCCCAGGGCACACGTGTCGCCTCTCCCCCTCGCTCGGTCAGCGCCGGCACAAGGGGCCGCTGCCCGAGTACCCTACCAACAGCCCGGAGTGGCCACCTTCCTACCTCCCCAAGGGCCTCTTCCCGGCGACGACCGGTGCTTCCGGCCGGCGGTCCAGCTGATAGTAACCGGGGCCCTCAGGTGCCTAAAGGCAGGACCGGCAGGGCCCGCACCGCCCGCCCTGCCTTCCCATGCAGGGACTTGCACGGGCACAGCTCCCATGGCCCCTTGGGTTCTCCATGCGCCCTACCCTTAGCCCACAATGCCCCCCAGGAGGCAGCGGTGGTGGTGGCCTTTCTGGAGCGCATGGCGAAGGCTGGGTACGGTTTCTTTCCGGTGGCCGATGCCCCGCCGCGTGCGGCTGCTGCCCTGCCGCATGACTGCTTAAGCATGGGGGCCTGGCAGCATGGCCCAGCCCCCCCCCCCTCGGGAGAGCTCGTATTTCCCCAAGGTGGGCAACCGGCCCCCTGTGGAGCATCGCCCATGGTAGGCAGCCGGAGGGCCCCCCCCCCCGAGGTCCGGAGGGCTTGCGTCGGGCACCCTGTGCGGATGATGAGCGCCCGGGGCCGTCGTGTCAGGAGGCCTGGAGGGACCGTGATCCAACCGGTTTCCATCTTGGCGGTGATCCTGGTGCCGGTGTTCGTGGACTGCTACCCGGTCCCCGGGACAGGGATGTCGTCAGGACCGCGGTGGGAGCAGGTAAGTCCAATGTCGACTCTGGTGCTTTGGGGAACAAAGGGAGGGCCAAGAGGTCTCGGGTGCGGTCCAGTTCCTCGTCCACCGCCTCGGATACTGGCACCAGTGGGAGTACTGAGCGCTCGAGTTCATTTGCCACCGAGGGCCAGCAATGTGACGTCGGCCCTCCCGCCTTAGCGTCATTGACGGAACTGTGGGAGGAGGTGCCCCGGCGGTTGGTTAAACGCATCCGTAAACGAAAATTTATCAATATTTTCCGGCTTTTGGAGGGTAGACGGGGTGGGAAGAAGGGCTCCAAGAAGGCCAAGAAGCGTAATCGCCGGCACGGTGTTGGGCCTCGCATTGCCAAGAACATTGTCAATTGGGTGCGTGGGTTTTTACGGCTGGCTAGCGTAGTTAGCCATTTCGATGCTTCTCAGTATGGCTCCTTGTTGTCTTATGCGGATAGTATTTTAGGTGCCTTCAGGGACTACGATGGTTGGGCATGGCTCAACTACGATGAGAAGTTTCGCGATAAGATGGCGGGTAATCGGTTTATGTCCTGGGGGACGCAGGACATTCACTTGTGGCTCACGCAAATGACCAATAAAGGGGTCGTGTCAACTAGAGGCGGCTCGGGGGCGGGTGCCGTGGGCGGTGGCCCCTCACGTATGGATTCCGCCGGTGTAGCTGCGGTTCAGTCCTTTCGCCCCGGATCCGGGGGCAAAGGTGAGTCTGGAGTCAAACTTGGGGGGGGCGGGTCTAACGTTTGCTGGAGATTCAACAAGCTTACGTGCCTGTTCCCCGAATGCAAATTTCGACACGCGTGCACCACGTGCGGGGGAGCCCATTCCGCCCTTAGATGCCCTCAGGGACAAAGTGCCGGGGCCGGTAAAGGAGCAAAATGATTTGTCCCTTTACTGCAAAGCCGATTCACCGATTCTCTTGGACGAGTTGGAGGCGACGTTGCGGCATTACCCGGATCGTCGGGCGGCTAACCTTTTAGCCGATGGTTTTCGTTATGGTTTTCGCGTCCCTTATGTCGGTCCCGGTGTTGGGGGGAGGGCGAGGAATTCTCGCTCAGCCTCCCGGTTGGCGTCTGTTGCTCGGAAAAAGCTGGCGGATGAGCTTGCCTTGGGTAGGATAGCTGGCCCCTTTTTGCGTCCGCCTTTTGAGGCTATGCACCTGTCGCCGCTGGCGGTCATTCCAAAAAAAGCTCCGGGCAAATTTCGACTCATACTGAATCTGTCCTCCCCGGATGGTTCTTCCGTCAATGATTTCATTCCCTCGGAGGCTTGTGCCGTCACCTATGCTTCCTTCGATGATGCCGTAGCCTTGGTTCGTGCGGCGGGTTCGGGTGCGCTTTTAGCCAAGGCGGACATTGAATCCGCTTTTCGATTGCTCCCCATTCGTCCATGTTGTTTTCCGCTCTTTGGCTTTTATTTCGAGGGTCACTATTTTTTAGATCGCTGCTTACCCATGGGTTGTGCAGTCTCCTGTGCGTTGTTCGAAGCGTTTAGTACATTTGTTCATTGGGCCACGAACATGCATAACGCTTGTGAGGCCTCCGTGCATTACTTGGATGACTTTCTGTTTGTAGGGCCGGGAACGGACGATACGTGCCGACGACAATTAGACGGTTTCTTGTGCACAGCTGCGCGTCTGGGTGTCCCCATAGCTACCGATAAGACGGAAGGTCCGGTTACCAAATTAACCTTCCTTGGCATAGAGTTGGATTCTGTGAGCATGTCTTGTCGCCTGCCGGCGGATAAGCTTCTTCAGCTCCAGGGTTTGATTGCGCTCGTCAAAGGAGCGGTGAAAGTCACCTTGCGACAGATGCAAGCCCTCATAGGCTCCCTTAATTTCGCGTGCAGGGTCATTCCAATTGGTCGGGCGTTTATTCGCCGCCTGTCGGCGCGGACGGCGGGGGTCCGGGCGGCTCATTATTATATTCGGGTCACCAAGGCGGTACGGGATGAGTTGGATATCTGGGCCGCGTTTCTGGTATCTTTCAACGGAGTTTGCATTATGCAGGAGTCGGAGGTGTCGAATGTTGATCTTGAACTATACTCGGATGCGGCGGGGGCGGCGGGTTTGGGCCTATATTTTCAAGGCAGATGGTGCGCCGAGCGTTGGCCGGCTAGTTGGATAGCGGCTGGCACGGTCCGGAATATTACGTTCCTGGAACTGTTCCCCATTTTGGTAGCTTTGACTCTGTGGGGTGAGGACTTAGCCAATAGACGAGTGGTCTGTTGGTGTGATAATTTGGGCGTCGTGCAGGTGGTTAACAAGTTGGCGGCTAGGTGCCCCCAGGTTTCCAAGCTAGTTCGGGAATTAGTGATGTTATGTCTCCGCTGGAATGTGACCATCAAAGCGCGCCATATGCCTGGCACTCAGAACTGTATTGCTGACGCTCTCTCTCGTTTTAAGTGGGATGTCTTCAGAGCTGCGGCTCCACATGCCTGCCCGACGGGGGAGAGGGTGCCCGTTGGCCTCTGGAAGCTCGGCACCCCCTGCCGTGGGACCTGATCCAGCACTCTGTGGCGCCGGCTACCTGGAAATCATATCTCTCCGGCAGACGTTATGTGGCTGGTTTTCTGTACTCTTCCGGGTGGACGGGGGGGGACGTGCGGGTGGACGATCTCGTACGGTTTATACTGTGGGCGAAACGATCGGGGTTTTCGGTCGCCTCGGTCCGGAGCCAGTTAGCAGGCTTTGCTTTGCTTTTTTCCAGCAATTAGCCGGGTTTGGCAGCCCGTTTCGTAGTTTTTTGGTGCAGAAGTTATTGGCGGGCTGGCGCCGCGGTTTGGGTCGCCCGCCGGATCGGCGGCGGCCTATCCGGTTTCCCGATCTGCTTCGACTTACTGCGGGCCTGCGGGATATCTGTAGTTCGCCTTTCGAGTTGGCCTTCTTTGGTGCGTTTCGCATCGGAGAGCTTGTAGCGCGATCCGCTCGGCCCGGGAGTATGGGAGGCCTCTTAGTTGGGGATGTCTGTTTATATGAGCATAGTGTGACGCTGTGCCTTCGAACTTCTAAAATGGATCAGAAGGGCGCGGGGGCGTGGATATCACTGCGGCGTGCCCCGCACAGCCTGGCGTGTCCGGTTCAGACGGCGCTGCGATACGCGGCTTTGCGGCCTCGCTTTGGACGGCAATTTCTGGTGCATGAGGACGGGGCCCCGTTGACGCACTTTCAGTTTGCAACCGTGCTGCGGAAAGTCGTGGCGTCGTTGGGGTGGAATGTGAGACAGCATACGCCGCATTCCTTCCGTATTGGGGCTGCCACGGTGGCGGCGGAATCCGGGTGGCCTGCGGATCGCATCCGGGCGTTGGGTCGCTGGAAGTCTGCTGTTTATCGCCGATATGTCCGGTAACGGGGTTCCTTGGCGGTTGCGGGGTTCCCTGGTGGGGGATTCAGGGGGTCTCCGCTCGAGCGGTAATGTATGTGTTTTTTCTTTCAGATCTGCATGGACTCGAGTCGCCCGGAGATTGTGCTTGGATCGTGGGCCACTCTTTTGTTCATCGGGCTCAACGTCGTGCTCGGAAGCGGCCGTACGGGGAGAATCTGAACGTGGCTGCACCCGAGGGCGTTGTGCGCTGGCTGGGAAAAGGGGGAATGCGCTGGGGTAGTCTCTGCGACTTCTTGCAAGGCCAGGTTGAGGCTTTTGGCGTCCCCAGATTCCTTGTGGTTCACCTGGGCGGTAATGACATTGGTCACCTCACCTGTCGTGAGTTCATTAAAATTATCCGTAAAGACTTTGCGTTTCTCCTGAACCGCTTACCCACTACGAAATTGGGGTGGTCGGACATCATCATTCGCCTTCGCCACCGGGAGGAGCCCATGTGGCGCCATGGCGTCAAAAAATTGAATCGCCAAATAAGCAAATGGTTGGTCCGGGAAGGGGGGTTTTGGATTCGGCATGACTGGTCATGGGAGGTTTTAGACGGGTACTTCGTGGGTGATGGGGTTCACCTTTCCGACATTGGTATTGATCTCTTCAACAACGCCTTGGAAGAAGGACTTAAGTTGCAGTTGCAAATGTGGCCGCAGTGGGGGAACAAGGCCATTTAATTTGCCTTGTTGGTGGCGGAAACCCGAGCCTTATTTGGTTGTTTATTATGTTGAATTGGGAAGGGCACGTTGGAAGGGGGGGTAATGCTCGTGCAGCTTGGGGTTGCTGCACGGGAAGGCCTAAAGAGCAAGGGGTGGACTGATGCTCAGGCCGCAAGCCTACCCTCGCTGACGACGCGGCGGGGTAGGTGAAGGGGGGGGAACTCCAAGCTGCTTACCATTGGGCCGCGATGGTAAGTGAAGAATTGACATGCGGCGGAGGAGGCGGAGGTGGGGGAGTTATTTTGGAACATTGTTAAGTTGGCTCGGGTTAGGTTTAATAAACTGCGGCCTTATTTTGTATCCAATCAGTTGTAGTGTCTAATTTGTAATGGTTGTGGGGGGGGGCAATGTTGTGTGAGCGCCTGAACGACTGGTCCCGAGTACCTGCGTTAAAAGCCTGGGGTGGGAGGGTGGGTGGGCTGAAAACTAGTGACTAATACAGAATTTGTTGCCACTGTTTCTCTTTGGTCAGTGTGGTGCTCGGGGCAGCATTTATTTAATTTTTCCCCCCTGCCCTGTCCCCTTCTTACTTCTTCCTTCTCCAAAGACTACAAATGCTAGAAAACCAGACAAATATTGCAGGCTATTTTTATCTGTATTATACTTGTCAAATGTTGATTAGAATTAAACTATTCATAAAGTCTTAGAGATGATCTCTCTAGCATACATGATGATCTTGGGCATGTGACCATATAAACTTTTCTGGCAAACAGTTCTGTTTTCTGTTTAAAAACAATATAATATTATAAACATAGTAGAGGAAATAAATTACAGAATAGATAATTTAGCCATGTATTGAAATGTAAATGCAAAACTTTCTGCCTCAAAACAAAAACTGATATGCAGATTTGCAATTAGGCTGCTTTTTGACTTTTTTGTAACTGTTTATACTCCCTGAAACAATTTTGTTCAACTTTTTTTAATTGGCAAATCTTCCATCATGTCTTAATTATAATATTGCTTTTACACTTGAAGCACTAGTTATACTTCAGCCTCGACCTACAGAGTTACTGACTGCATATGATTTTTGTGACCTATGGTACATATAATTGGCTGATTATGATATTTAAGATGGTGATGCCAGTGAATAATATGAATTAAAAGAAAATAAAATTAATTAAAGCCAATAAAACTGTTGCAAAGAGAGAACCATTTTGTCAGACTAACAAGCATTTAAGGGGCAATTTTGAAACTGCCTCAAGAGATTGCAGGTCTGCAGGTACTTATAGATCTGCAAGCTCATTTTTAAAGGGAAACTCCCTGAACATGCCTGAAAATTCAGGCTGGGAGAAGAGTATGAGTACTTTTTACCTCTGTTCTTTAAAGCAGGTGCAAAGTACCCTCAGTGTTGTCAAAATGAAATCCTTGCAAGTACTTTCCTTCCCTGATCTGACCTCACCCACTTTCTTCCACTGGTAAAAATACATGCACAATTTCACAGCATGCGTGCTTTTATTTGCACTAAGTGTGTGTGTGTGAAGGGTGACAATTTTCAAATAATGATTATTCAAAAGCCATTTAGACAGATACCTTACAAATTATCCATTTAAACAGCATTCAAGATATATAAAAGATCCCAAAGGGAGGAACACAAAGAAGAATATCTGATTCAACTGAGGGAGACAAAGAAATTAATCAAGTTGGCAAAAAGTCAAGCGGAAGAGAGGATTGCCAAGGAGATAAAAAATGGAGACAAAACATTTTTCAGATACATCAGCGAAAAGAGAAAGATCCAAAGTGGTATAGTGAAATTGAAAGGTGGTAATGATCAATGTGTGGAGGGAGACGAAGAAATGGCAGAAATATTAAACGAATACTTCAGCTCTGTGTTCACTAAAGAAGACCCTGGAGAAGGACCATCACTACACAACAAAAAACTGGTGGGAAGTGGAATAGATGAAAATCCTTTTACAGTAGAAAATGTGTGGGAAGAGCTAAAGAACCTGAAAGTGGACAAAGCCATGGGGCCTGATGGGATTCATCCAAGGATATTGAGGGAGCTCAGAGATGTTCTGGCGGCTCCGCTTTGTGACCTGTTCAATAGATCCCTAGAAACGGGAGTGGTGCCGAGTGATTGGAGAAGAGCGGTGGTGATCCCGCTTCACAAGAGTGGGAACAGGGAGGAGGCTGGCAACTACAGACCGGTCAGCCTCACTTCGGTGGTGGGAAAAGTAATGGAGTCACTGCTGAAAGAGAGAATAGTGAACTATCTACAGTCCGGAGAAGTGATGGACCAGAGGCAACATGGATTCACCAGGGGAAGATCCTGTCAGACAAATCTGATTGACTTTTTTGACTGGGTAACCAAGGAATTGGATCGAGGAAGAGCGCTCGATATCATATACTTGGATTTCAGCAAAGCTTTTGACACGGTTCCGCACAGGAGACTGGTGAATAAAACGAGAAGCTTGGGAGTGAGTGCCAAGGTGGTGACCTGGATTGCAAATTGGTTGACGGACAGAAGACAATGTGTGATGGTAAATGGAACCTTCTCTGAAGAGAGAGCGGTTTTAAGTGGTGTACCGCAAGGATCGGTGTTGGGACCGGTCCTGTTCAATATCTTTGTGAGCGACATTGCGGACGGGATAGAAGGCAAGGTTTGTCTTTTTGCGGATGACACTAAGATCTGCAACAGAGTGGACACGCCGGAAGGAGTGGAGAGAATGAGACGGGATCTAAGGAAACTGGAAGAGTGGTTGAAGATATGGCAGCTGAGATTCAATGCCAAGAAGTGCAAAGTCATGCATATGGGGAGTGGAAACCCGAATGAACTGTATTCGATGGGGGGGGAAAGGCTGATGTGCACGGAGCAGGAGAGAGACCTTGGGGTGATAGTGTCTAATGATATGAAGTCTGCGAAACAATGCGACAAGGCTATAGCAAAAGCCAGAAGAATGCTGGGCTGCATAGAGAGAGGAATATCGAGTAAGAAAAGGGAAGTGATTATTCCCTTGTACAGGTCCTTGGTGAGGCCTCACCTGGAGTACTGTGTTCAGTTCTGGAGACCGTATCTACAAAAAGACAAAGACAAGATGGAAGCGGTACAGAGAAGGGCGACCAGGAAGGTGGAGGATCTTCATCGGATGACGTACGAGGAGAGATTGAAGAATCTAAATATGTACACCCTGGAGGAAAGGAGGAGCAGAGGCGATATGATACAGACTTTCAGATACTTGAAAGGTTTTAATGATCCAAAGACAATGACAAACCTTTTCCGTAGGAAAAAAATCAGCAGAACCAGGGGTCACGATTTGAAGCTCCAGGGAGGAAGATTCAGAACCAATGTTAGGAAGTATTTCTTCACGGAGAGGGTGGTGGATGCCTGGAATGCCCTTCCGGAGGATGTGGTGAAGACCAGAACTGTGAAGGACTTCAAAGGGGCGTGGGATAAACACTGTGGATCCATAAAGTCAAGAGGCCGCCAATGAAGAGTGGGTGACTCGCCAGAATGATGGCTACTGCCTGGAGACAATACCCTTATTCAATAAACGTACACATGCTTACTGTGACTCCAACATCGTTCTAGCTTCAACAGCAAGAGGAAATGTGGAATAAAGGATCTGCACTCACAAAGGGGGGAGTAGCTGGCTTGTTACGGCGGTTACTACCCCAAACCAAATAAGCCTGTTACTTCTATTTCTATGCATATACAGCATAGTTCTCTGCTTCAACGGCAGGGGAGAAGAAAAAACTGATACTTCACGCATATCCAGCATAGCTCCCTGCTTCAACGGCAGGGGAGAAGAAAAAAGGGTTCACACTCACAAAGCGGGGAGTAGCTGGCTTGTTACGGCGGTTACTACCCCCAAACCAAATGTGCCTGATACTTCACTTTCGATGCATATCCAACATGGCTCTCTGCTTCAACAGCATGGGAGAAGAATAAACTGATACCTCAAGCATATCCAGCATAGCTCCCTGCTTCAACGGCAGGGGAGAAGATAAACAACCAATAAGGGCTGTATAACATAGTCTGAGTAAAACAAATAAGCATGGGTGTAGCTTGCTTATTGCGGCGGTTACTACCCCTACTACCCCTAACTTATCAGCTAGATATTCACTTGGATGCAGCTCCATCACTGCTTTCTACATTAATGGTGGGGGTGGAAAGGAAATAGAACCAAGAGCTAAGAGAAACAGATAAGTATGAGAGAAAAAAGTGTGTGAAGCTTGCTGGGCAGACTGGATGGGCCATTTGGTCTTCTTCTGCCGTCATTTCTATGTTTCTATGTTGCCATATTCAGCCATATTTACTGGCAAGCTGCTTTATTCATTTTATTTTCACTATCGTTAATTTTAAATTTTTCTGACTATTTGCTTTATATAGTCTGAGTGTGACTGTCTTCCTATAAATGTGTCATCCTTGCAGTGAGGGTGCATTATGCATGAATTCTAAATGTATACAGATATCGCTGAGAAAACATTTGCAGCAATGCATAAGTGTGTGGGTATAAATAGCTTTTGTACTATCCACTTCTTCCATAAAGGAAAACAATTTATAACAACATTTTAAGCAATAAAACTTGATATCCAGGTAGTAACGTACAGATAGTTGACCTGTACCCGTCCCCACTGTATAATGTAATGAAATAAGTGTGTTGTGTCAAGCCAGGATAGAGACACTGCGGAAGAAATACTTGTCTCAAACTCTGATTATTATTTTAGCACTGAATTTGAACTACATTAACAAATTAGGCTTTCTTTTTTAAATAATAGTGAAACATAGCATGTTTGGAATACCTTATAACAAGCTGCATTAAACTTCACAGCATTGGTGCTCTGCTGTTTGAGAATGAGGAGTTTCTCCTAGGGGTGCTAGTGTGAACTAGGAGAAAGAACTTGTGTTTTTTTACTAAAAGAGACAAGTAAATGTATGCCTCATGTCTTCCCTGTTTAGAGTACTTTGACCATAGGCATGCTAATATGAAACTTGTTAAGGATGTGGATAAAAACATCGGGCATTTCTGCTGAGTCTCCCTTATAATATCAGGAAAAACTGCCATCTTCTGTCCTAGAAAGCAAGTGTACCTGAGAAAAAAAAACCAAACAAAAAAAACCCTTCAGAGTCAACTGCTTCCCAAATTCTTGAGAGAAAGAAACCAATAAAATAGCTCTGTCAGTAACAATAGTTTGTGACTATTCTAAGAAATTTGAAATATCTAAACTTTAATTCATAGTTTCAATCCTACCTACATTCTGAGTATAGGCAACCTTATTAATATTCCCAGGCAAATAATAAGCTTTTGCACAAGAAGGAAGAGCACCCATAGAGATTCTCAAAAATTCCAAGTAGCATTTCCTGAGCCACCTCCAAAGGTAAAATTAAAGGACAACATGAAAAATTCAAGTCTTAGATTTAATATTCTAGAAACATTTCTCAAATTTTCTTATTTCTGATGGAGTAACTTGTCCTTAATTAAAAAAAACGTTTGATTGCTGGAACACTTATTTTTAAGTTCCAACGGTTTTTCAGCATATTCCTGAATATGCTTGGAATGCTCAGTAACTTGAGAAGACAAAAATCCAAGGGAAGTCGATATAGTGTCAATCCTAGTAGAAACAGATTTTTCGGTTTTAGATATCTCTGTCCATATCGTATCTAGCGTAACTGCTACAGGCAGGACAGGTAGATCTGATCAGTCACAAGTGGAGTGGGAACAGATGGAAAAGTCCCCCTTAATGCTGAAAGCTCCAGTCCAGGGTCAAAAGAAGTAGAAGCATATGTGACACCTAATTCAGCTTCAGCATGCAATGAAGCACTAACCTGCAAAGTTGAAGGCCCCTTAGACTTAAAGACACAGGAGTAGCTGAGAGAGCAGAGATGGGATCTCCAAGCTTATTTAGTCCAGAAGAATTAGTTTTTGAAACTGAAATGCTTCCAGAGTTGGTTAGACAAGGACAGGAGGTACAGAAGGCTTGGTAGGGAGAGCACAAACATTGCCTTTCCTCTTCTTGATCCAGGAGCGTACTTCCCCCTTCAGTTTCCTTGTAAATGTGTGATTAAATTCTAGAGAAACAAACAAAACATTTATAGGGAATGAATATCCTCCTACAATATACAGATTACAATCAAATTGATCTTTCTGTTTAGTTTGTGTGTCATAATATAATCCAAATGCCCAATTATTTTTAACTCTAATTTTCATTACAGTAAGATATAAGGAAAAACAGTGTATGATTAAACTGTTTCCAGAGTAAAAAAAAATTTTTAAGCAAAAAAGAAATAATCATACTACTGTGTAATAGACCACCTCTCGGGGAAGTTATAAATAAGCAAACTTTACAAGAAAATAGAGACTTAACTGTATCAATGGATCCAAATATCATCAGGGAGCAGAAGAAGGAACCTCCCTGTTCTGTAGAAAACCTTCCAAATACAAAGGATTAAAAAAACATATTAATTGCTCAGAATGTTTTTCACCTGCTTTTTTTAAAACAATATTCAAAAAATATCCATGTAGTCATAAGAGCCAACCCTGTGCAATTTGCTACCTGAAAACTTGCATCTGTATTTATAGTATATTTTGCCATAATCCAGCCACAGTAGATAATCATATAAAAACATAAATACAATCCATGGAAATAATAAAAATGTAACCAATAAATGAACACATGCATAACAGTGTTTATAATATGAGAACATGATATGCCATACTAGGTCAGACCAAGGATCCATCAAGCCCAGTATTCTGTCTCCAAAGGTGGCCAATCCAAGTTACAATTACCTGGCAAGTACCCAAACATTAAATAGATCCTATGCTGCTAATGCCAGCAACAAGCAGTGACTATTCCCTATTGATTAATAGCAGATTATGGATTTCTCCTCCAGGAATTTATGCAAATCTTTTTAAAATCCAGCTATACTAATTGCCTTAACTACATCCTCTGACAACGAATTCCAGAGCTTAATTGTGTGTTGAGTGAAAAATAATTTTCTCTGATTTGTTTTAAATGTGCAACTTGTTAACTTCATGGAGTGTCCCCTAGTCCTTATATTATCCAAAAGAGAAAATAACTGTTTCACATTTACCTATTAAAGTCCTTTCATGATTTTCTAGACATCTATCATATACCCCCTCAACCATTTCTTTTCCAAGCTGAACAGCCCTAACCTCTTTAGCGGAGCCATTCCATCCCCTTTATCATTTTGTTCACCCTTTTCTGTACTTTCTCCATTTCAATTATATCTTTCTTGAGTTGCGACCAGATTTGTATATAGTATTCAAGGTGCGGTCTAACCATTGAACAATTACAGAGGCATTGTGACATTCTTTATTTATTTTTATTTTTATTTAAAAACTTTTCTGTACCGTCGTTTAGTAGTGTACCATCACAACGGTTTACATTTAGGCACAAATAGGTTTGGTTTCTAGGTTATCCATAGGGTGCCAATATTATACGGTTACATAGTTCAATAATATACTCTAAATGGGTAATGGGTTGTGGTTACCATTTATGATTGATAGGATAATCATATGTATATACTGCTTTTCAAATTTAATATTTAAATATGAAAAAAATAATAAATAAGCAATATTGTTTTTATTGTTGTTTATTTGCCATTCCCCTTCCTAATAATTCCTAACATTCTGTTTCTTATTTTGACCACCACAGCACACTGAGACAACAATTTCACTGAAATTTCAGATTATTTTTTACTGGGTGGTAACTTCTAAACTGGAACTAACATTGTGCAGATACAGTATGGGTTATTTTTTCCTATATGCATCACCTTGTGCTTGTCCACATTATATTTCACCTACCATATGGACGCTGAATCTTCCAGTCTCTCAAGATCTTCCTGCAATTTATCACAATCCGCTTGTAATTTAACTACTCTGAATAATCTGCACAGAGTAACCATGGTTACCATCCTAACAGCAGCAATTAGTTTTTCACCTGAAATGCAGCCTCATCCTACCTTGCTGCCTCCTGCAATGATGCCTGCCCACCAGCAGAGGCCTCTAATGAGCTCTGCTTCCAGCCACCGGAGCCAGCTTCTCAATGACCACCTGACTCAGCCTGTCTTGCAACCTCTACTCCAGCATGAGCCTGCAGCCTTGCCAAGCTCCTCCTAACTCTTGTACCCAAGCTCAACCCTATGTAACCCAGCCTTGCCAGTATAACCTTGCCTTATCATGGAGTCTCCCTTGGCTCTCTTATCTGGCTCTTGTTTCTTTCCTCCATGTCTTGTGGCCTATGGGCCTTCTTGTCTTGTCTTGCGGCCTATGTGCCTTCTTGCTCCTTGTTCCTTGTCTTGTGGCTTACTCTGGCCTTGCCTTGTGGCCTTTGAGCTTTCCTACTCCTAGTATTTTGCTCTGTGGCCTACTCTGGCCTTACCCTGCCTTGCAGCCTATCTAGGTCATTCCTTGCTTTGACTCTGTGGTCTACATTAGGCCTTACCTTACCTTGTGGCCTCTGGGCCTCTCTTTGTACCAAGGGGCCTTCGGGCCTATAGCCTAGTGGCTTACAGGCCTTTAGCCTTGTTGCCTTTGGGCTTCTTTGTTCTCTGTTACTCTTGCCTGCTTTCTATAAGACCTGCCCTATTCTGCCTTGTTTGGGTCTTGTCTGTTTTTGTTATGCTCTGTCCAGTCCTGTTAGTTCTAGTATCCTGCCCTCAGCTTTTTCCCTGTCTCTGTTCCTGCCCAATACCCTGCCTTGCTTGTGTGTCTCCCTGGCTGTGTTCACTACCTTGCCTTGTCTCTGTCCTTTGCAGCCCCAGTCATTGTTCTGGGCCCAACTCCATGTCCAGTCCAGTCCTGTGCCAAGCTTTGGTCCAGCCTGTCCAAGCCCTGGCTCAACCTGCAGGAGAAGGGGCTGGCTAGGCAGAAGACTGACCCTAGTCCTGCTTATCATCCAGCCTTGCAGTCCTTTACTGCTCCTGAGCCCAACCAAGCATCCTATGACAGTTGTTCAGTGGCATTAGGCTTCCATGATACCTAGGATAACCTGCATAGAGCAGCCATGACTATAACCCTAATATTAATGAGATTGGTAGGGATAGATGTAAAGGACAAGGAAGGGTGGAAACAAGGTTCAGTGGTAGATTAAAATACATGGGGAAGCTGGTGTTAATCAAAGTAAAGAAATTTAAATACTCATCTACCCAAGTAATAGAAAATCAGTGGGGAAGACAACTGGGCAGACTGGATAACCCAGTTGGTCTTTATCTGCCATCATTTATCATGTTGGAACACTTTGTCGGAGGAGCTATGGTCTTTGACTGATACACAAGCATTCAAGAAGGCACTAAAAACCTTTTGTTTCCAGTGTGCTTTTGAACTAGATCTTTAGGCTCTTAGAAGTGAGGATTATAGATCTCAGGCACCTATAGCAAATTTGCTGGATGTCTCATCATAAATGTTCGTATGTCCTGATTTTATTAATATTTTTCCTGTTCCCCGCCACGAATATTGGAGCGTGCGGGTTATAAATCTTTTAAATAAATAATTAAAATAAACATAATTGAGTTTGTAAACTCGATAGCTCTCTGGACTGGGAGTTTACTGCCAGTTAGTGCTGTATCTTGGTTAAAGATGTTCAAATTTACATGGGTTTTCAACTTCCCCAGATATGGCATTAACCCAGTCCAGGGGAAATTCTTGCTTAAAAAGTCTATTTTTTGTGACCTGAGTGCACAGATTTATTTATAAGAATTTATTGACCACATTGTCTCATTGTAGGTGGTTTACACATAAAACATTCATAATAAAATTAAACACATTTCCTGAGGGATTCTACAGTTATTAATTTTGCCCTTATCATGTTAGCTAAACCAAGCTGATTAACATTAGAGATCAACCTTACTCATATGCTTCTTTGAACCTTTAATTTCTTCTTGAAAGCTAATGTGTCTGTGGTAGTTCTGATATTTGGGAGAGAGTTCCATAGATGTGGTCCTGTGACAGTAAAGTCCTTAGATTCAGTGTCTTCTAGGAGAATATGATGTGTGGAAGGAATGTCTAACAGGTTCTTATTCACAGATTTTTATGCCCTTGAAGGTTTGTATATCTTTAATAATGAGCTAACATAAACTGAAGTCTCACCACTTAGAGCTTTATGAATTAATGTTAAAATATTAAAATTATATCTTGAGGCTTTAGGAAGGGTAATATGATCCCTGAGCCATGTTCTTTTAGGACCCTTGCAGCAGCATTTTGTACTATTTGGTGGGCTCTTAAAGTGCAGCTCAATAACTAAGGCTATTCATAGTGACCTTCATTTTTGGGTTTTATTGTTTGTTTTTCCTGTGAATTTATCAGGGTTTATTATAAAAACAGGAGAAAATCAGTTGAAAAAAAATAACTCATTTTTCCAGGTAAATATCAGAGTGTATTTTGGGAACAGAAGCCTGGACAATAAAACAATATTAAGCAGATTCTCCCATTCATCCATTCAGCAACATCCCCATCTCTACCCCACATCGTGTAACCCATCCTCTACAAATGAACAGGCTGTATAAACTGGGATACTCGGAGATTTGGTAATAAGTTCTCACCTATTCATATAAAAAGTAGTGCTCTGAGTATAGCCATTACCCACTAAATTGGAGTGTGCCAAACAAGTGAACGAGTGTGGTTTGTAAGAATCGCTAAGGAAGGTAAGATGATTGAGTAGGTGTGTCTGAAGTATGAGTGAGGGTTTGTTAATTTTATAGGTATAAAATAGTAAACCCATAAGGTGTACTTTCTTTGTTAAGGTTATTGCTTAGTGGCCTTTGTTGCTATACCTTTTTGGAGATGTTATGTTTGTTTATATTTTAATTCTTGGACTCTTTCAAAGGTTATCACAATTACTATGTCTATGACTGTTTGGTTTTTTTTTGCCTGGGTGATGTTATGGAATAAAAGTGATGATAAAATAATAAAGTTCAGGATGTTGTAGTTATGATTTATACTGATCACATTTTCTCTAATTTCAGCCTGTCATCCGCTCAACGATATTAACATTAACATTGACAGGAAATGTGATTCTAATGGGTTTGTGTTAAAGGGTAGGGGGTTAGATGGGACTTATAATTATGGAGGGGTCTTTGTATTCAGTGCTATTTTAGTTACTTTGGGGCCTGGGATGCATCAAAACTAGTGCATCCGGAGCCCCACTCCATGTGTTTTTTTGCTCAAGCGATTATCGCAGTTACCCAACGGGGGGGGGGATGGGAGTTAAGTAAGTTTAAAATGTAAATGTGATAACCGTGCTATGTTGGAATGTAGCTGTTCCTAAGTTGAATCAATAAAAAGCATTTGAAATAAAAAAAATAAAATAAAATGATGCACCTAGGGAAAAGTAACCCACGTTGTAGTTACACAATGTTAGGTTCCATAATAAGAGTTACCACCCAGGAAAAAGATCTGATTGTCATAGTGGCAATACATTGAAATCATCGGCTCAGTGTGCTGTGGTGGTCAAAAAAAGCAAATAGAATGTTAGGAATTATTAGGAAATGAATGGTGATTAAAACAGAGAATGTCATAATACCTCTGTATTGCTCCATTGTGAGAACACACCTTGAGTATTGTGTGCAAGTCTGGTTGTTGCTTCTCAAAAAAGGAATACTTGCACTAGAAAAGGTTCAGAGAAAGGCGATCAAATGATAAGAACATAAGAAATTACCATGTTGGGTCAGACCAAGGGTCCATCAAGCCCAGCATCCTATTTCCAACAGAGGCCAAACCAGGCCACAAAAACCTGGCAATTACCCAAATACTAAGAAGATCCATGCTACTGATGCAATTAATAGCAGTGGCTATTCCCTAAGTAAACTTGATTAATAGCAGTTAATGTACTTCTCCTCTAAGAACTTATCCAAACCTTTTTTGAACCCAGCTACACTAACTGCACTAACCACATCCTCTGGCAACAAATGCCAGAGCTTTATTGTGCATTGCGTGAAAAAGAACTTTCTCCGATATAGATTTTAATGTGCCACATGCTAACTTCATGGAGTGCCCCTTAGTCTTTCTATTATCCGAAAGAATAAATAACCGATTCACATCTACTCATTCAAGACCTCTCATTAATTATAGACCTCTATCATATCCCCCATCAGCCGTCTCTTCTCCAAGCTGAACAGCCCTAACCTCTTCAGCCTTTCCTCATAGGGGAGCTGTTCCGTCCCATTTATCATTTTGGTTGCCCTTCTCTGTACCTTCTCCATCGCAACTATATTTTTTTTTGAGATGCGGCGACCAGAATTGTACACATAATTCAAGGTGCGGTCTCACCATGGAGTGATATAGAGGCATTATGACATTCCCTTCCTAATAATTCCTAACATTCTGTTTGCTTTTTGACTGCTGCAGCACACTGAGCAGATGATTTTAAAGTATTATCCACTATGATGCCTAGATCTTTTTCCTGGGTGATAGCTCCTAATATGGAACCTAACATTGTGTAACTACAGCAAGGGTTATTTTTCCCTATATGCAACACCTTGCACTTGTCCACATTAAATTTCATCTGCCATTTGGATGGCCAATCTTCCAGTCTTGCAAGGTCCTCCTGTAATGTATCACAATCCGCTTGTGATTTAACTACTCTGAATAATTTTGTATTATCTCAAATTTGATAACCTCACTAGTCATATTCCTTTCCAGATAATTTATATTTATATTTATTTTTATATATATATATATATATATATATATATATATATATATATATTGGAAAGGATGGAGCAGCTCTCCTATGAGGAAGGGCTGTTCAGCTTGGAGAAAAGACAGATGAGGGGGATATGATAGAAGTCTGTGAAATCATTAGAGGACCAGGGCAAAGAACACTACATAAGCAGTCAGGTAGTGAGCAGTTCCAAGGTAAGGGCGTGGATCACCAAATAAGCTTGAAGATTCTCAGAATTATCGTATGTTTTGGTGTTGTTTCTGTGGGTCACTCTCTTTTGGGCAGGATAGAGTAAGCCGTACTGTGCCCCGATTTCCTTCAATTTAGGGCGCAAGGCCAGAAATTTTCTTGTGCTGAGCCCTGGTGGGGGCAAGATCAGGTACAAAGAGGAGAAACATATCATCATAGGAAACTGGCGCTTTCCCTTTCACAGTGGTAAGGATCAGCAAGGCCTGCGGATATTGCAAAACTTTTAGGATCACCAGCCAAGGGTATTTTCTACTCCCAGAAAATTCACCACTTCATCTTCGATCCCAAAGCTCTTTTCTCTCTCGTCTCGTCGCTCACTAAATCCTCCCCCCCATCCATCCCGGACGATCAAGCCGCCAAAAAAGCCGCTGAACTAGCAACTTACTTCAAGAAAAAAATCACAGACCTTATAACACCTTTAAATGCCAACTCGGGCTCCCATTTGACCCCTCTCTATTCAGTACATTTCCAACAGAACACAACTCTGACTAAATTTGAACTTATTTCCTCCTTAGAGATCGAAACAGTCCTAAAAAACCTTAAACCTTCTTCACACCCCACTGATGTGATCCCTTCCAATTTACTTATAGCCATCCCTAAAACAGTAGCCAAACCTATCGCAGACATTATCAATTGTTCACTAATTCAAGGCTCTGTTCCAGACCCTCTGAAACTCGCAATCCTCAAACCACTCCTGAAAAAACCTAACCTTTCTCCAGATGACCCAGCCAATTTCCGACCTATTGCAAATCTCCCCTTCATCTCTAAAATCCTGAAAAAAATAGTAAACAGACAACTGACGGAATACCTTGACGACAACAAAATTCTAGCATCATCTCAATTTGGTTTTCGCAAAGAACGGAGCACTGAAACTCTCCTAATCTCTTTAACTGACAAAATACTCCTGAATCTTGATAAAAAAACAATCCTGCTTACTCATACTCCTCGATCTATCAGCTGCATTCGACACTGTGAAACACTCCCTACTCTTGGAACGTCTAGCCGACATTGGAATAAAAGACACCGCACTAAATTGGTTTAAGTCATTTCTACAAAACAGATTTTACAAAGTTAGAATCAACAACAATGAATCACACCCCGTCGACTCCTCTATGGGAGTCCCTCAAGGCTCCTCATTATCTCAGACTCTTTTCAACATATACCTTTTACCGTTATGCCACCTCCTATCCAAACTCAATCTTAAACATTTCATTTATGCAGACGACGTACAAATTTTTATACCAATTAAAGAATCCCTTCAAAAAACACTAGAATTCTGGAACTCCTGCCTGTTTTCCATTAACAACTTGCTCTCAAGCCTTAATCTAATACTCAATTCCAATAAAACGGAAATACTCCTTATCTCTCAAGACGGTAACTACGCCAGGCCAAACTCAAACCAAATAAATCAACCATCCTTTTCTGCCCAAGTGAGAAACCTAGGAGTCATCATGGACGATCAACTAAACCTAAAGAGATTCGTCAATAACACTGCTAAGGAGGGCTTTTTTAAATTACAAGTCCTTAAACGTCTCAGACCACTACTGCACTTCCAAGACTACCGATCAGTACTCCAAGCAATCATTTTCTCTAAAATCGATTATTGCAATTCTTTGCTAATCGGCATTCCAGCTAACACCCTTAAACCCCTTCAAATGCTGCAGAACGCCGCAACGAGGATACTGACTAAGACCAACAGGAGAGATCATATTACCCCCATTTTGAGGGACCTACATTGGCTCCCTATAAAGTACAGAATCTTATACAAATCACTAACAATCATTCACAAAACCATACACAAGGGCATTCCTCTTGAACTCAACTTTCCACTTCAATTTCATCTACCAACCAGACCAACGAGAACAGCTTACAAAAACACTCTCCGAACAACACACGTCAAAACTTCTCTAAGCAAACGTGCCTTGTCTTCAGCAGGTCCATCAATTTGGAACTCCCTACCTTCATTACTCCAGACAGAACATTGCCCAATCAACTTCAAAAAGAGACTAAAAACCTGGCTATTCGAACAAGCGTTCCAATCATGATAATAAGATACATCAACACCTACTCACTAGCAAATAGACTATCTAAAGACCTTCAAACCAAGCTTAAAATATAAAATATTACAATAAGATAATTTTCAGTTTCTCCATCCTCTATTATGTTCTAAGTTTTTTACCCATGTATTCTGTTCCAAGTTTTAATACCCTGTTCTATGTAATTTGCACTCTTCATGCTTGTTTTTTCAGTTACAATGTAAACCGAGATGATATGGAAATTCTGCATGAATCCCGGTATATAAAAATGTTAAATAAATAAAATGAATAAATATTTTGTTGTGTCAGAGCGGCTGAGATGGAATCCATTGCTCCCTCTCGATCTCTAGCGGAGGGTCGAATTGCAAGCCAAGGCAGTCTGGTATCAAGCGCCTAAGGAGCAGCAGCATATCCGACCCTTCACAACTCTCTGATATACCTAAAATACGGAGTTTGTTCCTCCTATTTCTGTTAGCAAGGTCCTCTTCCATGTGCGGTAAATCTGCCATTTTAAAGGTGACCACCCGCAGCTCAACTAGGCCAGCCTCACAAACATCAACCCTCCATTCCAACATCTCTTCTTGAGGGTGAAATGCCACCATGGAATTATCAAGTTCAGTAAGATCCAGTTGTATAGCTCAAGTAGCCTCATATTTTGTTGCAACATGTCTTTATGGGCATGAAGTTCCACTATAATTGGGTCAGCCATAGAGGAGACCTTGGGTGGTGCTGATTTCTCAGGTTCGGCGGATCATGCTTAGAGCGCTTGGTGCCGGAGGAGAGGGCAAAGGCAGCCTCGATCCTATCCCGGGTATGGAAGCTTATATGATTGCTAAAGGCAAATAGTAAAGTTCTCCGTGAACAACCGTAGATAAACTGCAGGTTATCAAAATTAGGTGCAAGGGAATGAGGAGATAAAACAATATAATCACTGTCTTTGAGTAATAGTTAATTTATAGTTCAGTACAGAAAAAAGTTATTACTCAAAGATGCAGGATTTTAAACTTTTTTTGTGCAGATTTTTCCTATTATGAAGCATAGCTTCTTCAGATTGTTCTCTCCTCCCCTTAGATCAGTGACCCTCCCCAGCTGTTTCCCCATTATGGCTTGAATCCCTTCCCCCATGCTTGATCTCTCCTGCACCTCAGGTCAGTCCACTAGTTCACTTGCTACTTTCCTCAGGACTGACCCTTCTCTCATCCCCCTCCCCCCCCCCCCCCCCCATGATTTCTCTGTCCTCCATAAGCTCAATTCTTCTCCCCTCATTCTGTCTTTCTCCCTCCATCCAAAAAGCCTCCCACAAGGATTGAACTCCTCCCCAGCTCTGACTGTTCCCCCCTGCAGGTTCTCTCCCCTCACCCCAGCAAGACTCTTGTATCTGTCTGCCCCTTTCCCTTAGCAACATCTTCAGTTTCTCTCTGGCTTCCCCTCTCCCCCAGATTTAACTGAGACAAAGAGCTGCCCCTCCTCTGGTTCTTTTCCCTCATGCCGATAAGACCACCTAACTTTCTCAGTGTCCAGTCCCTCTTTAGCAAACCGCTGGCTCTCTCCTGCTTTCCCCCCAAGCTCGCTGTCTATCTCGCTGTTCAGGCTCCACTGGACTCACACTGCTCCCTCTTTTCTTTGGGCCATGCAGATGCTGCAGATTCACATCTTCCTGCCTGCTTGGGCCAGTGTAGACTCTTATCTCTCTCCTGGTCCTTGTAGGCTAGCCTGCCATTGCTCTCTTTATTTTCAGCTGACACTGATTCTGCTCCTTCATTCCTTCTGGCCCACACAGGCCTCCACTGCTGCTGCTTTCTGGTCCCCATGCCTTTTTGTTTTCCAAATGCAGAATTCTGTGTAAATTCTGTGCAATCCAGAATTCCCCCAGGAGTAAGTACTTGGAGATGACAACATTGGTCAGCTTGAAACCATTCATGCTTTCTCTGATACCACCTTTAAAACTGTCCTTGGATGTAATACCATGCTCTGCAGATTTAGGATCTTTTGTAGGGATTTTCATTTGCAGTTTTTATTTTAATTTTCCAGGGAATTTCAATATTATAAAAAAATCACTTCCACTAATTTTTCTCCTATGTGTTATAATAAAGTAATTTTTCCACTGATATTTTTTTGTTATACCATTGAAATTCCCAGGAAATATAAATTAAAAACCGAAAATGAAGGTCCCTTAGTATACATAAGAGTAGATGCTCTTTAGCAGCCATCAATGTGTACCATCATAGAACAAATAGAAGGAAAGCATCACACTTTTTGTACCACTTTTTTATAGGCTGCTATAAATTGTGAGAAATGAGCATGGGGGTACTTTGCCAAAGGACCAGCCCCTTTTCCTCCAGTTGGTCCTCTTATTAAAAGACATTTCTTTGAGGACTTTTTTTCCAGTTCTGTGAGAATGGAATCTGAGTAAATGTAAGGAACATGGCATGTGCTGGTTCTCATGATTTTTCTATGGGGGAAAAATGGAAATTTAAACAAAAAATACATTTTTTTCTACATTGCTTTTTCTTATTATACTAAATCAATACAAATTGTACAGCCTAAGATTTTTATTTGGTTAGTACATTTTTTAATACATTTACATTTTTTTAAAAATTTCTGAAAGTGCAATACTTTGTTTAGTTTAAAAAACTGATTTTATTTAAATAGGACAGAGATTCTAGCATCATAAAAAAGATAAGGTTAAAGGGAATAAAAAGGAAATAAACACAGTAATAAAAATGTCACCAGCACAAAGTTGGGTGGAGCTAGAACTGCAGGCAAACTGAAGTTGATGGTATGGCATTTTTAATCCCAGGGGAAGATAGCAAAGTGTTAGGAAGGAAGCTGTGAGGAAGAGCTAAGCACAGTTACCGGTGGCCATGAGCCAGACATCAGCATTTTTGTGTGATGCTTAAATCCTGTAAAGCCTTTTTGCTCCAGTTTATAATAATAAGAACCCTTCTGTAGATTAATTCTTCTTTAATAATTGCTTGTATGTATGGTGCTGTTTCTAAAATTCATTAGGAATGCAGCTGCTGAAAAGTTGTAGTAGTTTAAATACTGGGATCCATTTTGAGCTGCTGTGTGGCTTGGCTAGTTAACCGGATAATGCGGACCCTGCGCATCCTCAGAAAACCTCTTGCCTGCCTGCGGAACACCCTCTTCTTATCTGGATAAGGGATAAATGTAGCTGGATAAGGGCCAAATATAGCCGGGTAAGCCATTAGACAGATAACTATTATGTTAGCCTTCAATGGCTTTTGAATATGGGCCTCCAATGTACATTAATTATTTTGCCTGTATTAACTCTTTCTAGTTGGTTTGTATTATCACAGTTACAAAAAATAAATGAAAAGCCCTCTCCCATGAGAATGATGTACAATTGGTTCAGATTTTTATTAAGAAATAAGAGACCCCAAGGAGCCATTATTTTCAGTTTCTAGATGAATCCTTTTTCATTCTGGTTTCCTTCTAACAAAAGGCTGCTTTAGATAAACTGCCCTATGGTTCATCTTCTGTGCTATAGGAATTAGGAAGGACTATCCTGCTTGCTGCAGGTTCTTATTTGACTCTTAATAGGAAGCACTTGTACTTTAAGGGGTAGATTTTAAAAGGTTGCCCACACACTACCCGGTGCACGCACATGGACGCCCGATTTTATAACATGCGCCTAGTTTATAAAATCGGGGGTCGGCGCGTGCAAGGGGAGCAGCCTTGGAAGGAACTTCCCAACCCCCTAACCTCCCTTCACCTTCCCCTAACCCTCCCGCCCTCTAGCCCTATCCTACCCCCCCCCCCCCCCCCCCCCCCGATCTTTAATTTACCTGTTGTGCCTGCCGGCAGCTTGCTGGCACATGATCCTCCAACACAGCAGCAAATGGCTGAGATCTTTATACTGGCTTCCAATATATACCCAGATGCAGTTTAAAATGGCCCTGATTTTTTTAGGGGTCAGAAAGCATAGTTTCCTTTATCTCAGGGACAAAATGTTTTGGCATATTCCTTAAACTTGAATTACGAAAAAGTCAAAAGGCATTGTTAATCATCCCTTCTCTTCAGGCACGATTTGAATCTTGAGCATTTTCGACAGTGGCTCTGGTACTCTGGATTAGACTGTCTTTAGATATCCAATTAGAAGAGAATTGCCTCGGCGGTTGTGCTGCCTCGGAGAGAGTTGGAGGGTGAGCGGAGGAAACAGCTGGTCTTGGGGAGCCGGGCTCTGCTTCGGAAGGCTCCCGCCGAACCCGGAAGAACACCGACTCCACCCCTGAGCCCCTGACGTCACAACTAGGGGCCAGGACGCCCATAAAATCGGCGTGTGAGAGGCGAGACCTGCGGTTGTGCTGCCTCGGAGAGAGTTGGAGGGTGAGCGGAGGAAACAGCTGGTCTTGGGGAGCCGGGCTCTGCTTCGGAAGGCTCCCGCCGAACCCGGAAGAACACCGACTCCACCCCTGAGCCCCTGACGTCACAACTAGGGGCCAGGACGCCCATAAAATCGGCGTGTGAGAGGCGAGACCTGCGGTTGTGCTGCCTCGGAGAGAGTTGGAGGGTGAGCGGAGGAAACAGCTGGTCTTGGGGAGCCGGGCTCTGCTTCGGAAGGCTCCCGCCGAACCCGGAAGAACACCGACTCCACCCCTGAGCCCCTGACGTCACAACTAGGGGCCAGGACGCCCATAAAATCGGCGTAAGTGCGGCGCCAAGCCGCGCGCACACAAGGGGCGCGCCGACTTGTTCCGGCTTAGGCCGGCGCAGGGTGGAGCAGAGGAGTGGCCAGGCATCCGAGGCAAAACAGCTTGCCAAATGAGGAGATTTGAACGTAGCTAACAAACGCAGTGAGTAGCGGTTTGACTTGAAAAAGTTTTCCTGTTTAAAAATGCCTCCTAAAAGAAAGGGGAGAGTTCGGGTCTACCCCCCCGAAGCTTCTCCTATAAATGCAAATCAGCGTTTAATAACATCCTACACTCCTGCGTTGATATCCAATGTGGAGGAGAATATCCCCGCTATGACCACAGAGATGGGAGCTCTCTCGCCAAATGGGGAAGTGACTCTGTCTCCTCCTGATCCCCGGCGCCAATTAATGACGTCACCCACCTACTCTCCTGTGTTGGCTGGAGATCAGTTAGCCGAAGTGGCTACAACTGAAACGGCAGGAGTAGAACACAGGTTAGAGCTTCATAGCATACTGGTTTCTCCTAAAACCTCTGAAGAAGGGGCAGTTGGAGGAAAAGGAGTAGGAACTGTAACATCGACCCCAGATGAAGGGGCGGGAGAAAGACCAGGAAAGCTATTGAAGGTGGAAGAAAGACTGGCAGGAAAAGAGGGTGAGATACCCCACTTTTCAATACCAGCTAAGCCAGCAATTGTGACCATGGACTCATTATGGGACTTAGTGGCAGGCTTAAGTAAAGCTCTTTTTGAGACTAATGCAACTGTGGGAACCCTTAACATAAAGATGGGAAAAGTAGAAGAAAAATTAGAGAAAACCATGTCTAGAATAGATGGAAGTTGAAATTGAAAAAAATACTAATGTTCAAGTAAAGTTAATTAAAGATATTACATCAGTATCACGTAGAATTGAACATGTTGAAAATTTTTCCAAACATCTTAACCTCAGATTTACAAATTTTCCTAGGGTTGTGGGACAGACAATAGAGGTTACTCTTAAAAAATATTTTCTTGAAAATTTAAAGCTTAGTGAAGACAGATTGCCTTGTATCACTAGGCAAATATTCCTGAAGTCCTCACAAGGAGTTATATCTAGATTTGAAAACAGACCTGAGGTTGAGATTATGGAAAACTTAACTGGATACTTAGAAAATTCATCTTTAGAATTATGCGATAGGGCAACTCTGCTAGTTACTTTTGCCTCAGAGTCTGATCTGGGCGTTGTTATGAAGAATTTCATTAAAAATATCTCAACTCCATTTTATGGAGCTGGGGTAAGAGTTTATCCGGACCTTGCTCGTGTTACACAGCAAAGGAGAAGAGAATTTCTAACATTTAGAACCCAGGTCAAGAATTTAGGTTATTCTTATGTGTTGAGATATCCTAGCAGGTGTATTATTAAACGACAAAAAGAATGCTTTGTTTTTTATTACCCAGAGCAACTTAAGTCCTTTGTTTAATGCTAGAGTAATTCCTGGGAATGTATCTAGTTTACACTAAGTGGGATCTAGAACTGTATGGTTATCATAGTTAGCTTTTTCTGTTAGTAATATGAGTAAATGATGTTTAGATGAAACTCCTAAAGATTTCTTCTCCTCAGTTTCTTAGTGTAAGGTATCAGCCAATGAATGAATTTGTAATTTACAATGCAATGACATGACTGTATCCTTGTTTTCCTTAATGTAAGATTGTCTTACTTTATATTGAAAAATTAATAAAGATTAAATATAAAAAAAAAAAAAAAAAGAAGAGAATTGCCTCATCTTTCAGAAAAAGTTTAAAGCCTGGATTTTCTTCTGGTAAATGGTTGAGTGACTAGTTCCCCAATCAAAAACGAGCCAAGGTTAATGTGGTAGTCTTTTATTTGAGATTGAGGAGGTGGAGAGTAGGATGATTTTTTTATCCTGATGGTGGCATAATGAGTACCCTGCTAAGTCTTGTGTGTTTGTGGATTTTGATATGGATATAATATATGGATTTGTTCTGGGTATATTGATGTTTGCATTTTCATTCTTATTTTTTATGATGGTATGATGTCTTTCGATGTATGTGATTTAAATTGTTTGTACTCCTGCTTTGGGTGACCTCATTTGAAGCCAGGATTGCAGTCTATAAATATGATGAGCTAAATAGTATATTTAATTTTTTCTAGAAATGGTGTAGAAGTAAAGATCAACAAATAAGTTACATATTTCTTCTTTTTTCTTCGACTACCTTTTGAGAGCTATGCTATTTTCATCAAATCAATACTAAATGAGCTAAACATTGTTGCCTGAATTTGTAAACAAATTGTAAATTGTTTTAAAATGGTGATGCAGTAGTATTTTTTTCAAATGTTTATTTCTTTGTGTATAAGTGAAATAGCACAATGGACTAGTAACTATACTATTTTATTATGGAAATCTTATGAAATTCTTGTGGAGATGATTACATTTTTCCTCTTGATGTCCATTCATACAATAAATACTATCCACCTTATGAGGAAGACTTTCCTATTATGGCACTATAAGGTAGAATTGTTGCTGTAATACAAGCAGGTGGAAACCAAATTAGCATAGTGCTGATCTAACTCAAATTATAGCAACCATAAAAGTATAAAATGTCTCTAGGTCTCCAGAATTGTACGCATTATTCCAAGTAAGGTCACATCAGAGATTTGTACAGGTGATAAAGCCTCCATACAGGTCATTGGTGAGATCTTATCTTGAGTATATTGTCCAGTTCTGGAGGCTGTACTTCTGATAGAGTAGAGGAAGTCCAGAGAAGAACTATCAAAATAGTGCTGGGTCTACCTCAAAAACCTATAAAATGAGACTTAAGGACCTAAATATGTGTACGCTAGAGAAGAAGGGAGGAAGGAGCAATATGCTAGACGTTCAAATACATCAAAGGAATAATAATGCACAATTAGCAAACCTTTTTCAGTGTAAAAGAAGTTTTAGAACAGGAAATTAGACCAAGGCTTTCCAAACCTTTAGCTAGTGTGACCCCCACTGTAGCACTTGAAAGTTCACATGATCCCAAAGGATGATCAAAACAAATTAGAAGGGGTGTGGGTCCCCCTCCAACAATCCCTCTTTATCTCCTTACCCTCCCCATACTCCAGGTGATCCTCTCTTAATCTCCACCCTCTCCACAGGACCAACTCTCGTAATATCCTCCCCTCCAGCATACCCACTCTCTCAACCTCTACTCCTCTCCTCTCCTCTTCCCCTCTTTCACTCCTCCAACCCTTTTTATGTCTCTCATCTGAACCTCTCTCAACCCGAAACCCTTCTTATAACCCTGACTGATCCTCTATTTCCTACCTCTTGCGCCATCCTTTATTTATTTATTTATTTATTTATGGTTTTTATATACCGACATTCTCAATATACATATCAAATCAAGTCGGTTTCCATAGAACAAAACTGTCGCCGGTAAGGCGTTACATTAAACAATAAACAGAGTATTGAACAAAAAAAACATACGGCGTTACATTAAACAATAAACAGAGTATTGAACAAAAGAACGTAAATCAATAAATATTAAATATAAAAAAATATAAAATAGACAACACAAATTTGTCTAATAACATGAATAAATGATACGATTAACTGCAAATAATTGGTAGGTAAGGTTGAAATGTACCGGTTGGGGTATACAGGTGACAGTGAGCACTGTTGAAGGGCATAACTATGGGAAGAGCATGAGCTAGTGAGCTAATGCATCAAGAAAGGGTCTTTCATAACAAGTGGACTGTCCAGATAAGGCGTATTCGGGTCCTGAGGGTATATGGGCGGTCGTGGACTTTATATTGAGCTATTTTGCTCTTTGACCGGTGTCGAAGTGTTCCTGCGATTCCGGAAAGGCTTGCCGGAAGAGCCACGTTTTTAGGTTTTTCTTGAAAGTTATATGGCAGGTTTCTAGTCGAAGATCTGGCGGTAATGAGTTCCAAAGGGTGGGCCCGGCTGTGGAGAGTGCTCATTTAGCTAGTGAAGTTTTAATCGAGGGAGCATATAAAGAACCTTTGTAATTATATCTGATAGGTCTTTTTGATGTGTGAAGGCGGAGTTGCGAGATAAGATTTAGGTGGGCGCTGCCCATAATATCCTTGTGGATCATTGATAATGTCTTGAAGGTGATTCTAGCTTTTATAGGAAGCCAGTGGAGGTAGAGCAGAATTGGTGTGATGTGGGCTCTTTTGTTGGTGTTGGTGAGTAACCTCGCCACAGCGTTTTGTACCATCTGTAAGGGTTTTATGGATGAGATCGGAAGACCTAGCAGAAGAGAATTGCAGTAGTCTAACTTGGACAGAATTATAGACTGAACTACTAAACCAGGGGTCGGGAACCCATGGCTCGCGAGCCAGATATGGCTCTTTTGAGGGCTGCATCTGGCTCGCAGACAAGTGTCGCCACACTTCGCGGTTCCCCGCTGACCCAGCTGCTCCCCGGTCCTCCGCCGCCCGGGCTTAAAATGCTGTCAGCCCGGGCGGAACGCGGCGGGACAGCTGGAGTCAGCGGCACCGGCGTGCTCTCTTCTCCCCCCCCCCCCCCCCCCGCGGCCCGGAAGAGGAAGTGGTGAGCATCGGGTGCCTGTGCGGAAGAAGAGACCACGCTAGTGTGGTCTCTTCTTCCCGCGCAGGCACCCGATGCTCTCCACTTCCTCTTCCGGGCCGCGGGGGGGGAGGAGGAGGAGAGAGCACGCCGGCAGCGGCACGACTGGAGTCAGCCGGGTGCCAGCGCTGGAGTCATCGGATGCCTGCGCGGGAGTCTTCCCGCGCAGGCACCCGATGCTCACCACTTCCGGGCCGCGGGAAGAAGAGAGCACGCCGGTGCTGAGCGGCACCGGCGTGCTCTCTTCTTCCCGCGGCCCGGAAGAGGAAGTGGTGAGCATCGGGTGCCTGCGCGAGAAGAAGAGGCCACGCTTGTGGGAAGAAGACTGCAGCGCGGCTCGGAGGAAAATGAAGAGTTTCAACCGCGGCCGATGGGACTCCGCCTCCGCGAGGGCTGAAAATGAAGGAGGTTAGTGTTGGGAGGAGGCTGCTGCTGCCGCGAGTTCCTGGGGTGGGGGTGGGGGAGAGAGAGAGTGAATGAGCGAGCAAGCGTGTGTGTTTGAGATCCTGTGTGTGTGAGTGAGATTGCATGTATGTGAATGATTGAGAGCCTGTGTATGTGAAAGAGAGTATGTCTGTGATTGAGAGCCTGCCTGTGAGAGAGAGAGCATGAATGTAAGTTTACCATTGGGAACCTGTATGTGTAAGTTTGTGATTGAAAACCTGTTTGTGTGAAAGAGTATGTTTGTATGATTGAGATCCTTTGTGTGTGAGAGAAATCATGTGTATGTATGATTAAGAGCCTGTGTGTATAAGTAAGAGAGAGATCATGTGTGTCTGTGTCTGATTGACAGCTGGTTTAGGTGATGGAGCATGTGAGTATGTGATTGAGAGCCTGTGTTTAAATGAGAGAGAGAGACCATGTGTGTCTGTGTGTGATTGAGAGCTGATTTAGGTGAGGGAGCATGTGAGTATGTGATTGAGAGCCTGTGTGTAAATGAGAGAAAGAGAGGACATGTTTGTAAGCATGTGAATGAGAGTCTGTGTGTGAGAGAAAAAGACAGCATGTATTTATGTGATTGAAAGCCTGTGTGTGTGTGTGTAAGCGTGAAAAGATAGACAGCATGTGTGTAAATGTGTAATTAAGAGCCTATATAAGTGAGTGAGAAAAAACATGTGTATATGTGACTACTGAGAGCATGTGTGTATAGGTGTGTCATTGAGAGCCAGTGTGAGAGAGAGCGCTGGTATGTGACTGAGAGAGGAGAAAGTTCCAAGCAAACCACCCCACCTCCTGCTAATTCAGAACAATCTCAGGACACCTGGATATCAAACGTTCCCAGGTATGCAGAGCAAAAAAATTTTTGTATCCTTATTATTTTTCATTACTGGATCTTTGTGTCTGCTATTTTGAAATATTTTGTTGGTATCTGGAAATGTTTTATATGAGTTTTAATTATTGGATATTCCTCTCATCAGCTGTTTCGAAATATGTTCTTTTTGTTAGTACAGTTTTACTGCTGATGATTTTATATTTCTTGATTTGTTTTATAAGGATGGGTGATGTTTCTTTTTTCCTTTGTTACACTGCATACAGAGACTCTGGCTTGTTGCAGTTTCCAATTCAGTTTTTTCTGCATGCTTCTTGTTATGCGTTTTGGTCTCTTTATTCTATGTTAGGTGAGGGACAGCACGTGATTCAGGTGAGGTTTTCTGCTGGCGTGTTGTTTCTGTGTAGGACTCTATAGCAGCCTGACTTGGTCCGTTTTCCTAATAGGAGATGTATTGGTGTCTTAAGGCCTGGTGTAATATTTTCAGAGACTTATTGTACATTAAAAGTGTGATCTTACATAAAATGCACACATTTACTTGTATTTAGTTTTAAACATATTGTATGGCTCTCATGGAATTACATTTTAAAATATGTGGCGTTTATGGCTCTCTCAGCCAAAAAGGTTCCTGACCCCTGTACTAAACGGAAGTCACTGAAGTGAAGGAGTGGTTTCAGATTTTTGAGCACTTGGAGTTTGAAGTCTTCCCTCCTCCTCATCAACCCTCTCTAGCAATCGGCCCAGCTGATCCCATCTACACTCATCTCCTCTTACATGCCATCACATTCCCCCTGCTTTCACCCTCCACAGACAATCCCTTTCCACCTTATCCATCCCTCAAACCCTCCTGTTTCTCATTCCTTCAAATAGACTCTCCTCCAGATATCCTCTTGCTTGGGTCAGTAGCAACATTTTCTTTGGGCCCTGGGTCAAAAATGGATGACAACTGATGGGGAGAGAGAACAAGTTGATATCAGGGGCAACATTTTTCTTTTGGGTAGGTTCAGTGGTGGATGAAGAGCAGGGAACAGAAACCATCTCCAGTGGCACATGCACACACATCCCTCCCTCCCTCCCCCTCATAGCTTGTCCCAAGCCCAACAGTAATCTTCAAGGGGCAGCAGCATTACTAATGAAAGTCTACATGAGGCCTTTGAGATAGTGCAAACTTATATGCTCTGCAGCAGCTTTGTTCCCTCCTCATTCAGGGCATCCTGTTAACACAGAAGCTCCTGCAAGGCCAAGGCCAATGCAACTGCAGGACTTGTGAGTATGCTGGCTCACAGGCCCCTACTGATTTCCTCTACTAATGCTGCTGGTGCCTGAAGACTGCTACTAGTAACCCCAGCTGAAAGTATTATGACCCCATTTGGGGGTCCCGACCCACAGTTTGGGAAGCCCTGAATTAAACTATGAAATCTACAAAAGAACGTTCGCTCATTATAACTGATTCTACAATATGGAACAGCATGCCCTCTGATCTACGCCAGGAATCTTGCCACAAAAAATTCAAACACAACCTAAAAACCTGGTTGTTCAAAAAAGCATACTATTAACTATCTGGGACCTATACTACCCACTTACATCGCCTTCACAACCTCCCCTCGTCTCCCCCTCTCCCCCCACCCCCTCCCACCTTGAATCGCTCCCTATTTGTTATTTATTTCACTATGTAAATAATTGTTCTTGTTGTTAATCTATTATATAAGCTAACTGCGATTAGCTTATATTAGCCCTTAATTCCTAATATTCCCCCCAGACTCCTTATCACCCTTATAACGTCGATGTTTATTCTCCTAGTTAATGGTTTTACTGTTTGCTTATTCTTTCAGATAATTTGTTGAATTGTAAAGCGTCTTGCTGAGTTATTGTTATCTGTAAACCGAGGTGATGTGCCACACGTGCCGCGGTATATAAAAAAACTATAAATAAATAAATAAGATCCAAAGTAGGAAGACTCAGGAGTTACATCAGAAAATATTTCTTCTTAAAAAAGATGCATTTAACTGATCAATAGATGTGATGGAGGCAAAAACAGAATTGAAAAAAACAGGGATAAGCACAGAGGACCCTAATTGTGAAGAAATGAACAAAAAGCCAGATATCAACTGGGCTTTGTGGTGTTGCACCAAGATATATATTGGGCAAATTAGATAGGCCTTAAGGGTGTTATCATATACTATGTTTCTATGTAATTCTCATTCCAGCCTCACAATAATCTCTGTGTTTGGGTTTTGTTTTTTAGGCAGCAGTATCTGCCCACAGATCCGTCCAGCTTCCAAGTCTTTTTCAGTAAGTACAACCAGACTTGTAGACCAGACATCACAGAATGTATACAGTGAAGACGCTCATGGAATAAATGGAAAAACTCGACAATCTCCAAGTCCAAAGCCAAGAGGTAAATTATCATTCAATAACAACTGTCTGAAGTTAGCAAGATCCATTACTTTATCTTTGCAGGATAATCGGACAGACCTGACTCTCCTGATTTCATCTGTTGCTGGTGTTAACTAACTAGAAGTGTCCTCTAAAGCCACAAGGCTTTATAAAGTTTGTTTTTAATGTAGTTGAAAAAATTCTCCTAGGACAAGCAAGATGACCATTCTCACATGTAGGTGACATCAGTCAATAGAGCTTGGCCCAGACGTTTTATATCAGAGTTTCTAGAATGTTGACACTGCCTCCCTGGGCATGCCCTGGGCAGTTTCTTCTTTTCCTCAGAGCCCACCAGTTGCAGTTCCTTACTCTCCTTCTTGTGTTCTTCAAGGGAAAAGGTTTTACAGGACATTGGTCATGGGCCTTGTGGTCTTGTTTCTTATCTGTGTAATTCCCCAGGTAGGATTTTTGGTTGTTTTTCTAAATTTCCATTCTGTCTTCTGTGCCCAATGGACATTGACTTCCTCCCTACCTTTGAGTTTGATTTTGCTTCCCTTGTTTCTAGCCCGCAATGGATAACCAGACCAGTGATTTTCAGTGATGCTCTTGTTGTGCCAGGGTTATGTATATCAGATTGATTTGGTATAAGAAATGTGATTCATTAAGCCAATAAACTAAACTAACTAACCATGTCTATCATGGATCCTCATTCTAGATGTATCCTGTGCCTGGGGGCATCACAAGACATCAGAAAAAGTCACCTGTGTGTGACCATGACCTCAAAAGGATGTATGTCCTGGCTAAAGCTGATGGAGAAGCACTTTGGATAGCGGAATACCAATCCATTGGCACTGGACGCTGGTGATGCATCGACATTGAGGGGGATTACACTCCTTTGACTTTGAGCATCTGTAGGGCCCAGAGAGACAAGCCATCACCTGCCTCTTCCCACTCAAAGAAGGTTCTGCTTCTTCAACACTGGCATTGAAGAATTCCAGTCCTGGGCACCGAGCAAAGGCAAAGCATCGGCTTCTGTCTCCAATGGTGCATGACGCCAAGAATAGGAAGGACCAGCAGTGGCTGAATCACTGCCCCCCCCCCAATCCCTCCCTCTCCAGAAGCAGACCATAGAGAGGACAGTTCATTCTCTCCGAAAGTCTAGGAACTGCAACAGTCTGCAGGGTTCCTGGTGTCAGCCACCGATAAGCATCTTGGTTCTCAGGAAGATGTGGCCACACCTGCCTCCTAGTCAATGTTGATATTGACTATCTTTGTTGAGGAGCTAGAAAAAAAGACATGGTAGGCCACGGACAAGGTATTGCGATGCCTTTGTTCTCCGGCTTTTCGGAACTGAAGTCAAATTGCTCCTGGAGTCCCTCCACTTCCTGGCAATTTTTCCAGCTGATTCCAGTTCCCAAAGTAGAATCTGTGTCAATGGCAGCCTCCCCGGTTTATGTGTAGTCTATTAAGGCAGGAAGATTCCTCAAGATTCCGGAGTTCCTCAGGTTCCAGGCTCAAGAAGACTAATGCACCCATCTCTGAAGCCTTGTCTGCCAGATGGGCACAGGTAGGGGTCTTCACCAGCAGCCTATCAGTCTGGGACTGACCTGAACTATCTTGGAGTACAGTGATTCTCTGACAAAGAGAGATCAACAGGTCTTTTCTCCTTTTCCCCTGGAGAGAAGGAAGTCCATTCCTGAGGACCTCTCCTTCACTGGTTTTATTAGGCGAATGGCAGAGGCCATTCCCTTTACTTTGTTGATGGAGGATGACACCAGAAATAAGATGCTGGAAATCCTTAATTTCATGGAACCTTCTAAGGAGGTTGTGGCAATCTCAATTCACAAAAGTTTTCAGATGCAGATGAGAATGTGGAAGAATCCCTCTCTCTGTGGTTCCCATTAACAAGAAGGTGGATTCAATTTATCTCATCCAAAAGATGCAGCTACCACACCAATCTGTGGTGAACATATCCACTTCAAGAGGGCTGAGGAATAGGACCCATTCCTCTGTGCTCACAAGAAAGATTCTAGAACCCTCAACACTTTTGGTAAGAAGGTGTTTCAGGGGTTATTTTAAATGGCTGCATAGCTTCCTTCCAGCTCTTCATGGATCAGTATTTGTAGGACTTATTGAAGCAGATATAGGAAGTAGCTGAGCAACTTTCTCAAAAGTGGCAGGTCACCCTCCAGTTCCTGGTGGAAAAGGAGTGTGGAAAACACATGGTCTACATGACCTTTAATGTTTTCAAAATGGCATTGAGTCTCTCTGCTGTGGGGATTGGTGCCCACAGACTTACCTGACTGCTGGCCTTGGATCTCCAACCAGGAAAGACTTGCAGATTTGCTATGTACTAGAGAGAATCTCTTCAGAGATAGGGTTAAGGAAGAGGTAGCACAGATACATGAACACTGTGCAATGCTTCAACAGCTCTCCACAGTCATTCTGGACCCGCCCCCCCCCTCTTCTAGGAGATGTGCAAGAATGGAGCAGAGGAGGCACTATCCTGCACCCCTTTGGATCTGTATTCAGCAGTTTCATCATACCCTGCACAAGGCAACAGCAGCCCCTAAACTACAGCCAACAACCCAGTCAGTCCCATCCCAGGTGTTTTGACTGATGTAGTAGGCCAGATTGACAAACTAAAGAGTAGCAAATCACCTGGACAGGATGGTTTGCATCCTAGGGTTCTGAAGAAACTAAAAAATGAAATTTCAGATCTATTAATTAAAATTTGTAACCTATCATAAAAATCATTCATTATACCTGAAAACTGGAGGGTGGCCAAAGTAACACCAATATTTAAAAAGGGCTCCAGGGGCGATCTGGGAAACTATAGACCAGTGAGCCTTACGTCTGTGCCAGGAAAAATAGTGGAAATATTCTAAAGATCAAAATCACAGAGAATATAGAAAGACATGGTTTAATGGAACACAGTCAACATGGATTTACCGAAGGGAAGTCTTGCCTCACAAATCTTCATTTTTTTTAAGGGGTTAATAAAATGGGGATAAAGGTGAACCGGAAGATGTAGTGTATTTGGATTTTCAGAAGGCTTTTGACAAAGTCCCTCATGAGAGGCTTCTAAGAAAACTAAAAAGTCATGGGATAGGAGGTGATGTCCTTTCGTGGATTACAAACTGGTTAAAAGACAGGAAACAGAGTAGGATTAAACGGTCAATTTTCTCAGTGGAAAAGGGTAAGCAGTGGAGTTCCTCAGGGATCTTTATTTGGACTGGTGATTTTCAATATATTTATAAATGATCTGGAAAGGAATAAGACGAGTGAGGTTATCAGATTTGCAGATGATACAAAATTATTCAGAATAGTTAAATCACAAGCGGCTTGTGATACATTGCAGGAGGATCTTGCGAGACTGGAAGATTGGGCATCCAAAATGGCAGATGAAATTGAATGTGGACAAGTGCAAGGTGTTGCATATAGGGAAAAATAACCCTTGCTATAGTTACACAATGTTAGGTTCCATATTAGGAGCTATCACCCAGGAAAAAGATCTAGGCATCATGGTGGATAATACTTTGAAATCATCGGTTCAGTGTGCTGCAGTAGTCAAAAAAGCAAACAGAATGTTAGGAATTATTAAGTAGGGAATGGTTAACAAAACTGAAAATGTCTTAATGCCTCTGTATCTCTCCATGGTGAGACCACACCTTGAATACTTTGTACAATTCTGGTTGCTGCATTTAAAAAAATATATAGTTGCAATGGAGAAGGTACAGAGAAGGATGACCAAAATGATAAAAGGGATGGAACAGCTCCCCTATGAGGAAAGGCTGAAGAGGTTAGGGCTGTTTAGCTTTGAGAAGAGACAGCTGAGGGGGGATATGATAGAGATCTTTAAAATAATGAGAGGTCTTGAATGAGTAGATGTGAATCGGTTATTTACACTTTTGGATAATAGGACTAGGGGGCATGCCATGAAATTAGCAATTAGCACATCTAAGACTAATCAGAGAAAATTCTTTTTCACTCAAAGCACAATTAAGCTCTGGAATTTGTTGGGTTAGTGCAGTTAGTGTAGCTGAGTTTAAAAAAGGTTTGGATAATTCTTGGAAGAGAAGGCTATTATCTGCTATTAATCAAGTTGACCTAGGGAATAGCCTCTGCTATTACTGGCATCAGTAGCATGGGATCTTCTTTTTTTTTTTTCTCTTTATTAAGTTTTCATAATAATATACAAAGCATTAACTTTGTTAACGAAAAATGGTGTAGTATATTCAAAGCCAAGAAATTATATATATACAGAAACAGTGCATTAAACACATCTTACTCTTTAATTAACTACACCCGTTAGACCTCAAACTGCACAGGGAGGGTGGTGTAACTGCAAAACCAAGGGAGCATCTTCAAATATACATATCAGGAAAAAGGGCCCTGCATTAAGGATTTTAATTTATAGGACTTTTAACTGCCTCCCATTTGCTTTTCCGCTTTTCTAGCATTGACAAAACCTTTAAGTTGGTCCGGATGAAAAAAAATATAATTTTCTCTTCCATATTTTAAAATACATTTACATGGGAACCTCAACACAAGAAGGCCCCCACTGCTAGAACATCCTGTTTTAAAGCCACCTGATTGCCCTCCTTCCCCAACCTACAGCAGTCTCACTCCCTCCACCCCCCTCTCCCCTAGAGACAAAAGTCACATGAAACCCATATGGCATTAGGCCTGTTGTAACATGTAATGGGTGCGGGCTTGGCCCTCAGAAATCCAAGAATAAACAATTACAGTACAGTGAACCTCCCATAGCAAGATCAGCACTAACTGACAGCACTCAAATTACAACCTTACCAATGAAAAGACAACTCTGCAAATATTACATCAGGCTCTAAAATACCAATATACCTCCTATTTAGAAAACAAAATAAGCCAGGTTTCCTAAAATACCTTTAAAATAAAATGAATACATGTACCTAAAAATATTGGTCAAAAGCTTTTAAAACTTTTAATCAGTTATTTACTCTTTCGGATAGTAGAAAGACTAGGGGGCACTACATGAAGTTAGCATGGGGCACATTTAAAACTAATCGGAGAAAGTTCTTTTTTACTCAACGCACAATTAAACTCTGGAATTTATTACCAGAGGATGTGGTCAGTGCAGTTAGTATAGCTGTGTTTAAAAAAGGATTGGATAAGTTCTTGGAGGAGAAGTCCATTACCTGCTATTAAGTTCACTTAGAGAATAGCCACTGACATTAGCAATGGTAACATGGAGTAGACTTAGTTTTTGGGTACTTGCCAGGTTCTTATGGCCTGGATTGGCCACTGTTGGAAACAGGATGCTGGGCTTGATGGACCCTTGGTCTGACCCAGTATGGCATTTTCTTATGTTCTTAACTACATAAGTCCCTTCTTCAGATGTCAGACTAGAGACATTGAAAAAGAGTGGGTTGCAAATGGTTCAATGGTCTGTTAAACTCACATAAGAGTCAATAAGTAGAACTCTGCAAGTTATATTCAGCAAAATTTAATAAGTGACAATTGTATAGCTGCATGTGGTAATATCTCAAAAGTCCTCTGTTCCCTGACACGGGTCCGTGTTTCACCATTGCTTCATTAGGAGGAACATAGCTATGGGAAAAAGAAAATGTTGAAAGATATTTAAAATGAGCTGATAAACAATTTAACAATTAAATAACAGACCAAAATGGCTATCGAAGATAAGAAAATACCTGGTATACATACCATATTGCAATATACAAATGATAATTGTCTGCGAAAAAGTAAACACATGCACATATAACAGAGTGTACGTATTAAATCTGTAATGTTATACATAAAATAAAGACTAAAGTTCAACTTGTAAGTTAAATGATGAGTGAACAAACAGTATGGTGGAAATATGTACTAAGGCTTTCTTAGGTGAAAGCATGCTTAAAATATAACGATGTGGAAAGGTAAACATTTGCAATTAGTGAAGTACATACCACTTGCTGAAGTCTGGTTATTTTCCACAGTGTATATGAATGAATAAGAGTCTGAAAAAAGAGGGTAAAAACAGGTTGGCTATGGGAAAGTGCAGTAAACTGAAGTTACTAAGTAGAAAGTTAAATGAAAATTAAATGAAACCTGATTTGTTGGTGTGGCTGAGAAGCACGAATGAGGATTTAGAACGGAGTCTGAAAAGTCAGAGGCCAAACCAGCAAGTGAGAAAACTGTACTATTTGTGATATTAATGTAAAAATGATGACAATTAGAACCAACCTGCTTAGGCGTTTTGAAAACGTATTTGATTGCGTCGTCACTAGCCTGTCAGCGCCGTTTGCGTGCTTTTGAAAACCTGTTCCTCCAACACCTTGACATCTTTGAGCCACAATCAAAAACTTACTTAAAGCGCCTAAGCAGGTTGGTTCTATGTTTGTTCTCTCATAGGTTAACTTACAAGTTCAACTTTAGTCTTTATTTTATATAAACAGCAAATAATTAAGTGTAGAAAAAGAGTGGTATACTCGCTGGTAACAGACCATGTATCAATGGTATATTGCTGTGAGATCTAGGATCTTTGTAGAGATGATCAAACCAAAACAGGATATTGGTAAAGTATTTCTGGATTTTTATTCAAAGCTTGCAGTAAATTTCGGTCCCCCGACACAGACCGTGTTTCATCACATGGGCTGTGTCTGGAGGGACAGAAGCCCAGAAATTGAACTATTTATACTGCGTCAAGGAATTCTTCAGTGAGAGCAGCTTCAAATACGCGCAGAGGAAATGCTGGTCAGGTCAAAAAATTCAAAATAGCCTTTGCAGCAGTCTCTCTAAATCACAGGAAACAAAGTCCTGTATTATGGCTTGGCTCTATATAATGCGTTGTCTGTTTAATATCGGGAGCTCGCACAAACCCAGCAAAAACCTGCACAACAGTTTAGGAGCGTCACGGTGTCAACAGGTTTGAGTTTGAGGAAGCCGTCAGACCGGTGAGAAAAACCCTCATTCGGGCCTCTCAGCCGCGCCAACGAATTGCCCCGTACCATGCCTTTTCTCACCGGTCTGACGGCTTCCTCGGACTCAAACCTGTTGACTCCACGGTGCTCCTAAAACTGTCTGTCTCACACACACACACACTAGTCTCTCTCTCATACCCCCCACACACGATCTCTCTCTCTCTCTCTCTCTCTCTCAGCTATACACACACACACACACACACTCACACATGCTCTCACTCAGCTATACACACCCAGGTTCTCACTCACCCACAGTCTCTTACTTTCCCCCCCATACACACAGGCAGTCACACATACACCCCCACCCCCAAACACAAGATTTCACCCAGCCACCCACTCACATGCACACACAGCCTCTCACCCATTCACCCACATAGAGGCGCTTAACTCCCAAATACACTTAGCTTCTCATCCACAAATATGCAGGAGCTCACCCGCCAAGGTAGTCACCCACCCACACGCAGTCTCTCAAACTCCCACTCACACCCAAGTTCTCACCCCCACAACAGGCAGGAGCACGCGCACAAACAAACATGCCCACACATAAGCACACGCTATGTCTCAGTCACATACACACACAAACAGGGCCTGGATCTCTTCTTCAAACACCAGCGGGATGAGGTCTGCCGATGGCCACCACATTCTCCTTCTCTCTTTGGCCACTAGTTTGGGGTCCACTGGTGGCCACCGCATATTCTCTCTTCTCTTCAGCTGCCATGGAGCATGGAATGGGGGCAGCAGGCATCACAGTTATCTAAATTTCATCTCCTTCTGCCATGGGGCTGGTGTTGAGGTAAGAGCTATGAGACTGGCCTCGCAGCAGCAGGATATGACATTTGGTAAATGTGACTCCTGCTGCCCAGAGGGGTGTAGGGAGGTTGGATGCCACTGATCGGATAGGGTATGGGTTTGGTTTATCCATGCCCGATCCAATGTATAAAATTGGGGTGACACCTGCCACCCCTTTGCGACACTTATGGGTTGAGGATTCACTGACTCCCTTGAAAGCCCTGACTGCATTCCACTGTCTGTGCCATTGTTTTTGTAATGATAAAATGTTGTATGTCTATACATACTATTTGTTTTTAGCTTGTGAACCGTCCTGATTTTTCCTGGAAGGGTGGTATATAAATACCTGTAAATAAATAGACATCAGGTCCCTGGCTCTCATTGCCTGGATGTTGAGAGGCTACCCTTTCAACCTCTTGATTTTTCAGTCAGAGAATATGTCTCGGATTCTTTTAACTTCAAGAAAGGATTCCACTAGGAAGACCTATTGGCTAAAATGAAAGAAGTTTGTCTTGTGATGTGAGCAAAAGGCTCTAGATCCTTTCTCGTGCCTACACAAAAACTGCTTGATTACCTTCTGTATTTGTCCAAGTTGAATCTCAAGACCAACTCAGTAAGAGTTCATCTCAGTGTAATTGGTACATATGATTTGAATGTAGAAGGTAGACCCATTTCTTTGTAGCTTTTGGTTGTCCAGTTTATGCAAGGGCTGCTTCACTTTTAGCCTCCCATCAAGCGTCCAGCTGTGTCTTTGGACCTTTGACCCACTGCACTTCTGTGACCTGAAATACCTGACCTGGAAGGTTATATTTTTGGTGGTAGTCACTTCAGCTCACAGGGTCAGTTAGATCCAAGCTTTAGTAACTTACCCATCTTATACCAAATTTCATCATGAGAGAGTGGGTCTGCATAACCATCCTAAGTGTCTTCCTAAAGTGCTGTCAGAATTCCATTTTAACCCGTCTGTCATTCTTACAACATTTTTCCCATGCCACCTCCACTGATGTGAACAAGCACTGCATAGTTTGGACTGCAAGAGATTCTACCTGGAACCACTAAATCCCATAGAAAGTCATCCCAGTTTTTTGTTTCTTTTGATGCCAATAAAATAGAGACTGCTATTGCCAAACAGACAATATCTAATTGCCTAGCAGACTGCCTCTCTTTTTTATGCCCAGGTGGGTCTGAATCTGGATGGCCACATCAAGGCTCACACTGTCCATGCCATGGCAAAATTAGTGGCTTATCTAAGAACAATCTCTATAAGGAAGATCTGCAAGGCTGTGATGTAAATATGTGAAGAGAATTCCACATTCAACTACTGTTTAGACATGGACTCCTGATGCAATAGTAGATTTGGCCATTCTGTCCTGTGGAATTTGTTTGAGGTATAGAACCAAACTCCATTCCTTTCTGGGTCCTGTTTTTGTTCTGTGCTGCCCTAATAGATAAGTTATAAAATGGGAAAAGGCTTGTTGCCAACAAAACTTTTGTTGTGTCCATTGGCACTTATTTTTCCGCTTTTTTTTCTTCAGGCCAGTCTGTAGCTAGGGATTCCCCACATGTGAAGATTGCCATCCGGTTTGTTCTCAGAGAAAATTGTTTACCTGTAACAGGTGTTCTCCAAGGATAGCAGGATATTAGTCCTTATGAAACTCCGCCTAACTCCCCTTGGATTCTGCTTCTCTTTATAATGCTAAGGGACAGTACTGAAGGGACCTTGTGTGGATGCTTTGGTATAGTGGCATGCCCAGTAAGGCACAATCAATTTGACATGAAAGTTCCAGGACAGGCTCCATTGGATGATGCCTTCCACATGTGAGGACTAAATTCATCCTGCTGTCTACAGAGTATCCCGTTTATGGTGAGCAAACTTGCTTTTACCATTTAATGGCCCAGAAGTGATCATTTTCAGTTAATTGTTTACAACCATGAATGATTTTTTTGGTTTGAAGTATTTTGAAAGTTTTATTCTAAATACTTTAACTTGTCCTAGTTCTTAGCAAAGTCAGCAAATAATATTGGCTGGAGTCAGGCACTGTGATGACAGGTGTTGTGCAAGCTTCCCCTCATAATTCTGCCAATATACCTCAGCCTTGAAACAGAATAACCTTTCCCTCCCTGCTGCTTCAGTTCTAAACCTTTCCTGTATAAAGATTTTTATTTACGCCCTACTAAGCCAGATGTCCCAGCTCCACAGAAGCTTGACACCATCAATTTTGTTTCACACATGACCTCAGACGGATCTGATCCCTGATGTGACAATGTAAAAGAATAATGGATTAATACTCTGTGCTATCTGCTGCTATCAATTTGGGCAACAAAACATTTGTTTCAAATATTCCTTTATTTAAAATAGCTTCAATATACAAATGATCATTAGATCAAAGAGGCCTAGACCATGGCTTCTCAAATGTGTCTTGATGACCCCACAGCCAGTCAGAATTTCAGGATATCCACAATCACTGGGGCCGATGCAAAACAGTACACTCAACCGAACACACTGTTTAACCCACGGTTGGACACGTGTCCACATCCTCTTATGCTATAAGGGGATTAGCGCGTCCACAACGCACATCCAACTCGCCGCAAAACTAATAGCGCTCATCACATGCAAATGCATGTTGATGAGGCTATTAGTTATTCACCCCACATGCAAAAAAAAATGTGCGCTGGACCCGCACATTTTTATGCTCCGAAATTAATGGCTGCTCAGAGCAGTTGTTAATTTTTGAGTAGCCCAAAAAGTTAAACAGAAAAGCAGAAAATACTGCTTTTCTGTACATTCTCTGACTTAATTTCAAGGCGATATTAAGTTGGAGGAACCAAAAGTTTAAAAAAAAAAAAAAAAAGTGCTGGTGGTCAAGTTAGGGAAATGGACACTCAGTTAACAAGCGTCCTTTTTCCTAACCCGTGGCTGTGCACCGGTTAGGAAAATGGACACTCATAAGATTGAGCGTCTGCTTTCATAACCCGCAGACATCCGACCTCTCCTGGGCGCCCGCTGCCAAGGAGGTGCTAGGGGCGCGCAATCAACCCTAGCGCCTCCTTGGCAGCGCAACCCCCCTCATTTAAATATTGCATCGCACACCCAAGAAAGGTGCATGAGCGCACATTAGAAAAGCAGGCGCTCACCACACTTTTATTGCATCAGCCTCACTATGTGTGAGATAAATTTGCATTTATAGGGGCTCTAATGTATGCAAATTTATCTCCCGTGCATAGTCATTGCAGTTATCCTGAAAAGCAGAATAAATGGGATCAGTAGGACATGTTTGGGAAGTACTGGCCTAGTCCATTCTATAGGTTAATTTCCATTTAATATTGCCTTTGAAATAAGTCATATTTAATGGCAGAATGAAGCTTAAACTTTTCTAAAATCCCATATGAATTGGTCTTATTTGCAGTGAGCACTGCTAAGATATTTTTTGCATTCTTTGAGATTCTCAGGTTGGTTGGTGTAGTGTATAGTACAATATTTAATTTGGCAAGGTCCAGTGAAATGTATAGAAAGGGAGAGGTAAGATTAGAAAGTATTATTTATCCCAGAGTGGCAAGTGACAGGTGAAATGATACATACATTAAAGTAGAGATTGTGTAGATTTCTTTGTAAGAACAATATTGAGGGGTAAGCATATTAGGATGGGTATGTATTTATATGCTAGTGTGCCTTGAAAAAAAGGATTATTGGGAACAAAAATTCTCAGTGGTCTCCTGGTCAAGTGTGTTTTCATTCCACATTATGAGGGCAGTTTTCAAAGCATTTTACAAGGGTTAAAAGCATAACCTCCCACAATGAAGACTTAGGGTATGGCACAGTACTGAGACATGGGTCTCTTTTTCTCACTTTTACTTTGTGAAATTGATAAGCAGAATGCGGTATTGTTGATTCTCTTGGATATATTTGCTGCATTCAATATTTTGGGCCACAAAATACTCCTTAGTAGATTAAATACACTTGGTACAGTATTACAGTAGTTTCAGTTCTTCTTTGAAGGATGGTCTCAAGAAGTAAGACTTGGAGAATGCATGTCCTCTAAAATGGTCATTACTTCTAGTGTACCATAAGTGCTCTTTAATTTATATTTGTGCCCTTTGGGAGAGACCATAAGATAATATGAAATAGAATGCAAAATGTACACAGACAATATTCAATTACATCTATCAATTATTGATGCAGTTGAGGAAACTGTATATAAAATTATTAGGGGAACTGAAAAGTGGATGTTGGAAAGTAAGTTAGTTGTAAATTTGAAAAAGACAGAGATCCAAAGCTAAATACCTCACTGGCCTAAACAGAATAATTAGGTTTTCCTAGCATGTAGACATATGGACTCAGGACCAGAGGGTTATGCTCCCCTGCCAGCAGATAGAGACGGAGCAAGCTGGCATCACAGTATATATACTCCTGCAGTGACCCCAGTCTGCCAGTATTCTCTCAACAGCAAATGGTGGACGTGCATCTCCCTATGGGATTATCTTGCTTTGAAAGGAGATTTCTAAATTGAGGAAAAGGAAAAGCCACACTCTCCTGTGATGATACCTAAAGGCCCCTTCCCCAGTTGAGATATTCCTGAGGTGATTTTTGTGATCCCTCAGACGTGTGCCTTGGTCCAGTAGCCGGTTTCCGACGTGGACTTTGCTGCTTGTGCAGCTGAAAGGCAACGGGTGCTCAGGCCAAGAGCAGCGGTGACTGCTAAAGCCCTCTCCCCTCACAGCCAGAGACTGTCTCTGTATTCAGCCGGTAAGCGCTGAGCTCGAGTAAAGGTTTTAAATTAAAAAGAAAAAAGAAGGGTTTTGCTTTTAGCGACAGAGACAGAGGGGTTTCAGGACTTCCTCAGGCCTCCCTGTTCGGCACGCCGTTCCAAAATCTGTTCCCGCTCCTGTCAGGGTTTTGGGACCTGGGCAGCCTGGCGGGTTGAGCGGCGCCAGTGGGCTAGACCCCGCTTTAGGCTTTGTCAACGCTCTGCATGGTAGGCCTCGGCAACGGTTTCTTCGCGTGCTCTTGTGCATCTTTTACTGCCCTCTACAGGACATCGGTGTGTCAGCTTTGCACACGTGTTGTGTGCTCACGTTTGGCGAGCACCCCTGCATGTACAACTTTTTAGTGCATTTGACAATTTATTTATTTATTTAAGAGTTTTTATATACCATCATTAAGTTATTTACTATCATAACGGTTTACAATAGGGCACCTTTATCAAAGAGCATATAGATTCTAATTTACATGGGTGATGCCATAATTATTCGGTAACAGACAATATTATGAATGCTATAGTATGTGATGATGAGTTTACATTTAAGGAAATTCAGCTGGAGGGGGGTTGAATCTTTCTTAGTAATTCTTCCTGATGGTTGACTACAGTTAAAATAGTGTGAACTAATTCCAGTGGTCTCTGGAAGTTTGGTGCTGGGTGCTTTTAGCCGCGTATCCTTAATTAAAAGCCTGCGTCATTCTCTTTCTTGAAGGCTTGTTTGAAAAGCCAGGTTTTCAGTTGTGTTTTGAAAAGTTTATGATTGCTGTGGAGTCTAAGGTCAAGGGACATGGTGTTCCATAGTGTGGGACTGGCTAGAGACAGTGCACAATCCCTGTCTTGGGTAAGTCTTGCTGTTTTCACTGATGGAATGGGTAAAAGTGCTCTGTTTGCTGATCGTAAATTTCTGTGTGGGACGGGTAGTCTGCTGTGTTCAGCCATTCAGCTTTTTCGTCATGGATAAGTTTGTGTATTAAGCATAGGGTTTTGAACTGTATTCTTTGTTCTATGGGTAGCCAATGTAGAGTGGCAAGTATATCTGTTATGTGATCTCTTTTGCTTTTTCCAGTGAGAATTCTGGCTGCTGCATTTTGTAAAATTTGTAGTGGTCTTACTGAAGTGTTGGGTAGGCCTAGTAGCAAAGCATTACAGTAGTCTGTGCTGGCAAATATCAGGGATTGAAGTACAGTACGAAAGTTTGGCAAAGATAGTAATGGTTTAAGTTTTCTGAGTATCATGAGTTTAGCATACTCTTCCTTTACTTTAAGTGATATGTGTTGTTTGAGGTTTAGTTCGGGGTCAATTAATACTCCGAGGTTGCGAACTTTCTTAGCTAAGTCAATTTGGTGGTTGCTATTGAGAGATAATGGAGTTTGTGTGATGATCATGTTTTTTCTTTCTAAGTGTATGAATTCAGTTTTATCGATGTTGATTATCAGTTCCATTTGGTTTAATAGTTGTTTTATTAAGTCTAGATACATCATAGCTAAGTCTATGGTTTTTTCAATTGTATCGTCTATTGGTAAGATTAATTGGATGTCATCAGCGTAGATATAGTGTATGATTCCAAGTCCAGCGAGGAGATGGCATAGTGGAAGTAGGTATGTATTGAAAAGTGTAGCAGATAGTGCTGACCCTTGTGGGACTCCTGTTTTTAGGGTAATCCTTTCGAATAGTGTGTTTTTGATTTGAACCTGAAAGGTTCTGTTATTTAGATATGATCTGAGCCATGTGATTGTTTTGTCTTGTAGTCCTATTTCTTCAAGCCTTTTAATTAGTATTTTGTGGTTTACTGTGTCGAATGCTGCTGATAAATCTAATAGAATCAGAACATAATGTTTCCCACTGTCAAAACCTCTTAGTATATTATCTGTTAGTGCGAGTAGGAGTGTTTCAGTGCTGTAGTGTTTGCGGAAGCCATGCTATGATGGGTAAAGTATATTGTTATTATCTAGGTGCTCTGGTTGTTTTTGTACTGTTTTTTTGATTAGTTTAGCCATTAGCGGTAAGTTAGAAACTGGTCTGTAGTTTGATAGTGTTTGTGGGTCCATGTTTTTCTTTTAAGTATTGGTTTGATGATTGCTCCTTTCAGTGTGTCTGGCATGTATCCTTCTTCTAGGGCAGCGGTTCTCAACCGGTGCGTCGCGACACACTAGTGTGTCGCCAAGCACCGGCAGGTGTGTCGCGTGGCTCGCGGTCCCTCCCGCTGCTCGTTCTTCCCTGCTGCCGTTGCCGCCGGGCTACCAGCACGTTCAAGCCCAGCGGGAACGGCAGCGGTGCAAAAAAAAAAAAAGCTGTGGCATCCGCGGCTGGCCTTTTCTTCTTCCCGCGCCTGCATTCCCCCCGGACCCGGAACAGGAAGTGGTGCGCGGGAAGAAGAAAGGCCGTGCCGCAAGAGAACCCACGCCTCGCGCGCCATCACGGCACACATGGGGAAGCGCTGCTGCGGCCGTATGGCCAACCGGTCTTCCTGTTCGGGGGGGGGGGAGCGGAAGCGCCGCGTGCAGCTTCCGCTTCCTCCCCCCAATGCAGGAAGATCAGCTGCCTCTCCTGCTGCCACCCGTTCTCCTGCTATCTTCGGGCGTCGGGCCGTATGGTCCGTCGATCTTCCTGCTTGGGGTGGGGGAGCGGAAGCGTCGCGCACAGCTTCCGCTTTCTCCCCCAAAGCAGGAAGATCAGTTGCCTCTCCTGCTGCCACCGGCCTCCTGCTATCTTCGGGCGTCGGGCCGTATGGTCCGCCGATCTTCCTGCTTGGGGGGGGGGGGGGGGGGAGGAAGCGGACGTTGTGCGCTGCGCTTCCGCTACCCCCCCCCCCCCCGACAGGAAGTTCGGACGCCCGAAGATAGCAGGAGTCCGGTGGCAGCAGGAGAGGAAGCTGATCTTCCTGCTCTGGAGGAGAAAGCGGAAGGGAAAGGAGAGAGCAGCATGAGCCTCCCGCGATCGATGGAATTCTTCCTTCTTGTCTTGCGGGGGCTGGAGGAGCAGCTACCGTTTGTGCTGGGGGGGGGGAGAGGAAGTGAGTGACAGAAAGAGAGAGAAGCAGCCAGCCAGCCTGTGTGTAAGTGAGAGAATGTGTGTGATTGAGAGCCTGTGTGTAAGTGAGAGAATGTATTTGATCGAGAGTATGTGTGTGATTGAGAGAAACTGGTCAGAGAGCTGATGTATGTGTATATGTGAGAGACAATGAAAGTGACTGCTCAAGGAGATGACTGATGTGTATGTGAGACAGTCAGGGATGTGTGTGTGTGACAGAGAGAGAGAGAGAGAGAGAAAGCATGGAAGTGAGAAATCTGGGTATGTGAGAAAGCATGGGAGTAAGAAGCCTGGTGTTGTGGGGGTGTATGTGAAAGAAAGCATGGGAGTGAGAAGCCTGATTATGTGAGAGAGAGCATGGGAGTGGGAAGCCTGTGTGTGTGCATGTATATGAGAGAGACTGGTTGGTAAGGTGACGGTGTGACTGGTGTGTATGTGAATGTGAGAGAGAGAATGTTATTCAGGGAATGAGAAGCCTGTGCACGTGGAGAGCGAGCATGGAAATGAGAGAGAGACTGGGTGTGTGTGTGTGTAACAGAGAAAGTGATTATGGGAATGAGAAGCCTGTGCATGTGAAGAGAGTGAGCATGGGAGTGAGAACCTGGGTGTGTGTGAGACACAGCATGGGAGGGAGAAGCCTGTGTATGTAAGACAGAACATGGAAGTGGGAAGCCTGTGTGTGTGTGTATGCATGAGAGAGATCAGGTGACGGGTGTGTGTGAGAGAGAGAGAGAGAGAAAGTGATTATGGGAATGAGAAGCCTGTGCAGGTGAAGAGTGGGCATGGGAGTGAGAAACCTGTGTGTGTGTGAGACACAGCATGGGAGTGAGAAGCCTGTATATCTGAAAGAGAACATGAGAGTGGGAAGCCTATGTGTGTGTGTATATGCATGAGAGAGATCAGGTGACTGGTGTGTGTTTGCGTGTATGTGAGAGAGAGAAAGAAAGTGATTATGGGAATAAGAAGCCTGTACATGTGAAGAGTGAGCATGGGAGTGAGAAAGCTGGGAGTGTGTGAGATACAGCACGGGAGTGAGAAGCCTGTATATCTGAAAGAGAACATGGGAGTGGGAAGCCTGTGTGTGTATGCATGAGAGAGATCAGGTGACTGGTGTGTGTGTATGTGGGAGAGAAAGAAAGTGATTATGGGAATGAGAAGCCTGTGCATGTGGAGAGAACAAGCATGGGAGTGAGAGACTGGTGAGTGTATGTGAGAAAGAGAAAGTGATTATGAGAGTGAGAAGCCCATATATGTAAGTGGAACACGGGAGTGGGAAGCCTGTGTGTGTGTGTATGGCATGAGAGAAACTGTTCAGGAAGGTGACTGGTGTGTTTGTCAAAGACTGGGAGATGATTGGTGTGTGAGAGACAGAAACTGGTCATGGGGGCATGACTGGTATGGTGTGTGTGTGTGTGAGAGACATGGGCCCTAAGGAAGAGGACCATGAGTATAGAGCTTAGCCACTACTGCTGCTTCTGGTGTGTGCTACAGCCTGCATGGAAGAGGAGTAGGAAAGCTGCTGGAGGGGGGTAAGTAAAGGTGACTTTTTAAGTTTATTTTTCTTGATTGACTGCTATTTTAATTATTTAATATTATGTGATGTGTCTGCTTTTTTTGAAATATTTTATTGGTGTTTGGATAATTTTTAATAGTTTTTATGAGTTTTTAATTGTTGGATGTTATTCTGTTCATAGTTGTTGTGAAACATTTATTCTGCTTATTAGTATAGTTTTACAATTATTTCTGTGTGGGGATCTATAGCTGCTTGCTAGTTCTGTTTTCCTAATAAGAGGTGTATTGGTTTTTAGGGCCTGATTTAATATTTGTAGTGTTGCCTTTTCATAGATAGGGTTGCTCCTGTTTGAGTGTATTCCATAATACAGGTGTAACTGTGGGTGGATTAGTTTATGTGCATTACTACAGATCCTGGGAGTATGTTAGGTCGGTTCTGTGTCTGTTACAGAGATATTTTACTAGCATGTAAGTGTTTTATCAGTCTTATTTAATGCGTTTTCTCAAGAGGACATGCATTGGTGGTAAACTGCTGTCTTTTCATAAGTAGGGCTATTGAGCCTGAAAGTAGAAGGAGTTTGAGTTGCTGTTACTGAGATGACACCAGAACCAGAATATCTTTTTTGTAGAGTGAGTTGAACGGGGAATGTCATAATTCTGCTTTACATCCATTATTGTGGATCAGGAGGGTTCCCGTGGATGCAAACTGTACATTTACATCTAGCCCTGTGACGATCATGGGTCAGTGTGTCACGCATGTGAGAACCATCTGTCAGGTGTGTCCCGACAGAAAAAAGGTTGAGAACCACTGTTCTAGGGAGTAGTTAATGATCTTTGTAAACGTTGGAGCGGTGATTTCAGTAAGCTTTTTAATTTCCACTATGGGTAATGAATCTAGTTGGTGAGGGGCGGGATTTAGTTGTTTGATCATGTTCTCGACCTGATTGTTAGTTATTTCATCAAATTCGGACCATGGTGTCACGTCTCTTTTACACATTTTGATCTCTTGGTTGGGTGTCTTGGGTATTTTGGTTCGAAGGTTCTCAATTTTATGATTAAAAAATCTAGCTATTTCATTGCATCTATTTTCGGGTACTTTATCTGGTGAGTCTGTATTATCATTGGTGAGATTATAAACTATTTTAAATAGGGTTCTGGGGTTATTCATATGTTTTTCTATCTTTGTGCTAAAGTATTTTTTTTTTGGCTTCAAGAATCGTTTTTTTGTAGAACGCTAGTTGTTTACGATATTGTGTCAGGTGCTCAACTGATTTATGAGTTTTCCAGATTTTTTTCTTTTTTCCTAAGTTTTTGTTTCAGTTCCTTAATTTGTTCGGTGTACCATGGGTTTCTTAGTTTTGGTTCTTTTGCAACAATGGTTTTTAGGGGGTTTATATTATCTACTAATTTCTTTGTCATGTTGATCCAGGCTGTTGTAGCTGTGGTACAGTCAGGGTAGTTAAATGATTTTAATTCATCTTGTATTTTGTCTTTTAGTGTTTCAGTGTTAAAAGGGGGACGATAAGTGCTTGACACACATATTGTGCGCGAGCCTTATCACACTTTATTCCTTGGCGTCTGATTTTTGTGCGCATAACTGTTTGCGCTAGCCGCTTTCATGCACTTTTACCGACGCTGATGGTGCCAGTAACTAAGAAGGCTAAGCGCTTTGCTCTCTGTGTAACCTGTCATATTAGGGCTTCTCAGCCTGACCTGTCCTCCAACGTGTCAGCACTGTGCAGATGCTCAAATTTTGCTAAGCCTGGATTCTCCCATTCTGATGATGATCTGGTTCCGGTTTTGACTGGAGGTGCGCCGGATCTAGGTACTTCCTTGACAGGCTCCTCCGCAGGAGATGGCAATTCTGTTGGGCCCCTTCCAGTGCCTTCCGGGCTTGGCCTGGATCCAGCTGCTTTTTCTTGAGTGGATTTTTTTCAGGGTTTACAGCCTTTGTTCAGGCTCAGGTCTTGGCTTTGCCCTCTACTGTCAGATCGAATCCTCTGCCAGTGGCCCCTCCCTCTTCCACTCCTACAGTTAAGCGCCGAGGCATGACTCGTTTCGCCACAGGTTTCCCTGACAGGGACCTGGATGGCACGGATGATGAAGCGGATCCTGCTTCCTTGGAAGATAGGGAAATTCCTCCTGATTTAGAGCAATTTTGGACCATGTTAAGGTTTTTTCATAAAGATGAGCTGCCGACCCTAATTTCCCAGACCTTGAAGATGCTGGGAGTGCCTGGGGAAGACCTTTTTGTCATAGCAGAAGAATAATCCCATTTTGGTTGCCGTGCGCAATGAATGCTTCTTGCTTTTTCCCTGTTATGGATGCTGTTCAGGAGCTGATTGATCTTGAATGGGGTGCCCTGGAAGCAAGTTCTAAAGGGGGCCGGGCATTGGAGGGTTTTTACCCTCTGGATCCAGCTTGCGAGAGTGTTTGCATTTTCCCAAGGTGGATGTGCTGGTTTGCGCTGTCTCTAAGCAAACGACTATTCCCTTGGAGAGAAGAGCAGCCTTGAAGGATGTGCATGATAGACGGATTGAGTCTATCCTTAAGTAGGCCTTTGCAGTGGCAATGAACTTACAGATTGCCTCCTGTTGCGCTCTTGTGGCCCATTCTTCTTTCTCAGGAGGTGGATGATTCTAGGGTCAATCCCAGAGAAGTTATGGAACCCGCTGCTACTTTTTTTAGCAGATGCAAACTGTGATTTGGTCCGTACTTCAGCGAGAGGAGTGTCAGCTGTGGTTGCAGAATTGTTCAGCTGATGCCGTGTCCAAAGCTAATCTTACGAAGATGCCATTTAAAGGCTCGCTCTTGTTTGGGAGCAAGTTGGAAAAGTTGGCCAATAAGTGGGGCGAGTCTCCGCTTCCCCGATTGCCGGAGGATAAGAAGAAGCAGGTGCAGCGCCTCTTTTCTCTGAGGGGTTATATCAAGGGTTCCCAGCATTTTCATCCCTACAGGAACCCCTCATTTCAGAACTCTCAGCCTTTTGGTAGGTTTCAGTCCTTTCACCCCCAGCAGTCCAAGAAAGGAGCAGGCTCTAGTTCAGGCCCATCCCATGCTTCCCAATGAAGGTTTTCCGACCCACCTTCGGGACGAGGAGATGGGGGCTGCCTATCTCTTTTATCAGAGGTGGGTCGAGCTCACACCAGATCAATGGGTCCTGGAAGTGATAAGGGACGGATATGCGCTGGACTTTCGCAGCACTCTTCGTGATGTGTTCATGGTGTCTTGTTGCCACTCCCCGCAGAAGAAGCAGGCAGTGGAGTCTATGCTTCTACGGCTTCTCCGTCTGAGGACTGTGGTTCCCGTACCTGCTTCTCAGGAAAGTACGGGGCGTTTCATTTATTTTGTGATGCCCAAAAAGAAAGGTTCCTTTTGCCCTGTCCTGGATCTCAAGGGTGTCAACTGTCATTTGCAGGTGGCTCATTTTCGGATGGAAACCTTGCACTCTGTGATAATGGCAGTGCAATTGGGAGAGTTTCTGACCTCCCTGGATATGTCTGAGGCCTACCTTCATATTCCCATCCGGTTGGAGCACCGTTTTCTGCGCTTTGCAGTGCTTGTCGCCATTATCAATTTCAGGCACTGCTCTTTGGTCTGGCTGCCTCTTCCAGAACATTTTCCAAGATTATGGTAGTCTTGGTAACAGCATTGTGAAAAGATGGAATCCTGGTGCACCCATACCTAGACGACTGGCTGATTTGAAAAAAGTATGCCTTTATCCAATTTCATCCTTTCTCCCTGAATTTGATGGATTTATCTATCATGGGATCTCTTACCAAACTGTAATTAGCTACTAGTACAAGTCCTTCCTCCACATATAGAAAGAGGAATTTATGAATCTCCTTGGGAAAAAAGTGCTCATAGTTGTTAGGTGCATAAACATTGCACAAAATCAGCAGTGTATGGTAACACTTAGCAATCAAAATCAGGCAACGACCCCTAAGGTCCTTAATTTCTTGCTTAATTACTAAGGGAAGAGTCTTATGAATCAATATTGCCACCTCTGCCGATCTCATATTCGCAGAAGCATACCTAACATCACCCAATCACCATCTCTTTAACTTTTGGTGCTCCACATCATTCAGATGGGTCTCTTGCAATAAAACCACATCAACTTTTTTCTTTTTTAGGGCAGCAAAAATCTTAGATCTCTTAATAGCTGAGTTTATAGCATACACATTCCAATACATTAACTTAACATCATCCAAAGGTATTACCTTACACCATTATTCTGAAGAGATTATCTGTAGCTCTCATGAATAACTTCATTTTTGACCACTGGCCCTCTCAATATAGAGCCCCACTCGAAACCATTCTTTCACACTTCATTAGCGACTGCAAAGAAAGTCCCCCATTGCCTCTACGTGTCATCTGTGTTTCCAGAAAAATCACTTACCCTTCCCTTCCCTACCCCCTTCTCCCTACCCTCCCTAACCCTTCCCCACTTCTAACAAACACCATCTCATCTTTGAGGAGATCATGTTTTATGTTAAGGCCTTAAACCCACCCACCGCCTCCCCTGGATCCCAACTAAAAAGAACCCTAGTCCATTCCCTTTCCTAAACATTAAGATACATAGAATCAGCAATTTATGACAGTAAAAGAACAGTAATTGAACAATTCTAAACAACACTAGATTCTACCAGATAGGATTGCCCAAATACAATGGACAGTCTAGATGTATCATTGAAAAGCCGCTTGCTCATCTAGCGTATCTGAGTAGAATATAATCTCTCATTAGAAAAAAAAACAGTGCTGTAAATAACCCCAGAACTTGAGCCAGAATAAAAACCATTTTTGCATGTCAGTATTTTAAACAGCGGTTTAGCAGGTTCCTACCCATACTAGTCACTCTCATAACACAGATGAAATTGTAGGTTCTGGCTGGTGGTTCTGCGCATCAGCCATTATCCCATCAACAAATTTTTTCACTTCACAGGCCAAAGTAAACTATTTAACTCCTTCCTTGTGCGCAACTCTGAGCTTCGCTGGGTAGGGCAGTGAGGAGCGAATTCCCAACGAATATAGCTTTGAGCAAAGTGGTGCAGATTCCCTTCCTTGAACCAATAACTTTGTCGAGTAGCCCTGAAACACCAAGATCTTCCTTCCATTATAATTCAGTTGCTGCCCAGTTCGCATTGCTTGCTGTATCTTGACCTTATGAGCATAATTAAACATCCAAGTAATTGCAGCATGTGACTGCTCCTTGTTTTCTTTTCAGAGGCCTAAGTGGTGGGCTCACTCTATTCACAGCTTTCCATCCACAGCAGAAAGATTCAGTTCCTGGGTCAACCATGTTTCTAAGAAACCAGACTACTCCTGATCTTCCAGTGACTCCGGCCGAACAATAAAGCGTAAGTTACAGCGATAAGATCTATTTTTAGATCCTCCAGCCACTCATCTTGTTTATTCAAGGCTGATTTCAGTGCTGATAGCTCCATCATAGTATTGTGTAGGTCATCTTGCGTATCCAAGATTCTTTGTTCAGCCTCTGCAACCCCCCTCTCAAACCCTGATAGCATCACCGAAACTTCATCCAGCTTATCAGAGATTTTTTTTTATCTCTGGTTCCAGGGCTTCCACAACCAGCAATTTAAGTTCAGTATTTGCTTCCACTTAAGATCTAGCTCTGAACTGAAGTGCCAGTCTGCCATCTTGGAAACTGCAAACTTGCTCTTTCTCCTTTTCTTTCTCTTTTGTTGCCAGCCGAGCCTACATACCCAGTCCAGAACCAAGAAAGATGAATGGTATTGCTTCATTCTGTAAATAGAAGAGAATTTGGCTAAAAATGCATTCAGATGAGGGTAGATTAAGTGTGAGAAGGCCCGAGAGAGGAAAACTACATCTTATCTATCTTACAGCATCATGAGATCCTCCTGTCGGCTGGGTTTAAATATCCAGTTGCACAACATCATCCTGTGTGCTGCCTCTTTCTCTTCTTGCTAAGGAGGCCCCTAAAATCCAGCACATGGTGCAGATAACATGGTGATGGCATCTGGAGGCAGGAGTGATGGTGTCCCAGTGAAGTAACACAGTTTGTAGTCCACGCCACTACTTTGTGTAATGGGATTAGGAATGAGGTATCTGCCTTGTAGTCTGGATCATACGAAACAAACTATGAAAATAATAGCACTGATTACAGCTTAAGTGAAACTATGAAAATTTATATTTTTTGTATAATATATGTACAAAACAAACACTTGAGAACAAATAAAACCTGACACCCAAGGTATTGTGTAAGGGCTAAAGCAGTAGAAGCAAAGGGAAAAAATACTGCAAGGCACAAAGTGAAGGACATAACAGGAGCACTGCTGTCGAAACACCAAGCATAGGTGTGGACCAAGGCAGCAAGAAGAATGGCATCAACATCCCAGGATATAGAGTGAGGTGTAAGGCAGGAAAAAGAATGACACTGAGAGGGGAGAAGCAGTCCCAAAAGTGGCTGGAGTTCTTCAGGGCATCCTGAGGGTCAGGAGCAGACCAAGTAGTAACAGTGGAAGAATACAGCAAGGTGCTGAACCAGGAGAGAGAGGGTGGGAGGAGAAATGTTTTATTTCTTTTTTTTTTTTTTTTTTTTTTTAATGTTTTGTTTTTGGGGCCAAAGCATATCAGTATGACTGAAAGAGGCAGGATGGAAGGAACAGGTCATATAGCAACAGTGATACAATACTGCAAGGTGCTGAACCAGGAGAGAGGTAAGGCACAAAGCATCATGTCCTTTGACTGCAGCTTTTAAGTCTCTGGGATCCAAACACTCTTATAGTTCAATTTTCTTTTCTGTTATTACTAGGCTGTTGATCCAGTGGGCTCTATCACCTTGCTGATGACTTTGGACATTTTTAGATGGTTCAATGTTTCTGTCTCTTTTTTTTTTCATGATTGCAGAAGGAATTTTCTATATCCATTGTACATCAGAATTAACATGAGTATAATCCCTCCCTGGAAAATAACCTAGTCCTTCAAATGTCTCGGGGTATATCTGAATCAACTCCTTTTGTTAGAGCTTTGAGCTGTATGACATGTACTCTACATATGAGGTCCATGGCAATGCAAGTACACCTGCCAAGTAACTATGGCTTATTATCGTCACAGTGTGTGAGCCCTTGGCTGTGGAGTGGTTGATACAGCCTGGCATGTGAGCCCACAGCAGGTGGACACGCTCTCACTGGACAACATCTATGTTTCCCTATACCAGCCACATTGCCTGCAGTTTGAGCCCTTGAATTCTATGGGCTGGCAGGGCTTAGGTGAGGGTCCTAGATCAGGAGAGGCAGCAGACAAGCAGTGATGAGGTCAGGGCCAAAGTCATGGCAGGCAGAGATCAGGTAGCGGCAGGTGCAGGCAGCTGTCAGGGCAGGTGAAGATCAGGCAGCATCAAGGTCCAGGCAGAAGTCAGGGCAGGTGGAGAGGAGACAGCATGGTCAGAATCCAAGGCCAAAATCAGAACCAGAGAAAGAAGAAATACTGATAGACCAGAGCTGGGACAAGGATGAAGCCACAGAAAAAGACAGGAACAAGCAGGACTAAGAATAGGACAGGAACTGAAACGAAGCAAGGCAGGAACATGAAGCGACAATGCAGGCTAGACAGGAGGATCTGTTGCTAAGGCATCTGTGGGAGTGTGGCGGAGGTTTAAATACCTGTCACACCAATGTCATCACCTTGCACTTTGCCGGTTTTCCCACTGCGCCTAGGGGAAGGTATCCCGATGGAGGGCTGATGGCATCAGGGAAGGTCTAGCATGACATCCCTGCTGTTGGGGTGTCTTGCAGCATGTGGGGCAAGCAGGAGGTGTCCCGAGGAGGGGGAGGAGGCACCAGAGACTGGGTGAGTGCAGCTGGTTGTGGGGCCGTCCCGAAACCGGTTATGAAAATGTTTTAACTCCTCAGTGCAGGAGGAAGTCTGACATTTTACTGTGACTTCTCCTTTTGGTTTTACACATGACCCACCAAAAGCAGCAAGAAATGTTAGTATTTTGTCATTGCATATAGTATCTCTTTGGAATAGTGTTGGCCTCAGTACCATAGTCCAATTTGAATGACTGTGTTAGATCTTCAATTTTGATGTCTTCATATCATGCATCATATTTTTCCCCATAGAGTACATGTTTTAGTTTTGAGGTTGCGCCTATGATCAGTGTATGTGTTCCTTTCACAGTTTGCTCAGTGTAGGCTGGCAATATTTTTACAAAGTGACTGTACACTTCATGCGGCATCATATGCTAGACATGTCTTGGATTGGTGGCTTTTCACTCAACATCTACAGTCACTATGCCTATGTGCATGTGTGACTCAAGCCTGGGGCTACTCACTCTATTTTTTTTCTGTTTTTGGTCTGGTCCTCGCTTGAGACTTCACATTCCATAATACATGTCCAGGAGTATCAAACTTAGCTGCAGAAATAGCTTATAATCAAACCTGTCATAACTTTGGCTCTGTTTATGCCTACATACTGTTTGACTGCTAGGTTGGGACTCTCCTTTAATATGCTGTCATAGGAGTTTATGTAGATAACTTTCGAGTTTTGAATACTAGGTCCCTTTGAATGGATACATTTTACCTAGCTAAATTATTAGTCAGATAAAATTTATCTGGATAAATGGGAGGTATTTCAAGGCAGAGTCCAGTTAGCCGAATAACCTGTTCCGCTAACTCCAGTATTCATAGTTAGCCAAATAAGCTGTTTGGCTAAGTGCCTCCGAGCTGGATTAACATTATCTGGGAATATGTTTCCAGATAACTTTAACCTTAATCAGCTATATTCAAAAAATATAGCTGGTTTAGTGGCAAGAAAGCAAAATTTTTAGTCTATTGGGCCTGCTGGCCTGAATGCACACTTTCTGCTCTAGTGACCAGCGGCGGATCCCCAAGGACGACCAGCCCAGGTATTCACCGCCCAGGCTGACCCAGTATACATCACGTGGTCTGCCGAGCGCGGCTCTGTCACGGCTGCGCACGGCAGACCACGTGACTGGAGTGACCGGCCCACCAGGGGATGCCTGATCCCCCGATAGGCCAATCCGCCCCTGCTAGTGACACTAGTGTTAAGCCATGAGATCCCCACCTTTTCCCCAAGCCACTCCAAAGATAGTTAAAAAGTTTATGGGCTAGCAAGCCGATCCACCACATTTTCTCTAAATAACCCTTCCTCTGTGCCCCCGCCTCATCCTCCCTCCAGCCCTACCCAGTATCCCCCAAAACCTCCAGTTAGCCAAGATTACAGAGTACTTGTAAACTACAAGCGTTGCGCCAGAGTGTTTTTCTAAGAGCAATGCTGGTAGCGTATGGAAATCATTGTGATCAGCAGAAGTGTAGCTTGATCCAGCCACTTAGGGGATTTTGGGGGTTGCTGGGTGGGACAGACGTGTTAGATTTGGTGTAGCGGAGGGGATGGGGGATGAGAAAAGGGCCCAGAGGAAGGGTTATTTGAAGAAACCATGGGGCAAGAGGGCAGCTAGCAGCCTGATAGACCATAAGCTTTTAACTATCTATGGAGGGAAGGGATGTTTAGATGCAAGGCCTGACATAAGTGCTCCTGGGTTGGTGGATTTGTTGGATTGGGCCCATAGGTTTGATAGGATGGTTTTTTTTGGTGGGAGGAGAGGGCGTCATCACCATTTAACTGGCTCTATTCTTTGAATATAGCCAATTAAGATTAAAATTTTACGGGTACATGTGCCCAGATAACTTTCAAACCTGGCCAGCGATATTCAGATGTAACTGGTTTTTAGGTTTCTAAGTTATCTGGCTGCATTTACCCCGATATTCAAGGATATTCAGTGGGATGTTTATCCTACTGAATATCCTTGATAACTTACCTGGCTAACTTCAACCAGATCAATTATCCTTTTTTGATATTCTCAGTATTGGCCTCAATTTTATCTCTTAGCATTAAGTTTTCTGTTTCCCCAAATTCACAATCTCATGCCGCCTGTGTTAATTCTATGATAGTCTTCTCAATATTTGTTTTCTGACACAGCTTGTGGGCCCACTTCTGGTGCCTTTCAAACACTGGGGGTTGTTCTTTGGTTCACAATAGGTTTAAACGCCTGGCATGGAGTTGTGGAACTCCATTCATCTGAATATTAGACTGGAAATTAATTACTTGTCATTCTCAAAAAAAAAAAAAATTGAAAACATGATTATTTCCTCCTGGCTTGTATGTTTATGAGGGTGTGGAAATTTCCTGGAAGTGCTAGAGGATGAGAATAAGATATGATGACCAGATTAGTCACAGTTGGTTGGCAAGCTATTGAGGATGATGGTTACTGGAGGGGATGGTAGATGAATTTGGGAAGAATTTATAGGTGAATTTGGTGAATTTATAGTTTTGTTTTAATTAAGTAATTTCATCTAGTTGTTAAAGCTTTGTACACTGCCTTGGGCAGGCTTGCCCTGGGAAGTCTGTATATAAATAAATGAAATGCAGCAACTTGTTTTAACAGTGCCTCCGAAGCCTGCAGATCTGCAAAATTCATCTTCAGCTATCAAATACCAAACCCCTAGACGGGCAGGTTTACTTAGGGGCACGCCAAGGATGGAGGAAGTGACACCTACATCTGCCTCACATGTTTCAAATGAAAAGTTAAGCAAGATTGCAGACCTCATCAATCACTTTGAGGGAGGCTGGTAAGTACTTAAGCTGTGGGAGAAATATAAAGGACTAAATTCAGTACTGTACTGAGCTGTAAAACAGTATTTACATAAAAAATGTAATTTACTACATAACCTCAGTAGTACTAGAAATGTTGCATTGTTATTTTAAGAAGCACAGAACTGAATGGAGTTGGATGATTTTCTTAGCGAGAACCTGCAGATGAACAAGCAGTGTTAGCTCTGTGTGTTGGCACAGTGATGCTTATGTCATGCTGTTGTATTGTTTTTAGCATTCTCCAAGGACAAGCAGGATGGTAGTCCTCACACGTGGGTGACATCATCAGTTGGAGCCCGATGCGGAAAATTTGTCAAAATTTCTAGAAACTTTGACTAAGCACACTGAACATGCTCAGAATGCCCTCTACCACACATCCATATGGGGGTCCCTCTTCAGTCTCTTCTTTTCTGCAGAGCTGTGAGCCTCGCAGTTGATTGAGCTCTTTAAAACTTTTGGCTTTTTGACCTAGTGGAAAACTTCTTTTTCATGTTTTCATGATTTTTTCTCTTTCCGTTACTGGGTCCCTCTTGTTGCCTACCCGAGGTGTCCCCAGTAAGGGTTTTTGACGTTTTCAGGTAAGTTTGCTTTCGCGGTCAATTCCCCCGTGGTGGCGGTGCCTTCGTGCCCACTGTTCGACACCTGCTGCCACCATTCCACTTTATAGCCCTTTTGTTTCATTCCATCATGGCTATGTCTATATTTTGTCGATGCCTGCACTTGAACCCTCCCTACCCATCTTCCAAAAAGGCATTAAGACCTGGCTCTTCAGGCAAGCTTACCCCAACTCCAGCCCCTCATAGCCTTCCCCCCTAGTCCACCCAGTCTCCCCCCTCTAGTCTCTCCCTAGTCTCTCCTCCCTTATTCCACCCCAGCCTCCCTTAATCCACCCCAGCCTCCTCCCTCCCCTCACCCGTTCCTATATCCCCCCCAGCCCACCTTACTCCTGCGCTACCCATTACCGTCCTCCGCTGTATTATCAATTTTAAAACATTTAACCTGCGCCAAAAACCTTAAATCAAGCTCCCTTTTAGTACCTGCTATAACCATAACTGTTGTAAATAAGCTAATATTTTACATCTTTGTGTTTTTAAATGTTCAAATAAGTTTTCATTATATCCCATAACTGTTGTAAGTAAGCATCCATTTTTCTCCCCTATATAATCTTTTTACCCCCCTCTTAACCGCTGTAATTAAACAACAATGTATAACCCCGTTAAGCAACCTCTCTTGTAAATACTGCTACGTTCCTTTTACCTTCTCAGCTGCTCTCTTTCCTCCTTACCTTCCTCCCTCTCTCCCCCCCCCCTTTTTTTCGCTCCTGCTCCATCCCCCACTCCCTGTTTTTTGTAATTTCCTCCTTTCTCAAGTTTATTGTAAACCGGTGTGATGTGCTTGCACGAACACCGGTATATTAAAAGCTGTTAAATAAATAAATAAAATAAATAAATGTCGATCACCAATCCACATGATGTCCAGGGTTGCTGCTTGTGCGACCAGTTGACCCCGAAGGGACGTCTACTTTGGCTTGATAAGATGTAACACCTCTTCGGGTCGAAGAAGTCTGACCCATTGCCAGCGGCAACAGCACCTAAAAATCTCGGAGCCATACCGATGGACACCTCGCCATCGACACCGGCAGGACCATTGATTCCGTCAAAGTCACTGGTGGACAGGAGCGCTGGAGACTGAGCACTGTCTATCTCCTCCGGATCAAGAACGCCAGGTTCATCATCTTCTACTTAAGCACTGGAGAAAGACCGGGCTGAACATCGTGGGATGACCAAGAAGCATCAGTAGCAGTCTCAGTCGATGGCATGGTGCCAGGCACATGGATGCACCGGCTTTTGCTGTGAGGACCCCGTGGTGAGGAGCGTCAGTCCTCCATCAATGCCCAGAGTATGGTCTCTGCCTGTCTTGGTACCAGTTGCCGATCCTATTTGAGGGTCCGAGGAAGATCTGGCCACCCCTTCTTCCTCCTAGTTGGTGTTGGCATTGGCAACATTCAAGGAGGAGCCTGGAGCATGCAGTCCAGCTGGCAGTGGAGTGGGCAATGCAGGGCCACGGCTCTGTGGCACTGACAGAACTGGAGCCGGTACCGCCCATTCTCATACTGCTTCTGGAGAAGCTTAGTGTCTCAACGGTGCCTTACTGACCCAACTGGTGTCTGTTCCCGGGCCGGCACCAGTGCCTCCTCTGACCGACGTGGTCATCACTGGTTCGTCCGAGCAGAAAGCTCCACCAAGGCCGGCGGAATCGCTAAGGCCTGTAGCCCTTCCATCCAGTTCCATCAGTGCCTGCACCTCTGGACATTGGCCGAGCAGCTAGGGCCCCATCCCCTGTGACATACAGTGAGGCTGAGGGTCCCTGTGACCCCTGGGGGATGATCAGACAGAGTTTTCCTCCGAGGACTCGGATAGTCTCCCATTGTACCCTTCTCCACCAGAGGAGCGAAGGAAGTCTCTGCCTGAGGACTTAACCTTCACAAGTTTTGTGAGCTTGATGGCAGAGGCCATCCTGTTCCAACTATTGATGGAGGACGATGCCAGGCACCAGATGCTTGAGATCCTTCAATTTGTGAAGGCTCCTAAGGAGATCATGGTGGTCCTAGTACATGAGATCCTTTTGAAGTTGCTGCTGAGGATTTGGGAACACCTCCTTAGTGTCTCCTGTCAATAAGAAGGCAGACGGGGTTTACCTCATCCAGAAGGCTGTTGGATTCAATAAACAACAGCTGTCCTGCCAGTCGGTGGTGGTCGAATCCACCCTTGAGGGCCAAGCGCTCTTGGACCCATTCCTTGGCACCACCGAGGAAGGACCACAGAGCGATGGTCACTCTTGGGAGGAAGATATTCCAAGGTGCCATGCTTATTGCCCGCACCGCTGCCTACCAGCTCTACATGAGCCAATATTCATGGGACATCTGGAAGTAGGTGCAGGAGGTGACTGAGCAGCTGCCTCAACAGCAGTAGGACACCCTCATGTCGCTCAAAGGTTTGGAGTGTGGAAAACACGAGGCCCATATGGCCTACAATGTTTTCAATATGGCATTGAGAGTCTCTGCAGTGGGAATCGGTGCCTGCAGAATGGCATGGCAGTGGGCCTCTGATCTCCGACCGGAAATACTGGAATGACTTGCTGACGTGCCATGTATAGAAGAGAATCTTTGGAGATAGGGTGAGGGGCGCTGTGGCCCAATTTCGGGACCATCATGATACCATCCATCTACTGTCTGCCAGCATTCCGGACCCATCCTCCTTTTCCAGGATGCCGTCGAGGCAGGAGCCAAGGAAGTCCTTCTTTTGCCAAAGAAAGTACTATTCTCCGCCTCCTTGATCTTGTCTTCATCATCAGAGCTCTCGCAGCCGTCCCAGGCAGCAGAGAGCTCCTAAGCCCCAGCTGGCTCCTCAGTCAAACCTGAGGACAGGATTTTGACTGGGCCACAGGGAGTATCAGCCAGTCTCCTATACATGGGGCGATGAACCCTCTTCATGTAACCTCGAACCAGTGGGTTCTGTCCATCTGTCAGGGGTACCAATTAAATCTATTGGGTGTCCCACCAAATTGCTCTCTTTGTCCATATTGTGCGCCGGTAGTGCATCAGGAAGTAGTGCTAGCGAACGTCTTAATGGCCAGAGAGGTCAAGCCCGTTCTACCACGGCAAAGAGGGCGGGAATTTTACTACAAGTACGTCCTGATTCCAAAGAGAACAGGGGGACTTCGTTCCATCCTAGACTTGAGGGCCTTGATCAAATTTCTAAAAAAAAGAAAAGTTCAAGATGGTTTCCCTGAGCACCATGATCCCTCTTTTGCAAAAAGGGGACTGGCTATGCTCCCTTGACCCAAAGGATGCATACACCCATATTGAGATCCTCCCAGGTCACAGGAAGTGTCTCAGATTCATGGTGGGAAAACAGCACTTCCAATACCAGGTGTTTCCTTTCGGGCTCGCGTCCATCCCATGGGTATTCACAAAATGCCAGGCCATGGTGGCAGTGCACCTTAACAGACTGGGAGTAGAGCCTATCTGGAAGATTGGCTGGTCAAGAGCATGTCTCAGGCAGGGGCAGCTAGGTTCATGCGCTTGACCATTCGAGTGTTGAATTCACTAGGTTTCGTTCTCAACTACCCAAAGCCCCATCTTAGTCCACCTCAGTTGGACTTCATCAGAGCCCTACTAAACATGGCTCAGGCTAAGGTTATTCTGCCATGTCAGAGGCCTGTCATAGTAGAGGCCATTGCAGCAGATGTTCAACAGATTCAGCAGGTATAGGCTTGGCACGTGTTGAAGTTGTTGGGCCATATGGCTGCAATCATCCATGTTACTCCCTTACACATGCGCAGAGCCCAAGACTTCAAGATCGCATCCAAGTCACTCTGTCTCTCCAGGACTCCTTGTCCTGGTGGCTGGTACTTTCCAATTTGGTATAGGGAATCTCTTTTCGGAGTCTTCCTTTAAATTGTGTTAACCACGGCTGCATCTGCCCTGGGGTGGGAAACTCATGTGGATGGGCTCGGCACCCAGGGCTTATGGTACTCTCAGGAATGTTCATGTCAAATCAACTTCCTGGAACTCCGGGCAGTCAGGTACATGCTATGGGCTTTCAGAGATTGGCTGTCCAACAAAGTTGTCCTGATCCAGACTGACAACCCAGTAGCAATGTGGTATGTCAACAAGCAGGGAGGCTTGTTGACATACCTCCTGTGTCAGGAAGCGGTCCAGATCTAGTCATGGGCCCTGTCTCCTGGGATAGTTCTCAGGGCCATGTACTTGGCCAAGATGGAAAACGTGGTAGTGGACAGGCTGAGTTGAACCTTCAGATCCCACGAGTGTTCCCTGGACCAGGAGATAGCGAATCGGATGTTCCACCTGTGGGGGAGCCCAGTCATAGATCTGTTCACAACCACCTGCAACAGGAAGGCACCTCAGTTCTTGCTCCTTGCACAGGACAGATGGCAAACCAGTCTCAGATGCCCTTGCCTGCCTTTGGGGCACAGGTCTTCTGTATGCGTATCCTTTGATTCCCTTAGTGGTGAAGACTCTCTTGAAACTTCGCGAGGACAGAGGGATTATGATTCTTATAGCCCTTCGTTGGCCAAGACAGGTCTGTTTTTCACTCCTTCAAGAGTTGTCCATCTGGAGACCGATCAGTCTGGGGACTTCCTCAGATCTCATCACACAGGGTCAGGGCAGGCTGCAGCAACCCAACCTCCAGGCCCTGTCACTCACAGTCTGGATGTTGAGATGTTAATTCTGAAGCTGCTCGACCTTTCAAAAGATGTGATGAGTTCTGATGGCTTCTAGAAAGCCTTCCACTAGAAAGTCCTATGGACTGAAGTGGAGGATGTCTTCAATGTGGAAGGCCTAGATCCATTCTCCTGCCCAACGCAAAAACTGCTTGATTACCTTCTACACCTATTAGAGGCTGGCTTAAAGACTGCCTCCGTTAGAGTGCATCTTAGTGCAATTGGCGCTTACCACCACGGTGTAGGTGGTATGCAAATCTCTGTACAGCCTATAGTTGTATGTTTTATGCAGGGTCTGCTTCAGTTGAAGTCTCCCATAAGGCCTCCTGCTGTGTCTTGGAATCTCAGCATGGTTTTAGCTCAACTGATGAAAGCTTTGTTTGAGCTGCTGCGCACCTGTGACCTTCAGTACTTAACTTGGAAGGTCATATTTTTGGTGGCAGTCACTTCAGCATGCAGGGTCAGCAAGCCCCAGGCCTTAGTGACTTATTCATCTTAAACAAAATTCAATCATGACAAGGTGATCTTGCATATGCACCCTAAGCTTCTGCCTAAGGTGGTGATGGATTTCCATCTTAACCAGTCAATCATCCTGCCAACATTCTTTCCCAGGCCCCATTCGCACCAGGGCAAATGAGCACTGCACAGTTTGGACTGCAAGCAAGCCTTAGCCTTCTATCTGGAGCTGATAGAAGCCCATAGACTGTACACCCAACTTTTGGTTTTCTTTTATTAGAATATATTGGGCGTTGCCTTTGCCAAACAGACACTACCCAATTGGCTATCAGATTGCATCTCCTTCTGTTATGCCTAGGTAGGACTGCATCTTGAGGGTCATTTTATTTATTTATTTACTTATTTATTAACTTTTATTTACCGACATTCGTGCAGCACATCATGCCGGTTTACAAAGAACTCAGGTGGGCGATACAATAAAACAATGAAACAATGTACAAAGAATAAAATAAAAGTAAAACCATAACAATGTAACCTTAGAACAAAATACTATTTCTTACAAAAGGACACATTAACCGATCATGATCAAAAAGAGATAAATTAAGCAGTAGGGGGGGATGTTGTTTCTTCTAGGGTATTCATGGGTGGTGCGGGGGGAAGCGGGGGAAACATAGGATGGGGTGGAGAAGTTCGAACAGGGGGGGCTGGGGAGAAATTAAATTTGGTTTGTATCGGGATAGGCCTGTCGGAATAGCCATGTTTTGACTCCTTTCTTGAAAATTTGCAGGGATGTCTCTTGGCGTAGGAGGGTGGGGAGGGAGTTCCAGAGAGTGGGACCAGCGACGGAGAAGGCTCTCTCTCTGGTGTGAGTAGAATGTGCTGCCTTTAGAGATGGGGTGTGTAGAGTACCTGCATGGGTTGTTCTTGTGGGTCGGTCGGAGGAACGGTAACGAGGCATTTCGTCGAGCCAGGTGTGATTATGTTTGTGTAGGGAATTGTGAAGGATGGTGAGGGTTTTGTATTGTGAGCGGAAGGAGATGGGTAACCAATGTAGGTCTTTTAGTATGGGGGTGATGTGGTCCCTTTTTTGTGTACCTGTTATGATTCTAGCCATGGAGTTTTGTAGAATTTGGAGGGGTTTGATGGTGGTGGCGGGGAGTCCTAGTAATAGGGAATTGCAATAGTCTAGTTTTGTGAGCATTGTGGTCTGTACGACTGTGCAGAAATCGTGGGTGTGGAGGAGGGGTTTGAGTTTTTTTATGATGTTAAGTTTATAGAAACCCCCCTTTAGTAGATTTTTGATGTGGGGTTTGAAACTTAGGTGTTGGTCTATGTAGACGCCCAGATCTCTTACAAACTGGGTCTGAGGGGTGGCTGTGGTTGTATTTTGAGGAGTGTTCTGTCGCATGGGGAGAGTGAAACGTTCAGGCTGCTTAGAGATGACGAGTAATTCTGTTTTTGACGAGTTTAGAGCTAGATGGAGTTCGGATAGTGAGGCACTTATGGTGGCGAGGCAAGATTCCCAGCGTTGCAGAGGTTCTTTTATGGATCCCTGAAACGGGATGAGAATCTGCACGTCATCTGCATACAGGAAGAATTTCAGGCCTAGTTTGGAGAGGAGGTGGCATAGGGGTATGAGATAAATATTAAATAGGGTGGAGGATAAGGATGATCCTTGGGGTACGCCTTGCGTGATAGGTATGTGTGAGGATTCGTGCTTGTCGATTTTTACTAGATACTCTCTGTGTGTGAGGTAGGAGGAGAGCCATGAGAGGGCTGTGTCGGCGATACCTATTTCTGTTAGGCGTGTCATTAGTATCTGATGGTTGACAGTATCGTAGGCAGCTGAGATGTCTAGTAGGGCGAGTAGGTACGAGTTTCCGTGGTCCATACCTTTAAGTATGGTGTCTGTCATGGCTAGTAGTAAGGTTTCGGTGCTTCGGTCTTTACGGAAACCGAACTGTTGAGTGTGGAGGACATTGTGGTCTTCTAAAAACTCCGTTAGTTGTTTGTTAATAACCCTCTCTAGGACTTTGGATAAGAATGGGAGATTGGAAATTGGATGGTAATTGGCAGGGTCTGTGGGGTCGAGGGTGGGTTTCTTTAGGAGGGGCTTGACTATGGCCAGTTTGAGTGGGTCTGGGACACTGCCTGCAGTAATAGAGCAGTTGATAAAGTCCTTTATGTTTGGTGATGGCGGGGTGATGGAGAGGAGGGTTTTTGAAGGAATGGTGTCTGAAGAGTGTGTGGATGGTTTCATCGTTTTTAGTATAGCTTCTACTTCTATGTTGGTGGTGAGGTCAAATGTTTTAAGGGTGATCTTTTTGTCATTGGGAATGGGGGGGGGAGGGGGGTAGTGTTGTCTGGGAAGCGGAGTAGAATATTGTCGATTTTATTCTTGAAGTATAGGGCTAATTCTTCACATTTTTTGTTGGAGATGGTATCGTTGAGAGTTGGTACATTGGGATTGGTGAGTTCTGCGACATATGTGAATAAGGCGTTTGCATTAAATTGGTAGTCGTGGATCTTTGCCGCGTGGAAATCACGCTTGGCTTGGGTAATTGCATGACGGTATGCGTGTAAAGTGTTGTTATAGGTGGCTTTAAGTGAAGCCGACGGTTGTTTGCGCCAGGCGCGTTCTTTGGCTCTTAGTTCTTGTTTCAAGGTTTTTAACTTGGCGGAGAACCAAGGTTTCCTTTTCTCCTGTTGTGTAAAGGGTATTTCTTTGTGGATAATGGGGCATAGATCATTGGCTATGGTCGTAGTGAGATTGTTCCAGGAGTGTAGTGCGGTGTCTGGATTGGTGAGATCGATGATGTTAGCTATTTTGTTGAAAGCTAGGGTGAGCTCTTCCGTACTACAGTGTTTACGGAAGGAGATGGTTTTATGGTGTTTTTGTGTGGAAGGTGTGAGGGGTTTGGTTTCAAGGGTTGCATTAAAGAGGAAATGGTCGGACCATGGTACTGGGGTGACTACGGGTGGGGTGGCGATGGTTATTTTAGAATTCACAAATATTAGATCGAGTGTGTGGCCTGCTTTGTGTGTGGGTTCGGTGATGATTTGATTGAAATCTAGGGCTTTGAGGGTGTCCAGTAGAGTCTCGCAGGCGGGGGTGGTGGGGCGGGTATCCACATGGAGATTGAAATCCCCTAGTATAATGGTAGGAAGATCTGTTTTGATGTTGACGGTGAAGTATTCAGTGATGGGTGAGGGATCTTTTTCAATTAGGCCTGGGGGGGGCGTAGACTAGGCAGATTTGTAGGGATTTGGATGCAAATAGTGCAATTTCAATTTTGGGTGGCGGTTGAGTGGTTTGGAGTTTGAGGTTGAGTCTTTTCTTGGCTGCCAAGAGTAGACCACCTCCTTTCTTTTTCGGCCTTGGTATGGAGAGGAGGTCATATGACTTTGTGGGGAGCTGGTTTAGGAAAACCTGGTCGGTATTTTTTAACCAGGATTCGGTAATGGCACAAAGGTCGGGGTTGTCGTCTGTAAGCAGATCATTTAGTATAGTTCCTTTTTTTTGTATGGATTGGGCATTGAAGAGAGTAATGGCTAATGTTGTTAAACCTAGGAGTTGTGAGAGAGGTGGGGTCATAATCAGTATGAGGGATTTGCGAAGTATGGGTGGATGGGGGGGTGTTGTAGGGGGTTTGCGTAGTAGCGGGCAGTGCCGTCTTGGGATGGGGAGTAGGCACATGGTTCTAGTATAGTGAGGGGACTTGGTTGGTGGGGACTAACGGAGAATAAAAACAGGGTGGAGTCTGTGGTGATAGCTGGCTTAGCAGGGAGTGCGCGTCGAGTATACCTTACATAGAGCAGATAGGTTACATAGGGCAAGGAGGTTATAATGAAATATTGGGTACACTGACAAGTATGTTATACTCGAAGGCTGCGTGATGTGAATCAGTAGTGTGGAGGAGGGAAGTTGTCTAGGTCGAGCAATCTACCATGCAATACAGGTTGATCGGAAGTATAAATCATTCAAAGACATTCAATGGAATTCAAAGGCATTCAAAGGTGGTCAAATGTATGGAACATTCAGAGGCAGAATTCTATCCGGAGTACTGATGTTAAGGCTGTTGTTTAAATCATTAAGTCTAATGTCGGACACGTAGTCGGGTAGTCAAGTATGTCTGGCGCTGCTGGGCTGGTGGACTGGTTATGAGAAAAGGTTCTTACCCCACGTGTGTGGTAATGTCATGTCAAAACACGTGTAAAAAGTCATGTCAAGGCTTATTCTGCCAGAGCCATGACAACATCTGTGGCCCATTTGCGAGCAGTTCCCATGAAGAAGATCTGCAAGGCTGCGACGTGGAGTTCTCTCCACACATCCACATCCCATTACTGTCTGGATAGGGATGGCTGACTCAACAGTAGGTTCAGCCAGTCTGTTCTCAGGAACCCTTTCGAGGTGAAGAACCCAACTCTCGCCCAACTTGGACCCGTTGTTTGGGTTCGGGCTGTGTCCCCCTCTGTTACCAACAGCACTGTGGTTAATGTGCCCGTTGGCATCTGGTTGGTGCTTATTGGCCCCCTTTTGTGTTGGGGAGCAGCCTGTAGCTAGGGATTCCCCCAAGTGTGAGGACTACCATCCTGTTTGTCCTTGGAGAAAGCAGAGTTGCTTACCTGTAACAGGTGTTCTCCAAGGACAGTAGGATGTTAGTCTTCACAAATTCTGCCCACCATCCCGCGGAGTTGGGTTTCTACTATTTTTATTTTTCATTGTAATTCTATGAAGAGGAGCCACACATGGATGCGTGGTATAGGGCATGCTGAGCATGCTCAGTGTGCCTAGTCAAAGCGTCTAGAAACTTTGACATACGTTTTCCGCATCGGGCTCCATCCGATGATGTCACCCATGTGTGAGGATTAACATCCTGCTGTCCTTGGAGAACATCTATTACAGGTAAGCAACTCTGCTTTGCCATTTGCACCTGTATGAGCTCCTTTCGACTACAGGAAGTAATTCCTATTGCATTGCTTCTCAAAAAATGTGCCACAGTGGTGACAACCCCAGCTATATGCTCTCTTCCTCTCCCACCATAGAGAAAGGAAGTGGCAAATGTCCTTCAAAAAATGGTGTGCACTCCCTCCCCTGCAATATGCCTGTTGGTCGTGCCCTGGCCAGGAGGAGAACAATACTAATATTTCTAACCCACTCCTCCTATTGCTAACACTGCTTATCTGATCCTCCTGTCGCCAGCATTCTCCCTCCTGCACTATTCAAAGATCAGCATCAACAGGGCCCAGGGAGCAGAGCCTGGCCCAGGAATCAAATCCAGATCTTCTACATGACAGTGCACAGCATTCTCACAGGACAAGCAGGATGGTAGTCCTCACAAATGGGTGACATCGAGGATGGAGCCCACCACGGAAAACTTCTGTCAAAGTTTAACAGAACTTTGACTGGCCCCTACTGGGCATGCCCAGCAAGGCACTGACCCTGCAGCCAGCAGGGGTCTCCCTTCAGTCTTCTTTTTTCTGCGCAGCAGTTGCCACGCGGTGAAAGGAGCTCTCTAACCACGTTCCTGACAGGAATTTGGAAATTAATTTCCTAAGAAAATTTGCCCCTCAGGGGTCTCCCTTCGACAAATTTTTTAGTCATCTTACGGAACCCGGTAAGTTTTTTGCCTTCTTCCATCGACTGCCGTCGATTTTGGCCCTCGAGGCCTGTTGGCACTTACCGATCCCCAGCCTAAATTTTGGCTTCCAGCCATGGCAACGGGGTTCCGTCGTTGTCCGGATTGTACCCGGACTATGTCCATCACAGACCCCCACAGGGTTTGTGTAATGTGTTTGGGTAGTGAGCATGATGTCCTGACTTGCACCAAATGTGCCTTAATGACACCCAAGGGTCGCAAAGCCAGGATGGAGAAGATGGGGCTCCTCTTCCATGCACCCACCCCAACGCCATCGATAGCATCGACGTCATCGGAACTGGCACCGTCGAAGTTGTACCATCATCGTCAACCCTCCGGTGACCGTCCGCCATCGATCGCTTCTCGGCCGTCGACTCCCGTCCCTTCCCCGGATGGGCGAGGGGATCGGAAAGAAAAGCACCGCCATCGACGGCACAAGTCTCGGCCTGTCGAGGATCCACAGCCATCGACCTCTGCTCAAGCCGAGCCACCGACAAAGAAGCCGCGAACAGACCGGACGCCCTCCACGTCTCGTTCGACGGCATCGAGGAAACCCTCACCCTCTCGGGGTGTGGGGGCCGTGATCCCACCAGTTACGGTGGTCCCTCCGGCCCTGCCTCAGCCTCCCTCTCCCGTCGAGCCGGGTATGGTTACCCCTGGTCTCCGGGCAGAACTGGACCGGCTGGTCCAGGAGGCCATCGAGAAAGCGATGAAGAAATTACAACCTCCATCGGCACCGTCTCCGGCACCGGTTCCAGTGCCGCCCCCGGCACCGATGCCGGCACCGGCTTCGCCACCGAGGAGGGAACCGACCACAGAGCCGTTGATACAAGCGCTAGCACCGCTACTGAGCCGCATGGAGGCACTCATGACGGCCCTTCCATCGGTGATTCCAGTGCCATCGACAACACCACCGTCTCCGACTGGTTTCTCATCGGCAGGAGAAACACCGTTTCAAATTCCCCCTTCCGGGGTAGTTCCATCGGTACCTTCTGGTATATCTCCACCGATTTATCCTTCGGCTCCATCGATTCCGCGCCAGGCACCGATTCCATCGGCAGCACCGAAGCCATCGATGCCATTTCTGGTTCCACCTACTGCACCGATTCCACCTCGGTTTCCATCGATGCCTTCTGAGCCTCAGCCAGGTCCATCAGGGCTACAAGCCCCACATGATCCCTACGATACCTGGGGTGATGATGATGATACCTCTTCTGACACAGATTTGCCTTCGCCACCATCTCCTACAGAGAGTAGAAAAAGATCTCCTCCTGAGGATCTATCTTTCATTAATTTTGTGAAAGAGATGTCAGAAGTTGTACCTTTTCAACTACAATCTGAAGCTGATGACAGGCACCAGATGATGGAACTACTTCAATTTCTGGATGCTCCAAAAATCATCGCTTCCATCCCTATACACCAGGTGTTTTTGGATCTGCTCAAGAAAAACTGGGAATCTCCTTCATCGGTGTCACCAGTTAACAAGAAAGCTGACTCCACATACCTTGTCCAGTCAGCACCAGGTTTCCAAAAACCTCAACTGGATCATCGCTCTGTTGTGGTTGAGTCCGCGCAGAAGAAGGCCAAGCGTCTTAAGCCGCACTCTTCTACCCCACCTACCAGGGACAACAAGTTCCTGGATAGCGTGGGACGGAAAGTGTATCATGGAGCTATGTTGATTTCACGCATAGCTTCATATCAACTCTACATTACTCAATACAACAGAGCCATCCTTAAGCAGATGCAAGACTATGCTGACACGTTGCCGGACCAATACCAACCGCAGCTTCAAGCCCTTCTTCACAAGGGATTTGAGGCAGGGAAGCACGAGATTAGGACTGCCTAGGACATATTCGATGCTTCAACGAAGGTTTCAGCCACAGCCATCTCAGCCAGGCGTTGGGCTTGGTTAAAGTCATCCAACCTTCGCCCAGAGGTCCAAGATCGTCTTGCTGATTTACCCTGCTTAGGCGACAATTTGTTTGGAGAGCAAATTCAACAGATTGTGGCGGAGTTAAAAGACCACCATGAGACGTTGAAACAACTCTCATCTGTCCCACCTGAGATGACCTCCAAGCAACCGCAAAAGAAGGACTCTAAGAAGTCGTTCTTTCGACCACGTCGCTACTACCCTCCGTCAACTAGGGCTCGTCCTGCACGGTCCTCTAACAGGCCTCAGCCTCGTCAGCCGAGAAAGCAAAGACCTACTGTAGCCCCACCTCCTGGGCCTGCGGCGGGCCTTTGACTTCCCTGTATTGAGCACATGCCAACTCCCTCTTCCACACATCCCTGTGGGAGGTCGGCTGTACCACTTCTTACACCGTTGGAATCAGATCACCTCAGATCAGTGGGTGCTAGCAATTATCGCACAGGGTTACCACCTCAACTTCATAACACTTCCGCCAGACTCCCCGCCCCTTCAGGCATGGAGTCTAACCAGCCATTTGACTCAATTACATCAAGAAGTATCCCTTCTTCTACAATCAAATGCTATAGAACCCGTCCCTTCTTGTCAACAAGGGAAAGGATTCTATTCCAGATACTTCCTAATACCAAAGAAATCAGGGGGGTTACGTCCAATTCTGGACCTTCGGGCCCTCAACAAGTATCTGCAAAAAGAGAAGTTCAAGAAGGTAACCCTGGGCGCCTTGCTCCCTCTGTTGCAAAAGGGGGATTAGCTGTGCTCTCTCGACCTCAAGGACGCTTATACCCACATTGCGATAACACAATCTCATCGCAAGTATCTGCGTTTTCTGATAGGCCACGACCATTATCAATACCGGGTACTACCTTTCGAGCTGGCATCTGCTCCACGAGTCTTTACCAAATGTCTCGTAGTAGTAGCAGCATTTCTCAGGAAGGAAGGTGTCCACGTCTACCCCTATCTGGACGATTGGCTAATCAGGGCCTCCACCCCTCAAATTGCGCAATCCTCCCTAAAGTTGACAATTCACACACTCCTCTCCTTAGGGTTTCTTGTCAATTACGAGAAATCTTGCTTGGTCCCATCTCAGACCTTATCCTTCATTGGAGCAGACTTGGACACCTTACAGGCAAAAGCCTACCTTCCACTTCAACGAGTCCAAACTCTCATGGCCCTAGCTCGCCAGCTCCAGTCTCAACACACTGCCACAGCTCGCCAATTCCTCATCCTCCTAGGACACATGGCATCCTCGGTTCAAGTTACTCCCTTGACCCGACTAGCCATGAGAGTAACGCAATGGACTCTGCGACACCAATGGATTCAAGCTTTCCAGCCTCTGTCCTACATCGTCACAGTTACACAAGCGCTACGCCTGTCTTTAACCTGGTGGACGACTCAAGTCAATCTCCTTCAGGGCTTACCCTTTCTCCTACCAGATCCACAGGTAATCCTAACCACCGATGCTTCCCACATCGGTTGGGGGGCCCATGTGGACAAATTACAAACCCAAGGGTTGTGGTCGCCAGAGGAAGCCGAACACCAGATAAATTTCTTGGAACTTCGAGCAATTCGCTACGCGCTCAGAACTTTCAAAGATCATCTATCAGATCAGATAATCTTAATCCAGACAGACAACCAAGTGGCCATGTGGTACATAAACAAGCAGGGAGGCACAGGCTCCTTCCTTCTGTGTCAGGAAGCTGCGCAGATTTGGGCAGAAGCCCTCTCCCATTCCATGTACCTCAAGGCCACTTACTTGCCGGGAGTAGACAATGTATTGGCAGACCAGCTGAGCCGTGTCTTCAAGCCACACGAGTGGTCACTCGATCCTCTGGTAGTGACCTCTCTGTTTCACAAGTGGGGTTTTCCCCGCATAGACCTCTTTGCGTCCCCTCAGAACCACAAAGTGGATGATTACTGCTCTCTCATTCGGAGCCAACACTCTCAGCCGAGGGATGCCTTCTCCCTCAAGTGGACGACAGGTCTGCTTTATGCATTCCCTCCACTTCCTCTTCTGTCAAGGACTCTCGTGAAGCTACGCCAGGACAGGGGAACCATGATCCTGATAGCTCCCCACTGGCCACGCCAAGTGTGGTTTCCCATTCTCCAGGATCTCTCCATCCGCAGGCACATCCCTCTGGGAACGGATCCGCATCTGCTCACTCAAAACGACGGATGCCTCCTCCATCCCAACCTCCAAGCCTGGTCCCTGACGGCATGGATGTTGAAAGGTTAGTCCTTCAGCCTTTTAACCTTTCGGATTCGGTTTCTCGTGTCCTGATAGCTTCACGAAAGCCCTCCACCAGAAGATCCTATTCATATAAATGGAAAAGGTACACATCATGGTGCACTTCTCAGTCCCTTGATCCCCCTTCCTGTCCAATCTCTAAGTTCTTGGACTATTTATGGCACCTATCAGAATCCGGTCTAAAGACCTCTTCCATTAGGATGCATGTCAGTGTGGTAGCCGCCTTCCATAAAGGTATAGAAGGTGTCCCTATTTCAGTACAACCCCTGGTGACACGCTTTCTTAAAGGCTTGCTCCATCTGAAGCCACCCTTACGTCCTCCGGCCCCATCTTGGGACCTTAATCTGGTTCTTGGTCGTCTAATGAAACCACCTTTCGAACCTCTGCACTCCTGTGAATTGAAGTATCTCACATGGAAAGTATTATTCCTATTGGCTATCACTTCAGCTCGCAGGGTTAGTGAGTTACAGGCCTTAGTCACCTATCCGCCTTACACTAAACTCCTGCAAGACAGGGCGGTGCTCCGCACTCACCCTAAATTTTTACCTAAGGTAGTTTCTGCATTTCATATCAATCAATCCATCATACTACCTATCTTTTTTCCCAGGCCCCATTCCAACTCTGGGGAACAGACTCTGCATACCCTAGACTGTAAACGAGCTCTAGCGTTTTATCTAGACCGTACAGTTGCTCACAGGAAGAGCACTCAATTGTTTGTCTCCTTCCATCCTAACAAGTTGGGACAACCTGTGGGTAAGCAGGCTCTTTCCTCCTGGTTGGCGGACTGCATTTCTTTTGCTATCAGCAAGCTGGCATTCCTTTTCAAGACCGTGTAAAAGCACACTCTGTGAGGGCCATGGCGACTTCAGTGGCACACCTTCGATCGGTGCCGCTTCCTGACATTTGTAAAGCTGCAACCTGGAGTTCTCTCCATACCTTTGCAGCCCACTATTGTTTGGACAAAGCTGGAAGACAGGACTCCATCTTCGGCCAATCTGTCTTGCGTAACCTTTTTCCAACATGATGTACCAACATCCTTCCACCTTCCCGGTAGGGTGCGGATGCCCTTTCCCAAATTCCACCCCAGTTGTTGTGCCTGTTGCACATCGTTGGGTACATTTGGTGCAGGTCAGGACATCCTCAGCTCGGTACTCACCCATTTGTGAGGACTACCATCCTGCTTGTCCTGTGAGAAAGCAAATGTTGCTTACCTGATGTAACAGGTGTTCTCACAGGACAGCAGGATGTTAGTCCTCACGAAACCCGCCCGCCACCCCGCGGTGTTGGGTTCGTTTTAGTTTTTACTTTTTTAGGCACTGCCTGTAGCTTTGAAAATCAGACTGAAGGGAGACCCCTGCTGGCTGCAGGGTCAGTGCCTTGCTGGGCATGCCCAGTAGGGGCCAGTCAAAGTTCTGTTAAACTTTGACAGAAGTTTTCCGTGGTGGGCTCCATCCTCGATGTCACCCATTTGTGAGGACTAACATCCTGCTGTCCTGTGAGAACACCTGTTACATCAGGTAAGCAACATTTGCTTTATCACTAAGCCACCAAGCCAGCTAAATCTGTTGAAGACTAAAAATAGTAAAGATAATTAAGATTTAGAATTGCATGCACATAAATAAGTTCTAGTAAACTGGTTTCTCCGTTAACTAGTAAGGTTGAATTAGCCATAACACTGTGACATCATTTGCTGCCACTGAACAGACCCATCTCTCTAGATCAGTAAGTGAGAGTTCCTGCGTGTGCGCTGCCTTGTGAGACCCTCAGTCTTTTTTTTTTGTCTGAACTTCCGCACAGATGTGTACCCTCTCTCTTTCTCTCTTTGAATTTTCTCTAATCTTCTGCTTCTGAAGTTTTTTTTAACTCTGCTCATTTTTTTTTAGTTGTCTTACTGCCTCAGCTGTCCCTCAATAGCACTTTTCAGTGACATATGTAAGAAAGACTTAGCTCCTTACTAGAAGCTTAGGAGATTGGGGCACTGAATCAGAGGCAGAGCCTGAAAGGGAGAGACTTTGGTGCTTGGAGTTACCATCCTGTTTTTTTCTGTTTGATAATTTCACCTTTATGTCTGGAATCCATTTTTACTTTTAAATTTGTTTATTGCAAGAAAAATGTACAAAAAGTAATAATATTCATAGAATATAGTTGGTTTTAACATATACCATATCACTTCTTGGAGTCAAACAAACATGAACAGAAATATCCATCCAAATGTGCTCCCCAATCTCTCCTCTCCCCTACTCCTACCCATGGAATCCATTTTTATAAGTGGCAATAAACTATTTTTTGTTGAACCCCACTCAGTCTCTGCCTGTTTATTTCCACCCCAAGAACCAGCCTGCTGAACTGAAGAGATCTGCCTATGTGAGTACAAATTGGAGAGAGACTGACTGAGAGACTGTATAAGGTACCTATCCCCAGGAGCTAAGGGTCCTGAAGGCTTGTCCTCCTCCCATCGGTTGAACCGAGGCCTCCTTGGTGGCTTACTGCAATGCTGTGGATGGTGTGAATGAGAGAGAAGAGTTATGTAGGAGACAGTGAACCCAGGGATTCCTGCTGAGACCTCTGTATTAGGACCTCTAAACCAAGAAGGGTTGCAAGTACACACGTGTGTGTGTATATATATTAATACTGTGTGTGTAGAAAGAGAGAGAGAGAGTATTAAATACTTGGTATTGGAAAAAATACAACAAAAGGGTTTCTCACTATTATTCATTTCATAACACAAAAAAGGAAAGAGTACACCCAGATATTTAGCACTAAAAACCTTTTGAGAAAAATATCAAAACATTTTATTACAAGTTAATCACATAAAAAACACTATCTGTTAAAGAAGATACCACCCACAAAAATTACATATCACAAATTTGTATCATATTACTAATAGCACCATACTCACTCAAATCAAATCAGCCGTACATATTCACTCATCATGCATCCATACTATAGCATAATTCTAAAAACCATGGGTAGATTTTAAAAGCCCCGCAGGATTTACGCACACAGGGCACACTCCTATTTTGCATAGGCCGCCGGCGCGCGCAAAGCCCCGGGACGCACGTAAGTCCCGGGGCTTGCTAAAATGGGCGGTCCGGGGGCGTGTCCGGGGGGGCGTGACGGCAGTCCAGGGGCGTGGCCAGCCGGCATGCGCAAGTTATGCCTGCCAGTGGCAGGCGGAACTCCATCGAACAAGGTGGGGGGGGGATTTAGGTAGGGCCAAGGGGGGGGGGTGGGTTAGATCGGGGAAGGGAGGGAAAGGTCAGTGGGGACAAAAAAAAAGTTCTCTCCGAGGCCACTCCGATTTCGTACGTAGCCGCGCGAATCTTTTAAAATCCGGCATACTTTTGTTCGTGCGCGCGCTGTTTTTTAAAATGTACCCCACAATGTTTTACTTGTTCTTCAATAGTAATGATCAAAAGAGTTTCTACATCTAGGACATATTCTTTAAACTTTGCTTTACTTTGTTGCATATAAACTTTACTATCACTTTACTTCATATAGATGTCACAAATGTCTAAATACATATATAAACAATCCCACAGAATCCAAATGCACATAACAATAAGTTACGCTGCAAAAGCTCTTATAATAGGCACTACTGGCTTAGTGAAAACAGCCTTCAGTTACTTTATCTTAAATTATAGGGCCAGTCTCTAGGTGATGATAATTCTCTATTTTTTTTTTATTGTTTTTATGATGCAAATAAAAATTACTTATATAACAACGTCTTTAAGCTTTCTAGATAGAGATGGCAACATAATATAAGAAACCCCAATACGGTCTATGTTTTGAATCGTAGATTCTGCATCTGGGTTGTTCATCGCTGAAACTTGTTGCCAATAATCTTCACCAAGCTTGAAATCCAAAAGGAGCAATGTAATATGTGCATGTGCATTTCTGTAGGATTGGTTGTCATTTTCCCTTTACACACTTTTGGGCACGTTAATTTACTGTAAATACATTTTTACCCACATATGAACCTTAAACATAAAACTTTACTTTATAAGTGTAACCCCTATTTTAGGAAGTGGTGACTCCCTTCAGGGCACATAATGAATTTATCTATTCGGGGCTGCTACGGCTAGTATTTCATATCCCATGCTGACTCTCAATCCCTAGGGGGGAATTCTTTTTACAGGGAGAAGCTCTCACTTATGGCCCAGACAGTGAAAAAGGGTCACCAATGTATATATCTGAAGTGTAAGTACTTTCCATAAGGTGAGATGCAGTAATAAATGGAGAGAGCTAGAGCTGGGTGTAAAATCATAGTTTATTTAGACATTTTATATACATCGTTCCATGTATCGATCATAATGGTTTACAAAATGACATTCGGGCCGCGGGAGAGCGGACGAATGCCCGCTCTCCCAGCGCGCGCACTGCCACTCGCCGTTGCGCGCGATTCAGTATGTAAATTAGGTGATGCGGTAGAAACGGGCAAAAGGAGGCGCTAGGGACACTAGTGTGTCCCTAGCGCCTCCTTTTTGACAGGAGCGGCGGCTGTCAGCGGGTTTGACAGCCGACACTCAATTTTGCCGGCATCGGTTCTCGAGCCCACTGACAGCCACCGGTTCAGAAATCGGACGCCGGCAAAATTGAGCGTCCGGTTTTCGGCCCGACAGCCGCCGGCCCAATTTACATTTTTTTTTTTTTTTTTACATTTTACACCCTTCGGGACCTCCGACTTAATATCGCTATGATATTAAGTTGGAGGGTGCACAGAAAAGCAGTTTTTACTGCTTTTCTGTGCACTTTCCTGGTGCCTGGAGAAATTAGCTCCTACCTTTGGGTAGGCGCTAATTTCTGAAAGTAAAATGTGTGGCTTGGCTGCACATTTTACTTACTGTATCCCATGGGCATACCTAATAGGGCCATCAACATGCATTTGCACGTTGAGGGCGCTATTAGGTGCCGCTGGTTGGACGCGCGTTTTCTGCCCCTTACTGAATAAGGGGTAAGGGAAAACGCGCGTCCAAGGGCAGGTTAACAGTGCGCTCCGTCGGAGCGCACTATACTGTATCGGCCTGATTCTTAGTTATAACTCAAAAAACAAACAATAATTTGTTACATAAGGCTGAGTATGTAAAATTATAAAGAAATGCTAGTTTTCTCATCTTATTCAGTGAGTTGTTTTGAGAATCTTATATTCTCTCATTTGATTTATTCTTCATGATTTGATTATTAGCTTTTGTCCTTTTTGTCTTTGGTGGGCTCTTTATATTCTGATGTTTTTAAATTAATTTATGTGATTTTGAATAGCCATGTTTTTAACTCACATTTAAATCTTTCTATCTGGTAAAATACATAATGTCTCAGGCAGAGAATTCCAGCGTGTTGGACCTGCTGTGGAAAACACACAATCTCTTATTTGTGTCAGATGTGGGCTCCTTATTGTGGGAATAGTCAATAGTCCTTTATTTTGAGATCTTAGTGTTCATTAAGGTTATAGTGTCACTCCTAACAAACTGTTATTGGAATGAATGATGTTGAATATTATCGTTAATACTTTATAGTAGATTCTGGATTGTATTGGTAACCAATGCAGTGACATCAGCGAGGGTGTTATGTGATCATATTTCCTAGATCCTAATAAGAGTCTTGCTGTGGTATTTTGTAACAGTTGTAGTGTTTTTAAGTGATGCCATGCTGGAAGAGTTGTAGGAAAGGAGTTACAGTAGTCTAGGTTTGAGAAGATTAGAGTTTGCAATACAGTATATTTACTGATTCATAAAGTTAAATAAAGTCCATTGTCCAAAAATGAGTGTGCATATGACTGTTGGTGCAGGATTTTTTTTGTAGGTAGGTGTCTTTATTACAGACATCTGTATGGTGTTTTAAAATGCAAATGCCCTTGGAGACCTAGTGATAAGGTCCCCTCTGCAATGCAAAAATCCTACCTTTAGTCATCTTCCTTCCTTGGACACCGAGCCAGTCCTGATCCCTTGATGGGTGGAAATCCGGATGTGATCTTCTGACTCAGGTTCTTCCTTCCTTTAGTTCAGTTGTTACTTTATCCTTGATTGTTCCTTTTCCTGGGGATTTCTCTTTCATAAAAATCAGCGGGATCAGGCTTTACCACAGCAGTGAAATCCCAGTAGAGAAGGGGGATGCAAAACCTCCCCACTTAACTCAAAGTCCAAAAAATACTTTAAAGCTTAAACTGGACATATCTTCTTAAATTGGTATTCATGCTGTCACAAGTGCTTGCCACATTCAGGTTGTGAATGGGCTCACTGGTCTCCAGCCCCTGTACTTTGAGTACAGCCAGCAAGGATGACTTTTCCCAAAGAAACAGAGTGAACACAATTCCTTCCAAAAATAGGACTCATCTAGCCTTCAAAATTTCTCGCAGCAGGATCCATCACTAATGCTTGCCTACCTAAGGTTTAGAGTAGGCTCACAGGTCTTTGGTCTCCTGCTTTCCCCTAAAGGGTATCAGGCTCAACTGCCTGTCTCTCTGTAACTTATAATGAGAGGGACCCTCTGGCAGGGATTGCACTATGAGGTATCTCTCCTAAAAGAAAACTCCTTTTGGCAAGGCTGGGAGCCCTACCAGAATGTGAAAAATAATACATCTTTACTCTCTGACTGCTCTCTCAAACTGAACGCACAGTGTCTTAAAATGGCTAGACTAAATAGCGCTGAGACCTCCAATCCAGAGCCTCCAGGTGGGAGGGACTGAAGGGTATGGATGGCTCCTGTGAAAAAGGTATTAAGGATAGGGAAAGCATCTAGCAGCCAGACCACACAAGGCTTACTCATGGTCCCATTATAATGTTCAGTCTATTTGTAAGGCTGAATTTTGCTGCACAAGGCTTTTCCCCATAGTCCACTTATTAAACTCAGTTCATTTATAAAGCTCAACAAAGGCCTTTGTTTCACCCATGATTAAGCTTCATCAGGAGCTCAACATTACAAAGAAAAATGTACTGTCAATATGTGGAAGCACATGGTTGATGTGGAAATAGCTGCACCATGAATTTTCCAACAATTCATGTGTGCCTCCCATTTGACATTGCTAGGCTCAAGACAGTGGTATCTGGTATTTCTAATTAAAATGCCTGATGCGGCATGTTTCCTTAGATGACTCAAATCAGTCTTTAAACCGCATATTACTGCTGTTAAAAAAATAAAAATAAAAAAAAAATAGCAATGTAAACACTGATAAATACTTTTTATATACTTCATATATTGATATATTTATACAGTTTTGCAATACCCCATGAATAGTTGTAACAAAGATAACCCTACCTTAGAAAAAACAAAGGAGAATCCTCTCAGCTAGATTAGAGATTATGTCCGGTAGACACACCAGAAGTATCGTTTAAATATGGATACAAATGAATAAGAAAACTTTATTCCTGTGTGTGAGCAGGCAGACACGGAACATATGCTGATAAACTAAAAAAAAAAAAAAAAAGATTCCCATTCAATTCCATGTTTAAACCATTGGGGTGAACAGTGTCTCATTTAAAAATGTAATATTGCTCTCTGTTGTAATTGTCAAAATATATTACTACCTCTATTTAGGACCAATGGTTGGATAACCAAAATCTCAGTTGCGCAGTGCTATGATTATGATTATATTGTAACCAGGTTTTGTACTAGCGGGGCTTCCAGTTTCTTTGTCTGTATACAACTGCAGTTTTGTATGATACTAGTTTTTATGGACCTCTTGGTGTGGCCGGATGTAAATCTTCGAGCATGGATAAATAATTGCATAAATAATTTGTCGTATTGCAATTGACATGGCTCCTACATTGGTGAACAATAGGCAGAGAGGGTTGGTGAAACTGATTGATTTGAAAAACATTCATACATACCACACATTTATCATATGAGAACTGACCACAAATGAGGCTGACAGATTCCTGAAGAGGAGAGGATGATTTTACCAGGAGATCTCTAAGGTTATGTCCTCGTTTGTTAGCAACTATTGGTATGTCTTTAAAAAACATTGGGAATGGATACGACATTCCACTGTTTTGAAATGATCGCTTGCACTTCACAAGTATATCAGCCACACCAACAGGTCCATAAAAAATCGTTTTATATAGCACTGCAGTTGTATACAGACAAAGAAATTGAAATTCCTGTTAGTACAACACTGGTTACAATATAATAGCATTGCCGAACTGATTCTTACATTTTTCTTTGTAATGTTGAGCTCCTGCTGAAATCCGATCACGGATGAAACAAAGTCTTTTGTTGACCTTTATAAACGGACTGAGCCTAATAACTGCACTATGAGGAAAAGCCTTTTGCAGCAAAGTTTTGCATTACAAATGGACTGAGCCTCATAATGGAACCATGAGAAAAAACCTTGTGAAGTAAAGTTTTATGTTTAAGGTTCATATGTGGGTATATATGTAAAGTGACAGTAATGTTTATATGCAGCAAAGTGAAGCAGTGTTTATGTTCTAGATATGGAAATTAATTTGATCATTACTATTACTGGTTTTTAGAATTGTTTTATCTAGTATGGTTATTTGATAAATGAGTGTATATGGCTGGTTTGATTTGGGTGAGTATGGTGCTATTAGTAATATGATATAAATTTGTGATATGTAATTTTTGTGGGTGGTATCTTTTGTAACAGATAGTGTTTTTTATGTGATTAACTTGTAATAAAACTTTTTTTTAAAAGGTTTTTTGTGCTAAATATCAGGATGGAACAGTCTGAGCTATCTCACCCTCTTTTCCTTTTCTTCCTACCTTCTCTCACATCCACTTCCCTATAATTTCCTTTCACCTTCCTCTTCTTCCTTCCCCTTATGTGGTGTTCTCTCTTTGGCAGTCAAAAATCTCTGCCCCTTCTGCCGGCAGTAGATGAGGGCCCTGTCAGCACCCCAGTCTCTCCTGTGTCACCATGGGTCCCTCTCCATTCTCCGCCAGTAGGGGGTGGGGACTCTGCCATCATGCTGGCCTCTCCTGCACCACCATGAGTGTATCTGTCTTCTGCCAGCATGGGGCAGGGTCTCTCCGCAGGCACTCCAGCCTCTCAAGTGCTATGGGTCTCTGTCACTCTCTGCTCTCTTCCCTCCTGCTGACACATGGCAACGCAGGGATGGGGCACATTTCAAGGGACTGAGAGCAGAAGAGCTCATTCGCTAATTATGGTGATGCAAGGGTGGGGAACTTTTATCTGTTACAGGTGCCTCTGACCAGATTGTGACTCAGCTAATTGCAATGATTGTGGTCATACATGGCTTATGACCCAGCAGAACATGGCTTGGAAGACGGAGAGTTCCACAGGTTGGTATGCAGTTGAAGCCATTCTTTGTCTCAGAATGAAGCCTCCTCAGATTCCTTCCATGAGAAGCTCCTCAGGCAGGCCTCCCCACTACTGTGGCACCGATCTCCAGATGTGCCTTGGTTCAGAGGTCAAGCAAGACGCGGAAGCATCCAGTAAAGGAGCAGGTACGCGCTTCAGCTCATGCCTGGTCCAGTGAAACACTCTGCAGAAAAGCAAATTTGTTGATGCACCTTTGATGTTGAGCCAGCATACTTCTCAGCGAACCCCAGGGCCACTTCCTCCCTATGGTAGAGCTTGTTGGTGCCAAAGAAAAAGCCCTGTTTAGCTGATTGGGAGCTAGTGGTACGGTTGGCGCCACTGAAGGAGTTGGCATCAAAGCATACACCGTTGATGTACTGGCCTTTAGTGCCTTTGATGCAGGAGCCAGCATGCTTCTCAGCACACACCATGGCTTCTTCCCTCCCTATGTGGAGCTTGGCATCGAAGAATAATTCCCCTTCGGCTCATTGTGAGCTAGTGGTATGGTCAGCACTACTGAAGCTGTTGGTACCAAAGCATACCACATTAATCAACTGTCCCTCAGTGCTGTTGTCATACTGGTCCCTGGCGCCATCAGAACAAAGTGCAGTCAATTCTTCTGAATCAAGCACCAGTGGGACCTGGAGGAGACTTTTTACAGTTGCTCTTCTCTGTGTTAGCACCCCATCTCCTCTTTTGGGATCCCAGGCCTTCTAGAGCCCCTTTGCTTTCATCTGCCCAAGGCACTTTTCAGGGGTCCATCCCACTTCGTTTGGAGACACCAGATCCTGTCTGCTTCATTATGCTTCTGTCTCTATGCAACTCTCAGCTCAGACAGCCAAGGAGGGGGGTCCTCTTCCTCGAGTCTAGTACATGCTTCTCAACAGGATGACCCTATATTAGTTTCAGAGAAGTATGTCTTTTCTCCAGCTCTGGGCCAAAGGACACAACAGCCCATGGACCATGTAGCTGAATTGGTGAAGACTTTCTTTATCTTGGTAGTGGCCGGTGACAAAGAAAGCACCCTTCAGCCTCTCCAGTCTAGAGTATCTGATTTGTTCCCTTAAGGGGAAGTCCTTCTCATCATGCCTTGGGAACTTCCATCAGAAGTCCTAGTGGTGGAGACTAGCTCACCTCAGGCAGGCCTTACCTCTCTGCAGAAGAATCTAGGCAGCATTCTGAGGATGGAGCATGGGACATTGCTGATTGGAGCATGCCCAGGTAGTATTCCCCAACTGAGATCTCCAATCTGATCGCCACAGTCTTCATTGGAGTCATGAGTTAGTGTCCCCAGGCCAGAAGAACTAAGCAGACTAGGCGGCCACCTACGGCGCCACCGGTATGGTAGCAGTGATAGCATGACTTTTCCTTCTTCCCGCCCACATGACCCAGAAGAGGAAGAGGTGGGTCCATGCAAGTGGGAAGAACAAGAAGCCATTCAGGATAAAGAACAGCACATCCCTGGGCCGTTGCAGGAAGAGGCAGCATTGGTCCCAGGTTCACATGGCATTTGAGCACTGAAGGAACAACAGCACCACCTCCTCTACCTCCATGCAAGCACATTCCCTGGGCCATCGCAGGAAGAAGAGGTATCATCGACCCAGGTTCAAGAACAGCAACTGTGCCCCCCCCCCTTTAGGAAACAGAGCAGGATCAGCGCCCACGACCTCAAGAAAAATGAAGAGTCCGTCTGCCATTAGTACTGAAAGAGAAGGCTGCCTCTTGACTTGTACTTCTGCTGGGGAGTTGGGAAGAAGTTAATGAGTGTGTGTGTCAGTCTGTCTGTGTGTATGAAAGAGCATGTCTGTGTGTGTGTGTTGCTGTGTTTGAGAGAGCATATTTTATGATTGAGTATGTGTGCATATATGAAAAAGAGAGATTGTGAGCATCAACCCCTCACCTCTCCCCTGCTAATCCACGACAATCTCAGGCATCTGGAAATCAAAAGATCCCAGGTATGAACAGCCAGGGATTTTTTATCCTTTTTACATTTTAAGTATTGGATAGTGTTTGAAATATTTTATTGGTCTTTGGAAAATTTATATGAATTTTTAATTATAAGATATTATTCTATTTGTCAGCTGCTTTGAAGTATTCTTTTTAATAGTATGGTTTTACTTCTGTTGGTGACTTATATTTCCTGATTTTATTGTTTGATGTTTTTCCATTGTTGCACTGCATAATAGTCTGGCCTGTTGTGGTTAACAGTTCAGTTTTTGTTTGCATGTTTGTATTAATACTTTATGGTTACTTTATTCTGCATTTTTGTGAGGGTCTGTTTATATTTGGCATGTGTGACTAAATTGACATATTCTGCTATGGTGTAGGTTCTGTGTAGGGATCTATAGCAGCTCGGCTTTTTCTGCTTTCCTAAAAGTAGGTGTATTGGCATTTTAGGGCCTGATGTAATAATTGCAATTTTTCCTTTTCATAAGTAGGGTTGTTAGTGTTTGAGTGCTGGCAGTTATTGGAGTTTTGATATGGGAGATTTACTATATTGAAATTGTAATTCAGTTTATTTGTGTCTTTCTGAGGGCCAAGCCCATACCTAACACACACATTACAATAGACCTAATACCAATTCCAAGGGTCATTTTTACTTTTTTGCAGGGTTTTACAGCACTACATGTAAATATAATATGCATGTTGTAAGTGATATTTTTACTTTAGAAGACTAAATGTTCTTGTTCATGTAAAATCTATTATTATAAAGCATAATTTTTAATTGTGTGTGCCGAGGGTGTGACCGGGTTGGGATGAGGAGTGGCAGCCTGTAGGTTTCGCTTAGGGCACCTAATAACCTTGCACCGGCCCAGAGTGTCCTTCACCACTCAGTCCTGAAGAACGGCTTACAGAGATCACGTCAGATCCCTTATCTGACCTGTTGCAGCATTCATTTTCACCAGAAGACTTGTCATACTCCGGATTCCTGGACAAGTTGGGTAAGGCATTTGGAATCAACATCCGTAGGGACAAGGATCCTGGCTTCAGACTACTCTGGATTCTGGAAAACCCTTCTGAACCATCAGTGATCCTAGTCCATCAAATCATGCAGGATTTATAAACAAGAATGTGTGATAATCTTGCCGCCTCCAGTAGCCAGGTAATTGGATCTTAAATACAAAGTCCAACAGGCTCCTGGGTTTGGCACAGTCCAACTGCCGCAACCATTCTGTGGTAGAGTGACAGCGTTGGCAACATTAGAGCATCAATAAAATAAATTAAAGTGGTTTCCTAAAGTTTCTATTTGCATAATTTCAAAACTATTTATAAAAATGACATCAGGACCAATGAGTATAGAAATGTGGGCATGGCAACGCTATAGTTTCAGCCCTAGAAATGATGGTCCATTTATGAATAATTGGTTAAGCTCCAGTGTTTGAAGTTACTACATTTATTGTTGAGACATAAATGTGAAGGATGGAATTAGTATATATTTGAGTCTACTGAATTTTTCTACATTTTGCACAGTGTAGATTTAGGCACTTCTGTCATATCCATCCAACTCATTAGAAATAACTCTTATTTATAGTCTAATTCACTGCAAGCTGCTTCCATTAACTTGGAAGTGCCTGTAGATGTTGAAAGTTTGGATTCTACTCCTTCTAGAGTACTTCCTTGAGTCCCTTTACCTAATGTTATCTTTCTCCCAATGAAGGAATCTTAGGGATGTGAAGGAGCATAGTATAGTTACTTTGAATGAAATTTGGAAAATTGTTGCCAAGCTGGACCAGACTTTGACTCAGATTGTGTGTCAATTTTCTAATTTCTCTGCTGAAACAAGAGTAAAATTTGAGGAAAAAGATAATTGTTTAACTCCATAGGAAGTACTATTTTGGCTCTTAATTTACTACAACAACTGTGCAAAATGCTGGTGTTTCCTCTAAAAAAGATAGTTTGATTATATATAATCGATTGGAAGTACTAGAAAAATCCTTGTGTGCAAAGAACCTTTGGTTCTTAAATTTTCCAATTGCTAGAATATTGTCATGTTTAGAAATGTTTAAAAAAATACCTTCTTGATATTTTAGGTTTCTGAGAGGATCATATTGTTGCGGCCTCGGGTCGGCTCCGGCTGTGCCGCCTACCTTCGCGGTCCTGCGGGCCCTCCCTGTTCTCCTCGGGCCTCCGGGGACCCTTGCCGCGCCTCCCCCGACGCTCTACCGCTGCGGCTGGGCCTGCCCCCGCTTCTACCGCCGTGCCTCTGCTCCGACGGAGCAGCCGGCGTCCTGCCGTGGCTGACTCCGCCCCCTAGGTGCGCACGCGCGGCTTGGGCTCTCATTTAAAGGGGCAGCGCAGGAAACCGGCAGGCCAGCTTTGGATGACGTCAGACGCCCTCAGGGTATTTAAACCCTGCATCCGGACTCCCTCAGTGCCTTGCAACGAGGTTCCCAGGTGCTTCTGCTTCCTGCTTCCAGTTGCTGCGTTCCTGCTCGTCTCTTGATTCTCTGGTTCCTGACTCGGATTGGCTTTCGGTGATTCTCTGGTTCCTGACTCGGATTGGCTTTCGGTGATTCTCTGGTTCCTGACTCGGATTGGCTTACGGTGATTCTCTGGCTTCTGACCCGGACTGGCTGACGGCATTCCTCTGGTATTCGACCCTGGCCTGGTGAGCGACGACCCCTTCTCCGAGGATCCTCCTAAGTCCCAGCGGCCGGGTCCCTACGGGCTCCTCCTGGGGGGACGCCGGCTTCCAGGGTGAATCGCCTAAGTCCCAGCAGCCGGACTCTTACGAGCTCCTCTCGGGGGAGTACCGGCTTCCAGGGCGAAGACCTCCTACCACCAGGTCAGTCTTCTCTTCTCTTCATTTCTCTCTCGAGCCCTTGGTCGCATAGGGCCCTCCGTGCCTTCTTCTCCAAGCCATCCACGAGTCAGCTTCTGCCGCCTCCCGGTCGGGACCGCTGCTGCGAATCTTCACAGCGCTCCACTCTCCGGTTCCGATCGGCCCAAGGGTCCACGAAGCTAACACATATTTCCATTACCTCAAAAATATTTAATTTGCCTAGGCAAAGAAGATTAAATATGGAAGATGGAGGATAAATCTCTGGACAAGGGAATCCTATTATTTCATCTTTTTTGGAAGCCTCTATTGATATATAATGCCCACTAGAGCTACCTTAATTGTTATGTTCAGCTTAGAAAAAGATAGAGATGCTGTGATCCATAAATATTGTTTGAATAATGATTTTTTTTTTGTGGAAATAAAACTACAGGTTTTTCCTGATGTTTCTCTTGAGACACAAATGAGAAGGAAGCCATTCCTATCCTTGAAACAAAAAGTGGTTGCTACTAGGGCCACCTTTTTCCTTAAATTCCCTTGTAAATGTTTAATTTCTTTTCATAATAATAGATTTGTGTTTTATGACCCACTTCATTTAAAAACATTCATCTCGGATAAGGGTTAGTTGCAGGCTGAAGAAGTTCATTAATATGGGAGTAGCTGAATGCTAAATTTGCATACTATTTATCTCCTCATTATCTCTGTTCCTTTATGATTGTTTTCTTTTGTACTACACCCCCATGTGAATGTGGACATTAGTTTAGTTTATTATTTTATGGATAATGTGTGCGTACTAATGTACATTCCTATATTTTCTTTAATTTCTTGTATTAATAAACTAATTAAATAAAGATTAAATTGGAAATAGCTCAGATTCCTGATGGATTCTTCTCACTTCCAATTCAAGATTCTCACCTTTGTGCTCTTAGCAACTCCAAGGGTCTTTATTAAATGCCTAGCACTAGTGACTGTGCACCTTATTCATCAGGGGATTTTTGTCTTTCCTTACCTGGATGACTGGCTGATGATAGAACCTTCATAAGCAGAAATATTGGACTCCCTGCAGAGGATGATCCAGCTCCTTCAATCACTAAATTTTGTCAACTTTGCCACATTGAGCCTCATCCCAACCAAGAGAATCAAGTTCATCGAGACATGAATAGATTCATCAGAAGAGAAGGCATTCCTTCTGTCAGATCGGGCATTTTGTCTTTGAGCACTGGTCCAGAACTTGCTGCAGTGAGATCAGTTCCTGGCCCAAGCAATCAGATTCATGGCAGCTGTAGGGTATGTGGTTCCCATGAGGCGCTTCAACAGGAGTTCTCCAATGGGGCCTCTACTCTCAATGGGATCAGTTATGTCAGCCCTTGTTGCAGCCTAATAAGGCTAACCATGGAGATGAAAATGTGCCTCCATTGGTGGCTAGAACCAAAGGTCGTGGAGATAGGTGCCCTTCTCAGAGTTCTACCCCATTGGGTAGTGCTGGCAATGGATGCGTCCACCAGATGTTGGGCATGCACATAGGCTTCTTCCAAACTCTAGATCTGATTGGCAACGGAATGTATGTTTCACATTAATCTCTTAAAGCTACAAGCCATTCGACATGCTTTGAGAATATTCTCATATCTCCTTCAAGGAAAGAGAAATCTGATTGAAACTGACAACCAAGTGGCAATGTTCTATATGAGCAAGCAAGGGAACATGAGGTTTTGGACCTTCTGCAAGGAATCTCTGAGAATTTAGGAATGGGTCCTGTCAGAGCTGATCTCCAACAATGCTGGAGGATCATCTCAGCAGAGTTTTGCAGCCTATGAATGGTCCCTGGATCAGGGCATGGCAGAGTGGCTACTTGACCTCTGGAGTCACCTGACAATCAACTTGTTCATATCAGAAATCAACAAGAAAGTCAATAAATTTTTCTCTATTCTTCAAAGCAAGTTCAGGTCCTCTCCTGCCACTTTTCTGCTCAGGTGGGTTGCAGACCTGCTGTACACCTTTCCTCTACTTCTGGTAGTGGCAAGGACAGTGCAGAAGATCATCAAAGGCTGGGCACATTTTATCCTCATTGTTCCAGTTTGGCCCAGGCAGATGTGGTTCTCTTTCCTTGTCAGCTTGTCAGTCTGTCTAGTGATCCCTTTGGGACTCAATCAATCTCTACTAACTCAAGAGAAGGGTAATCTGATCCTCTGCTCCCTCAACTTCACAGCATAGGTATTGATGCTCGATAGTCTCCTCATTGTCACTATCTAAAGAGGTTGAGGACAATGTGATTTCAGTCAGGAGGAGCTTACTATTTCAAATAGTTGTTTGTCATCTTGGTGTCAGGCAAGCTCACTGAACCCATTTGTCTGTGGTCTAGAAGATCTGCTTCAGAATTTGTTCTCCCTCTCCTCTTCAGGCCTCAGTACATCATCTTTCAAAGTGCATCTCAGTGCCATTGCTGCTTGCCACCTTCAAGTGGATGGAAAATTGATCTCCCTCCATCCTTTGATATTGAAGTTCATGAAGGACTTACTAGACCTCCAGTTGCAAAGTCACTGGCACCATGGGATATTAATGTTGTTTTAGCGCAATTGATAAAGCCTTGTTGCAAGCCACTGGCATTGGCCTCTTTGAAGTTTCTTACATAGAAACTGGTATTCATATTCTTCATCACTTTGGATAGAATAATCAACCGTTACAAGCATTGATTTCTTACTTTTCATACCTAAAACCTTTTCCACAATAGGGTGGCACTCCACACTCATCCAAAGTTTCTGCCTGAAGTAGTTTCTGCGTTTCATTTGAATCAAGCTATTGTTTTGCCGACATTCTTTCCAAGACCTCATATGCATAAACAGGAGAAGGCCCTTCATTCGTTGGAATGAAAAAAGGCCTTGACTTTTTATCTGAAGAGAACTGAATATCATCAGGAGTTCAACTTTTTGTCTCCTATAATCCTAATAAATTGGATGTGATTGTTGCTAAAGGCACATTCTACAATTGGCTAGCAGATTGTATTGCACATTGCTATGCCCTGGTTGAACTTAAAATCACAGACTCTGTCAAGTCTCTTAAAGTAAGAGTTATAGTTACCTCAGAGGCTCACCTACGAACCATCTCAATTGCAAAGCTGCAACTTGGTCATCAGTTCACACTTTCATGTCCCACTACTGTCTGGATAATCTCTCAGGGAGCAACAGTAGCTTTGGGCAAGCAACTTTGTACATCCTGTTCATCTATTGGGTCCTGGCTGCTTATTCAGTAAGTGCTCCATCATGTAGCCCTCAGTTTGGGACTTTCCACATATCATGGCTAATTCAGCCTTGCTTTTTAACAGAGAAGACAAGAATACTTACCATAAACAGGGCTCTCCATAGCAACAGGAAGAATTAGCCATACTTAATACCCACCCACCTCCCTGGAGAGTTGACTACCTATTTAAAGCTGAACTCTACAATCGACCAAGGTGCTCACGAGGCAATGTGCAGGAATTCTGCACAGTAGTAAAAACTTAGTGAGCTAGAGAGAGGAGACCATTTAGTGCCATCAGATGACATCATCCATGTGTCAGCTAATTCATCCTGCTATCTATTGAGAAGAACCCCGTTTACAGTAAACAGACTTGCTTTCTCTTAGATGCAGAACGTAGAAGGCTAAATCTATAAAATCTCCCTATTTTATCTTTGTTTCATTTCTGAAAAAATATTAGTGTTACATTTTCTGGATATTCCTCCAACTTTGCCGCATCCACCTGTTGCTGCTGTTCCTAATTAGAACCTAATGCAGGCATCACATCGATGTATGTAAAGCAAGAATACAGCACATGGTGAACTTGGACATGTAGATTTCTCAACAGAAGCTGTGGCCATAAAAACATAAAAATATCAAGTTAGAAATAGGATTTAAAAAAAGACGACCCAAGGTGAAAGTAAAAGAACTGAGAAATCACAAGTTGACATTTTGAGGAACTGCTGCTTCTCTCTGCACAGTCTTCTAATCTAACTTGGTTAGGTTTAACTTTTTATAATTATTCATATCTCTCAGTAGTGAAATAAAACTTTGCAACACAAATTTGTGGATAAAGTAAAACAATATTAAAACATGCCAGAGAGATAGTAGACACTCACAGGTTGTTTACTGAAAACTAAGTATTTTATATAATTTATATTTTACTGCTGTTGCTTTTTATTTTACCTGCAAGATCTTTTTCAAAGATGCTCAGTAACTCTTAATTTAGGAACAGACCTTATCGTATATAGTATTCACGGGATCCACTACTTTACAGAAGTCTGACATATTGAGAGTTTTGTAATTGGATCATCACTTTGAGATTCAGTGGCTTGTTTCTGACTTTTGGGGAGTTATGCAAAATTCCAGTGATTATTTGTAATCTTTATCTTGTTTTGGCCCATGCAACCTTCGCAGTTGTTATGGCCACCGGCAGTGGCCGCCCGTGGCCGTTTCAACTCACATCATGTCATGCTTGGCTCTGTACTCCCGTTACTCGCCCTCCTCGGGGCCTAGCTCAGCGCCTCTACGTTTGGGAGTCTGCCATGGCGCTTCCCGCTCCATGGGACCAGCCTCAGCACTTCTACATCGGAGATCCTGCTTCAGTGCTTTCTCTCTTCAAGACCTGGCTCAGCGCTGCTACATCAAGAGACGATGTCGCGGCGCTTCCGCCCCTTGGGGTCTGGGTCAGAGCTTCTACGTCACAGGATGCTGTCTCTACACTTCTGCTTTAGACCTGTCTCAGCGCTTCAACATTACTGGACTGTGACTCTGCACCCCCGCTCCTCGGGGCACCTCTCAGCGCTTCTACATCACAGGAGCCTGTTACAGCACTGCCATTTCTCAGGCAGTTCCTCTGCACTACTGCTCTGCTCATAACTGCTACAGCAGATCCCCTGCTCTAGCCCTGCTTCAGCATACCACTATACAAGCCTCTGCTTCTGCACTTCCTCTCCCCTGGACCACTCCCACATGCTCCTGCTCTACTGTCTTCGGAACTGCAGAGGCCTTTCTCCCCTTGAGGCTTTCTCTCCCTCTCCCTCCGAGAGGATCTTGGTCTTGGACTATGCCTAACCTCACTGACTCTCTCTGCCTCCAGCCGCCTACTCTCTCCGGGACCAGCCACACAGAGGTGCTCCTAAGACCATCCGGCCCTGGCACCCAAGGGCTCAACCTGCGGGGAATGAGGGCCGATACTGGTGAAGTTCCTGTTTGCCTCTGTTCCTGGCCAGCCTCGCCTTCTGACGGTGGGGACCTGTGGGGCCCAACCCCTCAGGTAGTGACAACCCCACCTCGAGTCAAGGGTCCACAATTCCTAACAGCAGTCATTTGTAAAATTCCCTTTCGTGGTCGAAAGGTGCCAAGATAAAATTTGAATTTTGCCCAATTTTGTGCAGGCAGTTTGTAAAGGCCCTTCACAAATCTCAGAACAATTGTCACTCACTCTTTTACTGAAACTCATAGATGTTGAAACAAAAAATGTTTCCTATACATAAAATGTAGTTCTGCCATCTATTTGTAAATGTTCTAATGCTTATCTGATTCAGTATAAAATTCTCCATAAGAGTAGAGTTCCAGTCAGTGCTCAGGAGCAGCACATGCTGGCTAGACTGGCATGTACCTGTTTCCGGAGGGAGTTATAGTCTGTGGTCTTTGGCTGAGGATTTCTATTGTAATGACTGGTCTGGAGTACATGGGGAGCAAGGAGGAGTGGGAAATGGGAAGACATTCCTGGTAGGTGCAAATAAAGACTGGCGTCATAAATCCAACAGGGTCCAGTATCAACTGAACTGGAAACACAAGAGTAGGATGAATCTGCCAGCTCCCTAAAATAAATAAATATGTACATAAGTATTGCCCTTACTGTTCCCATCAACAAATCTGTTGGCAGGAGAGCAGAGAATATTTTAACACTAAATTTGAGTTTCAAAATATATTTGTACAGGGTTAGCTCAGGAAAGATTTACTGCATGCATGAGTGATTATTTGTTCAGCCATGCAACTCCCTGTACCACATATATAACTTTTGATTTGCTTAATCTTTGAGGATTGCAGTGCATGATTGGGCACTTCTAATATTAGCAAGATGTTTTAGGGAAGTTAGATTGTTTTAAAAATAGAACATTTGTGTCAGCTAATCAGCTGCATGTTCCAGAGAACACCATCTTCAACTTAAAGCCTATTGGAACTGCAATGCTGAAATAGTTAAAAACATATATTCTTTATTTAAAACAACTTATAGTCCATGCTTTAAAAAAAAAACCAAAAAAAAAAAACCTGTTCAATACAGATTACTGTACAACATACAGAAAATAAAACAGGAAAAATAAGTTTGGATCTTGCCAATATTTTAATGATTGTTGTGTACTTACCTGGGAGAGACCTAGACTTCATTTTGGGGCGGAGATAGCTTCTGGCATAGCACTCTGAGCCTTTGAAGAGCGAGCCTGCTCTTATGGTGAGGCTGAGCAGCTGGTCATTAAGCTCTAAAAGGCCCAGCTCCGGAATGAACTACATTTTACTCTGTCATGCTCCAAAAGTCAGTGCAGTAATTATAAGGGATAGGGAGAGGAAGGTAGGATGAATCCAGGGGATTGGTACAGTAGAACCTTGCATAGGGGTGGATTATAGGAAAATAGCCTGGAGGATTTTTATCCATACTGGCCCACGGGTATACAATTGCACGCACATAAAAAGTTAATACAGTGAATATGTGTGTGTATGTATGTATATATATATATATATATATATATATATATATATATATATATATATATATAGTATCAAAACCACAGGAAAGGGGAACAATGTGAAAATAAATATTGCAAAAAAGATATTTATTCAATTTTTTTTAAATTTTAGTTTTTATACAAACAAATGTTACTCCAAAAGAAAAAAAATTGTTTTAGACGTGATTAAAATGCTGCACATAAGTGTTATAAAAATGTGTCTCTAAAAAGTTCCTATTAAATAAGAAATGTCCATGAGCTACTTAATGTGTTGTGTACTATTGTGGGATATGCGCTGACTGCTACATCCTATCTTATTAGATAACTATTCAAGAAATTATAATGTATAACATTTAGAGGCTAATGTTACTTTTCCATTACAGCATCATTTGTGCAATAAGGGGCAGATTTTAAAAACTTGCGCGAGCGCGTACTTTTGTTCGCGCAGCAGGCGCGAACAAAAGTACGCTGGATTTTATAAGATACGCGTGTATCTTATAAAATCCGGGGTCGGCGCGCGCACAAGGGGGTGCACATTTGTGCAACCTGCGCGCGCCGAGCCCAGCGCGCGTTGCCTGTTCCCTCCGCCTCCCCCCCACCTTCCCCTCCCCTACCTAACCCACCCCCCCGCCCTATCTAAACCCCCTCCTTAACTTTGCGCGCATCGGCCGGCTGCCCCGCTCCGTGGTCTGGTCCCGGGGGCTGTTCCGGAGGCCGTGGCCACGCCCCCGGAACACCCCCGGGCCGAAACCACGCCCCCGAAACGCCACGCCGCATCATCCCGACACGCCCCCGACAGGAAGCCCCGGGACTTACGCGCGTCCCGGGAGTTTACGCGCGCCGGCGGCCTATGCAAAATAGCCGCGCCGGCACGCATAAATCCGGAAGGATTTATGTGCGCAGGCCTTTGAAAATCCGCCCCTAAGTGTTTGCTTATCAACAAATTGTGAATTAAAGCAGATACCTTCTTGGATATGCTTGATGCACTTTCACAAGGTTTGCAGCTATAGTGGTCAGCGCACATCCCACAATACTTGACAAGTTATTAAGTAGTTCATGGACATTTCTTATTTAATAAGAATTTTTTAGAGACAAATTTTTGTAACACTTGTATACAGCATTTTAATCACTTCTTAAAAAAAAAAGTTTTTGTTTCAAACATTTGTTTGTATAAAAACTAAAATTTAAAAATAATTGAATAAATATTTTTTTGCAATATTTAATTTCATATTGTTCTCCTTTCCTGTGGTTTTGATACTGTATGTGTTTATAGGAGCATTCTGAAACTTGATTTCTGCCGTTCTTTACTATATATACATATTTATATATACTATATACATATATATATATATTTACACACACAAACAAATTTCTTGACCACTTAAATATAACAAAATTACTGAACAAAAGACAAAAATATAGAAAGTTCTGACATTGTAAGATACTGCAAATTTTAAATACTTAATATATCATTTATAAAATATTTCAGTAAGCACTTTACATCAAAATGAAATCTACTAGTTTGAGTACATTTTCTATTTTCTGTGGAAGAGCAGGTGACAATACAACAATGCAGTGTTCCACAGTCAGCAGCTTCAGATAATGAGCTTAATCCCAGTCAGAAAAAGCTGCTGAACTAAGGCATTTCCACTTACCACTCACCATAAAAAAAATAAATATTCAAATGCTGATGGCATCTCATTAACAGTAACAACAATTCTCTCTACTACTAGGAAAATTGTATAATCCAGAATCCTGTAAAAAAAAAAAAAAAAAAAGTACTCCTGCCATACAATAACCTACAGGCCGATACAGTAAAAGTCGCGGGCTCTCCCGGCACGCACACAGGCCACTCTCCTATGCGTGCGATTCAATAAAAAAAAAAATTTCAAATTAGGACCTGCGGTAAAAAGAGGCACTAGGGACACTAGCACATCCTTAGCACCTCTTTTTTGACAGGATCGGCGGCTGTCAGCGAGCTTGACAGCCGACGCTCAATTTTGCTGGCATCGGTTCTCAAACCCGCTGACAGCCACGGGTTCGGAAACCGGATGCTGGCAAAATTGAGCATCCAATTTTCAAACCGAGGGCCAATTTAAAATTTTTTTTTTTAATTTTTAATTATTTTTTACTTTTGGGACCTCCGACTTAATATCGCCATGATATTAAGTCGGAGGGTGTACAGAAAAGCAGTCTTTTACTGTGCACTTTTCTGTGCACTTTCCCGGTGCAGGAAGAAATTAACGCCTACCTTTGGGTAGGCGCTAATTTCTGAAAGTAAAATGTGCGGCTTGGCTGCACATTTTACTTACTGAATCGCGCGGGAATAACTAATAGGGACATCAACATGCATTTGCATGTTGCAGGCGCTATTGGTTTCGGGGGGGGGGGGGGGGGTTGGATGCGCATTTTCGACGCGCTATTACCCCTTACTGAATAAGGGGTAAAGCTAGCGTGTCGAAAACGGGCGTCCAAACGCGGGTTAACAGTGTGCTCCACCGGCGCGCACTGTACTGTATCGCCCTTATAGTTGCAGCCCTACCTATAAAAAGTCAAAACTGGAAATATAACATCAAACTCTAAAACACCAATACACCTCCTATTAGGAAAATAGAACAAGCCAGATTGCTATAGATCCATACACAGAAACTACGTTAGTAGAATACCTCACCTTGGTCACACACACAGAATACAAATAGACCCTCATTGAAAACAGAAAAAAGACACCAGAAACTATACATGCCAATGTACAAAAACTGAATTAGAATCTGCCAGGTTCTATATATAGTGCAGCAATGGAAAAACAGAAATGTTGCTATTCCTCTATAAAACATCAAACAAAATCAAGAATATAAATAAATAAATAAATATTATAAATATATATATATATATATATATATATATATATATATATATATATATATATATATAAAATAAAGTCAGCCATACTAATAAAAAGAAGAAATATTTCAAAATAGCTGATATTTAGAGCATCCAATAATATAAAAAGCTCATTAAAATGTTTAAAAATGTACCAAAAATAACAAAATATTTCAAAACAGACATCAAATACTATCCAATAATTAAAACTAATAGGGATGAAAAAAATCCTCTGCCATCCATACCTGGGAACCTTTTGATTTCCAGTCATTCTGAAATAGTCTAGGATTAATAGGGGAGGAGGAGGGCGAATAAACTATCTTTTCTCTCTTTCTCTCTCTCTCTCACACACACACACACATACGTTCATTCTCTCAAACACAATCATACTGTACATGTTCACTCTCAATGTCTCTCATATACACACATACACAGGCTTTCTCCCCCTCATATATACACACACACACACACACACACTCACTGGTATGGTTCTCTTCCTCTCATATACATCCACACTCTCTCACTTGCTCTCTCCCCCTCATATACACACTCATTCACTGGCTCTCTCACAAACCAGGCCTCTTCTTCTTCTTCTTCTGCAGGTGCCAGAGCATGTGCTTGGCCTTTGTATTAAACAACCACTGGGAGGGGTGTGCTGGCTCCAGTAGGTCTGTTCTTTATCCCAGGACAAGCAGGATGCTAGTCCTCACATATGGGTGACGTCATTGATGGAGCCCTATCACGGAAAACTGTCTGTCAAAGTTTCTAGAAACTTTTAACTGGCATCCTGAGCCCAAGGAGCATGCCCAGCATGCCATGATATTCTCAGCCACAGGGGTCTCCCTTCAGTCTTCGTTTTTCCTCGCTGTTTTCAGCATCGCGGAGCAGGACCCTGTGTGAAATTCTTCACAAAATTCTGACTAAAATTCAGATTAAAATTTCATTTTTTCTCACTCTCACATCGGGGTCTTTCTTTAACCACCGGCCGGTGAGTAGAATATTCCTTCCGACTCTTATCGAGTTTACAAAACGTTTAGTCACACATCCATCGACGGCTGTCGTTGTGATCATGGCTACAGGTTTTAAAAAATGCCCCAAATGTAATCGAACGATGTCGATTACTGATCCACACCTTGAGTGTGTTCTTTGTTTGAGTCACTCCCATGATGTCTCATCATGCCCAAAATGTGCGGAAATGACTGCTAAAGGTCGGAAAGCACGGCAAGAAAAGATGGAACATTTGTTCCACATCAACTGCTACCTTCCACATAGACGTCCACCCATTCGTCTCCGGCCGGAGTATCGACACTGCGTCAATTATCTACGGTCCCGCAAGACTCTTCCTCGTCAGCGTCCCACCGTCCACCAAGAAAGGACGCCAGAAAACCATACTACAGGCCAAGAAGGTATTATCCACCGGCATCTAGGGGTAGATCTTCTCGACCACAGCAAAGATCTCAGCCCAGACAGCCTAGAACTGCTAGGCCTCAACCACCAGCGCAGACAGGACCAGCTGCATGTTTTTGAGGCAGGCGCCAGAAAGCAAAAGCCATCTCCACAATCCCAACCCAAACTTACCAGTAGGAGGTCGAGTCTCCTTCTACAATCATTGGTTCCAGTTGACAACAGACCAATGGGTACTCTCAATAATATCATGAGGTTACCAACTCAAGTTCCTATTGATTCCAAGAGACTCTCCTCCAAGGCCCTTTTCGCTAAATGAAAATCAAATTATTCATCTGCAAACAGAATTATCCACCTTTCTGAGAACCAGAGCCGTAGAACCGGTACCCCGGACTCAGCAGGGCAGAGGATTCTACTCCCGTTATTTCCTCATTCCAAAGAAAACAGGAGGCCTATGTCCCATCCTAGACCTCAAAAATCTCAACAAATTTCTAAGGAAAGAAAAGTTCAGGATGGTTTCTCTAGGCACCATGCTTTCCCTTCTTCAGACAGGAGATTGGCTTTGTTCTCTGGATCTGCAAGACACTTACGCTCACATTCCAATGTTCCCTCCTCATCGCAAATATCTCGTTTCCTGGTGGGTCAACAGCATTTCCAATAACAGAGTACTACCATTCGGACTTGCCTCACCACCCAGAGTATTCACAAAATGCCTGACAGTAGTAGTAGCTCAATTACACAAAGAAAGTGTACACGTTTTCCCATACCTGGACGACTGGCTCATCAGAAGTCAATCTCAACAAGGAGTTCTTGTTTCTCTCAGACGAAAAATCACTCTGCTGCACTCGATGGGGTTTCTCATCAATTACCAAAAATCCCATCTCATCCCATCTTACCTGCTTCAATTCATCGGAGTAGAATTGAACACCATCCTTTCAAGAGCTTTCCTACCAGAAGATCGGGCAGAAACACTCTCCTTATTAGCAAACTCACTACACTCGCAGAAACAAGCGACAGCTCATCAGTTTCTCACGTTACTAGGTCACATGGCCTCCACAGTACATGTCACTCCTATGGCCAGATTAGCCATGAGAATAACCCAATGGACATTAAGGTCACAATGGATACAAGCCATTCAACCACTGTCGTCTCCAATTCAAGTAACCCACCAGCTACGTTCATCTCTCCTTTGGTGGCAAACAGAGACAACTTGCGCAAGGGCCTACCCTTCCAACAACCAGTCCCACAGATAACTTTAACTACAAATGCATCCACCTTAGGTTGGGGAGCTCATATAGACAATCTCCAAACCCAGGATACTTGGACAAAACTGAAAGCAACATTTCAAATCAATTTCCTGGAACTTCGAGCTATACGTTATGCTCTACATGCGTTCAAGGACTGCCTTTCACAAAAGACTGTTCTAATTCAAACGGACAACACAGTAGCCATGTGGTACCTGAACAAACAGGGAGGTATGGGTTCATATCTCCTTTGTCAAGAAGCAGCACAGATTTGGGACTGGGCCCTGACACATTCCATGTTTCTCCGGGCCACTTATCTAGCGGGCATCCACAACGTAGTTGCAGATCGCCTCAGTCATCAGTTCCAACCTCACGAATGGTCCCTGGATCCCTTAGTAGCGACCAGGATATTTCAATGTTGAGGACAACCAACAATAGACCTCTTTGCATCAGACCTGAATCACAAGGTGGACAGGTTCTGCTCTCTGCACAAACAGAAACACCAGCCAGCCAAGGACGCCTTTGCTTGCCCTTGGAACTCAGGCCTTCTATACCCGTATCCTCCGATACCGCTAATAACCAAAACTCTAGTGAAGCTACAACAGGACAAGGGGTCCATGATACTTATAGCCCCACATTGGCCTCGACAAATATGGTTTCCCATACTTCTCGACCTCTCGATCTCAGAGCCAATTCACCTGGGTGTGGCTCCTACTCTCATAACTCAAGATCAGGGCAGGTTGTGCCATCCCAACCTTCAATCCCTATCTCTAACAGCATGGATGTTGAAAGCTTGATCTTACAACCACTCCATCTTTCCACTAATGTTTCTCAAGTGCTTATAGCTTCACATAAACCTTCCACACGGAAGAACTATTCTTCGAAATGGAAAAGATGTACTTTGTGGTGCACGCAAAAGGACATTGACCCTTTCTCCTGCCCCATACCTTCTTTGCTAGTCATCTTTCAGACTCTGATCTCCAGATCCCTCATCTGTGCGAGTACACATAAATGCAATCTCGGCTTACCATAATAAGATGGGAGATGCACCAATATCCATACAAACTCTTTTCAGTAGATTTATGAGAGGTTTAACTCACCTTAAACCACCAATATGGCCACCAGTCACAGAATGGGACCTTAATTTGGTGTTAACAAGGCTCATGCGTTCTCCTTTGAACCCATGAATTCCTGCAATTTTAAATTTCTTACATGGAAGACTATCTTCCTAATAGTCATTACATCTGCTAGAAGGGTTAGTGAGTTACAAGCACTTGTCACATACTCACCCTACACAAAATTCCTACATGACCGGGTGGTACTCCGTACACACCCAAAATTTCTTCCCAACATAGTTACAGAATTCCATTTGAATCAATCCATAGTTTAGCCCACATTCTTTCCAAGACCTCATTCTCACCAAGGTAAGAGAGCTTTACATACCTTGGACTGTAAGCGTGCGCTAGCATACTACTTAGACCGCACTGCAGTCCACAGGAAATCCACTCAACTCTTTGTTTCTTTTGACCCAAACAAACCGGGTAATCCAGTGGGCAAGCACACTCTCTCGAACTGGCTAGCAGATTGTATAGAGTTCTGTTATGAAAAAGCAGGCCTTCCTCTCCAAGGGCGAGTAAAAGCAAATTCAGTAAGAGCAATGTCAACCTCGGTAGCACACTATTGTTCAGTGCCAGTTCTCGACATATGTAAAGCTGCAACATGGAGTTCTCTTCACACCTTTGCAGCTTATTACTGTTTGGACAAAGAAGGATGATCAGAATCAGCCTACTGACAATCTGTCTTAAAGAACTTGTTTCCAGTATAACCTCAACTCCTCCTACATCCAACCTGCTGTGATTTTCGGCTGCCTCATTTTCACCAATACTTCAGTGTTGCTTCTCTACCAAATGACTCAGCCTCTAGCTTGCTAATCACCCATATGTGAGGACTAGCATCCTGCTTGTCCTGGGATAAAGCAAAATTGCTTACCTTGTAATAGGTGTTATCCCAGGACAGCAGGATGATGTCCTCACGAAACCCACCCGCCACCCCGCAGAGTTGGGTCCAATACGTTTTATTATTTTATTTTTGCTAAAGCTTATTGCTGCATACGAGACTGAAGGGAGACCCCTGTGGCTGAGAATATCATGACATGCTGGGCATGCTCAGTGTGCCAGTCAAAAGTTTCTAGAAACTTTGACAGAAAGTTTTCCGTGATAGGGCTCAGTCAGTGACATCACCCATATGTGAGGACTACATCCTGCTGTCCTGAGATAACACCTATTACATGGTAAGCAATTTTGCTTTAACTGCGGGCGGGAGCGACAGTGTCGACAGCCTCGCAGATCTCTTGTAATTAGCGTGCCGGCCCTATCCCACTAAGCCTCCTCTTTAGACCGGCTGGTTCATGTCTTCTGCCATGGGCAGGAAGGTTTTTGCTGGCAGCCCTGTTGGGGTAGTTTTTTGGTTGCTGGCAAGAGAGGAAGTATCTGTGGTGACACTGGGCCTTTTTTTCGGCCGCGGGTAGGAGGGTTGGTGCCGACAGCCTTTCTAGCCCTTTTCTTCTATTGTTTGTGGGCTGCAGAAGCCAGGAACACTTTTTGCCTGTGCTGCCTTACAATTTTGCACCATGCCCAGCCCGCGGTTCTACAATTAGGGATCGATTTTAAAAAGTACACGTGGCTCCCGGTGCACAAGCATATGCACGCCGGATTTTAAAATCTGTGTGCGTGTGTGCGGGCAATTCTCCTTTAACGCGCGCAGCAGGGGGGAATATTAGAAAGAAACACACGCCGACACAACAGAGCCTTCTCCAGTTCCTACAGTCCAATTAAGGAGCGGACTACAAGGGAACTTCCCTACCCTTAACCCTTCCCTTCCTCCCTCTTCCCCTCTCCTCCCCGACCCCTACACTAATGCTACCTATCCCCAATCTTTTAATTTTCATACCTACTGCTCCTCGGGAGTAGAAGTAAACCCTGCGTGGCTGCCGGCGCACACTTCCCCAGGACAGCGGCTAATGGCGCTGTCCCAGCCCGCCTGCCCCTTTCTATAGGCCCAGCACTTCTGCATGTATCGGTGGTTTTGCACATGGCTGGGCCCTTTAGAAAATGCACGTGCATAAATGCCGGTATTTGCGCCCATGGGCCTTTAAAATATGGCCTTTAGGCAGTTGGCCGGACATGGTGCAAAATTGTAAGGCAGCACTGGCAGAAAGTATCCCTGGCTCCCACAGCCTGCAAACAATTCTGTTGTTCCTGGAGTCTAGCAGTAATAAAATTAGGCCAGGCAGGAGCTGTGGGAGAACACATGACCAGCTAGACCAGCCCATCGGGGCATGCCTGATCCCCCGATAGGCCAGTCCACCCCTGGCCTTGTACTTCTGTTTCTAATTCACTTTGTCTAGTGACCAAAAATCATGATATGAAAGTTTGGTTAGGGATATCATAACTACATCTCCAAGCAGGTAATGGGGGTAAAACTAAGACAGGATCATGTTGTCCCCTTGAAATGGAGTGTTACGTTCATCCTAGAACTATGGTACGTTGGCAGTGCACCGTGGAGGAGTTTGTGCTGCTATTGCCCCATATTTTGTGGTTAACTGGAATACTTTGACTTCAAGTTCTGTGCACCCAACTCCTTTCAAAAGCACTAGATTGTTAACCTTACTGCAGCAATGGCTGTGGATAGAAAAGGTGGAAAATGTTGGCTAAATGGGAAAGAAACCTTGCAGAGGAGAGTAAAATTTCTAAAAAGGTTAGTTTTATTTAAAATATTTTAATTCTAAATTTTAAAAGCAGTAATTCACTTTCTGGAGAGCTCTGTGGCCCTAGTAATTGCTCTTGAGCTCATTTGGTGAGTACCTTCATCTTCACCATGGGATATTTAAATTGAACAGTGTAAAGTTAGTTTCCATGGTAGGGATTTTCTTGCCACCTATCGCTTAACTAGGTATATGTTTTTGTGTTCTCCATCTAATGGCTATTTTGTTTCTTGAAATATTGTACTCTACAGTCAGTCAAGTCCTCCCAATTTGAAGAAAGAATTATCTATTGGATTCGAGACACCTAGATCTCAAGAAAAACATAGATCATCATCTCAACCAAAACAATTCATAGAGTATTCTCATCTACAAAAGCAGGAAAAGAGCATAGGCCAAACTCAGGTTGTACAAAAATACATGGCCAATGGCATAATAGCACAGGAGCAAGTGGAATGTCAGAAAAATGATTTGTTACCTGCTAACAGCACCGATACTGCCATCACCCTTTTAGAGACTGCAATTGAAAATAACTTACTAAATGAAGAAGAAGAAAACATTACTACAGACTTAACATTTCAAGTTATAAATACCTGCGAGGGGCAAACTAATAATAATTATGAGAGGACTTCAAGCCCAGAGAGATTACTCTCCCCGGAACAAGAAGTGGTAAAAGAGGAAACCATGCTAGAAGAAACCCAGAGTGAGGAGGGCTGTCAAGAGCCGGATAAACAGAACCATCATACTGAAGCCAAGGTAAGCTATACTACTATATTTTCTAACTAATCTTTTCCAAAATGTATCTGATGCAAGGGAATAATCCTGTAAAGGAAGATAAAGAGAAATGATTACTGTGCAGCAAAACATGAGGCTGAGCATACAGGCAGTGAGTTATAGCTCATATTGGCCATTTAACAAGTCTTTTCAAACAGATCTTTTTACCACTCCAAAAACAGAATGTCAGTGTGATAAAAACCAAATAAAAGGAGGGTGTCTAGATATTGATAGCAGAGGTAAGATAATGAGTTCTTCACATAGAACTCAACTTGATTTATGTATTTGAAGCAATATGTGCAAACTCAAAGTGAAATGGAGTTCGCTTCAGACAGGCTACATTGCAAAAAAGAGGTGTTGCTATATTAGAATTTACTTACCAAAAGTATAAATGCGAATGGTATAACAAGACAATACAGACCCAGATGCAATAACGTTCCAACACCAGAAATCTGTCTTCAGGAGAAAGTAGCTACATAGAAACTTTTTTGCAGATAAGCAGACTGAATTAGCCATGACTTTGGGGAACGTCCTCTAAGTGGCGGCGCTTTCTCAAAGCACACAAAGCTGTGCTCTATGTGCCCGTCTGGGAGCATCTCCCATGTGACTCCCATCCTTCCTCAGTCTTATCCAAGCTCTGGACGGAGTCTGATAGGAGACTGTCCGGGGAGGCAGGTGGGAATTACATGGCTAATTCATCCTGCTATCCACGGAAAACACTGTTTACAGTAAGTGAACTTTCTCTTTTCCGCAGATAAGCAGTATGAATTAGCCATGATTTTGGGGAGTCCCAAGCTGGAAGGTTGGAGCATCGGTGCCCCCTGGGGGCTGTGTACCACCTCTTCCAGTTTCCAATGATGCGATCAGCCTGACCCATGGTTGCGGACAGTCTCTCACTTGTCCTTGACAGAGGGTGGGTCGATCCTCTCTAACCTCTGCAGCCGCCTAACTTCATGGAATGCCCCCTAGTCCTTCTATTATTCGAAAGTGTAAATAACCGATTCACATCTACTCGTTCAAGACCTCTCATGATCTTAAAGACCTCTCATATCCCCCCTCAGCCGTCTCTTCTCCAAGCTGAACAGCCCTAACTTCTTCAGCCTTTCCTCATAGGGGAACTGTTCCATCCCCTTTACCATTTTGGTTGCCCTTCTCTGTACCTTCTCCATTGCAACTATATCTTTTTTTGAGATGCGGCGACCAGAATTGTACACAGTATTCAAGGTGCGGTCTCATCATGGAGCGATATAGAGGCATTATGACATTTTCCGTTTTATTAACCATTTCCTTCCTAATAATTACTAACATTGTTTGCTTTATTGACTGCTGCAGCACAATGAGCCGACGATTTTAAAGTATTATCCACTATGATGCCTAGATCTTTTTCCTGGGTGGTAGCTCCTAATATGGAACCTAACATCGTGTAACTACAGCAAGGGTTATTTTTCCCTATGCAGCACCTTGCACTTGTCCACATTAAATTTCATCTGCAATTTGGATACCCAATGTTCCAGTCTTGCAAGGTCCTCCTGTAATGTATCACAATTTGGTTGTGATTTAATTACTCTGAATAGTTTTGTATCATCCACAAATTTGATAATCTCACTCGTCGTATTCCTTTCCAGATCATTTATATATATATATATTGAAAAGCACCGGTCCAAGTACAGATCCCTGAGGCACTCCACTGTTTACCCTTTTCCACTGAGAAAATTTACCATTTAATCCTACTCTCTATTTCCTGTCTTTTAACCTGTTTGTAATCCACGAAAGGACATCACCTCCTATCCCATGACTTTTTAGTTTTCTTAGAAGCCTCTCATGAGGAACTTTGTCAAACGCCTTCTGAAAATCCAAATACACTACATCTACCGGTTCACCTTTATCCACATGTTTAAAAAAATGAAGCAGATTTGTTAGGCAAGACTTCCCTTGGGTAAATCCATGTTGACTCTGTTCCATTAAACCATATCTTTCTAAATACGCCACGATTTTGATCTTGAGAATAGTTTCCACTGTTTTTTCCGGCACTGAAGTCAGGCTCACTGGTCTATAGTTACCCGGATCGCCCCTGGAGCCTTTTTTAAATATTGGGGTTACATTGGCCACCCTCCAGTCTTCAGGTATAATGGATGATTTTAATGATAGGTTACAAATTTTAACTAATAGATCAGAAATTTCATTTTTGAGTTCCTTCAGTACCCTAGGATGCATATCATCCGGTCCAGATGATTTGCTAGTCTTTAGTTTGTCAATCTGGCCTACTACATCTTCCAGGTTTACAGTGAATTCCTTCAGTTCATCTGACTCATCACCCCTGAAAACCATCTCTGGAACGTGTATCTCCCCAGCATCCTCATTAGTAAACACGGAAGGAAAGAATTCATTTAGTCTTTCTGAAATGGCCTTATCTTCCCAAAGAACCCCTTTAACCCCTCGGTCATCTAATGGTCCAACCGACTCCCTCACAGGTTTCTTGCTTCGGATATATTTTTAAAAGTTTTTATTATGAGTTTTTGCCTCTATGGGCAACTTCATTTCAAATTCTCTTTTCACCTGTCTTATCAATGTTTTACACTTAACTTGACAATGCTTATGTTTTATCCTATTTTCTTCAGATGGATCCTTCTTCCAATTTTTGAAGGATTTCTTTTTGGCTAAAATAGCCTCTTTCACCTCACTTTTAACCATGACATAATCGTTTTGCCTTCCTTCCACCTTTCTTAGTGTGTGGAATACATATGGACTGTGCCTCTAGGATTGTATTTTTAAACAATGTCCATGCCTGTTGAACACTTTTAACCTTTGCAGCTGCACCTTTCAGTTTTTTTTCTAACTATTTTCCTCATTTTACAACCCATTGATCTATCTGACGATGTGTCTTGGGTTCTGTTAGCTCTTGTTGACTTAAATTGAAGACTTTTGCCCTGCAGTATGAGCAGAAGGCCCTTGATCCTTTCTCCTGCTCCAAACAAAAACTGCTTGAGTACCTTCTACATTTGTCTGTCTGATCTCAAGACCAACTGAGTACAAGTTCATCTTAATGCAGTTAGGCTTTACCATCAGTAAATAGAAGGTAGACCCATCTCTGTATAGCCATTGATTGTTCATTTTTTAAGGGGCCTGCTTTATCTAAAGCCTCCCTTCAGGCCTCCAGCTGTGTCTTGGAATCTGTGTTTCTTTGTCCCAGATGAGAAAGATCCCTTTGAGTTACTGAACTCCTGTGACTTGAAGTACCTGACCTGCAGCTAATGTTTTTGGTGCTGGTCACTTCAGTGTGCAGGGTCAGTGAGCTCCACCCTCTAGTATCTTAGCCTCCTTATGCAAAATTGTTTTCATGATAAGGTGGTTGTGTGCACCCATCCTAAGTTCTTGCCTAAGGTTGGAAATCCATATTAACCCATCTGTTGTCCTTTAAACATTTTTTCAAAAGGCCACATGTCCACAAAGGTGAACAAGCACTGCACAGTTTGGACTGTGCAAGAGATCCTTGGTCTTCTACCTGGAGCAGACTGAAGCCCATAGAAAGTCCATCCAGCTTTTTTTCTTTTGATACCAACAAACTGGGGATTGCTGTTACAAATAAACTTTATCCAATTTGAAAGCAAATTGCATTTCCTTCTGTTATGTCCAGTGGGTCATGTCAAGGCTCACTCTCTCCAAGCCATGGCAGTGTCAGTGGCTCACTTTCTTACTATCAGACCCCATGGAGGCGATCTGCAAAGCTGCAATGTGGAGTTCTCTCCACACATTAACATTTCATTGCTATTTGGACAGGAATGGCCAATGTGACAGCAGGTTTGGTCAGTCTGTCCTGTAGAATTTGTTTGAGGTGTAGAACCCAACTCCCATCCCTCCTTAGACCCGTTGTTTTTGTTTCAGGCTGACCCTCTTAAGATTAATGTAAAGTGAAAAAAGGCTTGTTGCCAACAAAAATACTGTTGTGCTTGCTGTTTTCCCCTATTTTCATTCAGGGCAGTCTGTAACTAGGGATTCCCCACTTGTGGGGACTAACATCCTGCTTGTTCTCACAGGACAAGCAGGATGGTAGTACTCACATATTGGTGACATCATCAAGATGGAGCCCAATCACGGAACACTTTTGTCAAAGTTTCTAGAACTTTGACTGGCACCACTGAGCATGTCTAGCATGAAACCAACCCTGCATCCAGCAGGGGTCCCCCTTCAGTCTCTTTTTTTCCATGCAGCTTTTGCCACGCGGAGTGAGGAGCTCTCCCACGGTTTCCTAACAGGAAATTTTCTTCAGGAAATAGTTTTGAATTTTGCAAAATTTTCACCCCGGCTGGGGTCCCCCTTGTACACCATAGATTCCTGTGTCTGTTCGGTAAGTTTTACTAAGTTTTTGGTCTGTTACAGACGTTTCCAAGTTTTAGGCCTGGAGGTCACAGACCGTGCCACGGCGTAAATTTTCGACGATGGTGATGGGTTTTCGTAGGTGCCCGGACTGTCCTCGGACAATGTCCATCACCGACCCTCACCAGGTTTGTGTGTTGTGCTTGGGCCCTACCCATGATGTAGATACATGTTCCAACTGTGCCCAAATGACCCCTAAGGGGCGTCTGGCTCGTTTGGAAAAGATGGCTTTATTGTTTCATTCCAAACAGCTTTCTTCAGCTTTCTTCAGCTGATGCTTTCAATGCTCTTGCGCTACCTCAAAGGATAAGTGTCTTATAAAAAAAACTTTTTCTTTAATGTTGTTGGAGTAACAAAATGCTCTAAAAAATTCCCCAAAAAAGTGGCACACTTTATCAAGTGTTCAAAACCCCATGATTAAATATTTGGAGCAGGCACTTTTGTTACAGTTTGCAACGAAAAATTACATTACTATAATAAGTGAACAATTCATGAAAATGCTTCCAGTGGTAGTGCCTTTAGCTCATTTATGAGGGTGAACACGTTGAATTACATACATAAAGTGTTATCTATGCTGTTATGTAGTTGATCATTTTTCTAGACAGTTTTACCGCATAGTTCACCAGTACCTTATTTCATATTCATGAAATGCCTGGAAGTAGTAGCCGCATACTTAAGGCGACTGGGCACTCAGGTCTATCCTTATCTAGACGACTGGTTACTGAGGGCTCAGTCCCTCCATCTCACCCTGCGACTACTACTGTCCTTGGGATTTCTAGTAAATTATCAAAAATCCAATCTGACTCCGTCCCAGTCCCTCTTCTGCTCGTCGTGTTCTCGTCTTGTTGGGCCACATGGCGTCCTCTGTCCATGTTACATCGATGGCTCGACTTGCCATGCGAGTAACACAGTAGACATTAAAATCCCAATTGTCTCAGGCCTACCATCTAATGTCCAATATTGTCTATGTCACCAGGCAACTTTGTCTCTCACTGACTAGGTGGATCCAAGAGTCCAACCTGCTCATAGGACTACCTTTCCAAGCTCCAGAACCTCAAATAACTCTGACTACAGATGCTTCCACTCTAGGTTGGGTAGCATATGTCAACAACCTGCAGACTCAGGGAGCCCGGTCTGCAACAGAAGCACAGCATTAGATACATTTTCTGGAGCTCAGGGCAATCAGATATGCCCTTCTAGCCTTCAAAGATTGCTTATCCAACAAAGCAATCCTAATCCAGACGGACAATCAAGTAGCAATCTGGTATTTCAACAAGCAGGGTGGAACCGGCTCCTACCTACCATGTTAGGAGGTAGCGCAAATCTGGGCTCTAGCTCTATTTCATTCCATGCTACTGAGAGCAACTTACCCTGGCGGGTGTGGACAATGTACTAGCAGACAAACTCAGTCGCAAATTTTAGCCCCACGAGTGGTCCCTGAACCCTGCGGTGGCGGAACGCATATTCCAGAAGTGGGGATATCCAATGATAGATCTCTTTGCATCGATTCACAACTATAAAGTGGACAACTTCTGCTCCCTACTTCGCAGTCCAAGGACTCCACCGAGGGTCTCCTGTATGCCTATCCCCCTCTTCCACTCATAAGCAAGACTCTCGTGAAGCTACGTTGGGACAAGGGTCTCATGATCTTCATAGCCCCATACTGGCCGTGACATTTCCCATCCTCCTTGACCTCTCAGTCCGCCCGCAAATTCGCCTGGGCGGAGATCCGTCACTAATCTCTCAGAACGCCAGCGAACTGCGACATCTGAACCTCCAGGCTCTGGCGCTGACAGCTTGGATGTTTAAAGGCAAATTTTACAGCCTCTCAACCTCTCACACTCTGTATCCCAGGTCTTAGTAGCTTCACGAAAGCCTTCCACTAGAAGATCTTATCATTCTAAATGGAAACGATTTTCATTATGGTGCACTTCAAATGAGTTAGATCGATTTACCTGCCCCACCATGAAGTTTCTAGACTACCTATGGCACCTCTCGGAGTCGGGTCTACAAACTTCCTCCATTAGAGTACTTGTCAGTGCGGTGGCCACCTTCCATAAGGGTACAGGGGATGTCTCCATTTCGACACAACCCTTAGTAGTGCGCTTTATGAAGGGCTTGCTGCACCTCAAGCCCCCTCTCCATCCCCCGGCCCCTGCTTGGGACCTTAATGTAGTATTAGCGTGACTCATGAAACCTCCATTTGAACCTCTGCACGCCTGCGAGCTATGACATCTCACTTTGAAGGTACTCTTCCTTCTTGCTTTGACATCTGCTCGCAGGATCAGTGAGCTACAGGCGCTGGTTACTTACCCCCCTTACACAAAATTCCTTCATGATCGGATGGTCCTTCACACTCATCCTACATTTTTACCAAAAGTAGTCTCTGAGTTCCATTTAAATCAGTCCATAGTTTTGCCTACTTTCTTTCCAAAACCCCACTCACATCCAGGTGAGCGGGATCTGCATTCCTTGGACTGCAAGCGTGCATTAGCTTTTTATTTGGAACGCATTGCAGACCATAGGAAGTCCACCCAGCTATTTGTCTCCTTTGATAAACTTAAGCTGGGAATCCCAGTGGGCAAGCAGACGCTGTCCTCTTAGCTGGTGGACTGTATTTCTTTCTGCTACCAGCAAGCAGACCTTCCGCTCCAGGGCCGCATTAAAGCGCACTCCATTAGAGCGATGGCAATGTCTGTAGCACACCTTCATTCTGTATCTCTTGCTGACATCTGCAGGGCTGCTACATGGAGTTCTCTCCATACCTTTCCAGCTCATTATTGCCTGGACAAGACTGGCAGACAAGATTCCATCTTTGGCCAGTCTGTTCTGCACAATTTATTCTCAGCCTAATACCCAACTTCCTTCCAACAGCCCACTGGGAATTTCAGGCTGCCCTTTAATCCAAAATCACCCCTGTTGTTGTGCCTGTTGCACATCTTTGGGTGCTTTTGGTACATTGCTCGGGCATCCTCAGCTCGCTATTCACCCATATGTGAGGACTACCATACTGCTTGTCCTATGAGAAATCAGAGTTGCTTACCTGTAACAGGTGTTCTCACAGGACAGCAGGATGTTAGTCCTCACGAAACCCACCCGCCACCCCGCGGAGTTGGGTACGCTTGCGGTTTGTTATTTTTCGTACTTACTTTTTACTATACACAAGACTGAAGGGGGACCCCTGATGGATGCAGGGTTGGTACCATGCTGGGCATGCTCAGTGGTGCCAGTCAAAATTCTAGAAACTTTGACAAAAGTGTTCCATGATTGGGCTCCATCCTGATGATGTCACCCATATGTGCGGATTAACATCCTGCTGTCCTGTGAGAACACCTGTTTCAGGTAAGCAACTCTGCTTTCTTAGAGAAAGCAGATTTGCTTATCTGGAACAGGTGTTGTCTCATGCCTGCCTGCCCTTGGGTATAGTTGTTAAGGTAGAAGACTGAAGGGACTCTTATGTGGATGCATGGTATGTTAGTATGTTTGAACATGCTCAGTGAGACACAATCAAAGTTCTAGATACTTTGACATAAAAGTTCTGTGCCGGGTTCCTCACCACTTGAGAGCACAGACATCCTGCTGAATTCCAAGCATGCTTGTTACAAGTAAGCAAGTCTACGTTCCTCATAAAATGCTCACTTTTGATATAATTCTTTCGTACTTAAAGAAATTGATCAAATTTGTTTGATATGATCTACCTTTGATAAAACACAAAACTAAGAAAATGTATAAATATGGCTCAAACTGTTATGACAAATGCTGAGAGCAACATATCCCCAAATTTAAAAAAACCCACCATGAATCTTATATTAATATGAAATCTGGGTGTCAGCAACCCAAAACACATGGGACCTTAAAACATGGCTTCCCAAACTTGTCCTGGGACCCCACAACCAGTCCGGTTTTCAGGATGTCCACAATGAATATGCATGTTAGTAAAAGTTACTTAGCTTGAGTGGTGTTCATATCGAACAAAAATATCATGAGCTTCTTGAAAAAGTCAGTAGTGACTCCACTTTTGAAAAGTGCCAGCTGTTGCGTTCGTGCCTGTTTTCGCCCTCGCTCCACCCTCTCTACCTTGGTGGCGACTCCCTTTGGGTCTGATGGACAGATGCTGCTGCGGTTTCTCTTTGGCGTTCTTCCTGGAATCCCCGGGCTGGCCTGACGCTGCGGATCCGCTATGTTCCTGATGACGTAAGGGCGAGCACACGTGCGCGCTCCAGAGTTTGTACCGGCAAGGGCGTGAACCTCGGTGGCGTCCCCCCGTAGTGACGTCATCCGCTTCCACCTTAAAAGGTCTTTGCTTGCTACTACGAATCGAGTTCGCAAGGGGAATTCTTTCTCCGCTGCTCTGCCTCCATCACCTTACCTAGGGGTACCCGCTCCTCGGGGGCCCCGCGCTCTCTTCCTGATTTTAGATTGCTAAGACGGGATCCGGTACTCGCTCCACAAGGGCCTACGTCCATGAATGCTAAGAAGACTCCTTACTACCTGGAAGCGATCGCAGACGTGAACACAGTGAGTTCTATTACAGATAGGAACTAGTACTCTCTCCACGAGGGCCTATGTTCCTAATCTCCGAAGACTCCCTTCTGTCTAAGACATTATCGCAGGTACGGAGATCGTAAGTCATTATTGTAGATTGCAGATAGGAACCGGTACTCGCTCCACAAGGGCCCATGTTCCTAAAATCCCTTCTTAACTCTCTTCTATATCAGAAGCTATTATATACCTTTATCTGGTACATTTCTATTATAGATTGCAGATAGGAACTGGTACTCGCTCCACGAGGGCCTATGTTCCTAAAACTCTCCAAAGACTCTCTTCTATTCTATAAGCCATCTCAATCACAGATATTGTGAGTTCTCTTTCCAGACTGTATATAGGAACCAGCACTCGCCTACGGCTCTGGTTCCTGAATATACTGAAGACTTTGTTGCATAGAAGCCATTACAGATATCTACAATTGTGAGTGTATCATCTACTTCTGGTTATGTAACCAGCATACCCTGTTTACTCACTACCTATAGTCTCTCTCTACAGCTCAGCAACCCAGAGACCACAATTCCAGTATCGAAGGGACTTCAGCTCTGCCAGGCACATCAGCTCACTACTGCCACCTCTGGTGGTTCTACTTCCTGTCTAATAAAGAACTATCTGTGTTTGTCTCCATATTCCAGCCTAGCCGGTGGTCCCTCTCAGGATATCCTCCTGAGGGTGCTGTTATCTGCCATCGACCCAGGGATTCACCAATTTACCTCAAGTGTCATCCCTTACACTACTAGAGCGGTATTATACGTCTGCCACTCTGTGGGAAGCCAATCCACCACAGATCGTTAATTCCGCCTAAGGAGTATTACAATTGTTAACTCTTCCCCTTGGCAGGGTGATCCATAACAGATTGCTAACTCTCTGGCAGACTTATAGCAGATTGCCACCCCTAGCAGCAGGGATTGATAACAGATTGTTAGCTCCTTCCTCTCCAGGAGGAGATCCATAAGACAGCTAACTCCTCCCCCTACAGGAGGAGCTCGATAACAGATTGCTAACTCCGAGCAGCAGATTTATAACAGATTGCCAACTCCTCCCCTCTGGAGGAGCAGATCTACATCAGATTGCTAACTCCTCCCCTCTGGGGAGCAGATCTACAATACCAGCCTAGACCAGGCTTTTTATAATAATAAGACGAGCTTTGAATTTGCCATGTATGGCTAAATTAATTGAGAAGTATTTAAAGAGATCTCAAGTTTTTGTGTGGATAATAATTTATTGGATCAAGCTCAGGCTAAATTTCAGGGCAGCTGTAGCACTGAGAGAGTGATTTTAGCAGTATTTGATGAGATTATCCCTAGATTGGATGTTTAATCTTGTGGATCATTTTATTTTGCTATTGTGTTTTGAATTAAGTTCGTATGGTCAATTTTTAAAATGGATCACCTCCTTTTTAAGTGATTGGAGTCAAATGGTATGCTTTCAAGGGAAAAGTTCAAAATTTTATGATGTGTACCAAGGGGTCCTACAGGGATCTTCATTGTCTCCACTTTATTTAATATCTTTATGAAGCCTTTGGGGGATCTAATCAGATCTTTTAGAGATACCCCCTTATTTATGCAGATGACATTCAGTTGATGGCATCTTTGGGAAAAGACGCTGCAAAATTTGTAATCCAGTTTAATAGTTATTTGCTAGTGATGGGTGGTTGAAAGAAAATGGTTTAGTTTTAAACAGTAAGAAACATAAGAACATGCCATACTGAGTCAGACCGAGCATCCTGTTTCCAACAGTGGCCAATCCAGGCCATAAGAACCTGGCAAGTACCCAAAAACTAAGTCTATTCCATGTTACCATTGCTAATGGCAGTGGCTATTCTCTAAGGGGTGGATTTTAAAGGCCTGCGCGCGTAAATACTTCCGGATTTACGCGTGCAGGGCCCTCGAGCGCCGGCACACCTAAAGCCCTGGGACGCACGTAAGTCCCGGGGCTTTCGAAAAGGGGCGGGAGGGGGCGTGTCCGGGGCGTGTCCGGGGGCGTTCCCAAAACGACGCGGCGTTTCGGGGGCGGGCCGTGGCATTTCGGGGGCGGGCCCGGGGGCATGGTGCCGGCCCGGGGGCATGGTCGAGGCCTCCAGACCAGCCCCCGGGACCGGAGGACGGAGCGGGGCTGTCGGCCGGCGTGCGCAAAGTTACGCCTGCCGACAAAGGTAGGTGGGGGGTTTAGATAGGGCCGGGGGGGTGGGTTAGGTAGGGGAAGGGAGGGGAAGGTGGGGGGAGGGCGAAGGAAAGTTCCCTCCGAGGCCGCTCCGAAATCGGAGCGGCCTCGGAGGGAACAGGCAGCGCGCGCTGGGCTACGCGCGTATCTTATAAAATCCAGCGTACTTTTGTTCGCGCTCGCGTATTTTTTAAAGATCTACCCCTAAGTGAACTTAATAGCAGATAATGGACTTCACCTCCAAGAACGTATCCAATCCTTTTTTAAACACCGCTATACTAACTGCACTAACTACATCCTCTGGCAACAAATTCCAGAGTTTAATTGTGCGTTGAGTAAAAAAGAACTTTCTCCGATTAGTTTTAAATGTGCCCAATGCTAACTTCATGGAGTGTCCCCTAGTCTTTCTACTATCCGAAAGAGTAAATAACCGATTCACATCTACCCGTTCTAGACCTCTCATAATTTTAAACATCTCTATCATATCCCCCCTCAGCCATCTCTTCTCCAAGCTGAAAAGTCCTAACCTCTTTAGTCTTTCCTCATAGGGGAGCTGTTCCATTCCCTTTATCATTTTGGTCTCCCTTCTCTGTACCTTCTCCATCGCAATTATCTTTTTTGAGATGCGGCGACCAGAATTGTACACAGTATTCAAGGTGCGGTCTCACCATGGAGAGATACAGAGGCATTATGACATTTTCCATTTTATTCACCATTCCCTTTCTAATAATTCCCAACATTCTGTTTGCTTTTTTGACTGCCGCAGCACACTGAACAGACTATTTCAATGTGTTATCCACTGTGATGCCTAGATCTCTTTCTTGGGTAGTAGCACCTAATATGGTTATCATCATCGCTAATGCTTTGAATAGTTTGGGGATACTGGAAAACCGGTATCAGGCACTCATGTAGTTAGCGGAGTTGGTGATTAGTCACAGTTATTTTATTTTTGACTCAGTGTATTATCAAATACGTGGCATTTCTATGGGCTCCCATTAGTTCCGTCAGTAGCTGGTCTCTGTGGCCCATTTTGAGGCTGAGTATATTTATCCTTCTCAATTTTTTGGCTCAGTGTGTTTTTAGAGACTGTACATAGATGACCTGTTTTTCTTATGGAGTGGCAGTTTAGAGGGATTGTCGGAGTTTGAGTTTCATTAATCAGGGCAACGTAAATTTGGCGCTTTCTTTTCAAATGCATTCAGATTGCATCACCTTTTTAGATATGGTAGTGCAAATAGCAGGTCAACTTATTGAGACGTGTTCATAGGAAGCCCATGACCAGAATATTTTGTTACATTTTCAATGTTTCCACCCACGGTGACTTAAGGAGAATATCCCGTTTGGACAATTTTTACAGTATAGAAGGTTGTGCTCATCATCTCACACTTATCGGCAGTGCGCTAAAGAGCTATCTGAAAGATTCATAGACAGAGGGTACTCATATGGCAATGTTAGAAGAGCATTCAAGCGGGGCCTTTATGCGAATTGAGATAACCTGTTGATTAAAGATACAAAGGAACCCATATACAGGGTGATTTGCTCTTTGCCGTTTTCATCTAGAATGTCACAAGTAAAAAATATTATTCTGAGACATTGGCGTTTAAGAAAAATACAATTTTCACAGTCAAGAGAGGGAGGAATTTGAGTAACAGACTAGTGAAACATAGATTCGTGCAGCCATTTTTTTAGGCCTGGAAGGGTCAACTTTCGTGTGGACAGTGTTCAGTGTGTGTTAATGTTTTGCCCATTTGACAAGTTTCTCACCCGAAAGTGAAACATCCTTATGTTTTGCCCGGTTCTTTCGCATGCTCCACCTCTTGGGTGGTATATGCTATTGTATGTCCGTGTCCTATAATATACATAGGCCAGACTGCGCGTCCTGTGTGTCAACGCATCATTGAACCATAAGAGCTGTATTTGCACTATTGGAGAGAATGCTCCCCTGGTGTCTCATTGGGTGCAGGCCCAACATTCCATAGAAGACATTAAGTTTTATGTGGTTAAGCAATGTTTGTTTACATCTGGGGGTGATATTTCAGGTTTATTAAGACAGTGGGAGCAGAAATTCATCTTCGAATGGCAGACATTGGTTCCCTTAGGATTAAATGGTGAGGTAGAGTGGTCAGCTTTTATGTAACAATTTGTGGTAAACACTCCAGGTTAGTGTGGCGTTTGGTACAAATAACTGGATCAGTTTGATAGTGGTTGGTTTGACTCTTGATGTCATACTGAAGAGGTTGGTTAAGCCTGTTCAGAGTAAGGATTTTGTTAGATATGATGCATACTTTTGGTGAGCATTGTGAGCATCATGGGATGTGTTATATTTTGATGTGACATGGATGAGGGAGTATGGTCATGTTTGTGTAGGTTTTTTGTGGATTTTTGTATATATTTTTAGAGGTTATGTGTGAAGAGGTTCACAATGGTATAATGGTATAATTGTACCTGATATATTTTATTAATGGGGTGTGGATGGTAAGCATGTCTTTTGAGTGTGTTATGTGTATGCTTTTTGTATTTTGTATTTTTGGTATTCTGGGGATTGGTATTGGTCATAAATATGGTTGAATGGTGGAGACAGGTGATTAGGGTGTATGGATGTGTGTGTTGGTTCATACATGTGTTGTGTGGGTTATGGTGTATATGCATATCATACATTAGTGAATATGGATGTGGTATGGTGAGGGGTTTGACATTTGAAGACATGTTTTTGTGTGGTGATGTGGTGAGTAGTGTATGGGGAAACGTTCATTAATTTCTTTTGTATTGTGTATATGTATTTAATTTTATTTTTAGCTTTTTGGTACGTGTGATAGGTGAAAGTGTGATTGGATATGTTTTCATCAACTGTAGGCTTGGACCGTGGACGCCATTTTTTAAGGAGTGGCTTGTTGTGGGTGATAGTATGCGATTGAAGACACAACTTTGGATCCGTTGTGACATCATTTGGGCGCCATGTTTTAAGGAGTGGCACGCTGCAGGTCATTGGATAAATAGCAGTGGATACGTTGGCACTTTGTTCGTGTGAAAGGTTGGCTAAGCGCATGTCATATTCTGTGGGGTGGTACGCCTCTCCTGAAAGCGATGCAGCTGGAGAAGGTTTGTGGCTGGAGAAACAGTGGTGGTTTGCACAAATAAACACATTGGAAATCTATTTTGAAGATGATGGAAGGCCGGTTTGTCATTGTATAATGGTGAGTCGTGATGTGGGTGGCGCTTTAAAACGAGTGATGGTCAGCTTGGGGGCATATTGGGGGTTGTATGTGTGTAAGTGTTGGTGTGGTTCTCATACAGTGATATATATTCTTTTACAGATGGAGTCTCTTGCTCCTGACAGTGTCGGGGCGTTTTGGTTCATTTAGTTGATATTCATTGAGGGGTGCCAGGTTAGTGAGTGGCCATGGTCTCTTTTGGTTTTTGAATTTTTGTAAGAAAATGTAGTTTTTGAAGTCATTTGTCTTTAAAAAGTATTTATAGATCGATGTGATGTTGTTGCTGACTTTTTCAGTTGATTTCCCCTGATAAAGCCGTGGTATGGCTAAACAAGGGTCCCTTGTAAAAAAAAAAAAAAATGGAGGATGTGCATGTAGTTTTGGGTATTTAAATTATTTTGTAGGTTACAGGTAATACAGAATATAGCAGCATGGCTGATAACTGGTCATCCACGGTGGGTTCCAGTGGGACACTTGTTATAACTGCACTGGTTACCCATTTCCTTGAGGTGCCAATTTTACCCTAAGTGTCTTTTGCTGGCATTTAAAATGTTGAAAGGCTGTTGTCCAACTCTTTTGCGAGGAAAATTGCAGTGATTTGATAATGGGAGGAATACTCGCTCTTCACAAAAGTATCAACTAAAATGATCATCCCCTAGGGCTTATATACATGTACGGATCTGGAACTGAGCTTTTGTGGTGGCTGTTTCTACATTATGAAATAATCTGCCACTTCAGCTCAGGTAACAATCCAATCTGCTGCATTTCAGGAAGGGATTGAAAACCTAGTTAATGTTGGGGATGCAGTGAAGAAGAGGTCTTATAATTTAGGCCCTATGGCAGGCATGTTTAGATTATTTATGTGTAGTGTGTTTTTATTTTATGATTTATGTAATGTATTTTTTATTGAATACTATACATAGCTTTATATGATTTTCATCTGTAAAAACGATTAATAAATGAAAAATGAAATGAAACATCTGTGTTCAAATTACAAGGCAAAGATGCTCTGGTAATGAGTTACAAAAGATTGGGCCTGTTACTCAATATACCATTTCTCAAGTCTCAGCAAGTTGCACTAAACACAATGATGGAGCGTTTAAAAGGTCCCCCTGAGATGATCTGAGTGTATGTGTGGGATTATAAATGTGTAACATGGCATTAATACTCGGAAAGGTAATGTTGCTCAGAAGTTTGTCATCATAGATCCCTTATCTTTAATTCACCATTCAATAAGTAGCTAGCTAGTGCAGCTCACACGGCATCAGTGTAACATGAGCCCTTAGAATCCTAACAAAATCCGGGCAGCTGAGTTCTGTAAAATATGAAGTGCTCTCAGAGCATTAGCTGGAATCCCATATATGCTGAGTTGCAATAATCCAGAGCCTGAAGCACTGTCTGAAATTCAGTTGCGTCTAATAAGGGCTTGAGCTTATGCAATAAATGCAGTTTAAAAAATCCAGCCTTGACTACAGATTTCACATAATCACACATTGACAAATTTGAATCTAGTGTGACCCACAAACTTTTACATGCAGCTAATGGATATTTTACAGGCCTCAAAACTTTCCTTTAGTAGTGACTTCATTAATTTACCTACCAGTGAGGTCAAACTAACAGTCCTATAATTACAGACCACTTCCCTATTTCTACTTTTATTAAGAGGGTGCATCTCCCCTTTTCCAGTCCTCTGGAACCATTACTGTTTCCAAAGAGTGACTGAACAGAACTGTCAGAGTAGCTAACAGATTTTCTCTGGGATCCCTTAATATTCTATGATGTGTGCAACCTCCTGGTCAAATTGCATGTTTCAATGAATCTCTAAGTGAATAGAAGCTGACACAATTTCTTCATGGTACAAAGTTAAACACAAAATGTTATAACAGTCCAAAAGCAAAGGAAATGGTCTAATAAGCAAAACTAAAAAAATGTCCTCCTATTACTATATCGCTGTCTATAAATAAACATTATCAAGTATGACATGATCAAAAATAATATTAAGGACCCTCATACAATGGGCAATAGTAGTCAGTTGCTCACTTGACAGATAGCTTTGATGTCAAGCTATAATCATTGGTCCTTATAACTGATGATTTTTAATACTTGCACATAAAAAAAAATATATATATATATATATAGCTCCCCTTGTAATTTTCTGCATCAGGGAGGTATTTCAAACTTCTCTCCAGAGACAGTTTCTGCAAGCAACAGAAAAACACAGCGGTATTTGAACAAATTTCTCCTGCGAATGCTCCAGTCACTGAATGCCACATATGGGACAGCATAACTGGTTCATATTACATCACTTGTTAGAGGAAGAAAACAAAATACACTTCTCTCACTGGCACTTCTACCAGTCTAGTCATCTTATTGCATTTTTTAATACAAAATTACTATTTAATGTTTTTAACAATTAAAAATAATAAAATAGTGAATATGACATGCATAAATTTGGATACCTTTCTAGTTTCATTACTACGGTACTTTGCTTAAAAAATTAATAGGACCCAAAAAGTTGATTGACTCTTAAGCCGAATCATTAGAATTCACTGCATTGTTTTTTCATCTGATAACTGTAAAGGAGAAGGAGGCCAGTGGCTTCAATAGGTGTCCCCTAGGCAAGAGATTCATGTCCAATACGGATCCCTATGATAGATTTTGCCTGTAGGCCAACCACAACGTTCACAATTACTATGACCCTTAGGGGGCCTCATTCCTGGCTTGAATTCATGGGAAAACACTTCGGGATTTGTAAGTCCAGCCCATTGATAACCGCATTGGAGGCATCAGAATTGAGGGACCCAGGAGCTGCATTGACCACTGATAATGCATCAACATTGGGAAGGCATCGAGCCACCTCAACAGCAAGGTCTAAGCAGGACTGAGAGAATGGACTATTATGTCTCCTCTCACATGCCGGAAATCAATACATGTTAGATATAAAGATGATGAAGATGATAGAGTGTACCTTCATACGATGCAAACCTGTAAGGTTCTGCTATCGTGTCTGTGAGCCACAAACCGGCTTCTAATCATTAGGTACCTCTATGGGATGGTTAATTTGTGTTATAATCCACGAGTATTGCACTTATCTCATGCTCACACAGTCCGTCTCGAACCGCCGACACCGGGGTGTTTCGGAGCGGAAGCTCCTTCTTCAAGGGCAGTGCTTGTGCTGGGAGAGACTGCTAAGACATTGTGGAAATCTACATAACATAAAAAACATACCATAGCATTCATCCTTAAATTATTGACTGTTTATGTCACTTAATGCGGTCACTATGAAGCTGGAAGGATACATACTTGCAATCGCGGCAGTTTCTGTGTTGTGGACTCGACGTTAGTAATGCGATCAGTAATGCTCCGCTATAAAATGCATATAAGAAAGACACTTTTTGACGCTGTATTATTGTTGGAGACAATGCTGCCTTGTAAATGGTGGAACGGATAAAGCCGGCATATCTCGACATACGATACTTACTATATTTTTTGACGGCTGTCTCTGAGCGGCTCCTTTTACTAACGCGGAAAGCCGCTCTGATGCTGCCATATTTAAAGGGGATTCCTCCGAATCAAAATCATGACGTTTGGGGCGGTGCTTCTGACGTCAGAGCTGCGGTTACATTATTGTTGTGGCTGAATCAAATCATTGTGATTTGAACAATAATACAGCGTCAAAAAGTGTCTTTCTTATATGCATTTTATAGCGGAGCATTACTGATCGCATTACTAACGTCGAGTCCACAACACAGAAACTGCCGCGATTGCAAGTATGTATCCTTCCAGCTTCATAGTGACCGCATTAAGTGACATAAACAGTCAATAATTTAAGGATGAATGCTATGGTATGTTTTTTATGTTATGTAGATTTCCACAATGTCTTAGCAGTCTCTCCCAGCACAAGCACTGCCCTTGAAGAAGGAGCTTCCGCTCCGAAACACCCCGGTGTCGGCGGTTCGAGACGGACTGTGTGAGCATGAGATAAGTGCAATACTCGTGGATTATAACACAAATTAACCATCCCATAGAGGTACCTAATGATTAGAAGCCGGTTTGTGGCTCACAGACACGATAGCAGAACCTTACAGGTTTGCATCGTATGAAGGTACACTCTATCATCTTCATCATCTTTATATCTAACATGTATTGATTTCCTGTATTAAGTATCATGTTGTAGATATTGGGTCCTATATTTTAGTACAGTCCTCTCACATGCCAGCATCATGGAGTTCCAGTGTCGTGCATCAGGTGAAGGCCAAGAAGCATCAGCATCCATCTCCATTGATGCACTATTCTGGGAGTTAGGATATTCTGGTGGAAGCCTTTAATCTCCAAAATTCATTCCCGCAGAGAGGAGAGCTCTTACTCTGTGCCATCCCAGGAATTGCATCGGTCTCCAAGGGTCAAAGTGTCAGCCACCAATACTCTTTTGATATCCAAGTAGACACGGCCTCCCCTCCTTTCACGCAGGTCATGTTGAGATTGGCAATTTTTGAGGAGGAGTTGAATGGAAAAATCCAGGAGGCCCTAGATCAGAAGATGCAGAGCATCGGTGTGTTAGCAAGGATGGCATCAGTGTATGTGTGCAGATGGATGTCCAGCCGATACTGAAATCCCTGTTGAGGCCTGGCAATTCCTAGAGGGGAATCAACAGTAGCTACCACTGCACCAGGGGTGATTTTCAACCCATCAGTGCTCTTTTCTCTGAGGTCTTGTCTGCTAGTCAGGTGAGATCCATATTAACGCCCCTGACCTATTAGTTGGGCTCAGACTTGGAATATTCCTGTGGGTACGGCTTTCAATCTGAAGACTTCTCTGATCAGGAAAGGTCAACAGGTCTCCCCTTTGACCCCTCCACAGGAAAAGATAAAATCTCCTGAGAACCTCTCCTTTGCCGGTGGATGCCATTACATTTATGTGCAAAAGTTGGAAGAGTCCAGAATGAAGATCCTTCTCCAATTTGTGGAGTCCCCTATGGATATCATAGCAGTTCTCATCCATGAGATCCTTCAGGAGGTGCAGATGAGGATGTGGGAGAATCCCTTCTCTGTGGTTTCAGTGAACAAGAAAGTGGACATGATATGAATGTATGTAATGTGCTTTGAAGTGCCTGAACGACTGAATACAAATGAAATGAAATAAATATCATGTCTTGAAAGCTCCAGGATTCGAGAAGCAGCAGTTGTTGCACCAGTCAGTGGTGGTTTTTCAAGGAGCTATGCTCAGTACCCATATAGCATCCTATCATCTCTTCATGAGCTACTATATGCAAGACATTTAAAGAGTGTGAAAAAGGCAGCAGAGCAGCTTCCTCAGAAGCAGTGTGACAGTTTTGAAATGCTGGTGGACAAGGGCATGGAAATTGGGAAACATATGGTATAGTCAAACTTTGATGTTTTTGAGACAGCATCAAGAGTCTCTGTAGTGGATATTGGCACCCACAGGCTCATCTACCTGCAGGCCTCATACCTTTCACCTGATATCCAGGAAAGACTCGCTGACATACCTTGCAGCTGAGAATTTTTTGGAGATAAGTTCAACGAAGCGGTAACTCAGATTACAAATCACTGTATGATGCGTCAGACTCTCTCCACTGCCATTCCAGACCCACCATCCTCTGCTAGAAAGTACCTGTGTAAAGCACAGAGGAGACATTTCTATCAACCAAGGAGATGTTTTCCTCCACCCCTTTAGTCCTTTCAACAGAAGAGTTCCTCATGCTCACCCTCAGCAAAGGGCCTCCAAAGCCACAATCAGCACTTCAGCCAAAACCTAGTACAGGATTTTGACTGGATCATAAAAAGCATAGCCGAGAACTCAGTACTCATACCTGAGGAATTTCCTGTCAGAGGCAGACTAAAGTTTTACATAAACCGTTGGCCCAAGATAACTTTGGACATTTGGGTCCTCAGCTTAATACGAAAAGGAATAGACTACCCTTAAGACATCCCTCAAAACTGCTATCTGAAACCCACATGGTTAGTGTCTCAGCATCAGGAATTGGAATCAATGGAGCTCTCCTCCTTCTTAGAGGTTGATGCAGTCATGTCTGCTCCACCAGGGAAAAGAGGACGGGGATTTTACTCCAGGCATTTCCTGATCTCAAATAAGTCAGGGGGACTTCGTCCCAGGCTAGGCCTAAGGGCATTAAACAAGTTCCTAAAAAGGGAAAAGTTCAAGATGGTTTCTCTTGGCACCTTGATTCCTCAAAAAAGGAAAATGACTGTGCTTTCTAGATATAAAAGCTGCTTACACCCACATAGAGAGATTTCCAGGTCACAGAAAATATTTGATTTCTTAAAAAATGGCGTGGGCCATCCATTGCTCCTACCATGTGACAGGGGCCGACCAATGGCATTGGTAGCCCCTATCACATGAGTAAGGGCAAAGGGCCACCAGCGCCATTTTGATTACTGGCAGCCGAATGCCTGAGAGGGGGAGATCGCTCCCAGGACCTCCGCTGGACCACCAGGGACTTTTGGCATGTCTTGGGGGGGGGGGTCAGGAGGGTGGGGGTTGTAATTAATTACATTTTCTTTTTTATATTTGCTCTATAAGACGCACAGACATTTTCCCCCCACTTTTGGGGGGGGGGGGGGAAGTGCATCTTATGGAGCAGAAAATACGATATATCCGAAGCAGAAAGCCTGCGAGGGAATCAGTTGGACCGTTAGATGAGCGAGGGGTTAAAGGGGCACTTAGAGAAGATAAGGCCAACGCGGAAAGATTAAATGGTTTCTTTGCTTCAGCTTTTATTGAAGAGGATGTTGGGGAGATACCCGTTCCGGAGGAGGTTTTCTTGGGTAATGATTCAGAAGAACTGAACCAAATCACGGTGAGCCTATAAGATGTGCTAGGTCTGATTGACAAACTGAAGAGTAGTAAATTACCTCGACCAGATGGTATACACCCCAGGGTTCTGAAGGAACTAAAAAATGAAATTTCAGATCTATTAGTTAAAATTTGTAAGCTATCATTAAAATCATCCATTGTACCTGAAGACTGGAGGGGGTGGCTAATGTAATCCCAATATTTAAAAAGGGCTCCAGGAGCGATCTGGGAAACTACAGACCAGTTAGCATGACGTCAGTGCTAGGAAAAGTAGTGGAAAGTGTTCTAAAGATCAAAATCACAGAACATACAGAAAGACATGGCTTTACCCAAGGCAAGTCGTGCCTCATAAATCTGCTTCACTTTTTTGAAGGGGTTAATAAACATGTAGATATAGGTGAACTGGTGCATGTAGTGTATTTGGATTTTCAGAAGGCATTTGACAAAGTTCCTCATGAGAGGCTTCTAAGAAAAGTAGAAAGTCATGGGATAGGTGGCGATATCCTTTCGTGTATTACAAATTGGTTAAAAGACAGGAAACAGAGTATAGGATTAAATGGACAATTTTCTCAGTGGTAAAGGGTTTACAGTGGAGTGCCTCAAGGATCTGTACTAGGACCCGTGCTTTTCAATATATTTATAAATGATCGCAGAGGTCAATGCAGCTCCTGGGTCCCTCAATTCTGATGCCTCCAATGCGGTTATCAATGGGCTGGACTTACAAATCCTGAAGTGTTTTTCCATGAATTCAAGCCAGGAATGAAGCCCACTAAGGGTCATAGTAATTGTGAACGTTGTGGTTGGCCTACAAGCAAATTATGCATCTATCATAGGGATCCATATTGGACATGAATCTCTTGAATAGGGAACACCTATTGAAGCCACTGGCCTCCTCCTCGCTTGTTCTGAGCCCTTTTGACCCTCCAGCTCCGCTGGTTCTCCAGATGACACCTTGTTGGGGTAAATCCGTCTCGTCTGTCTCTGTTCTCATCATTGGAGTTTCATCTCGGCTGGATTCCCTTCCTGCACTTGTCCCGCTTTCCGAGTGGTCCATGACCAGCTTTTCCAGGTTGTGGAGGGCACGCAGTGGGACAGGATGGTCCGTGACCAGCCCATTGGGTCCGCCCGTGTCTGTGAGCTGAGTAGGGCACCCTGAGAGACAGTGCTTATGTCTGAATCTTCCATGCTCCTTGTCTCTTCCAGAGTCTTCCAAGCTCTTCGTCTCATCTAGAGTCTTCTATGTCACAAGGCCTTCGTCTGCCCTCGTCCTCAGTCCAGCCTGCTGCTTCTTGCCGATACCTAGCGGCAGGTCCGAAAGGGCTGGGAACGGTCGGAGGACTGTTCAGTAACCAACATTGCGTTGTTGGCCTTCCAGAAGCATACAGGTCCAGGAGAGGGCAGACCTTCAGTCTTCACCCATGCTTGGACACGCCTTGCCTACCTTGGTGCTGCCCTGGAGTCTTCTGGGGTTGTGCCAAGGCCCAAGGACACACAATCCCCTCAAGATGGGACCGCTCTCCTAGCGTTCCCAGAACAGAATGCAAGGCCTCCTAAAGCCCTAACAGAATAGAATGCAAGGTCTCCTAAGGCCCTAACGGAACACCAGGTACTTGTAGCCTGGATTGCTCATTGTTGGAAACAGGATGCTGGGCTTGATGGACCCTTAGTCTGACCCAGTATGGCAATTTCTTATGTTCTTATATCCTATGTTCTTAACTAGGCTCACATGTTTTTGCCCTAAACTGGGGCCAAGGTCTATTGTATGTATATCTTCTAAATCTTTTTGTCACAGACATTGTTGAAACTCAGAAGAGATCAAGGGACTATGATGCTCATAGTGCCCTTTTGGCCAAAACAGATTAGTTTCCACTCCTGTGGGAGGTATGAATCAGAAATTCAGTCAGCCTGGAGAATTCTCCAACTCTCATCACTCAGGATCAGGAGCTGTTGCATTAACCCAACATCAGGTGCCTGTCCTTCGCAGCCTGGATGTTGAGAATGTAGCTCTGCAACCTTTGAACCTTTGAGGATGTCTCATGTTCTTGTGACTTCCAGGAAGGACTACATGAAGTCCTATGGATCAAAGTAGAGGAGGTTTGTGAGAGAAAGGCCCTAGATCCTTTCTCCTGTTCGATACCAAAACTGCTTTATTATGTTCTACATTTTTTAGAGTCAGGTCTTAAGGCAAACCTAAACTGAGTTAGTCTTATTGCAGTTATCACTTTCCATCACCATATAAAAGGTAGATCTATCTCTGCATAGCCTTTAGTTGTTTTAATCAAGGCTTGCTTCACTTGAAGTCTCCTATCAGGCCTTAATTTACTATTGACTCAGCTGATGAAAGCTCCCTTATAAACTCTTGTGAGCTGAAGGTCATATTTTTTCATGGCAGTCACTGTGACCTACAGAATCAGGGAGCTCCAGGCCTTAGTTACTTATACCTTATACCAAGTTGTTGTTTTTTTCACAATAGGGTGTTTCTGTGCATACATCCTGCTTAAGGTAGTGTCAGACTTCCACCTTAACTGGTCAGTCATCCTTGCAACATTTTTCTCAAGCCACATTTTCACATATGTGACCAAATGCTACACAGTTTGGACTTAAGAGAGCCTTGACCTTCTGTTTGGACCAGACGTAAGCTTTTAAAAAGTCCACTCAGCTTTTTGTCTTTTGACACCAACCAACCCAAAATTGTAGTTGCCAAATGCACTGTTTCAAATTGGCTAGCAGATTGCATCTCCTTCTGTTATGCCAGATAGGCCTGAATCTGATGGGCTATTTCAAGGCTCATTGTGTCAGCCATGGCAGCATTGATAGCCCATATCTAAGATAAGGTTCCATGAAGGAAATCTGCAGGGCTGCAATATGGAGTTCTGTCCATACATTCACTTTGTACTATTGCTTGTACAGGGACTCCTAGAGCGACAGGTTTGGCCAGTCTGTCCTGGGGAGCCTCTTTGAAGTGTAGAAAACTCCATCCCCCTAGGGCCTGTCATGTTTGGTTCTTGGCTACCCTCTATAAAAAATAAATAAATAAATAAATAAAGAGAGAGACAAAATTTGCTTCTTGGTGCTATTATTGCAACTATTGTCTGCAACATCTGTGCATTCTGCTTTGCTCTCTGGAATGTAGTGTAACATTAATAACACTGTTATTCTGGTATCTACTGTGTGCTGACTAATGTGTGCTGAGTAAGTGTGTGTGTCTGACTGTCTGTGTGTGTGTGTGTGTGTGTGTGTGTGTGTGTCCTTGTATTTCCTCAAGTAGGAAGGACACCACATTAGGTTTTCACTGGAGGATCCTGTCAGGATGGGCCCAGAGCCTGGGAGATGCTAACTTTGTGTTTTGGTTCTTTTTTTTTTTCCACACTTGCACTGATTGTACCCATAACAGCACTGTTCTGGGGTTTTCCCCTTTTTTGTTTGGGGCAGTCTGTAGCTAGGGATTCCTAATGAGTGAAAATTTGTCATCCTGCTTGTTTTCAGAAAAAGCAGGGTTACTTACTTATAACAGGCATTCTTCCCCTTGGAAGTTGGTTTCTCCAAGTTTAAGCTCAATTGTAGACTGAAGGGGTCATTGCATGGGGACACAAAAGTAAGGCATGCTCTACATACCCAGTAGGGCATGCTCAAAATTTCTATAAACTTTGAAATCAAAATTAGATACTATGCTCCTGATGATGATGATGATATCTATATGCGAGGACTGAAATCCTGCTGTTCTCTGAGAGCACCTGTACAGGTAAGCAACTCTGCTTTCATCACCTTTCATCAATTTAAAAAGTGTACTGTAAAACAATTGTTTAAGATTCTTAAACTGTTGTACTGTTCACTTTGAGACCAGCTGTGTCTGGTACAGTATTACAGATAACCTCATATGGGTAGAATGCAATCCAGTTGCTTCAGGCAAAGTCTTTAAAGTAATTTGTGATGATATGGACAGTACAGATTGGTCAGCACTGAGGTACTTGATTCTGTTCCTCATAGAACTGCTCTTGGAGATTCAGGAAGAATGCAGGAAAGTTTTTGAAAGACTTTCAGAAATAATGATTTAAACCAGTGCCAATTTAGTTATTACAGGTTCAGTATTACTAATCAGGTTTCTATAGTAATGAGATGCATGTACACACTCTGAAACACATTTACAGTGTACTAAAAAAAAGCATATGGAGTGCAAATAGTTGACACTGTAGAGCACATGCTAAGTGTAGGTAAATATACTGGAAATTGTTAAGTTTGGTGATCCATGGGCTACTCCTGTGGACCACCGCACTCACCTCCCTGGCTTGCTCCTCCTGCCTGCTCCCAACATGCTGTCCGAGCTACATGCAGTGGCCTGCAATTCTCTGACGTAACAAGATACCATCAACTCCTCACACAGCCCAACGCCACCAGCCCCACCTGACACACCTCTCCCTAGGCATGCACGCGCCCAACCTCTGTTAATTTAAAGGGCTAGAAGCGGAAAATGCCCCACAACACTGAATGGTGATATCACTACTAAAGCTCTATAAAGGGCTCACTCGCTCCTGCTCGTATCACCTCAGCAACAGGTTCCCCTACTCCTCCAGTGGTGTGTGCTGCTCCACCGTCTTATCTTCAGTTCCACCGTCTTGCCTTCAGTTCTCCTTGACTGACTGGCTGCTCCTTGCCTGACCAACCCACCTGACCATCCCTTCTTCCCTTTTGGATGGATACTCGGCTTAATAGCCTGATCTCGGATATGCTTGCCTGCTACCAGAGATGCTTGACTGCTGCCTGCCACTGACCACTGCCTGCCACTGGATTTGCTGCCCACCGCCTGCCCCTGACCATTGCCCAGACCTTGGGTTAGTCTGACCTCCGTCTGCTTCGACCCAGCTACACTAGGATGACCACCTCCACCATCAGTAGAGGCCCCCACCTAAAATCCTGGTATCCAAAAGCTCAATCCGAGGGGAATGAAGGCTGGTATAGGCAAAGCTCCAGCTGGGCCTCTGCTTCATTTGGGTCCACATGCTGATGGTGGGAACCTACAGGGCTCCACCCTGCAGGTTGCGCCAATCCTGTCTCTGTCCAAGGTCCACTAGCGCAGCAAAAATACACATTATTTTATGTATTGACATCTATCTACTGGACTGTATACTGAAATTTGAATACTTGTGGAGACAGATATTAAATCCATTTAGGAAGCTAACTTAGTTTTGGCATATTTAACCTCTTATCCAGCTAAAATCTAGCCAGATAAAGAGGAATTCTAGGGGCGTAACTGGGAGGAGCTACTTATCCAGCTAACTTATGCCTGGATTTTCTAAGGTCACAGACCTTAGAGAATCCGGAGGTAACGGGGCAGGGGTGCTATTGGTGGTGCTATTGGGCGCGCTACTGGCAGCGAACAGGGTTCTTACCTTTTTGCAGCCAGCGATGTTTCCCCCGCGTCCGCCCCGGTGCCGCCCCAACTCCTCCTCTTCCGGTGCTGACGCCGCCCCGATTTAGCTATCGCATGCGAAAAGGGACTTCGCGTGGAAGAGAGTGGACAGTGGAGTGCCTCAGGGATCTGTATTGGGACCCATACTTTTCAATATATTTATAAATGATCTGGAAAGAAATACGACGAGTGAGATAATCAAATTTGCAGATGACACAATTGTTCAGAGTAGTTAAATCACAAGCAGATTGTGATAAATTGCAAGAAGACCTTGTGAGACTGGAAAATTGGGCATCCAAATGGCAGATGAAATTTAATGTGGATAAGCGCAAGGTGATGCATATAGGGAAAAATAACCCATGCTATAATTACACAATGTTGGGTTCCATATTAGGTGCTACAACCCAAGAAAGAGATCTAGGCATCATAGTGGATAACACATTGAAATCTTCGGTTCAGTGTGCTGCGGCAGTCAAAAAAGCAAACAGAATGTTGGGAATTATTAGAAAGGGAATGGTGAATCAAACGGAAAATGTCATAATGCCTCTGTATCGCTCCATGGTGAGACCGCACCTTGAATACTGTGTACAATTCTGGTCGCCGCATCTCAAAAAAGATATAATTGCGATGGAGAAGGTACAGAGAAGGGCTACCAAAATGATAAGAGGAATGGAACAGCTCCCCTATGAGGAAAGACTAAAGAGGTTAGGACTTTTCAGCTTGGAGAAGAGACGGCTGAGGGGGGATATGATAGAGATGTTTAAAATTATGAGAGGTCTAGAACGGGTAGATGTGAATCGGTTATTTACTCTTTCGGATAGTAGAAAGACTAGGAGGCACTCCATGAAGTTAGCATTGGGCACATTTAAAACTAATCGGAGAAAGTTCTTTTTTACTCAACGCACAATTAAACTCTGGAATTTGTTGCCAGAGGATGTAGTTAGTGCAGTTAGTATAGTGGTGTTTAAAAAAGGATTGGATAAGTTCTTGGAGGAGAAAGTCCATTACCTGCTATTAAGTTCACTTAGAGAATAGCCACTGCCATTAGCAATGGTTACATGGAATAGACTTAGTTTTTGGGTACTTGCCAGGTTCTTATGGCCTGGATTGGCCACTGTTGGAAATAGGATGCTGGGCTTGATGGACCCTTGGTCTGACCCAGTATGGCATGTTCTTATGTGTGCGATCCCATTAGAAAATGACCCCCTTAGCCAGGTAAGTTGCAATATTCAAACTTATACGGCTTAGGTATCTGGCTAACCTTAGACCTGCTATTGAGCAGGTCATATCTGGATAAGGAAAAGGAAAGGGTAAGAAATGAATCTTATCTCTGGCTAACTCCGACACAAACCTCACTTAATTCCACTATACGTAGTTGTTACCATGACTACTCCACTTGCTGCTTCTTCCTTCCTTTTCTTTAATTTTTAGTAGTTTTAACATTATTTTGTTTGTTAATTTATATAATTTTATGTATGTAATTTTTCTACTCTTATTTTTTCATTTGTTTTGTCTTTTATTGTAAACTGTTTTGTTCAATACTTTATTGCTAAATGGTATATAAATTGTTTTAAATAAGTATAAAGTTTATTTATTTATCTGTGTATATTCAGTGGTATGGCTACACCACTGAATATCCCAGCTAAGTTAGCTGGATAAGTCTTATCCTGGCTAACTTACAAACAGAACAATCCTAGAGCGAGGCTCTGTCGCTGACGTACAGTGATAACTTAAAATGAATAATTCTGTTTTCTAATAATTTAAATGTTGTTAATCACCTTCACAACTTGGAGTATATTTTTTTAGTTGATTTAAATCATCCCTTTAAATAATATATCAAAGGAGTTGGAGGCGGGTTTCATGTTATGTAGGTGCCCGGCACCACTACTTAGTGGTTATAATCATCAACCATCCTCCTCCTCCTTAAGATGTTTTTTTTAGAAATTTTTTTGTGTTGCGTATGCTAGTCCCGATAGCCTAAGATTCTTCCGTGGCAATAGTATACAATTGATTTATGTGCGTGCTACACGCTGTGTGCTCTATGAAACTGAGAAAGGTATTCAAAAAGAGAAAAGATTAGACTTCCCCGGTTTGTGTTGGTGTGTAGTGGCGTGACGTGCGTACGTTCATACGCTTTCGCTGACTTGGGGGCCCGTCAATTTGGGCGCTCAAGCCAGCGAAGCGTATGAACGTACGCCGTGACGTCACGCACGCCTGTTCATACGCTTTCGCTGGCTTGAGCGCCCGTACACTACGGGCGTGCGTTCGTCCATCTTCGCTGGCGGGGGCCGCTGGAAGCCGCTTTCGCCGCCGGCTGCCCCCGGGAGGCAGGGGAGCCGCGGTGCGCGCCTCCGGAGGAGGGCAGAGAGGGCTGAAAGAAAGAAAAAGTAAGTTTACTTTGGTTACACTTATTCACAATACTTTACATGTCGAGTCGCTTTTCGCCTGCCTTGCTTCGGGAGGAGGGGATTTTAGGTTTTTAGGTTTTCTTTTGGTTAAAGTTGGGATCCACTTCCTGGTACCTGTCATTTGAAATGACATTTGAAATGACAGGTACCAGCGCACCCAGGATACTGTATAGGCGCTGCTTCATGGACTCACGTTGGACGCGGCTTGCATTTGCATGCCATTTAAATAGAGTATCGAGCGGTATGTGATCCGAACTGTGCGTGCGGCAAACGTGGGTGCGCCCGGCCCTAACGCACCTCTTTGTACCGCACCTTACAGTATCGGCCTGATAGCCAGGTATGTTTGAATATTCACCTCATGATGTTTCACCCTGTCATATATGCTGAATATATAGCTGATATAGATTACTGTTTGAGGTATTCACTCTTCATTTATGAAAATGAGAGGTAACATAAAAGTAGAGCATGCAGAAGAAAATTAATGAATTCTGGAAAAAAAAAAATAAAACCAAATATCCAAAAATTCTATGTGGATGTGAAAACGTTTTTGATAAGTCTTTCACATAAAACACTCCAAGTTCTTTAAATTTGTGCAATTCTCCCATCAATTTATAATCATCTCACACCCAAAAACTCAACCCAAAAAATAAAGAAAGGATATTGCCCAGAATTCACCACCATTTCCATCAGGTCTTTTGAAGAAAAACATCTCTTAAGACTTCTTATAAGCTAGTTGATGTCAGTTTCTGGGAAAAATCACAAACCTCCACATGAGCCATGTTTCATTTCATGAAGATATTCTCATTCTTCGTAAATCATCAAACCCAGCAATCTTTCTTTTTCTTGTCCTTAAACATTTCAAAACAACTCCCCAACAAACTAGATTTTTCAGCTGCTAATAACTTGGACCCTACGTTTTTGTTCTTTTTGGTATTTTGCCTCTGTTTCTTCTCCCCAAGGTTTTGAGTTATGAAAACCAATATTTTAGATTTCTTGTCCTAGTTTCTTGGGCTCATTATTTCTTAGCAAGTCAGGCTCTGAGAGCAATTTTCAAAAGTCATTTACCCACATAAAAGGGCTTTTTAAAAATTCCTCACACTATATGTGGATAATAATACATGAGTTTTGCTACAATACATATATTTTTCACTACACTGTAGTGGAGATGTTCCAGGGCATAGTTAGGTTAGTGGGGAAAAAAAACAGTTTTGGCTTTTCAAAACAAGGCACATTGTTTTGGTCAGAAAAAAGTATCCGCAGAAAAAGAAGGTGCATATCTCAGCAAGTACATTTATCTTGGGCAGTTTTCAAATGAAAAGTATGTGAGTACTTTCTCTTTGAAAAGTAGTGCAAAAGCCACATGGAAGAGTACCAGCAAACTTTGCTCCTGCTTGCACGCTTTAAAATTGCCATCATCATGTCGAAGGAGTAGACAGATATTTAGGAATGATGTTCAAAGCATCAGAAATAAAAGGGGACATTTTCATGATTTAATATTGCTGTGAATTGAGTTCTTTAAGAAATGGTAATAATTGGAGTAGTGATGATCAAACTTTTGTTAGGTGGCTGTTGTAGGCATGCTATTTAATGTGGTTCAGTGGTAAGAGCTGTTGCTTAATTGACTCATTTACAAAGATTTAATTGAGCTTTCTAGAACTATTTTTGGATATGCTGTAGTTTCCTCACAAAAAATGTAATTTTGTTCCTGTAGAAATGATAAGAAAATAATTTATCATATGTAGATATTCATATATCATACATTTATTTTAAATATCTAGTATGTATCCTGTTTTGTCAGATGTCTTCACTAGAGCAAAAAGACTATTAAATGGAAAGGTTATCTCACAGTGACTGCAATTTGAATGTCACAGCCAGCATGATATCAGTTGAAAGGAAATCTTTATTGCCTGTTGAATATGTCAACATCACATAGCTGTGTAGAAATCTTCCATTCTGTTATATTTTCAGGAAACAAATGAACAGAAGCTTCATAAAATAGCCAATGAGCTTTTGCAGACCGAAAGAGCCTACGTCAACCGACTTAATCTTTTGGCCCAGGTGAATTTTTTTTGTACTTGCTTTGTATTTGAACAATTTTAACTTGTGCTTGTTTGCCAAATCTTTTTAATACATTAAATAAATGTTCATTGTCTGACTTTTATGGCTGTAGGGTCAGCTAGCAAGAGCATAAGACAACTTTATTTTTAGCTGCATGTCTTTGTTTTTTCCCAAAAAAAATGAAATAACTTTTCAGAACTCTTGATCTGTTTCCTAGAGTGCACTGATCACATTCAGGTGCCTATTTTATACATATCAAAGAAGAACTGATGAAACAAGGCTTTATAACATTTTCTATGACAGTTATTATTGTACTCTTTTTTTTTTTTCTGTAGATACAATTTGTTGCTTCATCCCTTTGAAGACCAACTCAGTGTAGAAGGGCCCTGATTTGTGTCCCAGATCAGGTCTTCGCACCCTGGGTTGAGTAGATATGCTACAGAGGCAAGTCCACAGCCTCTGGGTAGAGAGGAAGTCATAGTCACTATTAAGGATGACACCTGGTAGCTAGATTTAGAGGCCATGTACAGGGTTTAGGAAGGAGCCTTGGAGAATGGCTCATGATCTCAGGACCATTCCTGCAATGACCAGACTAGGAAAAGTGGGACAATGGGTCTATTAAAATTGGTGAAAAATCCTCAAATAGTTGAAAATTAAGGTTTATGACATCAGGATTCTGATTTGAGCTGTAGGAGAAAGGAAGTAGTAATAGTAGAAAATACTGGGCCAAAAACAAACCTCGCAGCATCAAATGGTGCATCCTGGCAACAGTTGATAGCACAGTCTATTTTACTGCAATGGTTTATATGTTCTTAAATTATGAGGTTATCAGTACTTTATTTTAGGGAGAGTAGGCAGGATTGCAACTTGAATTTGGTTGTATAGTTTGTAAGTATTTTTAATATATTTCATCAGCAGTAGGGTTAGTAATTGTTCATTCAAAGAAAAAAGCTGCTAATTTTCATTTGAATGTGGTTCTGATGTATTTCTTTGATCCTGTGGCAGTTTACAAAGTAATCTTAACACCAGTGCATAAGCATCTGTTTCCTTTCTTCACTTAATTCCCATTGCTCATTCATTTTCTGTCAGCTAGTGCTGGTCATCAGCAGGGACAATAGAAACTGCAGAGGTACCAGGGCAACTTTTACTCCTTTTTTGGAAATTTTGCCTTTTTTTTTTTTGGTGGAACTTATATATTATCATAGTGTCACGTATTCTACTTGAATATAAATTCCTGAGACATTGAATCTGCTGAAATTTTTATAAAAGTTTTTGCAGAAAACTGGTAGAACTTTGTGCCCATAGTCTAATTTTGTACAGCTGAGGCTCAGTTCACAAATCCAAAATCCTTAGTTCAGAATTCCCTAATCTGTTCTAGTGACCCCAAGGCCAGTCAGTTTTTCAGGATATCCACATTGACTATGTATGATACCCAGTATATGCTAACTTGTAATCATTGTGAATAACTTGAAAGCTTGATTAGCTGTGGGGTCATCAGGACAGGTTTGGGAAGCCCTGCTTCACTGATATCTATCAGTGCTCCAAGGGAAGAAATGGGCATGTAAAATGTGACACGGTTATAGATTGCCATAAATGCAAGCACCTTGATGGCCCCTGAAGCAGGCAGGTAATCCTGCTGGTAGTCATTTATACTTGGCAATAGTGATCACAACATTATCAAATTTGACTTAATTTGAGGGAGTGCACCAAAGAAATCTACTGCGACAGTATTTAACTTTCAAAAAGGTGACTATAATAAAATGAGGAAAATGGTTGGGGAAAAAACTGAAAGGATCAATTACAAAAGTTAAGAATTTAGTTTAGGCATGGATGTTTATTTTATTGTACTTATGTTTATTCTTAATTATTAATGTTTAACTTATTGTAAACTGTCATGATTGAAAACCAGAATGGCGGTATATAAAAGTTTTTAAATAAATAAAATAAATGTTTAAAAATACCATCTTTGAATCCTAGACCAGATGTATTTCATGCATTAGAAAAGGTGGAAGAAAGGCTAAACTACTACCGGCATGGTTAAAAGGTGAGATAAGAGAGGCTATAATATCTAAAAGAACATCTTTCAAGAAATGGAAAAAGTATCCGAATAAAGAAAACAGGAAACAGCATAAACATTGGCAAGTCAGATGCAAAACATTGATAAGGAAGGCAAAGAGAGAATTTGAAAAGAAGCTTGCCATGGAAGCAAAAATTCATAATAAAAACCTTTTTCAGACACATTTAAGGTAAAAAGCCTGCAAGGAAATCAGTTGGACTATTAGATGATCAAGGGATAAAAGGGGCACTTAGGGATGACAAAAGCCATAGCAGAGGGACTAAATGAATTCTTTGCTTCAGTATTCACTGAGGAAAATATAAGAGATATACCCATGCCAGAAATGATATTCAAAGATGATGATTCAGAGGAACTGAAACAAATCTCAGTGAACCTGGAAAATGTCGTAGGGCAAATTGACAAACTAAAGAATAGCAGGTCACCTGGACCAGATAGTATACATCTCAGATTGCTGAAGAACTGAGAAATGAAATTGTGGACCTGCTATTGGAAATTTGTAAACTATCAGTAACATCGTCTCTGGCAGCAGTTCTCAACCGGTGTGTGGCGACACACAGTGTGTCACACACTTCCTGGTCTCCCACTGCTCTTCCCTCCCTCTCCTCCATCCCAGTGAGACACAGATGGTTCTTTGACAAACACTGCTGCAGTTCCTGCCAGGCATCAGTATGTTTAAGCCTGGAAGAGAATGGCAGCAGTGTTCGTGGAAGCCGGCAACAGCAATATGACTTTTTCTTCTTCTCGCTCCTGTGGCCCAGAAGAGGAAGTGATGTTCAACAGGTGTGCAGGAAGAAGAAAGGGCCATGCTGCTGCTGCCACCCCTGTAGAGATCAAGTGACCCAAGTGTTAGGATTTGTGGGTATGTGGGCCCCTGGGCCGAGTTGAAAGATGGTACCACCCACGGGGAGGATCCCCATGAGCCTCACCATTGGGAGGAGAGATCTCAACTGTGAGATGTGTAGAGCAACAGGTGCTGGAGAGAGATGAGAGGGGAGAGGAAGCTAGAAAGAGTGACCACAGGTGGTGGAGTCACGGAACGTCAGCGCAGGGAGTTGACATTAGTACTAGCTTGAGAGTCCTTGAACTTTATTAGAGAAGTAGAGTGACACTGCCTGCGGAGCGGGGAGTGTGGCAGAAAGACACCCAGGTGCTAGGGAGCCCCAGGGTCTGTGAAGTTGGGTATACCCACGGAGAAGTCCTCTGTAGTGATGATACGGCAATGGTCCACAGAGTGGGGTACACCGGTGAGGATCCTCAGTGGAGAAGATACGGCAATGGTCCGCAGAGCGGGGTATACCGGTGAGGGTCCTCAGTAGTGATGGTATAGCAAGAGTCTGCAGAGCGGGGTACACCGAAGAGGGTTCCTCAGTAGCAAAGTGAAAGTTCCAGAGAAGGCCCCGGGGAATGGAGCAGACAGAAGTCCTAGGCGGAAGGCCCTCCGAGGAGTGGATAGCCAGAGACAGGAAGGGCCCCTGAGGAGCGGGTACCCGGACTGTCTCATGCCACGGAGCAGGAGCTGGAACAAGTGTCTGTAGGAAGCGAAGTGGATTCAGCAATGAGGGAACTCGTTGCCAAGTCTTAGGTAGGCAGGGCCAGTCGGCTTAAGAGTCCTTGAAGAATGACGTTATCCGAGGGGGACGTCCCCAGCGTTCCCACCATGACATTTATTTATTTATTTGAGATTTTTATATACCGACATTAGTGCAAAACATCATACCGGTTTACATTGTAACATGCATAAGACTGGCCAGGTAGCGCGTGCCTAAGGGACTCAGAGGGCAAGATGGCAGTCGGCAGCATCCACGTCATCCAGTGGGGCCTGGGAATCAGGGCATGTAGGCCGGCGATAGCTGGCGGAGGCCGCGAGTTGACCCAGAGGAGTCAGGTAGTCAAGCAAGAGGTGAGCAACAGTGGTCGCAGCCGTCTGCGACCGGGCATAACACCAAGGCTCCCTTTACATCCTGCGATCGCAGAAGCACTTCCATCTCCTTTCTGAGGCAGTCCACCGCCGTAGACCAGGGGCAGCTGATCACCAGATTTCCCCAACAGCCGTGAAGAGGGAAATCCCTGCAGCCGCATTCTCAGCTAACTTCCCCTTTGCACTGTGATGATCGCAGCACAGAAAACATCTGAGTTCAGCCTTCATAGCGCTGCAGGGCTGGAGGAGTCACTCCTGCTGTAGTTCCCAGACTGTCATGACTCTGCTTTAATAGCACACTGGCTGCCCTTCTGAGTTGCCCAATACAGTTCAAGGATGCCTCATGCTGCAGCTGCCATGTTTGCTGGGAGGGGGAGGTGAGTAAGTGAGACAGAAGTGATCCAGCATGTGTGTAAGTGTGTGAGAGAATGTGTGAAGAGAGAGAAGGCATATATTAGAGAAAGAGAGACTGGCCAGGGAGGTGACTGGTGTGTGTGTGTGTAAGAGAGAGAGAGATTGTCAAGGAGGTGAGTGGTGTGTGTGTGTGAGAGAAAGAGAGACAGGCCAGGGAGGTGACACGTGTGTGTGTGTGTGTGTGTGTGTGTGTGTGTGAGAGAGAGAGAAAGAGAGGTTGGTCAGGGAGGTGACTGGTGTGTGTGAGAGACAGAAACTGTGTATGTTTGAGATAGTCTGGTCGTGGGCCCTAAGGAAGTAGACCATGAAGACAGAGCTTCAGCAGCCATTGCTGCTTCTGATATGTGCTATTCTCCTGCAAAGGAAAGGAGGATAATTGCTGGAGAGGGTAAGTAAAGGTGACTAAGTTTATTTTTCTTGATTGACTGTGTCTGCTGTTTGAAATATTTTATCCGTATTTGGAACATGTTAAATATTTTTTTATAAATTTTTAATGATTGAATGTTATTCTATTTATCAGTTGTTTTGAAACATTTATTCTATATATTAGTATAGCTTTAGAATTATTATTTTATATTTCTTGAGGAATGTATAAATAGAAATGTGCAGACAAAAACTGAACTGGAAACAACAAGAAGCCAGAATGAGTGTATGCAATGTTACAATGGAAAAACAAAATCATTAACTTTATGGTCACTAAATTCTGTATTTGATGAGGGTCTGTCTGTGACCCAGATAAGAGTATTCTGCAGGCTTGTAGTTTCTCTGTAGGGATCTATAGCAGCTTGGTTTGTTCTGTTTTCGTAATAGAAGATGTATTGGTGTTTAAGGCTTGGTTAAATATTTGAAATGTTACCTTTTCATAGATAGGGTTATTACTATTTCAGTGTGTTCCGTAATACAGGTGTAACTTTGTACACATTTGTTTGTGTGCATTATTGCAGGTCCTGGGAGAATGTTAGGTGCTGTATTTAAGTTTCTCACAGGACAAGCAGGATGGTTGTCCTCACAAATGGGTGACATCGAGGATGGAGCCCACCACGGAAAACTTCTGTCAAAGTTTAAACAGAACTTTGACTGGCCCCTACTGGGCATGCCCAGCAAGGCACTGACCCTGCAGCCAGCAGGGGTCTCCCTTCAGTCTTCTTTTTTCCGCGCAGCAGTTGCCACGCGGTGAAAGGAGCTCTCTAACCACGTTCCTGACAGGAATCTGGAAATTAATTTCCTAAGAAAATTTGCCCCTCAGGGGTCTCCCTTCGACAAATTTTTTAGTCATCTTTCGGAACCCGGTAAGTTTTTTTGCCTTCTTCCATCGACTACCGTCGATTTTGGCCCTCGAGGCCTGTTGGCACTTACCGATCCCCAGCCTAAATTTTGGCTTCCAGCCATGGCAACGGGGTTCCACCGTTGTCCGGATTGTACCCGGACTATGTCCATCACAGACCCCCACAGGGTTTGTGTAATGTGTTTGGGTAGTGAGCATGATGTCCTGACTTGCACCAAATGTGCCTTAATGACACCCAAGGGTCGCAAAGCCAGGATGGAGAAGATGGGGCTCCTCTTCCATGCACCCACCCCAACGCCATCGATAGCATCGACGTCATCGGAACCGGCACCGTCGAAGTTGTACCATCATCGCCAACCCTCCGGTGACCGTCCGCCATCGATCGCTTCTCGGCCGTCGACTCCCGTCCCTTCCCCGGATGGGCGAGGGGATCGGAAAGAAAAGCATCGCCATCGACGGCACAAGTCTCGGCCTGTCGAGGATCCACAGCCATCGACCTCTGTTCAAGCCGAGCCACCGACAAAGAAGCCGCGAACAGACCGGACACCCTCCACGTCTCGTTCGCCGGCATCGAGGAAACCCTCACCCTCCCGGGGTGCGGGGGCCGTGATCCCACCGGTTACGGTGGTACTTCCGGCCCTGCCTCAGCCTCCCTCTCCCGTTGAGCCGGGTATAGTTACCCCTGGTCTCCGGGCAGAACTGGACCGGCTGGTCCAGGAGGCCATCGAGAAAGCGATGAAGAAATTACAACCTCCATCGGCACCGTCTCCGGCACCGGTTCCAGTGCCGCCCCCAGCACCGACACCGGCACCGGCTTCGCCACCGAGGAGGGAACCGACCACCGAGCCGTTGGTACAAGCGTTAGCACTGCTACTCAGCCGTATGGAGGCGCTCATGACGGCCCGTCCATCGGTGATTCCAGTGCCATCGACAACACCACCGTCTCCGACTGGATTCTCATCGGCAGGAGAAACACCGTTTCGGATTCCCCCTTCCGGGGTGGTTCCATCGGTACCTCCTGGCATATCTCCACCGATATATCCTTCGGCTCCATCGATTCCGCGCCAGGCACCGATTCCATCAGCAGCACCGAAGCCATCGATGCCATTTCTGATTCCACCTACGGCACCGATTCCACCTCGGTTTCCATCGATGCCTTCAGAACCTCAGCCAGGTCCATCGGGGCTACAAGCCCCACATGATCCCTATGATACCTGGGGTGATGATGATGATACATCTTCTGACACAGATTTGCCTTCGCCGCCATCTCCTACAGAGAGTAGAAAAAGATCTCCTCCTGAGGATCTCTCTTTCATTAATTTTGTAAAAGAGATGTCAGAAGTTGTACCTTTTCAGTTACAATCTGAAGCTGATGATAGACACCAGATGATGGAACTACTTCAATTTCTGGATGCTCCAAAAATCATCGCTTCCATCCCTATACACCAGGTGTTTTTGGATCTGCTCAAGAAAAACTGGGAATCTCCTTCATCGGTGTCTCCAGTTAATAAGAAAGCTGACTCCACATACCTTGTCCAGTCAGCACCAGGTTTCCAAAAGCCTCAACTGGATCATCGCTCTGTTGTAGTTGAGTCTGCGCAGAAGAAGGCCAAGCGTCTTAAGCCACACTCTTCTACCCCACCTACCAGGGACAACAAGTTCCTGGATAGTGTGGGACGAAAAGTGTACCATGGAGCTATGTTGATTTCACGCATAGCTTCATATCAGCTCTATATGACTCAATACAACAGAGCTATCCTTAAGCAGATGCAAGACTACGCTGACACGTTACCGGACCAGTACCAACCGCAACTTCAAGCCCTTCTTCACAAGGGATTTGAGGCAGGGAAGCACGAGATTAGGACCGCCTACGATATATTCGATGCTTCCACGAAGGTTTCAGCCACAGCCATCTCAGCCAGACGTTGGGCTTGGTTAAAGTCATCCAACCTTCACCCAGAGGTCCAAGATCGTCTTGCTGATTTACCCTGCTTAGGCGACAATTTGTTTGGAGAACAAATTCAACAGATTGTGGCAGAGTTAAAAGACCACCATGAGACGTTGAAACAACTCTCGTCTATCCCACCTGAGGTGACCTCCAAGCAACCGCAAAAGAAGGACTCTAAAAAGTCGTTCTTTCGACCACGTCGCTACTACCCTCCGTCAACTAGGGCTCGTCCTGTACGGTCCTCTAACAGGCCTCAGCCTCATCAGCCGCGAAAGCAAAGGCCTACTGTAGCCCCACCTCCTGGGCCTGCGGCGGGCCTTTGACTTCCCTGTATTGAGCACAAGCCAACTCCCTCTTCCACACATCCCTGTGGGAGGTCGTCTGTACCACTTCTTACACCGTTGGAAACAGATCACCTCAGATCAGTGGGTGCTAGCAATTATCGCACAGGGTTACCACCTCAACTTTATAACACTTCCGCCAGACTCCCCGCCCCTTCAGGCATGGAGTCTAACCAGCCATTTGACTCAATTACAACAAGAAGTATTCCTTCTTCTACAATCAAATGCTATAGAACCCGTCCCTCCTTGTCAACAAGGGAAAGGATTCTATTCCAGATACTTCCTAATACCAAAGAAATCAGGGGGACTTCGTCCAATTCTGGACCTTCGAGCCCTCAACAAGTATCTGCAAAAAGAAAAGTTCAAGATGGTAACCCTGGGCGCCTTGCTCCCTCTGTTGCAAAAGGGGGATTGGCTGTGCTCTCTCGACCTCAAGGACGCTTATACCCACATTGCGATAACGCAATCTCATCGCAAGTATCTGCGTTTTCTGATAGGCCACGACCATTATCAATACCGGGTACTGCCTTTCGGTCTGGCATCTGCTCCACGAGTCTTTACCAAGTGTCTCGTAGTACTAGCAGCATTTCTCAGGAAGGAAGGTGTCCACGTCTACCCCTATCTGGACGATTGGCTCATCAGGGCCTCTACCCCTCAGTTTGCTCAATCCTCCCTAAAATTGACAATTCACACACTCCTTTCCTTAGGGTTTCTTGTCAATTACGAGAAATCTTGCTTGGTCCCATCTCAGACCTTATCCTTCATTGGGGCAGACTTGGACACCTTACAGGCAAAAGCCTACCTTCCAATTCAACGAGTCCACACTCTCATGTCCTTAGCTCGCCAGCTCCAGTCGCAACACACTGCCACGGCTCGCCAGTTCCTCATTCTCCTAGGACACATGGCATCCTCGGTTCAAGTCACTCCCATGACCCGACTAGCCATGAGAGTAACGCAATGGACTCTACGACACCAATGGATTCAAGCTTTTCAGCCTCTGTCCTCCATAGTCACAGTCACACAGGCGCTACGCCTATCCTTAACCTGGTGGACGACTCGGGTCAACCTCCTTCAGGGCTTACCCTTTCTTCCACCGGATCCGCAAGTAATCCTAACCACCGACGCTTCTCACATCGGTTGGGGAGCCCATGTGGACGACTTCCAAACCCAAGGGTTATGGTCCAAAGAGGAAGCCGAACACCAGATCAATTTCCTGGAACTTCGAGCAATCCGCTATGCGCTCCGAACTTTCAAAGATCATCTATTCCATCAGATAATCTTAATCCAGACGGACAACCAAGTGGCCATGTGGTACATAAACAAGCAGGGAGGCACAGGCTCCTTCCTTCTGTGTCAGGAAGCTGCGCAGATCTGGGCGGAAGCCCTCTCCCACTCCATGTACCTCAGGGCCACTTACTTGCCGGGAGTAGACAATGTATTGGCAGACCAGCTGAGCCGTGTCTTCCAACCACACGAGTGGTCACTCGATCCTCTGGTAGCGACCTCTCTGTTTCACAAGTGGGGTTCTCCCCGCATAGACCTCTTTGCGTCCCCTCAGAACCACAAAGTGGACGATTACTGCTCTCTCATTCGGAGCCAGCACTCTCGGCCGAGGGATGCATTCTCCCTCAAGTGGACAACCGGTCTACTCTATGCATTCCCTCCACTTCCTCTTGTGTCAAAGACTCTCGTGAAGCTACGCCAGGACGGAGGAACCATGATCCTGATAGCACCTTACTGGCCACGCCAAGTATGGTTTCCAATACTCCAGGATCTCTCCATCCGCAGGCACATTCCTCTGGGAATGGACCCGCATCTTCTCACTCAAAACCACGGATGCCTCCTCCATCCCAACCTCCAAGCCTTGTCCCTGACGGCATGGATGTTGAAAGGTTAGTCCTTCAACCATTTCACCTTTCGGATTCAGTTTCTCGGGTCCTGATAGCTTCACGAAAGCCTTCCACAAGAAAGTCTTACTCATACAAATGGAAAAGGTACACATCATGGTGCACTTCTCAGTCCCTTGATCCCCTTTCCTGTCCACTCTCCAAATTCTTGGACTATTTATGGCATCTCTCTGAATCAGATCTTAAAACCTCTTCTATCAGAATGCATGTCAGTGCGGTAGCCGCCTTCCATAAAGGTATTGGGGGTACTCCTATTTCAGTACAACCCCTAGTAACACGCTTTCTTAAGGGCTTACTCCATCTGAAGCCACCCTTACGTCCTCCGGCCCCATCTTGGGACCTTAATCTGGTTCTTGGTCGTCTTATGAAACCACCTTTCGAACCTCTGCACTCCTGTGAATTGAAGTATCTCACATGGAAAGTATTATTCCTGTTGGCTATTACTTCAGCTCGCAGGGTTAGTGAGTTACAGGCCTTAGTCACCTATCCGCCTTACACTAAACTCCTGCAGGACAGGGCGGTACTCCGCACTCACCCTAAATTTTTACCCAAGGTAGTTTCTGAATTTCATATCAATCAATCCATCATACTACCTATCTTTTTTCCCAGGCCCCATTCCAACTCTGGGGAACAGACTCTGCATACCCTAGATTGTAAACGAGCTCTAGCGTTTTATCTAGACCGTACAGTTGCTCACAGAAAGAGCACTCAATTGTTTGTCTCCTTCCATCCTAACAAGTTAGGACAACCTGTGGGTAAGCAGGCTCTTTCCTCCTGGTTGGTGGACTGCATTTCCTTCTGTTATCAGCAAGCTGGCATTCCTTTCCAAGACCGTGTCAAAGCACACTCTGTGAGGGCCATGGCGACTTCAGTAGCACACCTTCGATCGGTGCCGCTTCCTGACATCTGCAGGGCTGCAACCTGGAGTTCTCTCCATACCTTTGCAGCCCACTATTGTTTGGACAAGGCTGGAAGACAGGACTCCATCTTCGGCCAATCTGTCTTGCGTAACCTTTTTCCAACATGATGTACCAACACCCTTCCACCTTCCCAGTAGGGTGCGGATGCCCTTTCCCAAATTCCACCCCAGTTGTTGTGCCTGTTGCACGTCGTTGGGTGCATTTGGTGCAAGCCAGGACATCCTCAGCTCGGTACTCACCCATTTGTGAGGACAACCATCCTGCTTGTCCTGTGAGAAAGCAAATGTTGCTTACCTGATGTAACAGGTGTTCTCACAGGACAGCAGGATGTTAGTCCTCACGAAACCCGCCCGCCACCCCGCGGTGTTGGGTTCGTTTTGTTTTTACTTTTTAGGCACTGCCTGTAGCTTTGAAAACCAGACTGAAGGGAGACCCCTGCTGGCTGCAGGGTCAGTGCCTTGCTGGGCATGCCCAGTAGGGGCCAGTCAAAGTTCTGTTTAAACTTTGACAGAAGTTTTCCGTGGTGGGCTCCATCCTCGATGTCACCCAACACCGCGGGGTGGCGGGCGGGTTTCGTGAGGACTAACATCCTGCTGTCCTGTGAGAACACCTGTTACATCAGGTAAGCAACATTTGCTTTCCATTTCTCCAGTTTTGCACTGCATAAAGAGGGGGGTTTTGGGGGTTTCCATTCCAGTTTCCGTCTCCATATTTGTAATTTGTGGTCTTTCTGTACTTGGTGAAGGTTGTTTGTGTGTTACCAAGATGACGTATTTTACTAACACTTGTATCAGTCGTCTTATGTTTTTTCATTAGGACATGCATTGGTAGTAAATTGCTATCTTCATAAGTAGAGCTATTGTTCCTAGTCGGAGGGAGAGTTTATGTTGCTATTATTGAAGTGACACCACAAATATATTTTTTGTGTGGTGAATTTTATGTGGAGTGACCTAGTTCTGCTCTGCACCCATTTTTGGGGAGAAGGGGGTTCCTGTTGATGTAGAGTATATGTTTACATTTAGCCCTGTGACTGTCATATGTTCAGTGTGTTAATGCGTGTGAGAACCATCTGTCAGATGTGTCTTAACAGAAAAAAGTTTGAGAACTACTGGTCTATGGTACCTGCAGACTGGAGGGTTGCCAATAGAGATGTGAATCGGAACCAGAATCGGATCCGATATCAGTTCCGATTCACATCTCTATAGATGTGAATCGGAACCAGAATCGGATCCGATATCAGTTCCGAATCACATCTCTAGTTGCCAATATAATGCCAGTTTTTAAAAAAGGATCAAGGGCTGATCCAGGAAACTATAGACCAGTGAGTCTGAATTCTGTGCCAGGCAAAATGGTAGAAACTATCATAAAAAACAAAATTGCTGAACATATAGATAGGCATAGTTTAATGGGACAAAGCCAACATGGATTTAGCCAAGGAAAGTCTTGCCTCACAAATTTGCTGCACTTTTTTGAAGGCATAAATAAACGTGTGAATAAAGGTGAGCCAGTTGATGTAGTGTATCTGGATTTCCAGAAAGCATTTGACAAAGTTTTTCATGAGAATTTTTAGTAAATTAAAAAGTCATGTGATTAGGGGGCAGTGTCCTATTGTGGATTACCAACTGGTGAAAAGATAGAAATAGAGAGTAGAGCTAAATGGTAAATTTAAAGTACAAAGTACAGGATATATACCATGGGAACGCCCCCGAGATTCGCGCCAATGCTGGAATAAAGATGTGGGTGGCGTGCGCACGTGCACCCTAGTAGGTCCTTGGGAGGAGCGTGGCGGGAGGCAGCACTATAGCCTTTCCGGAGACGCCGGAGAGGTTGGCTTGTAGACACGGCGGCAGCCATTTTCCCAAGGGAAGCGGGAGGAGCCGTAAACAGCTCTTGATAAGTATCCTTCAGTTCTGGTTTAAAGTTCCCATCTGGGCAAAGTTTCTTTTCTTTAGCTGTAACAGTGTTTTGGCCTGTCAGTATACTGGTCAGCATACTTCTTGGCTGTTATGATTCATATTGGGTGTTTTCAGTGGTTAAACATGGGATATCTCCCTACAGATCCTTGGGTTTGTGAGAGGAGGGAGCCTCAATGCGTGAGAAGAAATCACCTCATCGCAGGGGTTTCCCGGACATGTAGAGCCTGAGTATTTGGGTATACTGCTTGGATAAGGAGGAGGTAAATCAGACTTGGAAATCTGGAGGGGTTTGTATGTAAGAGGATGGATGAATGAATATGTATGGTGTGTTGTGGAAGTTTCAGATGGGCACTAGATAACAGATTTGGTGTTCCTAAGGCTATCTGTATGCTCCAAATGCAGTTAAATATAAGATAGCTCACATTTGTGATGGGGGGGCTTAGGCTGAGGAGCCCACTCATCAAGAATATACAATATAATATGCTCTAGAAAACATACTGTTATAATTTTGTAATAGTGCAGAATAACATGTGTTCGCTTAATATGGATGGGTTAAATTCTCAGATAAAAAGGAAAAAGGTCTTAAATGGTTTTAAGAAATTAAAGGCTAATATAGTGTTCTTACAAGAAACAAACCTAGATGAACAGGAACATAATAAACTACAGAGAGTTGGTGGGACACTGTTCCAACTCTTCCTTTTCTACCAGCCAGAGGGGTATGGCCATATTAATACATAAGTTAATACCATATCAGCTAAATGCCAGATGGCAGACCCTAGTGGTACATTTATAATAATACTTGGAACTCTTTTTGGTACTAAACTATTAGTTTATATGCTCCCACCCAATATTCACATGGATTTTTTTTTCTAGTATTGTGACTAACTTGGTAAATTGGATGGAATATATTTGTGTTTTGGGAGGGGACTTTAATTTAACCAATAATTTTATTGTAGACTGTAAGCCATCAAAAACTCCTAAGAACCACCAGCCAGATATTGGCATAGGTTTTTATTTCAGGAACTCCAGCTGGTGGACTTGTGGCACCTTTTGCATTTAGATAATCAGGAATTTACATATTATTCTCATACGTGTAAGGTGTACTCTAGAATAGACTCCAGCTGGTTTGATAAAAACTCGACCTGTGATATTTTAGAGGTGTGAAGGACCAAATCACACACCAAAGCTAAGTCACAAAAGAAAGGTGTGTTTTAAACAAAACTTAAATGCATCTGCAGACAAAAGTCCCTTAGTGGAAAATGTATTTATTATTGTTCATTAAATTAGAAAGGCAGTCATAAACATTCAGGAAAGAAAAATTATAGTTAATTTATAAAGTAGTAGCATCGGATCCTGACACAGATAAAAAAAAAAAAAAAGTGGTTTGGCTCTCCATGATCTTATGTTATATTCAGGACTGGGTATCTATGCATTCTAAGTTTGATACTGAGAGGCTATTGGAAGAATTGGCTTTGCCGTATCACTCCATTAATATTCTTCATTTTTCCAAACAATGGATTCATACTTCAGGAGCTTGGGATTTCTGGTTTCCTACATTCATGAAGACATGGAGTTGTTGGAGAGAACTCCAGAAATGCCTGATAAATATTTCTTCATTTATGTTCTTAATAGGGAATCCTGATTTTCCATTGGGTATTAGTCATTCTATATTTCAAAGATGGAGGAGAGAAGGGACTGTACTGTGTGGGCCATTTTGTTCAACAAGACCTGAATTGCCGGTCTTCATTTCAAAAGCTGCAAAAATTTTGGGAGATCCCTAATGATAATTTCTATACCTATCTTTAAGTAAGGCAGCTATTGTTTGAGTACTGCAAAAGCAAGCCTGGGAGATATCACTTTTTGTGATAAGGACAAGACAATATTGTAAACTATTCCTAGGTTTAATAAAATTGGTATCTGGAATTCATCTTCCAAAACGTACCCTATCGATACGCGTATGAGTAAATTGACTCCTCAGTGGGGAACAGATTGGGCTTCTTGTTAGAAAAGGCAGATGTTATAACTACTTTTGCAATGATTTGTAAGCCCCTCCTACCTGCAAATTTGAGAGAAATTAAGTTCAATTTTATACATCAAATTTATCTCACCACATCACCAGGGTGCTTGATGCTAAAATGCAGCTGTGGGAATCTGATATATGTTTAACATGTAATTATAGGGGAAACAATTTCTGCCATATGTTTTTAGAGTGCCATAAACTTATAGGAGGCAGATACATGCTGTATTAAATTGGGTGATAAGACAGACATATTGAATGGAATGGTAAATGTTATATTTTCATTTATTTGACAGGTTATTGGAATTACTAACCGTAGATATTAAGTTTCTAAATGTCTCCCTTACTTAGCAAAAAATATTGTTCTATCGTGTTGACATAATGATGAGTTGCCTGCTTTTAGAGATTGGAAGTAGTCAATATTGCAATTTTGCTATTATACAAAACATAAGGCATAAAGATCTACGTGACCAAAAATCACTATTGATGCAAAAAGATACGTTCAATTGTTGGGAACGCTTAACAACTGTGTGTTAGTTTGAAGCAAGAATATACCAGATATTGTTGGTTTTCAGTCAAGGAATGAAAGGGGGATAAGTATGGTTTGAAAGGGATGTTGTTTCGCGTTAAAAGGGAGAAAATGTAAAACTATGAGCAATTTATTCGATAATGTGTTACATTGTACTGTTGGGACATTACATGTCAAGTGGACCAATTTAGAAAATAATCCACGCTCGACCTCCTTCAAATTTAATAAAATTTTGTGTGGATGTTCTCTAGGGCCTCAAACTAAACTATTCCAAATTTTTCAGCTGGATCTCTATTGGTTCAAGAGCTAGAGGCAGTTGAATGAAGGTCACTCTTAGAATACTGTGCTCCGCGCAACACAAAATGGCCACTTTGTCCAGTCACTGCAACCAAACAACCACTGTTAGGGGCCTGAAATGTTGTGGATTATTACAACCTCTGTGCTAAGTTCTTATGCAAAGTTTGGAACCTAACATGAACATGCCACCCTTTTTATGGGCCAGCAAGCCAGCAAAGTACCTGACAAATTTTACAAAAGAAATTTAAGGCCTACTTTGACTCCTATTTGCTTCCGATGTATACTTCAATTCAGGCCAGAACTGGATCAGTAGGTCATGGTCCATGGCATACATCTAGGATTTTCACTAGGAGGCTTTGCAGCCAATGATTTTCGCACCGTCATTCAAGCCACTTGCTCAACAAAAATGGACTACTGTAACTCCCTTTTCCTAGGACTTCCATACTCTACAATAAAACCCCTCCAAATGCTGCACAATGCAGTAGCGAGAACCAACTCTAACGCCCGCAAATATGACCATATTACTCCCCTCCTCAAGAACTTACATTGGCTTCCAATCCCCTCTCGCATCGTATACAAAACCCTAACACTGACACACAAAGCTATACTCTCACACAACTCAAACTGGCTCGTTGATCCATTCTGCCCGGTACAATCCAAAAAAATCAACCAGAGCCTCCAATAATGGAACCCTCCACGTACCCTCACTAAAAAGAGCACACCTTACTTCCACAAGGGAACAAGCCCTATCCATTGCTGGACCCACGCTCTGGAATTCTCTACCCCCCAACCTCAGGCTCGAGACCTGCACCTCAAAATTCAGAGCCAACTTGAAAACTTGGCTCTTCAAACAAGCCTATCAACAATAACACCCTTCTCACCCCTTGCAAACATACCTGAACCATGTAAACACACCCGAACCTTCCACGCAAACCCTCCTTACACCCGTTATACATAGTTCTTATTGTTGCTCCAAATCGTATACTCAATGTTAATTTATTTGGCTATCATCTGTTACAGAGTAGCCTGTTTCCTATGTACTTTCAATCTTCTTTCTCACAGTTCTTATCATTCCCTCCCCATCTCCCTGTTTAATGTAACTATCTTTCCTTATGTTCATGGTTTTGATATAAACTGATATGTTCCCACTAATATCGGTATAGAATTTTAATAAATAAATAAACTGGAAGCAAAGATATAGTTACATAAAGAAATGTCACCTTTTTATGCAATTTTTTTCCATTTTTTGGGTACAAATATCTCTATTGTGTAGTTTTTACAATTTTTTTCTTTGTCATTTGATAGAACACCTGTTTTGCTACATAAGTCATGCTGTTTTGTCTTGGACCTAGTCTTGCTTTGGTCAGAATTACAGTCCTAAAGACAAGCATCATTTGCATGTGTGAATGCACTATGTTAAAAAGATCCATCTTTGGCACTCAACTGTGAAACATGCAAACGAGCTGGAGACGTGAAATTTTACAATGCAGTTCAGTTTACTGTGCTTACCACACTTTTAGCTTTTGACACATAATTGTTTAGACATATTTTCATACATTAGTCATTAAAGTCAGTGCAAAACTTTGGATGCTGATTAGATACCTTGCATTGGTCAGAGGTGGCTGAGTCACTGCCAGTTCAGCAAAATTGACAACCCCATTCGCCTAGGGGCCACTCCAGACAGCCAGACAAGGTACTAGCCACAGGTTTCCAAGCTTTTATTTAAGCACAAAACAAGAAAAGGCAGGATACTACATATGAGAATTGCTTAAACTGCAGACTTCACAAAAATTCACTTATGGCCCAATTTTTAATGGCCCGCGCGCATAAAAAACAGGGGTTATGCACACAAGAGCTGGCCTTGGCAGAGGGGTGGTCCGGGGGACGGGGTGGGGCTAGAGGCGCCCTGTACAATGACCATTTGCTGCTATGCCAGAGGATCACATGCTGGCAGGGTGCCGGCGCATGCAACTTGCTACAGCTCCTTTGCAGGAGCAAAAGGTAAAAAAAAAAAAATTAGGGGTACCTAGGGTAGGGATAGGGATGGGTAGGATAGGGGAAGGGAGGTTAGGGTAGGGAAGTTCCCTCCCAGTCCGCTCCTTAATTGGAATGGACTGGGAGGGAACTTGGGAAGCTGGACGATGCGTCACTGCATGATTTTGGCCTATGTCTGGCCCCCCCTTGCGCGCTCCGCCCGCGATTTTATAAAATGCGTGAACCGGACATGGACGAGCACGTGTTCTTTTTAAAAATCTATCCCTTAGTCTTTTTTAGGTGCATCAAGTTGTTATGGTTACGAGTGTTTTGGTGGATCCTTGGGTGCTGTGGAGATGACCACGCCCACGGGGAGGAGCCCCGTGAGGAGCCACAGCACTGGGCTAGACAAAACACAGGATAGTTCTTTATTAGACAGCTTGAAGATATCCACCAGAGGTGGCAGTAGTGAGGCAGTCTGTAGTTGCAGTCTCGGGGACCTCGGCAGAGGGAGCCCTTCTCTCCTTGATGACGTCAGGAGGTTCCACAGCAGGTCTCCCAGCGAGGAGATACTGTGGATGAAATAAACTGAGAGTTAGAGTACTCACTAGGTGTTGGCTGTTGATATGCGATTCCACCAGGTATGTTGTAGAAGGTACAGACACCGAGGCAGGGAGAGCAAGCCCTCGAGGAGCGAGTACCTGTTCCCTGTAAGACACCTGAAATAAAGCAGAGGGCCCCCGAGGAGTGGGTACCCAGGTTAGCAGTTATCCCGAAGGGCAGAGAGAGAGCTTCCTGCAGCAGCACGGAAGCGGCAGAGTAGCGTAGACAGGAACGGATTTGAGTCCTTGCTAACTCAACGAGCTAGCAAATTAGTGAAGGTAATATACCTGGATGGCGTGATGTCAGCATGAGGGAACGCCCTCGAGGTTCGCTCCAAGGGTGGTACAAAGACGTGGATTGCGCACGTGCGGGCACCCTAGTAGGTACCTGGGAGGAGCAATGGCAGGAGGCTGCACCATAGCCGTTCTGGGGACGCCAGAGAGGTCGGCTTGTAAACACGGTAGTAGCCATCTTTCCCAGGTAAGTGGGAGGAGCCGTGAATAAGGTGAGGCAAACGGGGCGAAGCCGTCTAGGACCAATGGATGCAACACAAGGGTAACAATGTATTCTTCTGGAACCCAACAGGTGGCTCTATGGGGTGGCCAGTAAAATGACTTCACATATATGGCCAATCCAACAGGAATTATCATAGATTTAAGCTAAATACTGACCAGGTTGGAAGCTGGATATTTGAAGGACAGGAAAATGTTCATGTTCTAGAACACTTGGCTGATCATTTTATTAACCGCCCCTAGGAGACACCTTTTGGGTTCCAGAAGAACACCCATAACTTCATCAGACAGGCAGTACATTTCACAAGCCATTTTGTTACGCATTGATGGGACATTCAAAAGCATGTGCAAGTGATTGTTGGGGGAATAGGAATCATTTATTTTTTTTGCCTAAAATATTAGCTAGATTCATAAAAAGCAAGAAAACTCCAAACATAAGAGAAGCCTCAAATTAGTAAAATGTGTATGGATGGGGAAGGTTTTGTGATGTAGTTTTCCACTGTATTTGGACATACCCTGTATTTTCAGCCTTCCCAGATCATTGGATTGTGAGCATATTGCTAAGAGCCAACCATCTTAATTGCATCAGTCCTTCAGGCCCTGTACATATGTCCTACATTGAGAGGATTTAATGGTGGAAAAGGCTGAATCAATCAAGTGGCCATTTCAGCACCTAAATTGCCTTTGTGGGAAGTATTGCTGATGGCGGTGGGGAGAGGGGTTGGAAATGCTCGTGATAAAAGTAGTAGTGTGGGATTTGAGTTTGTCTTCTACCCTTGAGACTTGCTTTGACTCTGGGCATGTCACTTTAGGGAATAGATTTATTATATCCCTCCACACTAATGCTGAAATAAATAAATTTGACTTATACACTTGCATTTATATAACCGTATCCCCAAAACAGTCTTCTAGTTTCTATTTTGGATTAATTGGGCAATTGTCAGAGAGAAATCAGCTGGTGTTTGCATTTCAAACCGTTAACTCAGCAAGTAAGAACCGAGGGAAATCATTACTGCAAGAAAATTGCAGAAATGATGAGTCCCCTTTCGAATATCTTAGAGCATTCACACAAGATAATGTATGTAGTGATTTGCTGTAGCAATGAAACATGCTTAAAAATCTAAAGACAAGCAGTTCGGTTACAAGGGAGGCCATTCTCTTGTCATTCGTAATGTTTCATGTCTAGTTTATTGGTGATACAAAACTTCCCTGTGATTTGAGATTCATAATTCTGCTGCATATTTGCAAAAATAAATACCACAGGCCAAATATACTAAGTGGTTTGTCCTAGTATGTATCTGTGAGAGAAATACTTTCTGCTTTTTTCCTGCATGTGTCTGGTCGTGGAAGTTGTTTCATTTTGTTGACATGGCAAGCTGAAAACCGTCCAAATAAGATTAACTGAAGCTTTGCAAAAACATATTTGCCACCACTTACTGGCCAACAAACTCCAGCTTTGAGGTCCTGAAGGTTTTTTTTCATAATTTTTTTCTTCTTTCAGACATTTTACGTCAAGCTGTTGGAAGAAGCTTTAAAGGGTTCATTTCCATCAGAGGTGGTGAACAAAATCTTTTCTAATACGGAATCAATAAATACCTTCCATAGTCGATTCTTGCTGCCAGAACTAGAGAAACGAATGACAGAATGGTAAGATGTTTGTCAGCAGACAAATAAAAGTGATGTTGCCCCTGTATAGCTCCCTAGTGAGACCTCATTTGGAATACTGTGTACAGTTCTGGAAACTGCACCTCCAAAAGGATATAAATCAGTTGGAGTTGGTCCAGATGGTGGTTACTAAAATTGTCAGTGGTGTTTATTTTAAAGCATTATGTTACAGACATAAACATCTAAATATGTACACCCTAGAGGAAAGGCGTGATAGGGGAGATATGATACGTACATTTAAATACCTCAAAGGTTTCCATACACAGGAGGCGGGCAGGCCTCTCAACAGGAAGGAGGTTCTAGAATGAGGGGTCATCGGATGAGGGTTTAAAGGGGGTAGACTCGGGCATAATCTGAGGAAATATTCCTTTACAGAGTGTGTAGTGGATGTATTGAACAGCCTCCCTGTGGAGATGGCAGAACAAGAACAGTATCTGAAATTCAAAAAAGCATGGGGATAAATACAGAAGATATCTGAGGAATTGATAGGGATTATAAAGATGAATTAGTTGGTGTGAATGGGCAGACTAGATAAGCTGCATTGTCTTTCTTCCATTAAGTTTCTATGGCTATGTTTCTATGTTTGGGGAAAGAGAAGTCCACAGGTAGTGTTGCAGAAAGAAGTGTTGTATATAGAGTGCAACACTACCATGTCATGCTGCAGACCAAAAGACCACAACTATTTATGTTGCAAAATGTTTATATAGTTTGATCAATGAAGAACAGCTTGATGATGTATAATTGCTTTGGTTTTTTCTTCATTGCTTTTAATATGAAAGGGCCCCATTGCCAACAAACCATGAACTTATATGCCTCCAGTAAACTAAAATGGAGAGAGTGATTATATGCTGAATGGAATATATGTTTGCGATCTTAGAGGGGGAGAATTTGGGCATGGGGAGAGAAGAGAAGTATGAAGATGGTTAAAGCAGTGTTGACATATTAGCAGAGTTTGCACACAGTACAGTTAATCAGGTCCCATTTTGGTAAATTACAGTAATCTGTGACCAGGATATACTTAAGACTCCTATTGCATATGCCACTTTCAGCTTTTTATGTGAACTTAATTAGGCACACCTACCTGCAAAGAATATAGCCAAGGGCTTCTTATGTGCTCAGTTGTGACTAATTAAGCTCAAAGTGAAAGCTGGAATGACTAGCACTGCTATACAATGGGAATATTAAAATACTCTCTATAACATGACCCCTTATTTTTACATTTTTTCCAGAGGATTTGCCATAGAACTTACAATTGAAGGTGAGAGGGAGTAGGAACATGGCAGCCTTTTGTGGAAGAAATTAGGTCAAGAAGATAGTATGGAGCAATGATTTTTCTCATGTGGAAACACCAATCAGCTATACACACAGATGTTATAAATGTTTGTTCAATATGGAAATTGTATTTATATAAATTACAATCTAAATGAAGCATATTGAAGCCTGTAGAAGAGGGGCTTTCAAGGATTTGCAACCCTGTTATTTCTTTTGGGCCTAGAATTAACCTTATGCTAAACTGTATTGAGTACATTCTAAAGAGGTATGCGTGTTTGGAAAGAACCATAATAGATTCAGATATTTTATTAAAATGTGGCTACTATTACCAAAATTGAAATCCTGTTTGTGCGGTGATACAGACAAGAGTACTCTGGTTTCTTTTTGCTCAGTATTGCATCATCTGTGGTATTTATTGTTTTAATATTGTGCTGTATTACTGTCCAGGGAGAGTACCCCAAGGATTGGTGATATACTACAGAAGTTGGCACCTTTCCTAAAGATGTATGCAGAGTATGTGAAGAATTTTGATAATGCGATGGAGCTGGTAAAAATATGGATGGAACGGTCAGCTCAGTTCAAAGCTATCATCCAGAATATCCAGGTACTGTCTGAGGAGAGAGGAAGGAAACAGCTTCTCAAAATATTGTAAAATAATTATGTTCAATATATTAAAACATAAAATGTAAGAAAATTAAGAATTATAAGAAGGGAGTTGTCAGGTTATTTTTCCAAGGCTCTTGTTACCTTTTTTCATAGCATGTTGAAAACATAACTATAATTTCCCTCCCCCAAATCTTCACATATAAATCGAGTCTTTACTTATGTTATCTAAACTACAATGCTTGCAGAAAATCTAGTATTCCATGCAGTGTGCAGCAGTGATAAATAAAAAATGTTGTTGATGTATCAAGCTGTTTTATAACAGTAATGTTTGTGTGACCTAGGTTTTAGAACATATTTTACATTTTAAATCCCTCCACCAGAAACAGTTGAGAAATTTGGCCATTTAATGGCGAGAGTGATATCTGTCCTGTAGCTCTCCCTACTGTGTGGAAGGATTCTAATGCTATTCCATAAATCAGTCTTCCAGTCTGATTAGCAACTAGAACTGTTAACCTGCTTGTTTGAGAGCCAAAGCTGGCCTGCCATTTGATCCTTTGCAACACACAGTATTTAAAATACCACAAAATAAAATGGTTTCAAGCATGCAAAATTTGTGGGTAATAGACAATACAGTGAGTTCTTTAATACTTTGTTTGTTGGCTGACTCTTCATGAAGATAGTTGATTAGCTTTGTGCTCCAAGGGAAGACTCTGAGCCGCTTGTGTGGCGACAGACAGTGGAAAGGTAAGAACTAGTCTGTAAAACATGGGGTTGAGTTCAGGGCTGTAGGTTGATAGTAGAAGAGGAGAATAACAAGTTCTTGACCAAGAATTCCCTGTGTTTTGACTTATAAACAATCTAAATCCATGGTGGCCTTCATTAAAAGAGAGCAAAGCAGGGCAGGTTTAAAATGTACCCTGGTAAATTATTTTTAAAATGTTTTGTATATAGTACAGTTCATGTTAACACACAAACTTGTTCTTTAAGGTAATTTTTTCATGTATTTCTCACAGGACAAGCAGGATGGTTGTCCTCACAAATGGGTGACATCGAGGATGGAGCCCACCACGGAAAACTTCTGTCAAAGTTTAAACAGAACTTTGACTGGCCCCTACTGGGCATGCCCAGCAAGGCACTGACCCTGCAGCCAGCAGGGGTCTCCCTTCAGTCTTCTTTTTTCCGCGCAGCAGTTGCCACGCGGTGAAAGGAGCTCCCTTACCACGTTCCTGACAGGAATTCGGTACTTTTCTTTCCGAAGAAAATTTGCCCCTCAGGGGTCTCCCTTCGACAAATTTTTGTCACCTTCGCGGAAACCGGTAAGTTTTTTGCCTTTTTTCCTCGACTACCGTCGAATTTGGCCCTCGAGGCCTGTTGGCACTTACCGAGCCCTCGACTAAATTTGCCCTTAAGCCATGGCAACGGGGTTCCGTCGATGTCCGGATTGTACCCGGACTATGTCAATCACAGACCCCCATAGGGTTTGTGTTTTGTGTTTGGGTAGTGAGCATGATGTCCTGACTTGCACCAAATGTGCCTTAATGACACCTAAGGGTCGCAAGGCCAGGATGGAGAAGATGGGGCTCCTCTTCCATGCACCCACCCCAACGCCATCGATAGCATCGACGTCATCGGAACCGGCACCGTCGAAGTTGCACCACCATCGTCAACCCTCCGGTGACCGTCCACCATCGATGACTTCTCGGCCGTCGACTCCTGTCCCCTCCCCGGATGGGCGAGGAGACCGGAAGGACAAGCATCGCCATCGACGGCACAAGTCTCGGCCTGTCGAGGATCCACAGTCACCGACCTCTGAACAGGCCGAACCACCGACTAAGAGGCCTCGATCAGACTTGGCACCGTCCACGTCTCGTTCGCAGGCATCGAGGAAACCCTCACCCTCTCGGGGTGTGGGAGCCGTGATCCCACCGGTTACGGTGGTCCCTCCGGCTCTGCCTCAGCCTCCCTCTCCCGTCGAGCCGGATATTGTTACCCCTGGTCTCCGGGCTGAACTGGACCGGCTGGTCCAGGAGGCCATCGAGAAAGCGATGCAAAGATTCCAACCTCCATTGGCACCGTCTCCGGCACCGATTCCGGCACCGCCACCGGCATCGACCCCGGCACCGACTCCGCCACCGAGGAAGGAACCGACCACCGAACCTTTGGTGGAAGCGCTGGCACCGCTACTACAACGTATGGAGGCACTTGTACATGCCCTTCCATCGATGATTCCAGTAGAACCGACAGCGCCATCGTCTCCGACTGGATTTTCATCGGCGGGAGAAACACCGTTCCTGATTCCCCCTTCCGGGGTGGTCCCATCGGTGCCTTCTCGTATATCTCCACCGATTTATCCTTTGGCTCCATCGGTTCCAAGACCGGCACCGACTCCATCGGCAGCACCGAAACCCTCGATGCCGTTCCCAGTATCGATTGTACCACCGGTTCCTCCAAGGTTTCCTTCGATGCCTTCGGATCCTCAACCAGGTCCATCGGGGCTTCAACCCCCAAGTGATCCCTATGATACCTGGGGTGATGATACATCTTCTGACACAGATTTACCATCACCGCCTTCTCCTACAGAGAGTAGAAAAAGATCTCCTCCAGAGGATCTCTCCTTTATTAATTTTGTAAAGGAGATGTCCGAAATTGTACCTTTTCAGCTGCAATCTGAGACCGATGACAGACACCAGATGATGGAACTGCTTCAATTTTTGGACGCTCCAAAAATCATCGCTTCCATCCCCATTCACCAGGTGTTTCTCGATCTCTTAAAGAAAAACTGGGAATCTCCTTCATCTGTATCACCAGTTAACAAGAAGGCTGACTCCACATACCTCGTCCAGTCAGCACCAGGCTTTCAAAAGCCTCAACTGGATCATCGCTCTGTTGTGGTTGAGTCCGCACAAAGAAAGGCCAAGCGTCTAAAGCCACACTCCTCCACTCCGCCGGTCAAGGACAATAAATTCCTGGACAGTGTGGGACGGAAAGTGTACCATGGAGCTATGCTGATTTCTCGCATAGCCTCATATCAACTCTACATGACGCAATATAACAGAGCCATTCTTAAACAGATGCAAGATTTTGCTGACACATTACCTGACCAATACCAGCCACAGCTTCAGGCCCTTCTTAACAAAGGGTTTGAAGCAGGGAAGCACGAGATCAGAACGGCTTATGACATCTTCGATGCCTCCACAAAGGTTTCAGCTACTGCCATTTCGGCCAGACGTTGGGCTTGGTTAAAGTCATCCAACCTTCGCCCAGAGGTCCAGGATCGTTTAGCGGATTTACCCTGCTTAGGGGACAATTTGTTTGGAGAACAAATTCAGCAAATTGTAGCTGAATTGAAAGATCACCACGAGACGTTAAAACAACTTTCTTCTGTTCCGTCTGAGGTTTCCTCCAAACAACCACTTAAGAAGGACTCTAAGAAGTCGTTCTTTCGGCCACGCCGTTACTACCCTTCATCGGCCAGGCCTCGTCCAGCTCGATCCTCTACTAGGCCTCAGCCGCGTCAGCCTAGGAAACAAAGGCCTACTGTAGCCCCTCCTCCTGGGCCTGCGGCTGGCCTTTGACTCCCCTGTAGGGAACACATGCCAAACCCCTCTTCCAGACATCCCTATAGGAGGTCGACTGTACCATTTTCTACAACCTTGGTTGCAGATCACCTCAGATCAGTGGGTGCTAACAATTATCGCACAGGGTTACCACCTCAACTTCATAACTCTTCCGGCAGACTCCCCGCCTCTTCAAGCGTGGAGTCTATCCACCCATTTGGCTCAATTACAACAGGAAGTATCTCTTCTTCTGCAATCAAATGCTATAGAACCCGTTCCTCCCTCTCAACGAGGCAAGGGATTCTATTCCAGATACTTCCTAATACCAAAGAAATCAGGGGGACTACGTCCCATTTTGGACCTTCGAGCCCTCAACAAATACCTTCAAAAAGAGAAGTTCAAAATGGTAACCCTAGGCGCGCTGCTCCCTCTGCTACAAAGAGGGGATTGGCTGTGCTCTCTCGACCTCAAGGACGCTTATACCCACATTGCGATCACACAATCCCATCGCAAATATCTGCGGTTTCTAGTAGGCCACGACCATTATCAATACCGTGTCCTACCTTTCGGTCTGGCTTCTGCCCCACGAGTCTTTACCAAATGTCTCGTAGTGGTAGCAGCATTCCTAAGGAAGGAAGGTGTCCACGTCTACCCCTACCTGGACGATTGGCTAATCAGGGCCTCCACCCAACAGATAGCTCAATCCTCCCTAAAATTGACAATTCAAACACTCCTTTCCTTAGGGTTTCTTGTCAATTACGAGAAATCTTGCTTAGTCCCGTCTCAAACCTTATCCTTCATTGGGGCAGACTTGGACACCTTACAGGCAAAGGCTTACCTTCCTCTTCAGAGGGTCCACACCCTAATATCCCTGGCTCGCCAGCTCCAGTCTCAGAACACTGCCACGGCTCGCCAGTTCCTCATTCTCCTAGGACACATGGCATCCTCGGTTCAAGTCACTCCCATGACCCGACTAGCCATGAGAGTAACACAATGGACTCTACGACACCAATGGATTCAAGCTTTTCAGCCTCTGTCCTCCATAGTCACAGTCACACAAGCGCTGCGCCTATCCTTAACCTGGTGGACGACTCAGGTCAACCTCCTTCAGGGCTTGCCTTTTCTTCCACCGGATCCGCAAGTAATCCTAACCACCGACGCTTCTCACATCGGTTGGGGAGCCCATGTGGACGACTTCCAAACCCAAGGGTTATGGTCCAAAGAGGAAGCCGAACACCAGATCAATTTCCTGGAACTTCGAGCAATCCACTATGCGCTCCGAACTTTCAAAGATCATCTATTTCATCAGATAATCTTAATCCAGACGGACAACCAAGTGGCCATGTGGTACATAAACAAGCAGGGAGGCACAGGCTCCTTCCTTCTGTGTCAGGAAGCTGCGCAGATCTGGGCGGAAGCCCTCTCCCACTCCATGTACCTCAGGGCCACTTACCTGCCGAGAGTAGACAATGTATTGGCAGACCAGCTGAGCCGTGTCTTCCAACCACACGAGTGGTCACTCGATCCTCTGGTAGCGACCTCTCTGTTTCACAAGTGGGGTTCTCCCCGCATAGACCTCTTTGCGTCCCCTCAGAACCACAAAGTGGATGATTACTGCTCTCTCATTCGGAGCCAGCACTCTCGGCCGAGAGATGCATTCTCCCTCAAGTGGACAACCGGTCTGCTCTATGCATTCCCTCCACTCCCTCTTGTGTCAAAGACTCTCGTGAAGCTACGCCAGGACGGAGGAACCATGATCCTGATAGCACCTTACTGGCCACGCCAAGTATGGTTTCCAATACTCCAGGATCTCTCCATCCGCAGGCACATTCCTCTGGGAAAGGTCCCGCATCTGCTCACTCAAAACGACGGATGCCTCCTCCATCCCAACCTCCAAGCCTTGTCCCTGACGGCATGGATGTTGAAAGGTTAGTCCTTCAACCATTTAACCTTTCAGATTCCGTTTCTCGGGTCCTGATAGCTTCACGAAAGCCTTCCACAAGAAAGTCTTACTCATACAAATGGAAAAGGTACACATCATGGTGCACTTCTCAGTCCCTTGATCCCCTTTCCTGTCCAATCTCCAAATTCTTGGACTATTTATGGCATCTCTCTGAATCAGGTCTTAAAACCTCTTCTATCAGAATGCATGTCAGTGCGGTAGCCGCCTTCCATAAGGGTATTGGGGGTAATCCTATTTCAGTACAACCCCTAGTAACACGCTTTCTTAAGGGCTTACTCCATCTAAAGCCACCCTTGCGTCCTCCAGCCCCATCCTGGGACCTTAACCTGGTTCTTGGTCGTCTAATGAAACCTCCTTTCGAACCTCTGCACTCCTGTGACTTGAAATATCTCACTTGGAAAGTGTTATTCCTTTTGGCTGTTACTTCAGCTCGCAGGGTTAGTGAATTACAGGCCCTAGTTACCTATCCGCCTTACACTAAGCTCCTGCAGGACCGGGCGGTACTCCGCACTCACCCTAAATTTTTACCTAAGGTAGTTTCGGAGTTTCATATCAATCAATCTATCGTACTACCTATCTTTTTTCCCAGGCCCCACTCCAACTCTGGAGAGCAGACCCTGCATACCCTAGACTGTAAACGGGCTCTAGCTTTTTACCTAGACCGTACAGTTTCTCACAGGAAGAGCACTCAATTATTCGTCTCTTTCCATCCTAACAAGTTAGGACAACCTGTGGGTAAGCAGGCTCTTTCTTCCTGGTTGGCGGACTGCATTTCTTTTTGCTATGAGCAAGCTGGCATTCCTTTTCAAGACCGTGTTAAAGCACACTCTGTGAGGGCCATGGCGACGTCAGTGGCACACCTTCGATCGGTGCCGCTTCCTGACATCTGCAAAGCTGCAACCTGGAGTTCTCTCCATACCTTTGCAGCCCACTATTGTTTGGACAAGGCTGGAAGACAGGACTCCATCTTCGGCCAATCTGTCTTGCGTAACCTTTTTCCAACCTGATGTACCAACACCCTTCCACCTACCCGGTAGGGTGCGGATGCCCTTTCCCATATTTCTCCTCAGTTGTTGTGCCTGTTGCACACCGTTGAGTACATTTGGTGCAAGTCGGGACATCCTCAGCTCGGTACTCACCCATTTGTGAGGACAACCATCCTGCTTGTCCTGTGAGAAAGCAAATGTTGCTTACCTGATGTAACAGGTGTTCTCACAGGACAGCAGGATGTTAGTCCTCACGAAACCCGCCCGCCTCCCCGCGGTGTTGGGTTCGTTTTATTTTTACTTTCTAGGCACTGCCTGTAGCTTGAAAATCAGACTGAAGGGAGACCCCTGCTGGCTGCAGGGTCAGTGCCTTGCTGGGCATGCCCAGTAGGGGCCAGTCAAAGTTCTGTTTAAACTTTGACAGAAGTTTTCCGTGGTGGGCTCCATCCTCGATGTCACCCATTTGTGAGGACTAACATCCTGCTGTCCTGTGAGAACACCTGTTACATCAGGTAAGCAACATTTGCTTTTTGTTTGCTGAATGTGTTTAAAAATAAACTTACTAGTTAAGAACTCTCAGACAGTGGTTTTGCTGTCTGGGAGAGTTGAATGCTTGATTATGATGAGTTGTGATAATTGCACAATGTCTGTTATTAACTGAATGAGATAAATTGATCTTTTATATCAGTCATTAAAAATGCCATTACAGGACAGGTTTTTGACCTTTTCCATCTCTTCCTATTATGAAAATGTTCGCCTTTACATCTTTGTACTTTGAGAAACAGTTAATGGTCTGCTATTAACAACCACTTTTAGTTGAATTAATGAAGTCCTTTTCAAAGATCAAAGTCTTTTGTGTATGGATTTCTTGTGTCATCCTTATTAAAGAATTAAGCCTAATTCAGCACAAGTGGGCACACAATCATTACAGATCAAACAGCCTTGGTTTTGCGGACTTATAAAAACAGAATGTGACCATTTAGACACAGGTACTTAAAAGCAAACTATTTTCTCCAGCACCTGGTCTTGAACTGCTATTTCTCCAGATGAAGCAGGAACTCTGTAAATCGCTTGTATAACAGAAACATCTATTGTAGCATCTGGACAAAGGGATTCGCCTCCTGTACAGAATAACTGGCCTAGGTAGCTTGCTGGCTGCTGAAGGATAAAATGCCCTGGACTAGGGTATACTGGGGAGGGGTTTTTGGATCCCATTGACAGAGTACAATAACATATAGTATTTATGTGCTGAGCAATAATGAACAGGAAGAACTCAGAAGGAATGCAGAAAAATGGTAAAATTCACTTCCTTTTCTGCTTGTCATTCCTCCCCTATGCACTTGCATCCTTGCAAACCATAAGCAAGTCTGGATTTTAGGATAACTAAACTAACCAAATTAACCAAATATATGCAGACAGATCTCTTGAGTGTTCATGGTGGATATCCTGAAAACTCAAGAATTGGGAGACACTGCTGCGCACACTGGTTTTCCCCATTGCCTTCTTAACACCGATCACATCAGTTTAAAAAACAAAACAAAACACCTGTTAGTTTTTCTTCACTGAAAAACAGGGCTGAATTAGCTATGACACATGGGAGGTGTTAATCAATGGCACCAAACTTACACATCTTTCTGGCCCCTCAACAGCACTTCTCAGTGCTTAAAAAAACAAAAAGGGAACATATTTAGTTGGTTCCAAGAAGACCATACCCAATGGCTTCAAAGACTGCATCTGTGGCCACAAGAAATCCATCACCAATGGCCTTGACATCTTCTACAAATGATTGGGACCAGACGACGGCTTGACTAATTACTGTGATTGTGGATGGATGTCACTTAGATTACAGTGGAACCAGGCCTGGAAGATGGAGGAGCTCTATAAAGAGATGAGCCATTCTTCCTCTTGGATATGAGGCCTTCTTGGACATCTACCATGCCAATTCAAGCAAAGGCTCCTCTGGCAGGCTCCCCCTCCTACAACACCAAACTCAGGATCTGCCATAGCTCTGAGGTTGAGCAAGGTGTGGAAGCACCGAGCACAGGAGCCAGCATGTTCCATACACAGACTCAAGCTTCATCTTCCTTTCAGCACCAAAGAAGAAAAACCATTCTGCCCAGTTGGCACCAGCGGTTCAGGAGTCCCCAGCGCAGAGCAGTCAAAACCATTGTTGCTGGTTGTGACCCTGGCTCTGGTGGGGACATGTCACATGTGCCCTCTTCTTTTTTGTTGCTTTTATCACCATCTCATCTCTTCTCAGATTCCAGGCCCTCAAGAGTCCCATCAGCAGACACTATCTGCTCCATCGTGCCTTTGGTGTCCATTTGACTCTTAACTCAGTTAGCTCAGGAAGAGTTCTCTGCCTGGAACTCAGTGAATTATTAAGGTGATGTTCCTATACTGATCTCAGCAGAGCTGGTGCAAGGGTATTAGGCACCCTAGGCAAACCTTGTGCATGCCCCTTCCTACCCCCATTATAGGCCCTGGCCCCAACCTCATTCACTCAGACAGGCCCCCTTTCTTTCACACTCTTAGGTTATATAGAAACATAGAAATGACGGCAGAAGAAGACCAAATGGCCCATCCAGTCTGCCCAGCAAGCTTTCACACTTACTTTTCTCATACTTATCTGTTACTCTTGGCCCTTATTGGTAACTTTTTGGTTCCAATTTCCTTCCCCCCTGCCATTGATGCAGAGAGCAGTGCTGGAGCCACATCAAAGTAAAGTGTCTAACTTAATTGGTTAGGGATAGTAACCACCGCAATAAGCAAGCTACTCCCACTCTTATTTGTTTACCCAGCCTGTGCAATTCAGTCCTTGTTGGGTGTTGTCTGAATATAAATCCTCTTTTCTTCATCCCCCCACCCCGCCGTTGAAGCAGTGAGTTGCACTGGATATGTATTCCGAGTGAAGTATTTATTTATTTAGTTAACATTTTTAAATACCGGGATTCATGTAAGAAGTTACATATCATCTCTGTTTACATTATAACGGAAAAACAAACGCATGAAAGAATGCGATTACATTGAACAGGGCATAGAACTTGGAAAAGATAAAATGGGAGCAAACAAAAGAAAGATTAACGAAAAGAATAAAATGATTGAGCCAAGTCTAGTCTGGCTGAGGATCAAGGTCTGTATTGGAATTAATTTAAGGTCCTAGTACACTGAGTAAGCTTGGCAAGATCGACTGTAGAGTTGGGTTGCTAAATGATGGATAGTCTGAGTAGATAATTTGGAAAGATTAGCTTGTTGAATGGTAACGGAGGTGATGGAGGAACGTCATTAATATAAATGGAATGCTTGTTCGAATAGCCAAGTTTTTAGTCTTTTTTTTAAACGTGATCAGGCATTGTTCCAACCGTAGTTCTGGAGGAAGAGCGTTCCATTGTGCAGGACCTGCTGTGGACATAGCTCGTTTACTTAGAGAGGTTTTGGAGTGTGGGACAAGAAGAGTGTCTCTATATGCTTCTCTTATCAATCTGGAGGGTAGATGTGGTCGTAGTGGGATGTTTAGTTCCAGAGGAATGAGATTGTGGATGGTTTTGTGAATGATCGTTAGTGCTTTGTAAATGATTCTGAACTTGATAGGGAGCCAATGTAGGTTCCTCAAGATAGGGGTAATATGGTCTCTTTTGTTGGTCTTAGTTAGAATCCTGGCTGAGGCGTTTTGTAGCATTTGAAGGGGTTTAATGGTGTTAGCTGGGAGTCCGAGTAAAAGAGAATTGCAGTAATCTGTTTTTGAGAAAATGATTGTTTGAAGTACCGATCGGTAGTCTTGGAAGTGGAGGAGTGGTCTGAGTCGTTTTAGTACTTGTAATTTAAAAAAGCCCTCCTTAGTAGTATTATTGATAAATCTCTTTAGGTTTAATTGATTGTCCATGATGACTCCGAGGTTTCTTACTTGAGAAGAAAAAGTTGGTTGACTGGTGGGGATCGGGTTTGTCAATGCATAGTTGCCATCCTGTGAGATGAGGAGTATTTCCGTTTTATTGGAATTGAGGATTAAATTAAAGCTTGAGAGCAGGTTATTGATGGATATAAGGCAGTTGTTCCAGAATTCTAGGGTTTTTTGTAGGGATTCTTTTACCGGGATGAGTATTTGGATGTCGTCTGCGTAAATGTAATGATTTAGTTTTAGTTTGGAGAGGAGCTGGCATAGCGGTAATAGATAGATGTTGAAGAGAGTCGGGGATAATGAGGAGCCTTGAGGGACTCCCAGAGAAGAGCAGACGGGGTGTGATTCATTATTGTTGACTCTGACCTTGTAAAATCTGTTTTGTAGAAAAGACTTGAACCAGTTAAAAGCGGTGCCTTTGCCGATGTCGGATAGTCGCTCCAAGAGTATTGAATGATTTACCATGTCGAAGGCGGCTGATAGGTCGAGGAGTATGAGTAGGCAGGTTTGTTTTTTTTCAAGATTCATTAGTATGGTGTCTGTTAAAGAAATTAATAGAGTCTCGGTGTTTCGTGCTTTGCGAAAGCCGAATTGTGAAGGTGCTAGGATTTTGTTATCGTCCAAGTACTCCGACAGTTGCTTGTTTACTATTTTTCCTAGGATTTTGGAGATGAAGGAGTTTTGCAATAGGTCGGTAGTTGGCGGGGTCGTCTGGAGATAGGTTAGGTTTTTTCAGAAGTGGTTTAAGAATTGCGAGTTTCAAGGGGTCTGGAACTGAGCCTTGTATTAATGAACAGTTGATGATGTCGGCGAGTGGTTTGGTGACGGTTTTAGGGATGGCGATGAGCAAGTTGGAAGGGATTGCATCCGTGGTGTGTGAGGCAGGTTTGATCTTTTTTAGGACTGCTTCAATCTCTAAAGAGGAAGTCAGATCGAAATTTTCCAGATTAGCGTTTTGTTGAATATGTGTGGAGTAAGGGGGAGGAGGAAGAGGACCTTTATTGGCCTTTAAAGGTGTGATTAGGTCGGTGATTTTTTTTCTTGAAGTATGCTGCTAGTTCTGTGGCTTTGCTGGCAGCTTGATCATCTGGAATGGTCAAGGGGGGGAGCTTTGGTGAGAGATGAAACTAGCGTGAATAAAGCTTTAGGATCAAAGATGAAGTGGTGGATTTTCTGTGAGTAAAAATCCTTCTTAGTCTGTAGGATGGATATCCGGTAGTGGTGCATGAGAGATTTGTATGCTTCCTGGTTAGATAGGGATGGATTTTTTCGCCATAGAAGTTCCCTATTTCTAAGTTCTTGTTTGAGGGTTTTAAGTTGTGGGGTGTACCAGGGTTTTCTGTTGTTCGAGTTTGGAAGAGTGTCCTTGGTAATTAAAGGGCAAGTAAGGTCTGCAATCTTCTTACTTATCTTAATCCAGGAGGATGTGGCTGAATCAGCGTTTGAGAGGTCAAGATTGTTTAATGCTGTTGATAGGTGAGTGCTAATGGTGTCGGGGTTGCATAATTTCTTGAATTGGACAATGGATTTTTGTCTCCGTTGGGGGGTGGGTTGGATGTTCTTCAGAGTTATAGAGATCAACCTGTGGTCCGACCAGGGGATAGGGGAGCAAGACGTGGATGAGACAGGATTCAGGCTTTCGTTTATGAAGATTAAGTCCAGGGTATGACCCGCTACAATTAAGTATCAGGCTTAATTGATTCGGGGTAGTAACCACCACAATAAGCAAGCTACTCCCACTCTTTTTTGTTTACCCAGCCTGTGCAATTCTGTCCTTGGTTGTTGTCTGAATATAATTCACACATGTACCATCACACAAGCTCACTCTTTCATTAACACCATTGCTCTCATTTCATTAACACCAATCCCTCTCACTCACATACACACACAAACAGAAGTGCTGCTTGTGGCCCGCCAAACTCTGCTTCTCTCGACAGGAATGTCTGCTTTTCTCGGCCATAAGCAGGATGGGCACTTTTTGCAGCCTGCCAGGTCTCGGCTGTGAACAGGATGGGTGCTGCTCACAGCCCGCTGAATGTTTGCATTTCTTGGCCATGAGCAGGATGGGTGCTGCTCGCGACCTGCCAAGTCTCTACTCCTCTCAGCCGTGAGTGGGATGGGCCCCGCTGCAGCCCGACATGGCTGCTCTTTATTGCCTCCTAATGGCTAGCACCCTAAGCAACCGCCTAGTTTGCCTATTGGGATGCACCGGCCCTGGCTCTCAGAGGAAGATGTCTTCTCCAATTCTGGTGCAGAGGATGCAGCAGTCCGCGGAACATATCACAGAATTGGTGAAGTCTTTCTTTACCTCTTTGATGGCCAGCAACAAGGAGGGAAGCCTTCAACTTTTCCTGTCTTGGATGTTGGATTTGTACCCTTCAAGGGGGAGTCTCTCCCACTTCTACCTTCAGGAACTCCTATCACAAACTCCAGCAGTGAAAGCTAGTCCCTCTCCATTGGGCACACCATCCCTCTCTGCAGAGGAATTTTAGTGATTCAGAGAAGGAAGCACAAGGCACAGTTGACTGGAGTCTACCCCGGGAGCTTTCCTCTCCGAGATGACTAAGGTCTCTCTTGACCACCATCATCTATGAAAAGGTGGTTATATATTACATCATAGAATAACCTGTACACAATCTTGTAAAGCAAAACTTAGTTTACTAAATATAATGAATAATTGGTAGAAAATTGTATAAGCAGCAATATCAATAGTAAATATCAGCAATAAGCAAACAGCATCACCATAAGTATTATATAGATTAATCAAGACAGTTATTGCAATAACACAGATAGAAATAAAGAAAAATAATCTGTACAGGAATTACTTTCCCCATAGGCCTTCTAGTCTATGAGATAGCAAATTCATGAAAAATGGAAGGCTTACGATTTCTGGAACATAAGAAATTGCCATGCTGGGTCAGACCAAGGGTCCATCAAGCCCAGCATCCTGTTTCCAACAGAGGCCAAACCAGGCCACAAGAACCTGACAATTACCCAAACACTAAGAAGATCCCATGCTACTTCACAAACCAACTGTTTGCTTTGTCTGTGACTCATTCAAAGAAAACACTGTTACTGTAGTTCCTTATATTATCATTTTCCTGGCTTTATTCTAGGGTTTGCAAGTTAGATGTTTCGATTTGCACCCATAGCTCTGACATTAGCTAGACTATCTGCAGCTATGCCAATTGAAGATCCTGGTACTACCTGACTCCCAAAGATTCAAACACAATCCTTCATCAGACGCATCTCTTAGAACAACAAATATAGAAAGAACAGAGCATCCTGGCTCTTATCTTTTAGCTCATTAGTACCGTGCAGTCTAGTAAGAAAAACAAGTGACAGCATGCTACAATTTCAGGCCTTCCTTATACTAAGCTATGTGCAATGTACATATATTGTTCCACATTTATCAATTATTGGGGCCTATTTTGATCTATAACTAACCCCACTTTCGTGTACAGTGTCTTCCGGGGAATCTAAAAATAACTCCCTAAAATAGTCTTAACACACTCTACCCCGTCTCTTGGATCAAAAGAAACACCCAAAAGATTAAGAAAAATGTGGATTTAGCGATAACTTAAGTTATATTAGCAAGAAGATTAAATGAGTGTTTCTTACTACTTTAGTAAAAAAATTATATCATGTGACAAACTGTAGCATATATGTGCTCTCCTTTATATGAGTTCTCAGCCCTTGATCTAAGTAGTGCTCCATATATAGTAATGGACATGAGGCAAACAATAATCCTTTGTAATAAAGGCCCCTGCAACACAACATGCAAATCCTATGAGGAAATAGATTATTACTTTGTTTCCATAAAAATAAACTTTCACCACTCTGATTCAACTAACTAGTCAGGGACAGTTTATAATTGTCTTCTACATGTTAGGTTAAATTAAGAATTATACTTGTATAATCAATAAACTCTACATAGCACTAACAACCATAAGTGTTCTGGAGTGTATAACATAGGCTTCATGGTGGTATTCTTATCAGCAAGACTAGGGCCAATCTATGTTTCTGTGATTCCACTATAATGTGTAAAAATAATTCTAAAATTATGGACACTTATACCTTTAAAGATCCAACCTTATTGTTAAAATGTCCTATGCATCATGTCTCTAAAATGTGTGTGTCCCAAACTAAAAGTGTATCTATAAAACTTATGTTCAGTCTATACTAATCTTAAACAGCTGGCAACATTTTCCAGCACTCAGCACTAGAAGAGAGCTGTTTGCATTAGATACAAAACCATTAACTCTCTATCTCCTGTCTCACTCTACATAAGTGGTTTCCTTAAATCATGTCTCCACTTTGTGTCGGGCCGATACAGTAAAAATCGCGGGAGTGCGGGCAAGCGCCCTCTCCCAGCGCGCACACAGGACACTCTCCTGTGTCAGCGGGTTTGACAGCCGACGCTCAATTTTGCCAGCGTCGGTTCTCAAGCCCGCTGACAGCCACGGGTTCGGAAACCGGACGCCGGCAAAATTGAACATCCGGTTTTCAACCTGCGGGCCTATTTCAATTTTTTTTTTACTTTTTTTTAACTTTTGGGACCTCCGACTTAATATCGCCATGATATTAAGTCAGAGGGTGCACAGAAAAGCAGTTTTTATTGCTTTTCTATGCACTTCCCCAGCGCCGGCAGAAATTAACGCCTACCTTTGGGTAGGCGCTAACTTCTTAAAGTAAAATATGCGGCTTGGCTGCACATTTTACTTACTGAATCACGCGGGAATACCTAATAAGGCCATCAACATGCATTTGCATGTTGCGGGCGCTGTTAGGTTCGGGGGGGTTGGACGCACATTTTCGATGCACTATTACCCCTTACTGAATAAGGGGTAAAGCTAGTGCGTAAAAAAACTCGCGTCCAATCGCGGGTTAACAATGCGCTCCGCCGCACTGTACCGTATCGGCCTGTGTGTGTGACCTTGCACTGTGGCCTATATGGGTAGCAAAGTACCAAGCTGTTTCTAGCACAAGGAGAACTTAATCCTAAAAATGCACTAGAAAAATAAATGACCAAAATCATACAGGACTAACAAACACATAATGCACTTCTGCCTACAAATCTGGAAATAAGCATGAAGAAAGAAAAATGTGCAGACAGGCATACATTGTCAGTTCAGTCAACAGGGGAAATAATTTAAATTTTTATCCCCTTGATAAGGAAAATTACTATATATACAGTTAGCCATTAGGGCTAATGGTATAGGGCATTCTATGATATATCAAGCCAAGCACCTGTAGGGTAGGACCACACTGTCAGGCGTAGGATATTCATCAACTGACACACTTGAGACATCAATTTCTGAATCTGAACTTCTGGTAGGAGAACTCTGTCCTGCCCCATGTCGAACCAGACCTTCAGATACTCCAACGACTGGAATAGCTGAAGATTGGTCTCGGTCTGGTTCACCACCCAACCGAGCTCCTGCAATAAGGAGATCACCTTGTGTCACCAGGCAGCTCTCTTCCTGGGACTGGCTCGAATCAACCAGTCATCCAACTGTGGATGCACCAGGATACCCTCTTTTCGCAAGGCCGCTGCTACTATCACCATAACCTTGGAAAATACCCTGGGAGCGGTGGCTAGACCAAAGTGCCTGAAACTAATAATGGCACCTCAACACCACAAAGCGTAGAAAGCATTGGTGTTCCAATCGGATGGTAATATGAAGGTAAGCCTCTGACAGATCCAAGGAGGTCAGAAATTCCCTAGACTGCACTGCCATTATCACAGAGCATAAGATTTCCATGCGAAAATGAGTCACCTTCAAACGACGATTGACCCTCTTCAGATCCAGGATGGGATGAAAGGAGCCCCCCTTCTTTGGCACAACAAAATAAATGGAATATCACCCCATACTTTTTTGAGATGTGGGCACCAGAACCATAGCCCTGAGCCTGAGGAGCCCTTGAAGCGTGAGCTCCACTGCCTGCTTCCTCTGTGAGGACTGGCAAAGGGACACCATGAACACATCCTGAGGAATACTGTTAAATTCCAGCACATATCTTTCTCATATCACCTCCAGGACCCACTGGACTGACATGATCTTGACCCACCTCTGATAAAAGAGAGAGAAACGCCCCCCCTCCGCTATCTCTTGTTCTGGAAGATGGGTTGGCAAACCTTCATTGGGAAGATCCGCCACCCGAGCCTCCTCCTTTCTTGGGCTGTTGGGGATGAAAGGACTGAGACCTACTGAAGGGCCAAGTCTGCTGAAAGGTCGACACCCGCCCCCCCCCCCCCCCCCCCCCCAGGAATGAAACCACCTGGAGTCCCGGAAATGACATGACCCCTCATACCAAAGGGGCGTTGTAACTGCTTCTTATCTTATGGCAACTGAAAAACCGGAGACTCCCCCCCCACTTACTGGCCAGCTTCTCCAACTCGCTTCCAAACAAGAACAAGCCTTTAAAAGGGCATCTTGGTAATATTAGCTTTGGAGCTGCATCAGCTGACCAATTTCGCAACCAGAGCTGACGCCTGGCCACTGTCACCAAAGCCATTCCTCTGGCTGAGGTACAGACCAAATCACAGCCTGCGTCCGCTAAAAAAAAAAAAAAAAAAAAAAGCAGCAGCAGGGTCCATAACTGCTCTGGAATTCCCTCAAGACTCATCAACCTCCTGAGGGAGGAGCAGAAAAGATCGTGCCACTAGGGCGCAACAGGAAGCAATCTGTAAAGTCATCGCCACTGCCTCAATCGCTTCCTGAGTAGAGCCTCAATCCTTCTATCTTGTACATCCTTCAATGCCACTCCTCCCTCTGAGGAAAGTTGTCTGCTTAGAGACTGCACATACCAGTGCATCCATTTTGGGAAAATGCAAACGCTCTATCACAGCTGGATCCAAGGGGTATAGGCCTTCCAATGTCTGGCCCTCTTTAAAATTTGCCTCTGGGGCATCCTATTCCAGATCAGTCAATACCTGAATGGCATCGATTACAGGGAAAAAACAAGAGGCATTATGTAAGGAAACCAAAATGGGATTCCTCCTTGGCTCCGACATGGCATCCGAACCAGGGACACCCAGCTGTTTCAAGGTCTGGGAAATCAGGGCCAGCAGTTCATCTCTATGGAAAAAAATGCAACATGGTTCAGGTCCTGGAGGAATTTCCCCATTTTCCAAGGAATCAAGATCAGCCTCATCAGTGCCATCTGGATTCCTGTCAGGAACACCCGCAGGGAGCCGAAGCAAGCTCCAGCGCTTAAGCATAGGACTGGAAGAGGGAACAGCCACTGGCTGAGAATCCGACCGGACAGGAATGGGGGAAGTGGAGGACTGCACCTGAAGAAAAGCGTGTAAGCCTTGAAATAAATTCCACCCAAAAAAAAAGCAGCCAGATCCAGACTAAGCCCAGAAAGAGCTGGAGCTAGTCTCACAGAACTGCCCTCGCCTGCGGAGGAGCCAGTTAAGGGAGAACCAAAGTCTGTCATCCCTCCAGTCAAGGCCGTGACCAACCCATCATCAGAATGGGAGGAGCCAGGCTTAGCAAAATCCAAGGAGGACATCTCTCCCTGAACGACTGAGCAGTGCTGACACAAGTTAGGTCAGGCTAAGTAGCCCTAATATGACAGGCAACACAAATAGGAAGAAGCTTAGGCTTCTTGTTTACCGGCGCCATCGCAGCAATAAACATGCATCTGATCGGCTCGCTCAAAAGGGGAATGCGCACAAAAAAACGCCTAGAAGGAAGTGCAGCAAGGCACATGCACAACTTGTGTGCCATGCTAAACTTGTGAACGGTGTAAAATTCGTGTGTGTAAAAAGCACGCCCAAAATCCAAGCACACAACACGTGCCCAGAGCCGACGCACTGCGCACACAATGGCCTGTAGAGGGTAGCAGAGCACACACAGGAGCATGCAAACAATGTCACCACGGCCTATCACGCCGAGTGCAAGAAGAAAGCTTAAGTGCGGGGCCTAGCCCACCGGGGCCTCTCAACCTGCCAGGCTGCCCAGTTCCCCAACCCCAATGGGAGCAGGAAGGAACGTCTGTATGGTGCATGGAGACCAGAGGAAATCCTGGAACCCCTCTGTGTCTGATTCAAAGGTGCAACGTCTTTTTCTTTTTTTTTATTAAACTTTACCTGAGCTCAGCACTTTCTGGCTGAGTACAGAGATGGTCTCCGGCTGCGGGGGGTGAGGGCATCTGCTGTCACCGATGCGCTCGGCATCCTGCACCCGCTGCCTTTCTGCTGAACTAGCAGCTAATTCCATTCTGGGAAACCCAGCTACCGGACCAAGGCACAACTTAAAGCGGAAATTATTTCAGGAATTTTCAACTGGGGGAGGGACCTATAGGTATCACCACAGGTGAGAGGGGCTATCTTTTCCTTATTTTAGAATTTTATATTTCTCCTTCCAAAAAGCATGAAGCAGTCCCCGTCTCCATCTGCTGGCAGGGAAGCATAAACCCACTGGTCCTGAGTCTATTTGTGTACATGATAGGAAAGATTATTTTTTAATTAAATCTATGCAAATCAATGTACATTTATTGGTAAAAAAATAATAATAATAATAATAATTTTCTTGGTATGTTAGTCATATGTTTTTTGTTTGGTCTTGATCATTTAAAATATTGCAATACTATCAAGAGTTTTAAATCTGTTTTCCAGAGTCAAGAAAAATGTGGGAATCTGACCTTGCAGCATCACATGCTGGAGCCAGTACAGCGCATTCCACGTTATGAAATGCTTCTGAAGGACTACCTACGCAAATTGCCTCTGGACTCGCCAGACTGGAAGGATGCAGAAAGTAAATATCTGGTCACAGCTGCATGCATCAAATTGATGGCGAGGCTTAAAGGTCAAGTGGTGCAGCAATGCAAATATTACACCAGGCCCTAGAACACTAATACACCACCTACTGGGCGAACAGAGCAAACCTGACTGCTACAAATCCCTACAGATTTGTAGCAGACATGCTAGCAGAAATACTATACCTCAGTCATGCTGATAGACCCTTACCTAATACAGTATAAGGGACTACAATTTAGAAATAGGAAAGCAACTTAGGGGTACTTAAAAAATAATTTTATTCAATATGCATTATTGCTTGCATTGTTTCTTTTGAAATATTGCCTAATACGTAATCAGAAGAATGTTCTTTTTACTTTGTTCTCAAAATCTAGTGCCATCTAACCATGCAGTTTGTCCTGTATAACACACTTCATAGTAATCCATACCTAACAAATATACAGTTATGTTTGTAAGTGCACAGTTTTAACTCTGACTTATAAATACTTACATATAACTAAGCATATTATTTTTCTTTTCTTTTTTTCAATTTTATATAGAATCTCTTGAAATCATCTCCACAGCAGCAAGTCACTCTAATACTGCCATCAGAAAAATGGTGTGTAGCGTCTTTCTGCCTCTTTTACTTGATGTTCATAATAGAGTGTTTGCGTATCAAGATCCATAGAAATCAGTTCAGTTTAGTGACTTATTAGTGTCCCAGACTTTGACTGCGCAGCTTATAAAAGATTGAGTTTTAGCATTTGCTGATACAAGAAAAAATTAATTTAATGAATTCATTAATCTTTTTTCTTTTTTGTGATTTCCTAAAATTGTTTTTGATCCATTATATAATCTGTACAGCTGCTACTGAAAATGGCAGTTTATCCTACTATACCTATATAGGTTTGTGTAAAAAAAACTTAATGTGGTGTGTGTGTGTATATACACACACATATATAAAACCTACACCATATAGTATATTAGATCTAGGCTTTAAATAAAATTGTGGATACCTAAAATGGTATATCTGTCAGAGAACCGTAAAATAGGATAAGTAGCACCACTAATGTTTTAAATGATTTGAAAGATGCTGAATGTTGCAAGCTTTATTACACAATGGCAAAGAATATCAAAACTTTCAAAAGATAAAATTGGCACAATGTAACACACACACATACTTATCACCTGCCCTAATCAATCATTCCTCATTCAACCACTTCTAAATTTTCTCTTTAATGTTATGCATTTATAGCATGTATAAATAGCCATATGAAAGCTTGTCAAAATATATACAGAGTAATTGTAATGAAACAATAGAACCCTTGCAATACAGCTGGACTTCAAGAAAGATACCTGTGAATTGCAAATGAGTCACATGGATGACACCTTCATTAAAAAGGGGCTACAAGAAAGGATGCTTTGTAATTGTTTCAGAGGAATGTAGTCCCATTAATGTTTCTGTATCCTGGGTAGTCTCATGTGTATATATAAATATATATATAGATATATATATGTATATATATAGATATATATATGTAAGTTTTTACCCGTTTTCCGTCGATTACTGTCGAATTTGGCCCTCCTGGCCTACTGGCCGTCAACCATACCGCGGCCCAATTTTTGCCATGGCGTCTGAGTTCCGTTGGTGCCCAGACTGTACCCGCACCATGTCTATCACAGACTCCCTTAAAGTCTGTGTTATGTGTCTAGGACGCGAGCACGATATCTTGACCTGCACCAAATGTGCCCTAATGACACCAAAAGGTCGCAAGGCCAGAATGGAGAAGATGGAACTTCTCTTCCGTGCTCAAACCCCGACTCCGTCCATTGCATCGACATCGTCAGAGCCGGCACCATCAACTTCACACCAGCATAGACTACCAGCCAGTGACCGCCCGGCATCGACGACTTCTCGGCCATCGACACCCTCTACTTCCCCTCAGGACCGAGGGGATCGCAGGGACAAATATTGCCATTGACACCGTAAGTCTCGGATCATCGACCTTGCCATCGTTGAGCCTCTGTCGAAGAAAACCCGTCAGAAAAGGCACCGACCGTTTCTGCAACTGAGTCACCGAGGCAACCCTCACTCGACAGGGGATCGGGAGCCGCGACTCCGCCTCTAATGGTGGTCCCTCCAGCTATGGCCTGTGCCTCCCTCTTCTGTTCCGGAGCCAGGGCTGCTTGCTCCAGGTCGCGGAGAAGAACTGGACCGGATGGTTCAGGAGGCCATCGACAAAGTGATGCAACAACTTCAGGTTCCTCTGACACTGGTACCGATTGCGGAACCGATCATCGACCTGATTCCGGCAGTGCTGGCACCGCTGCTTTCCAGGATGGAAGCGCTCATGGCCACTTTTCCACCGATGGATCCCGGGTCTCCGATGGCGGGATCCACTTACAGTGGACAGTCCGATGGCGGGATCCACTTACAGTGGACAGTCATCCTCCCGATGACACTTACAGTGTCATCGGGAGGAGAAACACCGTTCCGCATCCCTCCATCAGGAATTCTACCTCGGCCATCGATGCCGATACGTCCCTCGCCACCGATCCAACCATCGGTGCCGATACGTCCATCGGCGCCACAGTGCCATCCATCAATGCCCTCGATTTCTGCGCCGGTGCCTTCGATGCCGTCATCGATGCCTCCGATAATTCCTCCGATTGCTTCGGAGCCTAGACCGGAACCTTCAAGTATCCAACCACCCTGTCCCCCTCTAGCTCCTAGAGGGACAGATGCTGATCCTTATGATACCTGGGCTGATGATTCCTCGAAGACACCGATGATTTGCCTTCACCTTCACCCACTGAAAGTAGGAAGCGTTCTCCTCCAGAGAACCTCTTTTATAAACTTTGTGAAGGAAATGTCTGAATTGGTTCCCTTCCAATTGCAGACTGAACAGGATGATAGGCCTCAGATGATGGAGTTGCTCCAATTCCTGGATGCTCCCAAGGAAATAACCTCCATCCCTATTCACCAGGTTCTTCTAGATCTCCTCAAGAAGAACTGGGAACATCCTGGCTCCATTGCTCCAGTGCACAGAAAGGCTGACTCTACCTATTTGGTGCATTCAGCTCCAGGCTTTCAGAAAACTTAATTGGATCACCAATCTGTAGTTGTTGAATCTGCACAAAAAAGAGCAAAGAGATCAAACCCTCATACCTCTTTTCCCCCGGGCAAAGAACAAAAGTTTTTAGATGCCATTGGCTGCCAAGGCTCAATGCTCATCTCCCGGATTGCCACCTCTCAGCTCTATATGACTCAATATAATAGGGTCATTTTTAAGCAGATACAAGACTTCTCAGATACCCTACCTCAACAATTCCAAGATCAGCTTCAAACCCTAGTAAACAAGGGTTTTGAGGCAGGCAAGCATGAGATCAGATCATCCTATGATATCTTTGACACTGCCACTAGGGTATCTGCAGCTGCTATTTCGGCAAGAAGATGGGCCTGGCTCAAGTCTTCTGACCTTCGCCCTGAAGAACAAGACAGGCTATCCGACCTGCCCTGTGTAGGGGACAATCTGTTTGGCGAACAGATTCAGCGAACGGTGGCGGAACTTAAGGTCCATCATGAGACCCTAAGACAGCTCTCTCTCTCTGATGCCTTCTGACTATTCTTCTAAACAGCCCTTCAGAAAGGACTCTAAAAAGTCATTCTTCTGCCCGAAGAAGTCCTACCCTCCACCAACCAGATCCCGTGCCACGAGACCTTTTCAAAAAGCACAGTCTCGGTCAAAACACGTAAACAAAAGCCACAAGCAGCTCCTCAACCAGGGCCTGCTTCAGGTTTTTGACTTCCACCTAGAAGAGCAGCAGCCAGATTCCACTGCCTCACATACCAGTGGGAAGTCGATTGTGCCACTTCCACAACATATGACACTCAATCACCTCAGACCAATGGGTACTGGCGATAATTGCTCAGGGTTAACCATCTGAACTTTCTCTCCGTGCCACTGGACTCCCCACCCTCTACCGATGTGGAGAACTTCCCATCTTTCTGGATCAAGAGGTCTCCCTCCTTCTCCAGTCCAAGGCAATAGAACCTGTGCCCTACTTTCAGCACGGCCTAGGGTTTCTATTCTCGGTACTTTCTAATCCCCAAAAAAATCGGGAGGCGTTCGTCCTATCCTGGACCTACGGACCCTCAACTAGTACCTCCAGCGAGAGAAGTTCAAGATGGTAACCTTAGGCTCGCTTCTTCCTCTTTTACAAAGAGGAGACTGGCTCTGCTCTCTAGACTTCCAGGACGCATACACTCATATTGCGATAACTCATCTCAATCGCAAATACCTGAGGTTTCTAGTAAGGCCCCAAGCACTGTCAATACCGAGTGCTTCATTCGGCCTAGCATCTGCGCCACGAGTCTTCACAAAATGCCTCATAGTAGTTGCAGCCTTCCTCAGGACCCAAGGTGTTCACGTCTCCCCCTATCTAGACACTGGTTAATCAGGGCTCCCACTTAGCAAGCTGCTGTCGTCCCTCAATCTAACCTTACACACTCTAATTTCATTAGGATTTCTCGTCAACTACAACAAATCCTACTTAGTCCCATCTCAAACCTTGTCGTTCATTAGGGCAAGACTTGGACACCTTGCAGGCAAAGGCTTTTCCTGCCTTGACAGCGAGCACTCACTCTCGTGGTCTCTTGCACACCAGCTGCCAGTCTCAGCAATCCGTGACTGCTCGTCACTTTCTCATCCTTCTGGGACACATGGCGTCCTCAGTTCAAGTCACACCAATGGCAACGATTGGCCATGAGAGTCATGCAGTGGTCTCTATGGTCGCAATGGACTCAAAGTGTTCAGCCCCTGTTGACCATGGTCCACGTAACCGTCTCACCTCCATCAGTCTCTTGCCTGGTGGAGGCATCAGACCAATCTCCTCTAAGGCTTGCCCTTTCAGGCTCCAGACCCTCAAATAACTCTCACCACCGATGCTTCCAACCTCGGCTGGGAGCCCATGTGGTCAATCTGCAGACACAAGGCTCTTGGTCTCCAGAGGAAGCCAAACACCATATAAATTTCCTGGAGCTTCTAGCAATCAGATATGCTCTCAGGGCATTTCAGGATCGCCTCTCAAATCAAGTTGTCCTGATTCAGGTGGCCATGTGGTACATCAACAAACAGAGAGGCATGGGCTCCTTCCTTCTGTGTCAGGAAGCTGCACAGATATTGGCGGAAGCTCTCTCCCATTCAATGTACCTCAGGGCCACCTGGTTGCCGGGAGTGGACAATGTGTTGGCAGACAAGCTGAGTCGAATCTTTCAACTGCACGAGTCTTCTCTCAACCCCTCCGTGGCGAACTCCATCTTCCAACAATGGGGATATCCTCAAATGGACTTCTTTACGTCTCCTCAAAACCGCAAAGTAGAGAACTTCTGCTCTCTTATTCGCAGAAAACACTCTCAGCCCAGAGACGCATTCTCCCTCTCGTGAACAACCGGTCTGCTCTATGCATTCCCTCCACTTCCTCTTCTCTCGAAGACTCGTGTGAAGTTACGTCAGGACAAGGGAACCATGATCCTCATAGCACCTCACTGGCGACGCCAAGTGTGGTTTCCAATACTGCAGGATCTCTCCATTCGCAGGCACATTCCCTTAGGGATGGACCCGCTTCTGATCACTCAAAACGATGCCACTCCCAATCTTCACGCCTTGTCTCTGATGGCATGGATGTTGAAAGGTTAATCCTTCAGCCACTTAACCTTTCTGAACCAGTTTCCCGTGTCTTGATTGCTTCGCTGAAGCCTTCCATGAGAAAAGCTTACTCTTACAAATGGAAAAGGTTCACATCATGGTGCTCTTCTCAGTCCCTTGACCCCTTTTCCTGTTCAATCATGAAATTTTTGGACTATCTCTGGCATTTATCAGAATCGGGTCTAAAGACTTCTTCAATCAGAATGCATGTCAGTGCGGTAGCTGCCTTCCATAAAGGCTTCGGGGATGTTCCTATATCAGTTCTGATGGGGGTGGCTTGAGGGAATGATGGCTACTACCTGGAGATGAATATCCTTATTCAATAATGAGACTCCAACATTGCTCTATGCTTCAACGGCAAGAGGAAATGTGGAAAAAAGGATTTGCAACCACATAAAAACAGGGGAGTAGCTTGCTTGTTACGGCAGTTACTACCCCAAACCAAAAAAATACCTGATACTTCACTTTCAACACAAATCCAGCATCTGCTTCAACAGCAGAGAAGGAAGCTTGACACTTCACACATATCCAGCAAGGCTCTCTGCTTCAATGGCAGGGGAGCAAGACTGATACTTCACTTTCAATGCATAGCCAGCATAGCTCTCTGCTTCAACGGCAGGGGAGGAAGTTTGACACTTCACGCATATCCAGCATAGCCCTCTGCTTCAACGGTAGGGGAGCAAGACTGATACTTCACTTTCAATGCATAGCCAGCATGGCTCTCTGCTTCAATGACAGGGGGGAATGAAGAAAGGTGGATCTATATTCAGGCAACAATCAACAAGGACTGAATTACATAGTCTGAATAAACAGATAAGCATGGGTGTAGCTTGCTTATTGCGGTGGTTAATACCCCTAACTAAATTAAGCTATTTCACTTAGATGCAGTTCCAACACTGCTCTCTACATTAATGGCGGGGGTGGAAGGGAAATAGAATAAAAAATGGTTACTAAGAGCCAAGAGAAACAGATAAGTATGTGAGAGAAAAAAAAAAGTGCGAAAGCTTGCTGGGCAGACTGGATGGGCCGTTTGGTCTTCTTCTGCTGTCATTTCTATGTTTCTATGTAACAGGCCGATACAGTACAGTGCGCTCCGACAGAGCGCTCTGTTAACCTGCCCTTGGACGCGCGTTTTCCCTTACCCCTTATTTGGTAAGGGGCGGAAAATGCGCGTCCAATCCGCGGCACCTAATAGCGCCCTCAACATGCAAATGCATGTTGATGGCCCTATTAGGTATGCGCGCGGGATACAGTAAGTAAAATGTGCAGCCAAGCCGCACATTTTACTCTAAGAAATTAGCGCTTACCCAAAGGTAGGAGCTAGTTTCTGCTGGCACCGGGAAAGTGCACAGAAAAGCAGTAAAAACTGCTTTTCTGTGCATCCTCCAACTTAATATCATAGCGATATTAAGTCGGAGGTCCCAAAGGGTGTAGAAAAAAAAAAATTTAATTGGGCCGGCGGCTGTCGGACCGAAAACCGGACGCTCAATTTTGCTGGTGTCCGGTTTCCGAGCCCGTGGCTGTCAGTGGGCTCGAGAACCGACGCCAGCAAAATTGAGCGCCGCCGCTCCGGGTCTACCGCACCACCTAATTTACATACTAAATCGCATGCACCAGCGAGTGGCCGGTGCGCGTGCCGGGAGAGCGGGCGTTCGTCCGCTCTTCCGCATTTTTACTGAATCGGCCCATATGTAAGTACAACCCCTTGTAACACGTTTTTTGAAGGGCTTGCGTCACCTCAAGCCTCCACTGCTTCCTCCAGCCCCTTCTTGGGACCTTAATCTGGTTTTGGGTCGGCTCATGAAACCTCCATTCGAGCCTCTTCACTCTTGTGAACTTCGCTATCTCATATGGAAAGTGATTTTCCTTTTGGCAATCACTTCAGCTCGCAGAGTTAGTGAATTACAGGCCCTAGTTACCTATCCGCCTTACACTAAACTTCTGCAGGACCGGGTGGTACTCTGCACTCACCCTAAATTCTTACCTAAGGTAGTTTCGGATTTTCATCTAAATCAATCCATCATACTACCTACCTTTTTTCCAAGGCTCCATTCCAATCCAGGAGAGCAGGCTCTGCATACCCTTGACTGTAAACAGGCTCTAGCATTTTATCTAGACCGTACAGTTGCCCACAGGAAGAGCACTCAATTGTTCGTCTCCTTTCACCCTAACAAATTAGGGCAACCTGTGGGTAAGCAGACTCTCTCCTCCTGGTTGGCGGGTTGCATATCCTTTTGCTATCAGCAAGCGGGCATTCCATTTCAAGACCGTGTTAAAGCACACTCTGTCAGGGCCATGGCAACATCAGTAGCGCACCTGCGATCAGTGCAGCTTCCTGACATTTGCAGGGCTGCCACCTGAAGTTCTCTCCATACCTTTGCAGCCCACTATTGCTTGGACAAAGCCGGAAGAGAAGATTCCATCTTCGGCCAGTCTGTCCTTCGTAACCTGTTTACAACGTGATGTACCAACACCCTTCCACCTGCCCGGTGGGGTTCAGGATGCTCTCTACCAAATTCCACCCCAGTTGTTGTGCCTGTCGCACGCCTTTGGGTACATTTGGTGCATGTTCGGACATCCTCAGCTCGGTAATCACCCATATGTGAGGACTACCATCCTGTTTGTCCTGTGAGAAAGCAAATGTTGCTTACTTGTAACAGGTGTTCTCACAGGACAGCAGGATGTTAGTTCTCACGCCCCGCGGTATTGGGTTCGTTATGTTTCTTATTTTATTTTTTGGCACTGCCTATAGCTTTCAAACAAGACTGAAGAGGGACCCCTGCTGGCTGCAGGGTTAGTGCCATGCTGGGCATCACTTCGGACCAATGGGTCTTTACCATAGCCTGCCAGGGTTATTGTTTCAATTTCAGAAGAGTTTGTCTGCCCAGCAGGTCATACTTCAAACAGAACTGTCCACCCTTCTCACAGCAGGAGTTAGTAGAGCCTGTTCCTCGCTCTCAGCAGGACTGAGGGTTCTAATCGAGGTATTTCCTCATACCGAAGAGAACCGGAGGCTTAAGCCCCATTCTCGACCTCAGGGCATTGAACAAATTTCTCTTAAAAGAAAAGTTGAAGATGGTTTCTCTGGACACTCTGATCCCCCTCTTCCAAAGAGGAGACTGGCTCTGCTCCATCGACCTCAAGGAAGCTTACATTCACATAGCTATCTTCCCCGGCCACAGAAAATACCTTTGCTCCGTGGTTGGGAAAGCTCACTACCTGTACAAGGTGCTGCCTTTTAGGTTGGCCTCAGCCCCTCACGTTCTCACCAAATGCCTAGCGGTGGTGGCTGCGCATCTCAGGTGCCGTGCGGTACACGTCTTCCCAAACCTGGACAACTGGTTGATCCAGAGACTGACTCACGCACACAAGCACTGAACGCTTTAGCCCTGACCAGACAGACACTGCAATCCTTAGGGTTTGTTACCCAAAATCTCACCTCTTCTCGTCTCCCCCACTGGACTTTATAGGAGCCAGGCTGGACATGGCACAAGTGAAAATGTTTCTGCCCCGCGATCGGACTCTTGCCCTCGCTTTGTTGGCAACCTTCGTGCACAGCAGCCGGCATGTGAGTGCCTGCTTTCTGCTCTGCCTTGTTGGGCCACATGGCAGCTTCAGTCCATGTTACTCCACTTGCCTGCTTGTGCATGCAAAGGGCCCAATGGACCTTGCGGTCACAATGGCAGCAGGCCTCTCAGGACCTCGAGACCTGTCTCTCCATCACGGAACCTCTGAGGCTCTCTCTGTCCTAGTGGGAGAACCTCTCCAACTTGGAGTGGGGAATTCCCTTTCAGGCTGCCCGACTTCAAGTGGTCCTCATCACCGACGCATCTCAGGGCTGGGGAGCCCATGTGGACGGCCTCCACAAACAAGGTCTCTGGACCACTCAAGAAGCTCTCTGTCAGATAATCCTTTTAGAGCTTCAGGCAATCTTTTACGCCCTCTGGTCATTCTGGGACCGGTTGTTACACAAAGAAGACCTGATTCGGACAGACAACCAAGTCGCAATGTGGTATTATCAACAAACAGGGAGGCATGGGATTGTTCCTCCTCTGTCATGATGCGGTACAGGTGAAGTCCTGGGCCCTTTAACAGGAGATGTCGCTGCAAGCAACGTATCTGCCTGGCACTTTGAATATGGTGGCGGACTGGCTGAGCTGCTCCTTTCAGCCACACGAGTGGTCCCTAAATCCAGCGGTAGCGGCCAGGATTTTCCATCAGTGGCAAACCCCCCAGATGTGGACCTCTTTGTCTCCCCATACAACTACAGGGTGAGCAATTTCTGCTTCCTGTAGCCACAGGATAGACACCAGGCCTCCGATGCCTTCTCCCTTCACTGAGGGAAGGGTCTTCTGTACGCATATCCTCTTCTCCCGCTCCTCTTGAAGACTTTCCTGAAGTTTCAACAGGACAGAGGAACCATGATACTCATGGCACCCTATTGGCCCCAGCAGATCTGGTTCCCTCTCTTTCGGGATCTGTCAATCAGGGATCCCTTCAAGCTGGGGACCGCACCCGATCTGATAACTCAGAACCAGGGCACCCTGCGCCATCCGAACCTCCGGGCGTTGGCCCTAACAGCTTGGATGTTGAGCGACTAGTTCTTCAGCCCCTGGCCCTAACGGAAAGTGTCTCCCAGGTGCTGGTTCTAGAAAGCCTTCCACCAGGAAGTGTTATAGGTTAAAATTGAGAAGATTCTCCACCATGTGTGCAAGGCATGGCTCAGATCCATTCACATGCCCCCTCTCCAAGTTCTTGGACTATTTGTGGCACCTTTCTGAGTCTGGGCTTCAAACCAGCTCAGTCAGGGTTCATCTTAGTGCTGTTAGTGCGTACCATTGAGGTGTCACTGGCACACCCATATTGGTGCAACCTTTAGTGGGTTGCTTTATGAGAGGTCTACTTCAATTAAAGCCCCCTCTTCGGCCTCCTGTTGTGTCCTGGGACGTCAACATTGTCCTGGTGCAGCTTATGCATCCTCCCTTTGAGCCGTTTCGCTTCCACAATCCAAAATTCCTTACCTGGAAATTTATATTCCTAGTAGGGATTACTTTGGCTCATAGTCAGTGAGCTTCAAGCTTTAGTTACGCACCCACCATACATGAGGTTTTTTCATGATCATGTGGTCTTGCGTATGCACCCTAAGGTCCTACCTAAGGTCTTGACTAATTTTCACATCAATCAGTCCATGTTTTACCCACTTTTTTTCCCAGGCTTCATTCCCATCCAGGGGAATGGGCTTTTCATACTTTGGACAGTAAGAGGGCCTTGGCTTAATATTTAGAACGCTCAGCTGGTCACAGGTAGTCCATTCAACTCTTTGTGTCCTTCGATACCAATAGATTGGGAATGGCAGTGGGTAAACAGACCCTATCCAACTAGCTGGCAGATTACATCATCTTCTGCTATGCGCAAGTGGGCTTTCAGCTGGCAGGCCGAATCAAAGTTCACTCTGTACGTGCCATGGCAATGTCAATGGATCATCTGTGAGCAGTCCCCATCGCCAAAATTTGCCGAGCAGCAGTGTGGAGTTCCCTTCACACGTTCATGGCCCACTACTGTTTGGACAAAGATAGTCGACAGGTTAGTGCTTTTGGCCAGTCCATCCTTCGCAGTCTCTTCCAGACCTGAACCGAACTCTTCCTTCCTAGAGCCCCTGGTTGGAGCCAGGCCATCCCCTGCTGAGCAACAGCACCACAGTTGTTATGCCCATTGGCACTTTGTTCCGTAACTGTTGGCCTCACCTGCTAAAGGGGACAGCCTGGAGCTTAGTATTTACCCACATGTGAGGACTACATTCCTGCTTGTCCTAGGAGAAAGCGCAGTTACTAAACTATACCAGGTGTTCTCACAGGACAAGCAGGATGGTTGTCCTCACAAATGGGTGACATCGAGGATGGTGCCCACCACGGAAAACTTCTGTCAAAGTTTAAACAGAACTTTGACTGGCCCCTACTGGGCATGCCCAGCAAGGCACTGACCCTGCAGCCAGCAGGGGTCTCCCTTCAGTCTTCTTTTTTCCGCGCAGCAGTTGCCACGCGGTGAAAGGAGCTCCCTTACCACGTTCCTGACAGGAATTCGGTACTTTTCTTTCCGAAGAAAATTTGCCCCTCAGGGGTCTCCCTTCAACAAATTTTTGTCACCTTCGCGGAAACCGGTAAGTTTTTTGCCTTTTTTCATCGACTACCGTCGAATTTGGCCCTCGAGGCCTGTTGGCACTTACCGAGCCCGCGACTAAATTTGGCCTTAAGCCATGGCGACGGGGGTTCCGTCGATGTCCGGATTGTACCCGGACTATGTCAATCACAGACCCCCATAGGGTTTGTGTTTTGTGTTTGGGTAGTGAGCATGATGTCCTGACTTGCACCAAATGTGCCTTAATGACACCTAAGGGTCGCAAGGCCAGGATGGAGAAGATGGGGCTCCTCTTCCATGCACCCACCCCAACGCCATCGATAGCATCGACGTCATCGGAACCGGCACCGTCGAAGTTGCACCACCATCGTCAACCCTCCGGTGACCGTCCACCATCGATGACTTCTCGGCCGTCGACTCCTGTCCCCTCCCCGGATGGGCGAGGAGACCGGAAAGGACAAGCATCGCCATCGACGGCACAAGTCTCGGCCTGTCGAGGATCCACAGTCATCGACCTCTGAACAGGCCGAACCACCGACTAAGAGGCCTCGATCAGACTTGGCACCGTCCACGTCTCGTTCGCAGGCATCGAGGAAACCCTCACCCTCTCGGGGTGTGGGAGCCGTGATCCCACCGGTTACGGTGGTCCCTCCGGCTCTGCCTCAGCCTCCCTCTCCCGTCGAGCCGGGTATTGTTACCCCCTGGTCTCCGGGCTGAACTGGACCGGCTGGTCCAGGAGGCCATCGAGAAAGCGATGCAAAGATTCCAACCTCCATTGGCACCGTCTCCGGCACCGATTCCGGCACCGCCACCGGCATCGACCCCGGCACCGACTCCGCCACCGAGGAAGGAACCGACCACCGAACCTTTGGTGGAAGCGCTGGCACCGCTACTACAACGTATGGAGGCACTTGTACATGCCCTTCCATCGATGATTCCAGTAGCACCGACAGCGCCATCGTCTCCGACTGGATTTTCATCGGCGGGAGAAACACCGTTCCTGATTCCCCCTTCCGGGGTGGTCCCATCGGTGCCTTCTCGTATTTATTTATTTATTTATTTAAAATTTTTATATACCGGCATTCATGTTGCAAACACATCATGCCGGTTTACATATAACAGGGGTGTACAGTAAACAATTCAATAACCTATTTGTGTAGAAGGAAGCAGTTACAAATAACAAGGTAATAGAACTGGGAGGAGAGAAGAAAAGAAAGAGAATAACATTAGGTATAGGTATTTACATTAGTAATAACATTTTTACATGTGGAAGTGGTAGAATCTGGCTGAATAGAATTAATCGGTGTCCGGGAAAGCTTTTTTAAACAGCCAGGTCTTAAGTCTCTTCCTGAAGGTTGGGAGGCTGGGCTCCTGTCTAAGGTCCGGTGGGATGGAGTTCCATAGAAGGGGGCCGGCTGTTGAAAAGGCCCGATCTCTCAAGGTAATGTGTTTGGTAGTTTTGGCTGGGGGCACTTGAAGAGATCCTCTGAGTGTGTCTCTTGTTGGTCTGGAGGAGTTATAAATTTGGAATGGGACTTGTAAGTCGAGTGGGGTGTGTTGATGGATGGTTTTGTATATTATGGAAAGAGATTTGTAGAGGATTCTAAAGTGAACAGGCAACCAGTGGAGATCTTTTAGGATTGGAGATATATGGTCCCTCCTCCTGGAGTTTGTCAGTAATCTTGCCGCAGCGTTTTGTAACATCTGGAGGGGTCTAGTATAGGAGGAAGGTAGGCCCAGAAGGATAGAGTTACAGTAATCGATCTTAGAAAAAATGATAGCTTGTAGAATGGTTCTGAAGTCCTGAGTGTGGAAGAGTGGTCTAATTCTTTTCAGAACTTGGAGTTTGTGGAAACAGTCCTTGGTGGTTCTGTTGATGTAAGCTTTAAGGTTCATCCGGTTATCAATTAATACTCCTAGATCTCTCACCTGTGTAGTAGTTGGGATAGTTGGAGGATTAGAGATGGCATTATTATCTGGGGAGATGAGAAGCAGTTCTGTTTTAGAGGAGTTTAAAACTAGGTTTAGGTTAGCCAGGAGATGTTTAATTTCGAAGAGACAGTTTTCCCAGTGAACCAATGTTTTTGTGTAAGATTCTTTAATGGGTATCACGATCTGGATGTCGTCGGCGTAGAGGAAATGTTTGAGGTTAAGGTTGGAGAGGAGTTGGCAGATAGGTAAAAGATAAATGTTAAAGAGTGTAGGTGACAGTGAGGAGCCCTGGGGGACACCTATGGATGCGTCCATTCGTGAAGATTCTTTGTTCTGTATCTTAACCTTGAAGCCTCTGTTGGAGAGAAAAGATTTAAACCATGAGAGAGCTGTGCCTGAGATACCTATAGAAGCCAGAATGGAAGTGAGAATGGAATGATTGACCGTATCAAAGGCGGCTGATAGGTCCAGTAGAATTAAGAGGAAGGATTGGCCTTTGTCAAGGCCCATTAATATGAAGTCAGACATGGAGATGAGGAGGGATTCTGTGTTCAATGACTTGCGAAATCCGTATTGTGATTGGAATAGGATTTTGTTTTCTTCTATGTATTCGGAGAGTTGAGTATTGACAACTTTTTCTAGAATCTTGGCTATGAATGGGAGATTGGCGATAGGACGGAAGTTGTTGGGGTCTTTAGGATCCAAGTTGGGTTTCTTGAGTAGAGGTTTGATGGAGGCCAATTTGAGGTCGTCAGGATATAGTCCTTGGGAGAGTGAGCAGTTTATGATGTCCGACAAGGTTTTAGCGATGGAGTCAGGGATGGCCAGGAGCAGTTTGGTGGGGATAGTATCCAAAGGATGGGAGGAAGGTTTCATTCTTCTTATAAGAGTTTGTATCTCTAAGATAGAGATGGGTTCAAGTGTTTCCAGACCATTGTTGTTGAGGGATGATTGTTGAAGAGACTGGTAAAGAGCAGGGTCGGTGGGATTAGAAGGCAGATGAGTTAGAAGGCTGTTGACTTTGTTGTGAAAATGAAGAGCAAGTTCTTCAGCTTTGGGTTGTGCTAGGTTGTTGGGAATCTCCTGTGGGATGATTTGGGTGAGATTGGAGACATAGGCGAAGAGGGCTTTTGCGTCGAAGATTAAGTGGTGAATCTTGGATGCATAGTAGTCCCTTTTGGATTTAGAGGTAGTTGACTTGTATTGATGGAGGGTGGCTTTGTAGATGGATCGTGTATTGGTGCTTGGGGATTTGCGCCAGTCGCTCTCTTTCTGTCTTAGATTTTGTTTTAGCTTTCTTAGTTCTTCCGTGAACCATGGTTGTCTTTTGGAGGCGTTTGGGAGTGATTTTTTGGTTGCTAGCGGACATAGCTTGTCGGCTATGGAATCTGTGATGGCTTTCCAAGAGCGGAGAGCTGTGTTCGGGTTTGAGAGATCAATGGATGGAAGTTGAGAGGCTAGGTGGGAGCTGAGGTCTTCTGTAGAGCAGGATCTTCTGTATGGGAAAGATGGTGAGGGCCCTTTGGAGGTGGAGGGTTTGTTCAATGAGAATGCGGTTGAGATAAGTGAGTGATCAGACCAAGGGACCTTCTTGCTTTTGAGGCGTGAAGAATGTTTGATGCCTGGGTTAATAAAGATAAGATCCAGCGTGTGGCCTGCTTTGTGTGTGGGTTTGGTAACTAGTTGTTTGAAACCCAGGGCTGAGAGGGCAGAGAGAAAGGATTCACAGCTGGATGATGGGGTAGGATTGTCCACATGCAGATTAAAATCTCCTAGGATAATTGCTGGAGCGTCCAGTTTGATGAGGGTTGTGATTTCCTCTACTAAGGGGGAGGGGTCTGTCTCAAGGAGGCCCGGAGGGGCGTAGACGAGTAGGATTTGTAGTTGTTCCGAGGTGAAGAGACCCATTTCTAGTTTAGAGTCTGAGTTGTATGGGTGCTGGATGAACCCGAGGTCTTTTTTTGATGCAAATAGGAGTCCTCCTCCTCTTTTTTTCAGTCGGGGGATGGAGAAGATGTCGTAGTTTGATGTGGGAAGTTGGTTTATAATTGCTGTGTCCGTGGGTTTGAGCCATGTTTCTGTTATAGCACATATATCTGGTTTGGTATCAAGGAGATAGTCGTTGAGGATTAGAGATTTCTTGGACAGAGATTGTGCATTGAATAGTGAAAGTGAGAATACAGTGAGGCCTAAGAGTTGGGTGATGGGTGTTATCAAAATTGGGGTGAATGATTTAAGGTTTCGGTGTAGCGCCTGTCGTTTGTGTTGTAGTATGAATGATCTGTTCGGTTTTCCTATTGCTGACAGGCTGTGTTGTAAAATAGGTATTGGGAAGGTGGGGAACATTTTAGCGTGTAGTGCTTGTGTTGTAGTGGTGCTGCGTTAGTGCTGTTGATGGACCGAGGGGCGAAGGCAGTCTTTGTGAGTCTTTTGTTTTAATGTAGAGTGCTGAGAGGTAGTTGTTTTGCTGTTGCTTGAGTGTTGTTTGCTCAGGATGGTTGCTTGTTCAGGATGGTTGCTTGCTGAATGCTTGCAGGATGGTTGCTTGCTGAATGCTTGTAGTATGGTTGCTTGCTGAATGCTTGCAGGATGGTTGCTAGCTGAATGCTTGCAGGATGGTTGTTAGCTGAATGCTTGCAGGATGGTTGTTAGCTGAATGCTTGCAGGATGGTTGTTAGCTGAATGCTTGCAGGATGGTTGCTTGCTGAATGCTTGCAGGATGGTTGCTTGCTGAATGCTTGCAGTATGGTTGCTTGCTGAATGCTTGTAGTATGGTTGCTTGCTGAATGCTTGTAGTATGGTTGCTTGCTGAATGCTTGCAGGATGGTTGCTAGCTGAATGCTTGCAGGATGGTTGTTAGCTGAATGCTTGCGGGATGGTTGTTAGCTGAATGCTTGCGGGATGGTTGCTTGCTGAATGCTTGCAGTATGGTTGCTTGCTGAATGCTTGTAGTATGGTTGCTTGCTGAATGCTTGCAGTATGGTTGCTTGCTGAATGCTTGCAGGATGGTTGCTTGCTGAATGCTTGCAGGATGGTTGCTAGCTGAATGCTTGCAGGATGGTTGCTAGCTGAATGCTTGCAGGATGGTTGTTAGCTGAATGCTTGCAGGATGGTTGTTAGCTGAATGCTTGCAGGATGGTTGTTAGCTGAATGCTTGCAGGATGGTTGTTAGCTGAATGCTTGCAGGATGGTTGTTAGCTGAATGCTTGCAGGATGGTTGTTAGCTGAATGCTTGCAGGATGGTTGTTAGCTGAATGCTTGCAGGATGGTTGTTAGCTGAATGCTTGCAGGATGGTTGCTTGCTGAATGCTTGCAGGATGTTTGTTTGTTTGCTGAGCACTTGTTGAATGCTTGCAGGATGGATGCTTGTTGAGAGCTTGCTGAGATGACACTGGCTGGGTGCAGTATGGTGCTTGTTGGGAGAGAGCTGGAAGAACGTGAAGCAGGATGGATGCTGGCTTACTTATGAGGGTTCACATTGGTTTCAATATAACCAATTAGGTTACTTGCTGTTAGGAGGATAATGGATGAACCAGCTATTATCATAGTCATGTGAGACGTTGGTGGAAACCATCAAACATTTAGAGGAAGGATCCCTCACTATGGGAAGGGACTTTTTGTTTAGCCTGGTGTTGCTTGGGCTGGTCGTCCGGGGGTTTCACTGTTCATTCCGAGGAAGCCGTGCGGTGGTACTGCTTAGAGGTGTCCGAGGGTGCAGGGAGCCACATCTATGTCCTTCTGGGCTGTCTGCAGGGGCTGCTCGAAGGGGCGCTCAAAGGGGCAGGCCCCTTTGTCGCGCTCCAGGGGTCAACAGGGCTCCAGGATCGTATATCTCCACCGATTTATCCTTTGGCTCCATCGGTTCCAAGACCGGCACCGACTCCATCGGCAGCACCGAAACCCTCGATGCCGTTCCCAGTACCGATTGTACCACCGGTTCCTCCAAGGTTTCCTTCGATGCCTTCGGATCCTCAACCAGGTCCATCGGGGCTTCAACCCCCAAGTGATCCCTATGATACCTGGGGTGATGATACATCTTCTGACACAGATTTACCATCACCGCCTTCTCCTACAGAGAGTAGAAAAAGATCTCCTCCAGAGGATCTCTCCTTTATTAATTTTGTAAAGGAGATGTCCGAAATTGTACCTTTTCAGCTGCAATCTGAGACCGATGACAGACACCAGATGATGGAACTGCTTCAATTTTTGGACGCTCCAAAAATCATCGCTTCCATCCCCATTCACCAGGTGTTTCTCGATCTCTTAAAGAAAAACTGGGAATCTCCTTCATCTGTATCACCAGTTAACAAGAAGGCTGACTCCACATACCTCGTCCAGTCAGCACCAGGCTTTCAAAAGCCTCAACTGGATCATCGCTCTGTTGTGGTTGAGTCCGCACAAAGAAAGGCCAAGCGTCTAAAGCCACACTCCTCCACTCCGCCGGTCAAGGACAATAAATTCCTGGACAGTGTGGGACGGAAAGTGTACCATGGAGCTATGCTGATTTCTCGCATAGCCTCATATCAACTCTACATGACGCAATATAACAGAGCCATTCTTAAACAGATGCAAGATTTTGCTGACACATTACCTGACCAATACCAGCCACAGCTTCAGGCCCTTCTTAACAAAGGGTTTGAAGCAGGGGAGCACGAGATCAGAACGGCTTATGACATCTTCGATGCCTCCACAAAGGTTTCAGCTACTGCCATTTCGGCCAGACGTTGGGCTTGGTTAAAGTCATCCAACCTTCGCCCAGAGGTCCAGGATCGTTTAGCGGATTTACCCTGCTTAGGGGACAATTTGTTTGGAGAACAAATTCAGCAAATTGTAGCTGAATTGAAAGATCACCACGAGACGTTAAAACAACTTTCTTCTGTTCCGTCTGAGGTTTCCTCCAAACAACCACTTAAGAAGGACTCTAAGAAGTCGTTCTTTCGGCCACGCCGTTACTACCCTCCATCGGCCAGGCCTCGTCCAGCTCGATCCTCTACTAGGCCTCAGCCGCGTCAGCCTAGGAAACAAAGGCCTACTGTAGCCCCTCCTCCTGGGCCTGCGGCTGGCCTTTGACTCCCCTGTAGGGAACACATGCCAAACCCCTCTTCCAGACATCCCTGTAGGAGGTCGACTGTACCATTTTCTACAACCTTGGTTGCAGATCACCTCAGATCAGTGGGTGCTAACAATTATCGCACAGGGTTACCACCTCAACTTCATAACTCTTCCGGCAGACTCCCCGCCTCTTCAAGCGTGGAGTCTATCCACCCATTTGGCTCAATTACAACAGGAAGTATCTCTTCTTCTGCAATCAAATGCTATAGAACCCGTTCCTCCCTCTCAACGAGGCAAGGGATTCTATTCCAGATACTTCCTAATACCAAAGAAATCAGGGGGACTACGTCCCATTTTGGACCTTCGAGCCCTCAACAAATACCTTCAAAAAGAGAAGTTCAAAATGGTAACCCTAGGCGCGCTGCTCCCTCTGCTACAAAGAGGGGATTGGCTGTGCTCTCTCGACCTCAAGGACGCTTATACCCACATTGCGATCACACAATCCAATCGCAAATATCTGCGGTTTCTAGTAGGCCACGACCATTATCAATACCGTGTCCTACCTTTCGGTCTGGCTTCTGCCCCACGAGTCTTTACCAAATGTCTCGTAGTGGTAGCAGCATTCCTAAGGAAGGAAGGTGTCCACGTCTACCCCTACCTGGACGATTGGCTAATCAGGGCCTCCACCCAACAGATAGCTCAATCCTCCCTAAAATTGACAATTCAAACACTCCTTTCCTTAGGGTTTCTTGTCAATTACGAGAAATCTTGCTTAGTCCCGTCTCAAACCTTATCCTTCATTGGGGCAGACTTGGACACCTTACAGGCAAAGGCTTACCTTCCTCTTCAGAGGGTCCACACCCTAATATCCCTGGCTCGCCAGCTCCAGTCTCAGAACACTGCCACGGCCCGCCCGTTCCCTCATTCTCCTAGGACACATGGCATCCTCGGTTCAAGTCGCTCCCATGACCCGACTAGCCATGAGAGTAACACAATGGACTCTACGACACCAATGGATTCAAGCTTTTCAGCCTCTGTCCTCCATAGTCACACAAGCGCTGCGCCTATCCTTAACCTGGTGGACGATTCAGGTCAACCTCCTTCAGGGCTTGCCTTTTCTTCCACCGGATCCGCAAGTAATCCTAACCACCGACGCTTCTCACATCGGTTGGGGAGCCCATGTGGACGACTTCCAAACCCAAGGGTTATGGTCCAAAGAGGAAGCCGAACACCAGATCAATTTCCTGGAACTTCGAGCAATCCGCTATGCGCTCCGAACTTTCAAAGATCATCTATTTCATCAGATAATCTTAATCCAGACGGACAACCAAGTGGCCATGTGGTACATAAACAAGCAGGGAGGCACAGGCTCCTTCCTTCTGTGTCAGGAAGCTGCGCAGATCTGGGCGGAAGCCCTCTCCCACTCCATGTACCTCAGGGCCACTTACCTGCCGGGAGTAGACAATGTATTGGCAGACCAGCTGAGCCGTGTCTTCCAACCACACGAGTGGTCACTCGATCCTCTGGTAGCGACCTCTCTGTTTCACAAGTGGGGTTCTCCCCGCATAGACCTCTTTGCGTCCCCTCAGAACCACAAAGTGGACGATTACTGCTCTCTCATTCGGAGCCAGCACTCTCGGCCGAGAGATGCATTCTCCCTCAAGTGGACAACCGGTCTGCTCTATGCATTCCCTCCCCTCCCTCTTGTGTCAAAGACTCTCGTGAAGCTACGCCAGGACGGAGGAACCATGATCCTGATAGCACCTTACTGGCCACGCCAAGTATGGTTTCCACACTCCAGGATCTCTCCATCCGCAGGCACATTCCTCTGGGAAAGGACCCGCATCTGCTCACTCAAACGACGGATGCCTCCTCCATCCCAACCTCCAAGCCTTGTCCCTGACGGCATGGATGTTGAAAGGTTAGTCCTTCAAACCATTTAACCTTTCAGATTCCGTTTCTCCGGTCCTGATAGCTTCACGAAAGCCTTCCACAAGAAAGTCTTACTCATACAAATGGAAAAGGTACACATCATGGTGCACTTCTCAGTCCCTTGATCCCTTTCCTGTCCAATCTCCAAATTCTTGGACTATTTATGGCATCTCTCTGAATCAGGTCTTAAACCTCTTCTATCAGAATGCATGTCAGTGCGGTAGCCGCCTTCCATAAGGGTATTGGGGGTAATCCTATTTCAGTACAACCCCTAGTAACACGCTTTCTTAAGGGCTTACTCCATCTAAAGCCACCCTTGCGTCCTCCGGCCCCATCCTGGGACCTTAACCTGGTTCTTGGTCGTCTAATGAAACCTCCTTTCGAACCTCTGCACTCCTGTGACTTGAAATATCTCACTTGGAAAGTGTTATTCCTTTTGGCTGTTACTTCAGCTCGCAGGGTTAGTGAATTACAGGCCCTAGTTACCTATCCGCCTTACACTAAGCTCCTGCAGGACCGGGCGGTACTCCGCACTCACCCTAAAATTTTACCTAAGGTAGTTTCGGAGTTTCATATCAATCAATCTATCGTACTACCTATCTTTTTTCCCAGGCCCCACTCCAACTCTGGAGAGCAGACCCTGCATACCCTAGACTGTAACGTTCTCTAGCTTTTTACCTAGACCGTACAGTTTCTCACAGGAAGAGCACTCAATTATTCGTCTCTTTCCATCCTAACAAGTTAGGACAACCTGTGGGTAAGCAGGCTCTTTCTTCCTGGTTGGCGGACTGCATTTCTTTTTGCTATGACCAAGCTGGCATTCCTTTTCAAGACCGTGTTAAAGCATACTCTGTGAGGGCCATGGCGACGTCAGTGGCACACCTTCGATCGGTGCCACTTCCTGACATCTGCAAAGCTGCAACCTGGAGTTCTCTCCATACCTTTGCAGCCCCACTATTGTTTGGACAAGGCTGGAAGACAGGACTCCATCTTCGGCCAATCTGTCTTGCGTAACCTTTTTCCAACCTGATGTACCAACACCCTTCCACCTAACCCGGTAGGGTGCGGATGCCCTTTCCCATATTTCTCCTCAGTTGTTGTGCCTGTTGCACACCGTTGAGTACATTTGGTGCAAGTCGGGACATCTCAGCTCGGTGCTCACCCATTTGTGAGGACAACCATCCTGCTTGTCCTGTGAGAAAGCAAATGTTGCTTACCTGATGTAACAGGTGTTCTCACAGGGACAGCAGGATGTTAGTCCTCACGAAACCCGCCCGCCTCCCCGCGGTGGTTGGGTTCGTTTTATTTTTACTTTCTAGGCACTGCCTGTAGCTTGAAAATCAGACTGAAGGGAGACCCCTGCTGGCTGCAGGGTCAGTGCCTTGCTGGGCATGCCCAGTAGGGGCCAGTCAAAGTTCTGTTTAAACTTTGACAGAAGTTTTCCGTGGTGGGCTCCATCCTCGATGTCACCCATTTGTGAGGACTAACATCCTGCTGTCCTGTGAGAACACCTGTTACATCAGGTAAGCAACATTTGCTTTCTCCTAGGACAACAGGATGCTAGTCCTCAGGAATCCCATCCGCCACACCATGGAGTTGGGGTCTCTTCCATTTTGTTGTTTTATTTTTTCGCTCGTATTTTTTCTCTATGATACAAGACTGAAGGGGGACCTTGCGTGGACATGCAAATAGTGGCATGCTGGGTCGTGCTCCATCTGATGATGACACCCACATGTGAGGATTAACATCCTGCTGTCCTAGGAAAACACCTGTTACAGGTAAGCAGCTGCACTTTATCCCAAAAATGTTGCCTTGTCAAGAGGTAATTGTGTTGGGCAGAACATAAATGTTTAAAACATTTTGATGTAGTTTGTAAATAGACTTATATATTAGCTTTATGCAATTATAGGCAAGCACTCATTTTTACTAAGAGCGCCTTCATTACAAATAGATTACAGAAGTCAAAGAATTGCCAGTATGAACATTTCTGGGTAGTCGAGCAACTGTTCAAAAAATCAGGGGGAAACACAAGCCAATTATTTTGTCTCAAAAATTGAACAGTTGCAGGCTACTTTTCCCCCTGATTCAACAGCGTTGGACTTGAAAGTAATTATAAGAACTTAATCATATACTGGGATACATTAAAAAAATTGAATGCTCATGATCTAGCTTTGTTGCTAAGAGCCTTGAAGTTTCTAACCTCTCCCATTAATGTATTGATATGTAGTCTGAAATAGACATTTGTCAATCCCATTTTAACAATTGTCAGTGCTTAATTATCTGCTGGTATTTTGCCAGACTCTTTAACGATAGCGACAGTCTGCCCATACCTAAAGAAGTCATCCCTCGAACCAATAGATCCTGCAAGCTATAGGCCCATGTCTAACTTACTGTCTTTAGCTAAAATAATCAAAAATGCATTTTGATTCAGCTGCAGGATTTTTTTTTAGATGAGCAACAGATTCTAGACAATTTTCAAAGTGGCTTTAGGACTAGGCAAGGCATCGAGACTTTAATTGTCTCAGTAGCTGATTTCTTACTATGTGAACTTGATATATTATGCAACAATAAGCTGATCAGTCATTTGGAATTGGTTGGTGTAGGGGGCATGGTTCGCCAATGGTTTTCAACCGCCACCAACAAGTAAAATCAATTAAAGGGTTTTCTTTTTCTAAACCTATCATCTCCGGTGATCCCCAAGTGCTTTTCATGTTTACTTACATCCCTTGGGGAATCTTCTATACTCTCATGGAATACACTGGAGAATATATGCTGATGACATTCAGCTTTTTGTGTCAAGTCATCTCTGCAAGATGCCATCCCTGAATTATCACAAAAGACAAGAATTATCACAAAATTATCACAAAAAGTTCCTTACAAAACTTCAAAAAAGGCTTAAAGACATGGCTCTTCAGGCAGGCCTACCCTGAAGCAAACCAAACATAGTTATTCATCTCCTGCATCCGCCACATCCAGTTATCGCTTCCTCCCCTCCCCTTTTTTCCCCCAGTGTCACTTAGAGTGGCCCCCCACCTGCCTCTAGAGCTAGCCTTGTATCATGTTTTATTTTACAATAAAACCCCCGTTTTATTGTAACTTTTTCTTCCATGCACTTGTTTTACTTTTTAATGTATACTCTTATGTTATTAGTTATTTACGTTATAATGTATTTCTCACCCCTTGTTTTATGTAAACCGACATGATACGAACTCCATGAATGCCGGTATAGAAAAATACAAATAAATAAATAAATAAAAATGTTTATTTTATGTATAATATTTATTTTAGGTACATATCTGTATACAGTTACCACATCATTAATTTTGCAATGTAACTTAAGTTATTTCTGGTTACCACCTATGTTTTCCTCTCTGCTTTCCTATCTTTCTACCTATACCCCTCCTCTCCCTGTCCTCTCCACACCCCTTTCTAGCCTGCCCCACCTCTCCCCTTTCCACGTTATTTGTAATTTTCCATCTTTTAGTTAATTGTAAACCGGTGTGATGTGTCATACGAACATCGGTATAACAAAAGTTCATAAAATAAAAATAAATAAATAAATAAAGACGTAAACCTACTTGTGTCCAATGAAAAATCACAAATACCAACAAATAAAGCTTCCCACACAATTACATATATTTTTTTTCTTTTCTATTTTTTACACTTTCCTTATTTGCCCCTTGCTACACACAATCAATGATTATAGTCTTTTGTTTAAGACATTCATATTAAGGGATTCTTGCATTGCAAACAGCTCATTATACAAACAATATTGCAATCAATGTATACGCATCAATTTTTTTTTAAAGTATTTTCACTTTCAAATAAAACTATGATAAACTTTTTATGAACAAGAAGTTATGTGCGCATTGGTATGTATAATGATTAGGTGTAACAAAATAAGTTATTTTGAGTATCATATCCACAGAGTAAATTATGCTGATCTTATACTGAAATCAATTGTCAAATGATCCCAAGAACCGGTATCAACAACGAACCCGACACAGTCTGTTTCAAAAGTTAATGCTTCCTACTTCAGAGTAACTGATACATGTTGTTCACTTCTCCTACAACAGCTTCTATATTGTCCCGTTCTTCTTATACTATCATTTGAAGATCTCACGATCCAGCATATTTCAATGTTTGTGTGAATGGCTGGCGTTCTTATGAGCATGTCTTTGCACAATACAGTTCAAATTCATCTGAGAAAAGACAAGTGTTCTGATCCTTCCCCCATCTGCAACTTCCACCATGAGCTATCTTGTTCAGTGTGTGACAAGGGGCAAAAAAGAACAAATAAAGCATGTACATAAAAAGGAAAAAAGAAAAAAATGTTTTGTAGATATCGCTGTATTATCTACATCTACCCTTGCATTTGAGGCCTCGATGCATGATAATCTTGCACGTAACTTGAAAAAACTGAAACCCTCTGGATTAGCTGTAAAACACTTTCCACAGACCTGTAACATTTTCAGGTGAATAATTATAGTTGTACTTTTTCTTCCGAGCTGCAAAACTTTGGATTCATTTTTTATGCGCCAGTGTCATGTAATTCACAAATCTAGGCAGTGCTGAAATCTGGCTTCTATAAGCTGTCACATTTGATGGCTTAAATAAATTCTGTCTGTACAGTCATTGGTTCTAAGGACATTTGACTGCTGCAGCACACTGTATGTGAAAAGTCAGTTCTGTGTGCTACCGATAATTCAAAATTCAGCCACCCGGTTGTCATTGTGGCAAACACATCACCCCAAAGCAAATAGAATTACACTGACTTCCAATATCATATAGATCACAGTTTAAACTTTTGATGATGATTTTCAAATTGCTTTTGGACATTGGCCCTTTATTTATTTAAAATCTTTTCTATACCGTCGTTCAGTATATTACCGTCACAACGGTTTACATAGAGGCACATATAGTAAATTGTACATGCATCTGTTCCTGTTATTAGTAATGGGGTACCTGATAAGCTTGGTTACAAAATTTCATAATAATGGCTATATGTTCAGTGTTGTCTAAACTGACCTGTGACAACAATAAAGACTGTTAAATTATACATTCAATTAAGAGGAGTAGTAAACAAACCAAGACATACATACATATTAAGTGTGCTAGTGCTGTGTACAGATTTTGTGTGTACAGCTTTCAGCGTTTTCTCTTTCACGCTCTCTTTGTGAAAAAGCTTCTCTAAAGAGCCATGTCTTTAAGCTCTTCTTGAAAGTATTGAAATCTCTCTGAAGTCTTACCTCTATGGGCATG